>NC_090265.1:422787516-423987516 GCF_040414725.1 Anabrus simplex | reverse complement strand
TTTGTCCAATCTGAAGGTACCTTACCAACATTTCATGCTAAGTTTACTACTCTATGAAGCCATTTCATCCCTGCCTTCCCACTATACTTCACCATTTCAGGTCTAATTTCATCTATTCCTGCTGCTTTATGACAATGGAGTTTATTTACCATCATTTCCACTTTCCCGAGCGTAATTTCACCAACATCATTTTCCTCCTCCCCATGAGCCTGGCTGTTCGCAACACCACCAGGATGATTTCCTTTTACATTGAGAACATGTTCAAAATATTCCCTCCACCTCTCCAGTGATTCCCTGGGATCTATTATGAGTTCACCTGAATTACTCAAAACACTGTTCATTTCCTTTTTCCCTCTCTTCCTAAGATTCTTTATTACAGTCCAGAAAGGTTTCCCCGCTGCTTGACCTAGCCTTTCCAGGTTATTACCAAAATCTTCCCACGACTTCTTTTTAGATTCAACAACTACTTGTTTCGCTCTGTTTCTTTCATCTACGTACAAATCCCTGTCTGCCTCGGTCCTTGTTTGAAGCCATTTCTGATAAGCCTTCTCTTTTTACGTTTCCAAGCTGCTCTCACTTCGTCATTCCACCAAGATGTTCGCCTTTTCCCATCTTTACACACAGTTGTTCCTAGGCATTCCCTTGCTTTTTCTACTACAGCATCCCTGTATGCCACCCATTCACTTTCTATATCCTGAACCTGCTTACTGTCTACTGTTCGAAACTTTTCACTAATCATATCCATGTACTTCTGTCTAATTTCCTTGTCCTGGCGATGTTCTACCCTTATTCGTTTGCAGACAGATTTCACTTTCTCTACCCTAGGCCTAGAGGTACTTAGTTCACTACAGATCAGATAGTGGTCTGTATAATCGAAAATTCCCCGGAAAAATTCGTACATTCCTAACAGATTTCCTGAATTCGAATCGGTTAAGATATAGTCTGTTATGGATCTGCTACCCTTAGCCTCCCATGTGTAGCGGTGAATCGCCTTATGCTTGAAGAAAGCATTCGTAACTGCTAAACCCATACTAGCACAGAAGTCCAGCAAAAGCTTCCCATTCCCATTAGCTTCCATATCTTCCCCACATTTACCAATCACCCTTTCGTATCTTCAGTTCTATTCTCAACTCTCGCATTGAAATCTCCCATTAGCACTATTATATCCTTGCTGTTGACCCTGACCACGATGTCACTCAATGCTTCATAAAACTTGTCAACTTCATCCTTATCTGCACCCTCACATGGTGAATACACGGAGACAGTTCTAGTCCTAATTCCTCCAACTGACAAATGTACCCATATCATTCGCTCATTTACGTGCCTAACAGAAACTATGTTGCGTGCAATGGTATTCCTGATAAAGAGCCCTACCCCAGACTCTGCCCTTCCCTTTCTAACACCCGTCCCCCTCTAGGGACACCATGACCTTGACGTCGGTGTGGGGGCTTGTGTGCTTGTTGATCCCGAGGGCTGTGCCAGCTCAGGGTTTCCCAGGCTGGATTGGCCTCGGTGTAAGGCCAGACTAACAAGGTGTCCCCCGAGTTGCATTAGAGGTGTCTGTGCTCTTTATTCTTCATCACTATTTCTACCCTCCTATTCTCACCTTCTTTAATTTCATTCCTATTCCTGTCTGGCCACCCTCTCTGCCTCGGGTAGATTAGGTTAGAACGGAGGTTTTATCCTCCCCCAATCGCAAGTTTCGGGTCGTGGCGAGGTGATGCATGGCTACTGGGAGAGTAGTTCTTAGCGGCCCAACCCAATCACAAGTTTCGGGTCGTGGCGAGGTGATGAATGGCTACTGGGAGAGTAGTTCCTAGTGACCCCCCTCCAGATACCGGGCGCCCTCTGGAGTATATAGCCTTGCTTTCGGTACGTCAGGGTTCTGCCGGGTACTCGTGGGACATGTATGGTTTTTGAGTTTGATTTTGGTTTTAATTCTTCGAAGGCTGCAGGCCTTAAAACTGCGTCTTTAAATTGTACCGCAAAGAAACGTAAACGCTTCAACAGAGCCGATGATTTGTTCAATAGGGAAACGTCTGAGGAAAATTTGCCTCGATTCCTGGTTGCCTCCAGAGTCGATGGACAGAGCTTCCTTCCAGAAAATCCGTTTCTAATCAGTAATGCTGTGGAGGATATTGTTGGTGGAGAGGTTGATGAGATGCGGAAGCTACGAGACGGCTCCGTTCTTATCAAGACTAATACGGTTGTACAGAGTAAGAGGTTACTGGAAGCTACGATGTTCGGACCAGTACCTGTTAAGGTGGAAAAGCACAAGTCCCTGAACTCCATTAAAGGAGTCATCTTTCACAGGGACTTAGTCAAAGCCTCTGATGATGACCTCATCCGAAGCCTTGCACGTCGGGGAGTTTCCGACGTCAAGAGGCTCAAGAGGCGTGTCGGAGCTAATCTTCACGACACAGGTGCTTTCATACTCACCTTTGACAAACAGACACTGCCCGAGCGAATTAAAGTTTCAATGTATACGCTGACAGTTCGACCGTATATTCCAGCACCTATGCGCTGTTCCAACTGCCAACGGTTTGGTCACACATCACCGCGCTGCCAAGGCTCAGCAACTTGTGGGAAATGTGGAAAAGGGGCACATACCGGTGTAGAATGCACACCACCACCCGTGTGTGTAAACTGCACAGGTGAGCATGCCCCGCGATCCAAGAATTGTCCTATATTCAAGGAAGAAAAGAAGATCCAGGAGATTAAGACACTGGATAAACTATCTTATCCAGATGCCCGGAGGAAATTTAAATCAATGGCCCCTCCGGAATTCTCCGTCTCCTTTGCTGAGAAGGCAGCGAAAGTACCAATAACACCAACAAGTTTTGTAGCAACCGCTCCCGAGAAACTATCAACTAGCAAGCAGACAGTTCCTCACAGAACCAGTAACCAAGAAAAGAGAGAACAAATCCCAACAAAAGCATCGGTAAGCAAGTTATTGCCAAAAAGTTCTGGAAAGAGCACTTCCCAAACACCTTCGGCTGGAAAGTCCTCTACTTCAAGCGCGGGGGGAACGACTTCCCCGAATATGGCTGGAAAACCTTCTTCCAGCCTTCCTACCAAAGTAAAGGTCAAGAAGGAGGAGAAAGGGAAGCGACAGCGCTCCCCTAAGAAGTTGGAGAAGAAGTCTTCTCCAACCCCATCGGGGATCACAGGATCCCCGAAGAAGACCGGCAACCAATCTGCCGGTTCTCCTTCAAAGAATAAGGAAACGGCGGGTAAAAACGTGAGGCCCCGACGGTCTCATGTTCGATCCCTTTCTGGGGAACTCACTTCTCCCAGGAAGAAGGCCCACCGTTCAAAATCAGAGAGCACGCCGTCTACGGAGGGCTCAGCCTCCAAGTCACCCCCAGCTGCGGACACAATGGAGACTGAAGCCATTATTATTGTAGATGGTGACGATGACATAACGGACACCGACAAAGATGGCGAAAATTGGCAGGTAGCTGATAGAAAGAAGGACAAGCAATTGTCCTAATTTCCTAACGCTACCTATCCACACAATGGCACTATTACAGTGGAACTGCAGTAGTTATCACTGTCGCCTAGCTGAGTTACGTCAATTGATATCCGTCTATGCGGCCTCCATAGTCTGTCTACAGGAATCTCGTTTGAGACCTGGACACGACAGGACTATGAGAGGATATCGTCTTTATTCCAAAGATAGATTAGCTGTGGATGGCGCGGCAAATGGGGGCGTTTGTACCCGAGTTCGCTCCGACATCTTCAGCGAAGAAGTACCGCTCCGTACTCAGCTAGATGCAGTTGCAGTTCGCACTCCGTTGCCAGTAATGACAACGGTGTGCAAAGTGTACTTTCCACCGGACTACGATCTTGAAACACATGCACTACAAGATTTGATCGCTCAGTTGCCTCCTCCTTTCCTCATGCTGGGAGATATGAACGCCCGTAACACACTATGGGGTTCTCCGTCTTCCTGTGCTAGGGGGAGGATGCTCGAGCGACTGATCAATCTGTTTGATCTTTACGTGCTTAATACAGGGGAATCGACACACTTCAGCAGCGCACATGGCACATTCTCACACCTGGATGTCACTCTGTGCAGCCGTGCGCTAGTTCCCCTGCTACGATGGCAAGTACACGATGACCTCTGTGACAGTGACCACTTCCCGATAATTCTATCTATCCTGAATCAAAGACAGTCCAAAGTACCCAAGCGCTGGTTACTTCGGCGGGCAAACTGGCCAGATTTTTCAAAACGCGCAGTGATGGCCGATGATATGCTGGAGTCTGTTGACGACCACGTCTCTTCCATTACTACGGGAATTTTGGCTGCTGCAGAGGAAACAATTCCTTCCTCGTCCGGTATTCGTCGCCGGAAAAAGGTCCCATGGTGGACGGACGAAATTGCAGCAGCCATACGTGATCGCCGACGGGCTTTTAAGCGTTATCGTCGGAATCCTACGATGGCCAATCATATCACATTTAAGCGTCTGCGTGCAAAGGCCCGTGTTTTGATTCGAGAAAGTAAGAAAGCTACGTGGGAAAAGTATGTGTCTTCTATGACGGCACATACTCCGTCATCACAAGTGTGGACGAAACTCCGCCGTATTGTCGGTGTACAGAATGTGCCCTCATTACCCGAAATCTCCATTAATGGAGATATAGTTACGATTCCTTCTGTCATTGCTGACCACATCGCGTCATATTTTACAGATACGTCCAGCTCGGCGAGATACGACCCTGTATTTCTTCAAATTAAGCGCGCCTCCAGTGCTTCGCATCCCTACAACGTGCCCTTCACGGAGTGGGAGTTGCGAAGTGCACTCGTGCTATGCAGGGATACGGCTCCTGGACCGGACAAAATCCATAATCAAATGCTTAAGCATTTGAGTGACAGATGTTTCAAGGATATCCTCACCCTATTCAACAAAATATGGAGTGAGGGAGTATTTCCTTCTCAATGGCGCGAGGGAATTGTGATAACAATTCCCAAGCCAGGTAAGGATCCAAAACTCCTGGATAGTTATAGGCCAATATGCCTTACAAATGGCCTCGGTAAGCTATTTGAAAGGATGGTTAACCGTCGTCTTGTGTGGGCCTTGCAAAAGGAAGGTCTCTTGTCTAACTACCAGTGTGGGTTTCGCTCTCATCGGTCTGCCACTGATCATCTGGTCAGACTGGAGAGCGCCATTCAGGAGGCCTTTCTCCGGAAGGAACACCTAGTCGCTGTGTTTTTTGACCTAGAGAAAGCTTACGACACTACCTGGCGATATGGGATTCTCTCCACACTACACCAGTGGGGATTCCGGGGAAATTTGCCAACGTTTATTGATAACTTCATGTCCCTCCGTCTCTTTCGAGTCCGAGTAGGGAATGCATTTTCTCAGTATTACGTTCAGGAAAATGGAGAACCTCAGGGATCGGTACTGAGTGTCACGCTGTTCGCAATTGCCATCTACGGCATAGTTGCCGCTGCTGGGCCCGCAGTCGTTCTTTCGCTGTATGTAGACGACTTAGCTCTACATTACAGCTCCGGAAGGGTGGCGTTCGCTGAAAGACAGCTACAGCAAGCTATTAACCGAGTTGGGCCCTGCAACATGGTTTTCGATTTTCAGCAGCGAAAACCTCAGTTGTACACTTCTGTCGACGTCGGCCTGTGCATCCCGAACCAGAGCTCCGCTTGCGAAACAGTGTCTTACCAGTGTTGACACCTGCAGATTCCTGGGTCCCCATTTTGATAAGAGACTAACGTGGCAGCCCCACATCCGTCAGTTGAAGGTTGCCTGCATGAAGAGACTGAACATGCTTAAGTTTCTCAGCGGCACCTCGTGGGGGGCTGACCGTGCGGTACTGCTACGATTTTACACGGCGACGGTCCTCTCCCGAATAGACTATGGAAGTGCGGCTTATGGCTCGGCATCAAAATCTACGCTGAGCCTTTTGGACAGTATTCACCATAGTGGAGTAAGGCTGGCAACGGGTGCTTTCCGCACTAACCCCATTCCCAGCCTACTCGCTGAAGCGGGAGTTCCACCTTTACGGATAAGGAGGCAGCAGTTACTTCTCTCGTACGCTGCCAAAATTCGTGAAATGCCGCTACATCCAAGCTATCAATGCATCCTTCGCACCCAATACCACCAGAGGTGTCAAGACCGGCCGAATGCCACACGGCCGGTTGGATTTCGGATTGATAGCTTGTGTCATGATTTGAATATCAATATCGGTGGTTGTCTTGAACAAACGCTTAGCGAGATACCTCCGTGGTTAGTTCCGCGACCGGATGTACGTCTAGATCTGCTCCATGGACCCAAGGTGAACACGGATTCCACGTTTATTGGAGGCATTTCCAGGACTTGGTTCACCAATATCCGGCTGCGAGACTTATCTTCACGGATGGTTCTAAAATCGGAGATAATGTTGGTTGCTCTTTCGTCATTGATGATATGAGCACGAATATCTCGCTCCCTAAAGCATGTAGCGTGTATACTGCAGAGCTTTACGCCATCTTAGAGGCTCTGCAGTTTGCACTGTGTGACGAAAGAAGCCACTTTCGTATGTGTACTGATTCGTTAAGCTCTCTGCAGTCTATTGAATCCTGTTTCTCGCAACACCAACTGGTACAGCAGATGCATGACCTTCTGGCCAGGTTATATGATGCTGGCACCAGAATCACTTTCGCGTGGCTTCCAAGCCACGTTGGGATTGCGGGAAACGAACTTGCGGATAAAGCTGCAAAGGAAGCTGTACTTTTACCTCCAAGACCAGTCAATGTACCTGCTAAGGATATTTGTTCTCAGCTACGTCGAACCATCTTGGCGTCCTGGGAATCGGAGTGGCTAGATATCCGAACTCCCAACAAGCTGAGAACAATTAAGAAGACAACTACCGCGTGGCGGTCCTCTTTCCGACCTTCACGGAGAGAGGCCATAGTACTATGCAGGCTGAGGATAGGTCATTTACGATCCACGCACTCTTATCTCCTAAAGAGGGAAGACCCCCCAGTGTGTTCTTGTGGTGCCGACTTCACCGTGGCCCACATCCTCACAGAGTGCGTCGATCTCTCTGGCCTAAGACGGAGCCTCGGCCTGCAGGAAACACTCGAACGCATACTAGCCGATGACGCGACTACTGCTGATCTCGTCATCCGCCTTATGTGCGACAGTGGACTTATCAAGGGTATATAAATTACAAGTGCACTGTTACTCAGGGAACGTACGTTCCTTTTGATACGTTAGTAATCTTTTCGGCCTAGTTTTATAATTATTTTTTGTTTTATTTTGTACTGCGTTTCCAAATTCCTTTGTTGAATAAATAATTTTGTTTTATATTTTAAATTTCTTTTCCACTTATTTGTTCAGAGAGGATGATTACCTCGTTGTACTTCCTCTTAAAACAAAAATTACCACCACCACCACCACCACCACCACTCTAACACCCGTCAAGTACACTCTATAATCTCCTATCTCTTCCTCGTTATCTCCCCTTACCCGAATATCACTTACTCCTAGCACATCCAGATGCATCCTCTTTGCTGACTCAGCCAGCTCTACTTTCTTTCTTCCACAAGCCCCATTAATATTGATAGCTCCCAAACGAATTCCATTTCGTTCGCCAAGTTGTTTCCAAGGAAGTCCCTCGCCTGTCAAATGGGAGTGGGACTCCATTACTCCCATAGGTCCGAGGCCGGCTTAAAATGTTCTGAGCTCGGTAAATTCATGAAGCAGGATGCTACCCTACTTGCACATAGTCCAAGTGAGGATCTCTCCTCTAGACGGTTATGGACCACCGGTGAATTGTATCGTCCTAGCCGCCTGAGCACAAGGAGGGCCATGACTCAGAATATGTCCGAGATGCCCACTCCCATTCCATAGCAACTGGTATCCCGACTCTCAGGACCACTTACTTAGCCACTCAGCCGTTGCCCATGGTTCACGAACTAGGTGAAGACTACAGTAACCCACACCATGAACCATAACAAAAACTGTGTGTTACTTTATTTTTAAAAGATTAAACATACCAATTTTCTCGTCTATAATATGTTAAGTTTTTTTTTTTTTTTTAGATATACTGTAGATATTCTCATTTTAAAATTTCATCCACTTTAAGAAGATTCTCAGAAAACAAAATGCGCGTTCCTTTACTTTTACAGGAGATTCCAAATACCACTTTTCACGTCTGTAACAAGTTACGTGTTTTGAGATATATTGTAGAAATACTCATTTTAAAAAACTCGCCCCATTTGTCTCTCCTGTTAACTCCCTCCCAAGTAGATTTTCACAAAAAACAAAAAAAATATGCATTTCTTTATTAAAGGAGAGTCCAAATACCAACTTTTTATGTCTTTAACATCTTCAGTTTTTGAGATATAAGTATCTTCATAAAAGGTATTCAACCCTTTTCACCTTTTTTCACCCCGCTTAAGAGGAATTTTCGAAAAATATGTTTCCTTATTTTTAATGTAGATTCCAAATGCCAATTTTCACATCTTTAAACTATTAACGTTTTGAGATATAGATACACTCATTTTAAAATTTCACCCCCCTTTTCACCCCCTTAGCGACGAGATATCCAAAAAATCTCCCTTAGCGAGCACCTACATTGAAATATAAATGTATCCTTAAAATATAATATCTTTATATCCAGTAGTTTTGGCTCGGCGATGATGAATCAGTCCGTCAGGACATGTTATTTTAGATATATTAGGCTGTATGTAACTCTGTCCGACTCGTTACCTGAATGGTTAGCGTACTGGCCTTCCATTCAGAGGGTCCCGAGTTCGATTCCCGGCCGGGTCGGGGATTTTAATCGCTTCTGATTAATTCTTCTGGCTCGGGAACTGGGTATTTGTGTCCGTCCCTACACTCTCCTCTTCATATTCACCAAACACACTACACTACCAACCACCACAGAAACACGCAATAGTAATTACATCCCTCCATATAGGGTTGGCGTCAGGAAGGGCATCCGGCCGTAGAACAGGGCCAAATCCACATGTGCTACCCCATAGGTGTGGGAAATGCGGTAGGCAAAGAAGAAGAAGAGGAGGCTATATGTAACTCTATACATATTATACACGAAAGGACCTATTATCAGTGGCCATTTAATGACTGTTGATCCTCAGCAGACGTGTTGCTTCAGCTACTGTGTGCAAATATTTTTATTTGATGCCATTAAGCTGCACGCGCGTAGTTTCAATGCTTCGTTTGATTCTATAACACGGTCGAGAAATCGTAACTCTATTAGGTGGACAATCTAATAAAACAATTTGCCATCAGATATCTTGTACATATCGACATCATACGGTATGGAATACTGAATGGACTCTTATGTGCTTCAAATATCCGACTACCTCTCCAGGATTATTTTAGACTCGCGATCTTGTAATCCGGAGGTTGACACATTATCTTTGATGTACAGAAAGTTGCAATGTCAGGTTACAGTCTTTTTCCGTTCTCTTATTTACAATACAGAACCTTTCATTGAATGACGCCTAGAAGTATGCAAAATAGTGAACAGAATTGGCACTACTATCTATTGTGAATAGACTTGCACTTCCGTTTCATAAGGTATTATTGTTGTGTTTAGAATTCGTTCCATGCCCTTATATATTTTTGTTTTGTTTTACACTCCACGCACAGCCTCTCTCTAGCTAAAAGTACAGTATGATTATTTTAGTTCCATCCTCTTTGTAACTTCTAAATTGTGCAAGAGAGAGCAGCACAGTCAACCGACGCAGACTGACAAAGACCGGCATGACACTACACGGTGAGGGGAGAGACTCGCAGCTAAGATCGAGCTTAACAGGAGATCATAACACCATAGCGGTGTGCTTCAGCACAGCTCGAGCAGATTATGTCGTCGGAATTCGAGACGACTCGATCAGTCATTTGGATGTGTAGTAATAGTGATGTGTGATAAAAGTGACATAGTTTGATTTTATTGCTAACATAACACCTACAAACTAAATTTGACGAACAAAAGCCTTCTTCAGCTTATCGCAATTATTTCTGAATTCGCTGGAGCCACCCAGGCGCATTTTGGTTTGGGCGGGTGATTTAAGACCGGATGTCCTTCCTGACGCCACATGATTCTTGAGATGAAGCCGGGATTCGAACCTCAGCCTTTAGTGTGGGAAGCCATCAGCGAAGTCATGAGGTAATCATGTCCCCCACTCCCACCCAACTAAATTTCATAAATGGTTTGGAACAATAACAGCAACGCCATTTGCACTGGAGTCACCTGATCCAGAGAAGTACGCCGTGTTAGTGTTAAAGAATTCATTTCCTCGCCAACGCATCTCGGACAGACCCTGTATGTCCACGTTATTGTTTTCCATTTATGTTTCAACAATCTGTAGCTTTTCTGGTTGTACAGTAAAAGACATTTCACATTCCATATGGCTATTCTGCACTGGCATCGACGAGACTGCTTCCTTACCATATTCTACCCAGTCACTTACCACACGAGGCGTATGGGTGCACTCGTTTGCCTAGTCGCTAGTTTTACACGATCCATCGTGGACCTGACTGACGCCGGTTTTCACCCGGATTGGTCGAACGGTTGCTTTCCAAGCAAGTTGCTTTACGTCACACCGATACAGATAGGTCTTATGCCGACAATGGTACAGGAGAGGATTACGAGTGTGAAGGAAGCGGCTATGGCCTTAATTAAGGTACAGCCTCAGCATTTACCTGGTGTGAAAATGGGAAACCATCATCAGAGCTGCCGACAGTGGGGTTCGAACCCAATATCTCGCGAATACTGGATACTGGCCGAACTTAAACGACTGCAATTATCAAGTTCAGTAAGGTTGCTTTCTGTAGCAGCCATATCCATCGAGGATTCTCTTGGCATCATGGGCGATGAAGCTGCTCCGGTGACGCCCAACGAAATCCAGTGAAGAGCCGCTCCAATGTCATTCTTTGTACACCCGAAATTGGTACTTACAAGCACTGTTGGCCTCAGTCAGTAATGTAATTTCCATGGAATTACCTCCAGTGGGGGATTATCATTCCACACCTAAAGGAGCTAGTCCGCCCGAAGCTATTAACTTCCTTAGGACAGCTTTTCTCAAACTACGGTCTTCGAGATCTGGAGATCTGGCTTTGTGGTCTTCTGAGATTGAACATGTACATGATAAACCAAGAATTTATGTTAGAAAGACGAAGCATAATCACTACAATGGTGAAAACAACAAAGTAACGGGATTTCTTTTGCAAAAAGTTTTTTTCCTATCGTTCTATCTCCTCTCCCAGGACTGACGTTTTATGAAACTTTTGACTGCCCTACTCTCATTTATAAAGAAGGAAGTTACTGTAGCAACAGTTTCTTGCGTGTGCTAGGCAATATATTTAATTGTTGTTGTTGTATGTCCTCTCGAGTACTGGTAAACAATTATAATTTGCTTTACGTCGCACCGACCCGATAGGTCTTACGGTGACGATGGCATAGAAAAGGCCAAGGAAGGAAGCGGCCGTGGCCTTAAGGCATTTGCCTGGTGTGAAAATGGGAAACCACTGAAAACCAATTTCAGGGTTGCTGACAGTGGGGTCGAACTCTCTATCTCCCGGATGTAAGCTCACAGCTGTGTGTCCCTAACCGCATGGCCAACTCGCTCGGTACGGCAAACAAATTGTTATTGATGTCTCTTTTCTCGACTCAAAGACAAAGGAAAGGGTTGCAATAGCAAATATTTTATTTCGGTTCTTTTATTACATGGAAGCATGCGTTATACTAAATTCTCAAGAGTGTATGCAGGAGCATGACACTGACTGAGAAAGATGTGTGGGGTTCTGTTGAGTGAACGTGCGGTCACTGGTAGGCAGAGTGACGTTGTAGCGTAGGTCTGAGATGTTGTTCATGATGTTATTTGGATTCACAGGAAAGTTTTGGAGGCTAAAAGTATGTCATCTAAACAGAAAGCCATGTTAGGAAGTAGCGTTAACATTTTAAACTGTATTAAGGCAAGGTCTCTACAATAATTTGCGATAACTAGGGTAGAGAGCACTAAGAGTTTCTATTATATTCTGAAATTCGTTGGCTCTCACGGCGAAGGTGCTCACAAAACTCTTTGAATTAAGACAGTGATTTCTATTATTAATAATAATGTTACTGATCTTACGTCCCACTAACTACTTTTACGGTTTACTGAGACGTCCAGCTGCCGAAATTTAGTCCAGCAGGAGTACTTTTACGTGTTAGTAAACCTACCGACAAGAGACCTTAGAGGACCTTCAAATACCACCGGACTGAGCCAGGATTGAACCTGCCAAGTTGGGGTCAGAAGGCCAGCGCCTCAACCGTTTGAGCCACTCATCACGACGGAAATTATTATTTGTAAACAAAATCAACAAGGATTATGATTCATTCCTGGTTGATCAGTTGTGACTAAGTACATTATTGTATCTTTGTGACATATTTTCAAAAGTAATGATTCATCATACTCGCATATTTGTTTGTCTACCCCATAGTCCAGTTTCTTGATTCGGGGTCGGGGATGAAATGAGATCAAATTGTATGTATATGTGGTTTTACGGCTGGATGCTCTTCCTGACGCCAACCAAAGAAGATAATGATTTGACTGTCCTCATGAAGAAAATAAAGGACTTTGAAGGGAAACTTCGTCTGTGGATCAGATGAGGAAGACAGACAATTTTCACAGTTTCTAACACTAGAATTGTTTTTAGTGGAAAATGACTCGAAACTCTGGAAGTCACAGTTTGAACATTATTTTCCAATTAGAATATATGATGACTTTTCAGTGAGCGGAGTGGCCGCACGTGTTAACGCGCTGCGGCTATGGAGTCAAGCTCGGCATTTAGGAGAGGATGCGTGGGTTCGATCCCCAAGGTCGGCTGTCTTGAATTTTTTTTTTTTGTGGTTTCCCATTTTCGCTTCTAAGCAAATTGCAAGACAGTTCCTATTCATAAGTTACAGCCGATTCCTTTAGCCTACTTATCCAATTTCATTCACTCTCATTTATTAGCTCCTCAACTGATGTTGGCGTCAGGAAGGGCATCTGGCCGTAAAAATCATGTCATATAAGTTCATCTCACTTCATCCCCGACCCCGAATCAAGGAACTGGACTATGGGGTAGACAAACAAATATGCCTGTATGATGAGTGTTCATGGATTCGCGATCCTTTCCATTGTGATACTTGATATAAACTTTTTTCTTTGCTACTGGCTTAACGTCGCACTAACACACCAAAGGATTTCGACGACGGGAGGATGGGAAGGGCTAGGATTGGGAAGGTAGCAGCCTTGGCCATAACTGAGGTACAGCCCCAGCATTTACCTAGTGTGAAGGTAGGGAAACCATGGAAAACCATTTTTAGGGCTGAGGATGATGCAGCTGAAGACGAAGAAGAAGTTTGTTTAATTTTTTTACAATTGGTTTTACGTCGCACCAACACAGATAGGTCTCATGGCGACGGTGGGACAGGAAAGGGCTAGGAGTGGGATGGAACCGGCCGTGGCAATTCAGGTACAGCCCCAGCATTTGTCTGGTAATAATAACTTCGTGTGGCTATTTCTGGCTGAGTGCAGCCCTTGTAGGGCAGACCCTCCGATGAGGGTGGGCGGCATCTGCCATGTGTAGGTAACTGCGTGTTATTGTGGTGGAGGATAATGTTATGTGTGGTTTGTGAGTTGCAGGGATGTTGGGGATAGCAAAAACAACCCCAGCCCCCGAGCCATTGGAATTAACCACTGAATGTTAAAATCCACGACCCGGCCGGGAATCGAACCCGGGACCCTTTGAACCGAAGGCCAATACGCTGACCATACAGCCAACGAGTCGGACATTTGCCTGATGGGAAAATGGAAACCACGGATACCATCTTCAGGGCTGCTGACAGTGGGGTTCGAACCCACTATCTCCCGGATGCAAGCTCACAGCTGCGCGCCCCTAACCTCACGGCCAACTCGCCCGATCTTTAATATCTTGAATGCTTTCCCATCACTTTATGGTTGTGATACCCTTCAAAATTTGTAGTTGTAGAAGTGTTCCAGTAAAGAGTGGTGTTGACAGTTCGAATTTCAACATTTTTGTCACCATTGTTACTCCGGTGTCACTATACATAGATTTCAAATATTACAATACTTTATCCTTTATCTTTTAACACAACTGCCCACTTCTTTTTACCGTGACGAACTTACATGCATGTATGTAGGCCTAAAACTGTAATATTTCACATAGCGTTCTAAAAATTCGAATAGGGAATTTGTTTTTTTAATCTCGTGGAGGCACTTCCGCAAAAGGACAACTCGTTTTTCAGCTTCCTGCCGGGGAATCGAACCACGTTTTTTCGGGTGACCTGAGCACGCCTTTACCGGCTAGAGCAGGCAGCCTCTTTGTAGAAGAGGGACGTGACATAAAATGTTTGCGAATCGCTGGCTAGAGGCATGCTCATACCTTCTGATCTTTCATGTTTCCCTAATGAAAGGTTGCCACAAGTGTGCACGTTCGTCGTTCTGCCAGGTACAGGAGAAGCAAAATGTAACTAACGTTGGCTGTAACAACTTGTACAATGGCAGTTTAAAAAAATTATTAGAGCTATTATTATTATTATTATTATTATTATTATTATTATTATTATTATTATTATTGTAGTCTGGTTACGGCGTCTGACACCGTAGTTAGTCGGTTAAAGTCCCGTTCGTCGAATACATTTTCACGATCAGAATCAAAGAGGATAGAATAGAATAGAGATGTAACTCATCATCATCATCATCTGTTTACCCTCCAGGTTCGGCTTTTCCCTCGGACTCAGCGAGGGATCCCACCTCTACCGCCACAAGGGCAGTGTCCTGGAGATTCAGACTCTTGGTCGGGGGATACAACTGGGGAGTATGACCAGTACCTCGCCCAGGCGGCCTCACCTGCTATGGTGAACAGGGGCCTTGTAGAGGGATGGGAAAATTGGAAGGGATAGGCAAGGATGAGGGAAGGAAGCGGCCGTAGCCTTAAGTTAGGTACCATCCCGGCATTCGCCTGGAGGTGAAGTGGGAAACCACGGAAAACCACTTCGAGGATGGCTGGGGTGGGAATTGAACCCACCTCTACTCAGTTGACCTCCCGAGGCTGAGTGGACCCCGTTCCAGCCCTCGTACCACTTTTCAAATTTCGTGGCAGAGCCGGGAATCGAACCCGGACCTCCGGGGGTGGCAGCTAATCACGCTAACCACTACACCACAGAGGCGGCTGAGATGTAACTCAATGATGAATTTCGGTACGAACCCACTAGGCGCTAGTAGTTTTAGTCCGCGATCAGAGATAGCACCACAGAGTGCATTGTGTGCAATACCTTAGTATTACTATCAACAGATAGCGCAGAGAGGTAACATCCGGCGCAGTGTGGCTCCTCATATTCAAATATTGCATTGTTGGCTAAGTTGTGAACAAAGGGTTTAGTGTAGTCAAGTAAATATAAATAAAAATCAGCTGATCTTGTATTCCATTCATT
The DNA here is from genome assembly GCF_040414725.1 of Anabrus simplex. Classification (NCBI taxonomy): domain Eukaryota; kingdom Metazoa; phylum Arthropoda; class Insecta; order Orthoptera; family Tettigoniidae; genus Anabrus; species Anabrus simplex. The sequence continues at coordinate 423,972,069 of NC_090265.1, read as the reverse complement.
GGTACTTCTAGGTAGGTAGTTAAAGTATCCGTAATTTATATTTCGCTCCCTCGATCTTTCAGTATTTATGAGCGGTTAGCTAATAATAATAAAGTTCATATATCCCAGTAATTGCAGTTCAAGTCCCTGGAGTAGTAGTAGTAGTAGTAGTAGTAGTTTTGATAGAAATATTTGAGAAATTACTGTAGACAACCTCGTATTTTTCAGTAGGCCTAATTAAGGACACTTTTATTCTCCGTCCCGTGGAGTAGGGAAAATAATAGTAATCCACCAGCTGTAATAATCACATAACCACATTTCAGTAGAATTGTAGAATTGTAGTGAAGATAAGGTATAATATATTAGATAGTATCTTGCCAGTTATATTCGTGTTTTTCTTCGTGTGCGGCAATCCTTTCGATACTTAAGCATTTAACCAAACGCAGTGTAGTGTAGTGTAGATACATTTTAGTATAGATACAGTACATGTAGATAGTGCCGTATCTTGCCTGCTATATTCGTGTGTTCTTTTTCGTGTGTATCTATTAGACCGTAATACTAATAATAATTTGTCTAAGCATTTAGCTTCGTTGGTAATCTTTGAGTACAGTAGTTCTTGCAAATTTCATTTCTGTTGTGCTTAGTTTAGTGACATACGGTACGGTTCCGTATTTAGGATACGTCTGAAAGTAGTTTAACATTACTGTAGTGTACTGTACAGTAGTATACGAGTAATATCCTATTAGAATTTAGTGTAATTATTTTATTATTGTAAAATATTTGTGTAGTACTGGTGTAGTAGAGGTATCCGTAGAAACTCTTACTAAAATACTGTTGTTGTAATTAGAATAGGCTTAATTGCAGTTTGGAATTGGGTAGTTCTTGTGTAGGCTATTACTTTCGATATTCAGTAATTAACAGCAGTTTTTATCCTGTCAGGGGTTGTAGGATAAAAAAATAGAGCACGACTAAGTAGTATTGTAGTGTAGTCGTATATTGATTACCTTATTGTTGTGTACTATCCCAGACAATATATCCCTCCGTTCATTTATTTTTTGCAAATAAGTTATTTTATTTTTAATTTCATTCCCCCCCCCCCCCCCGTAAAGAATGGCTAAGGAGCGCGAGTGTAGTTTCTGTGGGTGTGGCGAGGCATTGAGGGGTATGAGGGAGGAGTTGGAAAGTTTGAGGGAGATAATTAGGATTTTCACAGAAGACAGGAAGGAAGATAGGACTCCCTCAAACAACGTACAGGTTACAGTAGGTGTACAAGAGGGAGGGGAAGGAAAGGGAGGAGTTGTAGAAGACAGGTGGTCTAATGTTCTAAGGGGAAGGGGATTGCAGGCTAAGAGCTCTATTCAGGATCAGAATTCAGGACAGGTGTCTGTGCAAAATCGGTACGAGTCACTCCAGGTAGAACAACAGAGGGAAGATGAGGGACAGGGAACTGTTGCTAAGATGTGTGGAAGTAGGAGGAAGGGAAAAGGTAGGAAAGGAAAATGTAGAGTAGATGATAGGAAAAGACAGGTGGAACAGGGTCATGGGAAGGAGAAAAGGGAGGAGGAAGTAGCTTCTGCAGTTATCAGGAAAGATAGGGCTGACCAGGAGGGGAGGGGATCAAACGAGGTGGGTAGGGTTGAGGCTCTGGTCATGGGAGATTCCATCGTTAGACACGTGGGGAAAGTGTGTGGAGGAAAGGATACCAGGGTAGAGTGTTATCCAGGAATTAGGTTGAGGCAGATGTTGAGGAAAGTAGAAGAGAGGGAGGAGGGGAAGGAGAAGGTGGTAGTGTTTCACGTTGGTACCAACAACGTAAGGCAAGCTGATATAAGTACCAACATAGTTGGAGATGTGTGGGATCTGGTAAATGCAGCACGGGTGAAGTTTAAGAAAGCGGAGATTGTTATTAGTGGAATACTGTGTAGAAGGGATACTGACTGGAGGGTGATTGGGGATTTAAATGAGACTATGGAGTGGGTATGTAGGAAACTGGGAGTGAAATTTCTAGATCATAATGGGTGGGTAGGAGATAGGGATCTGCGCTCAGATGGCCTTCATTTAAACCGCAGTGGTACGTATAAGTTAGGAAATTTGTTTGGAAGGGTAATAGGGAGGTACATTCAGGGAAACGGGATGGCCTAGGGAGCGGTGATAAGGGAACAGGGAACTGGAAATCAAGTAGAGATGACATAAAATTGTTAGTGTTGAACTGTAGAAGTATTGTAAGGAAAGGAATAGAATTAAGTAATTTAATAGATATATATTCACCAGATATTGTAATAGGAGTTGAATCATGGCTGAGTAATGATATAATGGATGCAGAAATTTTCTCACGGCACTGGTATCGTAGAGATAGGATAGAAAGGGTGGGAGGCGGAGTGTTCGTTCTGGTGAAAGAAGAATGTGTAAGCTACGAAAAAGTTAAAGATGAGACACATGAAATTCTAGGTGTAAGGCTCATTTCTAAAGATAATAGGCAACTTGATATATTTGGAGTGTACAGATCGGGAAAGGGTAACACTGACGCGGATTCGGAATTATTTGATAGGATAGTCAGCTATGTGGGAAACGACATGGAAGGAAATGTGATTGTAGCAGGAGATCTGAATTTGCCAGATGTCAATTGGGAAGGAAATTCGAACGACAGGAAGCATGACCAACAAATGGCAAATAAGTTAATATGGGAAGGACAGCTGATTCAGAAAGTGATGGAACCAACCAGAGGGAAAAATATCCTGGATGCCGTGCTGATAAAACCGGATGAGCTCTATAGGGAAACTGAAGTAATAGATGGTATTAGTGATCATGAAGCTATTTTTGTGGTAGTTAAAAATAAATGTGATAGAAAGGAAGGTCTTAAAAGTAGGACTGTTAGGCAGTACCATATGGCTGATAAAGCAGGCATGAGGCAGTTTCTAAAAAGTAACTATGATCGGTGGAAAACGGTAAATAAAAATGTAAACAGACTCTGGGATGGGTTTAAAGAAATTGTTGAGGAAAGCGAAAACAGGTTTGTACCATTAAGGGTGGTAAGGGATCGTAAAGACCCACCTTATTATAATAGAGAAATAAAGAGACTAAGAAGGAGGTGCAGACTGGTAAGAAATAGAGTTAGAAATGGCTGTGGAAGTAAGGAGAAATTGAAGGAACTTACTAGAAAATTGAATCTAGCAAAGAAGGCAGCTAAGGATAATATGATGGCAAGCATAATTGGCAGTCATACAAATTTTAGTGAAAAATGGAAGGGTAAGTATAGGTATTTTAAGGCAGAAACAGGTTCCAAGAAGGACATTCCAGGAATAATTAATGAACAAGGGGAGTGTGTATGTGAGGATCTTCAAAAGGCAGAAGTATTCAGTCAGCAGTATGTAAAGATTGTTGGTTACAAGGATAATGTCGAGACTAAGGCCAAAGAAGTAATAAAATTTACATATGATAACAATGACATTTACAATAAGATACAAAAGTTAAAAACTAGAAAAGCGACTGGAATTGATCTGATTTCTGGGGATATACTAAAGACAATGGGTTGGGATATAGTACCATATCTGAAGTACTTATTTGATTATTGTTTGGTCGGAGGAGCTATACCAGATGAATGGAGAGTTGCTATAGTTGCCCCTGTGTATAAAGGAAAGGGTGATAGACATAAAGCTGAAAATTACAGGCCAGTAAGTTTGACATGCATCGTATGTAAGCTTTGGGAAGGCATTCTTTCTGATTATATTAGACATGTTTGTGAAATTAATAACTGGTTCGATAGAAGGCAATTCGGTTTTAGGAAAGGTTATTCCACTGAAGCTCAACTTGTAGGATTCCAGCAAGATATAGCAGATATCTTGGATTCTAGAGGTCAAATGGACTGTATCGCGATTGACCTGTCTAAAGCATTTGATAGGGTGGATCATGGGAGACTACTGGCAAAAATGAGTGCAATTGGACTAGACAAAAGAGTGACTGAATTGGTTGCTATATTTCTAGAAAATAGATCTCAGAGAATTAGAGTAGGTGAAGCTTTATCTGACCCTGTAATAATTAAGAGGGGAATTCCTCAAGGCAGTATTATCGGACCTTTATGTTTTCTTATATATATAAACTAGCAAGATACCCGTGCTTCGCTACGGTATTATACTGGAATTTATAATTGAATGCTTATTGTTTTAGATATATAATCCGCCGAAATTCGCGATCTGACTCGTTTTCTGCGAGAATCCACCAAAATTCCCGATCTGACTCGTTTTCTCTTATTTTACGGCACGTTTCCTCCCATTTTTCAATCTTCCTTTCTAGCAATCGAGTTCGTACTTCCCGGGCTAGGCTCAGGTATTCTTCCCGGTCAGTTGTGTACGTAAATCTTTGCCATCTTTTCCTATAATGGTTTTTAATATGGATAAAATCCTTCAGGAGATCCGGCGTGGTGTTATATTGGGTGCCTTGGCGGCACTGAACCGGCGGTCGGACTGCATTCTTAGTCATTACCCGTCCAGTAGCCGTTTCCAGCGCGGTCCGCACAGTTGATGACGGTCCGGAACATTATTATTATTATTATTATTATTATTATTATTATTATTATTATTATTACTAGCAAGATACCCGTGCTTCGCTACGGTATTATACTGGAATTTATAATTGAATGCTTATTGTTTTAGATATATAATCCGCCGAAATTCGCGATCTGACTCGTTTTCTGCGAGAATCCACCAAAATTCCCGATCTGACTCGTTTTCTCTTATTTTACGGCACGTTTCCTCCCATTTTTCAATCTTCCTTTCTAGCAATCGAGTTCGTACTTCCCGGGCTAGGCTCAGGTATTCTTCCCGGTCAGTTGTGTACGTAAATCTTTGCCATCTTTTCCTATAATGGTTTTTAATATGGATAAAATCCTTCAGGAGATCCGGCGTGGTGTTATATTGGGTGCCTTGGCGGCACTGAACCGGCGGTCGGACTGCATTCTTAGTCATTACCCGTCCAGTAGCCGTTTCCAGCGCGGTCCGCACAGTTGATGACGGTCCGGAACATTATTATTATTATTATTATTATTATTATTATTATTATTATTATTATTATTATTATTATTATTATTATTATTATGTGTTGCTGGAATGGCTGATGACCGGAAACCCGGAGTATCCGGAGAAAAACCTGTCCCGCCTCCGTTTTGTCCAGCACGAATGTCACATGGAGTGACCGGGATTTGAACCACGAAACCCAGCTGTGAGAGGCCGGCGCGCTGCTGCCTGAGCAACGGAGGATCCTTATAAGTACATTAATAACAGTAAAATCAATTGGTCTCACCTCCTTCTACACCCTACCGCCGTTAAGTTATTTACCACCCCCTCCCCCCCCAAAAAAAAAATTAAAAGAAGGCTTGTTTCTATATGTTTAAGGGAGATTCCAAACACCAATGTTCACGTCTATTACCTTCAGTTTTGAGATATAAGTATCCCCATAAAAATAATTTACTTTCTTCACTTCATTTCACACTACTTCCCCCCCCCCCAAGTGAATTTTCCCGCAAAAAATACTTGTTTCTTTAATAGTAAAGGATCCTCTAAATACCAATTATCACGACTCTAACTTCTTCAGTTTTTGATTTATGTGTCCTCATGGAAGGAATTCATCTCCTTTACACTCTCGCCCTTCAAGATGGTTTCCCCCCAAAACGCGTTTTTCTTTGTTTTTAAAGGAGATCCAAATACGAATTTTCACGTCTGTAACAACTTTAGTTTTTATTAGATGTATGTATTCTCATAGAATTAAGACAATTAATTTTTCAATTCTTTCACCCCCCCCCCCCCCAACCCTTCATTGGATTTTCCGAGAATACGTGTTTCTTTACTTTTAAAGCAGATTGCAAATATCAAATTTCACGTCTGTAACATCTTCATTTTTGAGATATCAGTAGCCTAATTAAAAGAATTCAACACCATTTTCAGTCACTTTAACCCCCCTCCACCCAAGTGGTACTTCCGAAAACTAAAAATACACGTTTCTTTATGTTTAATAGAGATAAAAGATACCATTTATCACTTCTGTAACATGTTAAGTTTTCTTAGATATACTGTAAAAATTCTCATTTTAAAATTTCACCCCTTTTGAGTTCCCCTTAAGTGGAGTTTCCAAAAACAAATCGCCTCTGTTTCTTTACATTTAAAGGAGATTCCAAACACCCACTTTTTACGTCTGTAACATTTTACGTTTCCAAGATAATCTGTAGATATAGTCTTTCAAAGAATTCACCCCAATTTGTCACTCCTGTTTAACCGCCATTAGTTGGATTTTCCAAAAACTAAAAAACGCGTTTCTTTATTTTTAAAGGAGATCCCATATACAAATTTTCAGTTCTGTAATATCCTTCGTTTCTGAGATATATGTATCCTCATTAAAGGCATTCAACCCATTTTTCACCCTTTTACACCCCTCCTGTTAGGATTTAGAGGAAACAAAAAAATACATGTTCCTTTATTTTTAGAGGGGATTCTAACTACCAATTTTTACATCTGTAAGTTTTAAAGTTTTAAGTTGTAGACACACTCATTTTAAAAAATTAACCCCCCTTTTCACCCCCCCCCATTATTTGGATTTTCAAAAAACGAAAAAAAAATACGTGTTTCTTTACTTTTAAAGTAGATCCAAAATACAAATGTTCAGGTCTGTAATATCTTCAGGTTCTGAAATATAAGTAGCCTCAATAAAGGCATTCGACCCATTATTCACCCTTTTCCACCCTTCCTATTGGGATTTTCCGAAAACAAAATAATATGTGTTTCTTTATTATTAAAGGAGATTCTAAATACCAATTTTTACATCTATAAACTTTAAAAGTTTTGAGATCTAGATACACTCATTTTAAAAAATCACCCCCTTTTCACTCCCCCCCATAAATTGGATTTTCCACAAACAAAAAAGTACGTGTTTCTTTATTTTTAAAGAAGATCCCAAACACCAATTTTCAGGTCTGTAATATCTTCAGGTTCTGAAATATAAGTACTGTAGACTCATGAAATGCATTCGACCCATTTTTCAACCTTTTCCACCCTTCCTATTAGGATTTTCCGAAAACAAAATATACGTGTTTCTTTATTTTTAAAGGAGATTCTAAATACCAATTTTCACATCTATAACCTTTAAAAGTTTTGAGATATAGATACACTCATTTTAAAATATTACCCCCCCTTCTCCCCCCCTTAATTGGATTTTCCACAAACAAAAAAATTCGTGTTTCTTTATTTTTAAAGGAGATCCCAAACACCAATTTTCAGGTCTGTAATATCTTCAGTTTCTGAGATATAAGTAGCCTCACTCAAGGCATTCAACCCCTTTTTCCCCCCTTTTCACTCGTCCTATTGCGATTTTCCGAAAACAAAAAAATACGTGTTTCTTTATTTTTAATGAAGATTCTAAATACCAATTTTTACATCTGCAAACTTTAAAAGTTTTTGAGATATAGATTTACTCATTTTAAAAATTCACCCCCTTTTCACCATCCCATTAATTGGATTTTCCAAAAACAAAAAAATACGTGTTTCTTTATTTTTAAAGGAGATCAAAAGTACCAATTTTCAGGTCTGTAATATCTTCAGTTTCTGAGATATAAGTACCGGTATCCTGATTAAAGGCATTCAACCCATTTTTCCCCATTTTCACCCTTTTTCACCCCTCCTATTGGGATTTTCTGAAAACAAAAAAATACGTGTTTCCTTATTTTTATAGAAGATTCTAAATACCAATTTTTACATCTGTAAACTTTTAAAGTTTTGAGATATAGATACACTAATTTTAAAATTTCACCCCCCTTTTCACCCCCTTAGCGACGGAATATCCAAAAATCCTCTCTTAGCGAGCACCTACATCTTAATATGAATGTATCCCCAAAATTTCATTTCTTTATGTCCAGTAGTTTTGGCTCGGCGATGATGAATCAGTCAGTCAGTCAGTCAGTCAGTCAGGACAAGTTATTTTATATATATAGATTATTATTATGTGTTGCTGGAATGGCTGATGACCGGAAACCCGGAGTATCCGGAGAAAAACCTGTCCCGCCTCCGTTTTGTCCAGCACGAATGTCACATGGAGTGACCGGGATTTGAACCACGAAACCCAGCTGTGAGAGGCCGGCGCGCTGCTGCCTGAGCAACGGAGGATCCTTATAAGTACATTAATAACAGTAAAATCAATTGGTCTCACCTCCTTCTACACCCTACCGCCGTTAAGTTATTTACCACCCCCTCCCCCCCCAAAAAAAAAATTAAAAGAAGGCTTGTTTCTATATGTTTAAGGGAGATTCCAAACACCAATGTTCACGTCTATTACCTTCAGTTTTGAGATATAAGTATCCCCATAAAAATAATTTACTTTCTTCACTTCATTTCACACTACTTCCCCCCCCCCCCAAGTGAATTTTCCCGCAAAAAATACTTGTTTCTTTAATAGTAAAGGATCCTCTAAATACCAATTATCACGACTCTAACTTCTTCAGTTTTTGATTTATGTGTCCTCATGGAAGGAATTCATCTCCTTTACACTCTCGCCCTTCAAGATGGTTTCCCCCCAAAACGCGTTTTTCTTTGTTTTTAAAGGAGATCCAAATACGAATTTTCACGTCTGTAACAACTTTAGTTTTTATTAGATGTATGTATTCTCATAGAATTAAGACAATTAATTTTTCAATTCTTTCACCCCCCCCCCCCCAACCCTTCATTGGATTTTCCGAGAATACGTGTTTCTTTACTTTTAAAGCAGATTGCAAATATCAAATTTCACGTCTGTAACATCTTCATTTTTGAGATATCAGTAGCCTAATTAAAAGAATTCAACACCATTTTCAGTCACTTTAACCCCCCTCCACCCAAGTGGTACTTCCGAAAACTAAAAATACACGTTTCTTTATGTTTAATAGAGATAAAAGATACCATTTATCACTTCTGTAACATGTTAAGTTTTCTTAGATATACTGTAAAAATTCTCATTTTAAAATTTCACCCCTTTTGAGTTCCCCTTAAGTGGAGTTTCCAAAAACAAATCGCCTCTGTTTCTTTACATTTAAAGGAGATTCCAAACACCCACTTTTTACGTCTGTAACATTTTACGTTTCCAAGATAATCTGTAGATATAGTCTTTCAAAGAATTCACCCCAATTTGTCACTCCTGTTTAACCGCCATTAGTTGGATTTTCCAAAAACTAAAAAACGCGTTTCTTTATTTTTAAAGGAGATCCCATATACAAATTTTCAGTTCTGTAATATCCTTCGTTTCTGAGATATATGTATCCTCATTAAAGGCATTCAACCCATTTTTCACCCTTTTACACCCCTCCTGTTAGGATTTAGAGGAAACAAAAAAATACATGTTCCTTTATTTTTAGAGGGGATTCTAACTACCAATTTTTACATCTGTAAGTTTTAAAGTTTTAAGTTGTAGACACACTCATTTTAAAAAATTAACCCCCCTTTTCACCCCCCCCCATTATTTGGATTTTCAAAAAACGAAAAAAAAATACGTGTTTCTTTACTTTTAAAGTAGATCCAAAATACAAATGTTCAGGTCTGTAATATCTTCAGGTTCTGAAATATAAGTAGCCTCAATAAAGGCATTCGACCCATTATTCACCCTTTTCCACCCTTCCTATTGGGATTTTCCGAAAACAAAATAATATGTGTTTCTTTATTATTAAAGGAGATTCTAAATACCAATTTTTACATCTATAAACTTTAAAAGTTTTGAGATCTAGATACACTCATTTTAAAAAATCACCCCCTTTTCACTCCCCCCCATAAATTGGATTTTCCACAAACAAAAAAGTACGTGTTTCTTTATTTTTAAAGAAGATCCCAAACACCAATTTTCAGGTCTGTAATATCTTCAGGTTCTGAAATATAAGTACTGTAGACTCATGAAATGCATTCGACCCATTTTTCAACCTTTTCCACCCTTCCTATTAGGATTTTCCGAAAACAAAATATACGTGTTTCTTTATTTTTAAAGGAGATTCTAAATACCAATTTTCACATCTATAACCTTTAAAAGTTTTGAGATATAGATACACTCATTTTAAAATATTACCCCCCCTTCTCCCCCCCTTAATTGGATTTTCCACAAACAAAAAAATTCGTGTTTCTTTATTTTTAAAGGAGATCCCAAACACCAATTTTCAGGTCTGTAATATCTTCAGTTTCTGAGATATAAGTAGCCTCACTCAAGGCATTCAACCCCTTTTTCCCCCCTTTTCACTCGTCCTATTGCGATTTTCCGAAAACAAAAAAATACGTGTTTCTTTATTTTTAATGAAGATTCTAAATACCAATTTTTACATCTGCAAACTTTAAAAGTTTTTGAGATATAGATTTACTCATTTTAAAAATTCACCCCCTTTTCACCATCCCATTAATTGGATTTTCCAAAAACAAAAAAATACGTGTTTCTTTATTTTTAAAGGAGATCAAAAGTACCAATTTTCAGGTCTGTAATATCTTCAGTTTCTGAGATATAAGTACCGGTATCCTGATTAAAGGCATTCAACCCATTTTTCCCCATTTTCACCCTTTTTCACCCCTCCTATTGGGATTTTCTGAAAACAAAAAAATACGTGTTTCCTTATTTTTATAGAAGATTCTAAATACCAATTTTTACATCTGTAAACTTTTAAAGTTTTGAGATATAGATACACTAATTTTAAAATTTCACCCCCCTTTTCACCCCCTTAGCGACGGAATATCCAAAAATCCTCTCTTAGCGAGCACCTACATCTTAATATGAATGTATCCCCAAAATTTCATTTCTTTATGTCCAGTAGTTTTGGCTCGGCGATGATGAATCAGTCAGTCAGTCAGTCAGTCAGTCAGGCGAAGTTATTTTATATATATAGACTAGCAAGATACCCGTGCTTCGCTACGGTATTATACTGGAATTTATAATTGAATGCTTATTGTTTTAGATATATAATCCGCCGAAATTCGCGATCTGACTCGTTTTCTGCGAGAATCCACCAAAATTCCCGATCTGACTCGTTTTCTCTTATTTTACGGCACGTTTCCTCCCATTTTTCAATCTTCCTTTCTAGCAATCGAGTTCGTACTTCCCGGGCTAGGCTCAGGTATTCTTCCCGGTCAGTTGTGTACGTAAATCTTTGCCATCTTTTCCTATAATGGTTTTTAATATGGATAAAATCCTTCAGGAGATCCGGCGTGGTGTTATATTGGGTGCCTTGGCGGCACTGAACCGGCGGTCGGACTGCATTCTTAGTCATTACCCGTCCAGTAGCCGTTTCCAGCGCGGTCCGCACAGTTGATGACGGTCCGGAACATTATTATTATTATTATTATTATTATTATTATTATTATTATTATTATTATTATTATTATGTGTTGCTGGAATGGCTGATGACCGGAAACCCGGAGTATCCGGAGAAAAACCTGTCCCGCCTCCGTTTTGTCCAGCACGAATGTCACATGGAGTGACCGGGATTTGAACCACGAAACCCAGCTGTGAGAGGCCGGCGCGCTGCTGCCTGAGCAACGGAGGATCCTTATAAGTACATTAATAACAGTAAAATCAATTGGTCTCACCTCCTTCTACACCCTACCGCCGTTAAGTTATTTACCACCCCCTCCCCCCCCAAAAAAAAATTAAAAGAAGGCTTGTTTCTATATGTTTAAGGGAGATTCCAAACACCAATGTTCACGTCTATTACCTTCAGTTTTGAGATATAAGTATCCCCATAAAAATAATTTACTTTCTTCACTTCATTTCACACTACTTCCCCCCCCCCCCCCCAAGTGAATTTTCCCGCAAAAAATACTTGTTTCTTTAATAGTAAAGGATCCTCTAAATACCAATTATCACGACTCTAACTTCTTCAGTTTTTGATTTATGTGTCCTCATGGAAGGAATTCATCTCCTTTACACTCTCGCCCTTCAAGATGGTTTCCCCCCAAAACGCGTTTTTCTTTGTTTTTAAAGGAGATCCAAATACGAATTTTCACGTCTGTAACAACTTTAGTTTTTATTAGATGTATGTATTCTCATAGAATTAAGACAATTAATTTTTCAATTCTTTCACCCCCCCCCCCCCAACCCTTCATTGGATTTTCCGAGAATACGTGTTTCTTTACTTTTAAAGCAGATTGCAAATATCAAATTTCACGTCTGTAACATCTTCATTTTTGAGATATCAGTAGCCTAATTAAAAGAATTCAACACCATTTTCAGTCACTTTAACCCCCCTCCACCCAAGTGGTACTTCCGAAAACTAAAAATACACGTTTCTTTATGTTTAATAGAGATAAAAGATACCATTTATCACTTCTGTAACATGTTAAGTTTTCTTAGATATACTGTAAAAATTCTCATTTTAAAATTTCACCCCTTTTGAGTTCCCCTTAAGTGGAGTTTCCAAAAACAAATCGCCTCTGTTTCTTTACATTTAAAGGAGATTCCAAACACCCACTTTTTACGTCTGTAACATTTTACGTTTCCAAGATAATCTGTAGATATAGTCTTTCAAAGAATTCACCCCAATTTGTCACTCCTGTTTAACCGCCATTAGTTGGATTTTCCAAAAACTAAAAAACGCGTTTCTTTATTTTTAAAGGAGATCCCATATACAAATTTTCAGTTCTGTAATATCCTTCGTTTCTGAGATATATGTATCCTCATTAAAGGCATTCAACCCATTTTTCACCCTTTTACACCCCTCCTGTTAGGATTTAGAGGAAACAAAAAAATACATGTTCCTTTATTTTTAGAGGGGATTCTAACTACCAATTTTTACATCTGTAAGTTTTAAAGTTTTAAGTTGTAGACACACTCATTTTAAAAAATTAACCCCCCTTTTCACCCCCCCCCCCATTATTTGGATTTTCAAAAAACGAAAAAAAAATACGTGTTTCTTTACTTTTAAAGTAGATCCAAAATACAAATGTTCAGGTCTGTAATATCTTCAGGTTCTGAAATATAAGTAGCCTCAATAAAGGCATTCGACCCATTATTCACCCTTTTCCACCCTTCCTATTGGGATTTTCCGAAAACAAAATAATATGTGTTTCTTTATTATTAAAGGAGATTCTAAATACCAATTTTTACATCTATAAACTTTAAAAGTTTTGAGATCTAGATACACTCATTTTAAAAAATCACCCCCTTTTCACTCCCCCCCATAAATTGGATTTTCCACAAACAAAAAAGTACGTGTTTCTTTATTTTTAAAGAAGATCCCAAACACCAATTTTCAGGTCTGTAATATCTTCAGGTTCTGAAATATAAGTACTGTAGACTCATGAAATGCATTCGACCCATTTTTCAACCTTTTCCACCCTTCCTATTAGGATTTTCCGAAAACAAAATATACGTGTTTCTTTATTTTTAAAGGAGATTCTAAATACCAATTTTCACATCTATAACCTTTAAAAGTTTTGAGATATAGATACACTCATTTTAAAATATTACCCCCCCTTCTCCCCCCCTTAATTGGATTTTCCACAAACAAAAAAATTCGTGTTTCTTTATTTTTAAAGGAGATCCCAAACACCAATTTTCAGGTCTGTAATATCTTCAGTTTCTGAGATATAAGTAGCCTCACTCAAGGCATTCAACCCCTTTTTCCCCCCTTTTCACTCGTCCTATTGCGATTTTCCGAAAACAAAAAAATACGTGTTTCTTTATTTTTAATGAAGATTCTAAATACCAATTTTTACATCTGCAAACTTTAAAAGTTTTTGAGATATAGATTTACTCATTTTAAAAATTCACCCCCTTTTCACCATCCCATTAATTGGATTTTCCAAAAACAAAAAAATACGTGTTTCTTTATTTTTAAAGGAGATCAAAAGTACCAATTTTCAGGTCTGTAATATCTTCAGTTTCTGAGATATAAGTACCGGTATCCTGATTAAAGGCATTCAACCCATTTTTCCCCATTTTCACCCTTTTTCACCCCTCCTATTGGGATTTTCTGAAAACAAAAAAATACGTGTTTCCTTATTTTTATAGAAGATTCTAAATACCAATTTTTACATCTGTAAACTTTTAAAGTTTTGAGATATAGATACACTAATTTTAAAATTTCACCCCCCTTTTCACCCCCTTAGCGACGGAATATCCAAAAATCCTCTCTTAGCGAGCACCTACATCTTAATATGAATGTATCCCCAAAATTTCATTTCTTTATGTCCAGTAGTTTTGGCTCGGCGATGATGAATCAGTCAGTCAGTCAGTCAGTCAGTCAGGACAAGTTATTTTATATATATAGATGATATGAGTAAAGGAGTGGAATCGGAGGTAAGGCTTTTTGCGGATGATGTTATTCTCTATAGAGTGATAAATAAGTTACAAGGTTGTGAGTAACTGCAACGTGACCTCGAAAATGTTGTGAGATGGACAGCAGGCAATGGTATGTTGATAAACGGGGTTAAAAGTCAGGTTGTGAGTTTCACAAATAGGAAAAGTCCTCTCAGTTTTAATTTCTGCGTTGATGGGGTGAAAATTCCTTTTGGGGATCATTGTAAGTATCTACGTGTTAATATAAGGAAAGATCTTCATTGGGGTAATCACATAAATGGGATTGTAAATAAAGGGTACAGATCTCTGCACATGGTTATGAGAGTGTTTAAGGGTTGTAGTAAGGATGTAAAGGAGAGGGCATATAAGTCTCTGGTAAGACCCCAAGTAGAGTATGGTTCCAGTGTATGGGACCCTCACCAGGATTACCTGATTCAAGAACTGGAAAAAATCCAAAGAAAAGCAGCTCGATTTGTTCTAGGTGATTTCCGACAAAAGAGTAGCGTTACAAAAATGTTGCAATGGGTTGGGAAGAGTTGAGAGAAAGAAGAAGAGCTGCTCGACTAAGTGGTATGTTCCGGGCTGTCAGCGGAGAGATGGCGTGGAATGACATTAGTAGACGAATAAGTTTGAATGGCGTTTATAAAAGTAGGAAAGATCACAATATGAAGATAAAGTTGGAATTCAAGAGGACAAACTGGGGCAAATATTCATTTATAGGAAGGGGAGTTAGGGATTGGAATAACTTACCAAGAGAGATGTTCAATAAATTTCCAATTTCTTTGAAATCATTTAGGAAAAGGCTAGGAAAACAACAAATAGGGAATCTGCCACCTGGGCGACTGCCCTAAATGCAGATCAGTATTTATTGATATTGACTGATTGAGTGTCGTACATCCGGTTATGCTTAGAGCTCCCCCCCCCCCCCTCTTCCTCACTCAATCGATTATAATGCAAGTACCATCGGACTGAGCTAGGACCACCGAGCACAGAATAACATAGAGATGGCAATGCCTACCGCAATGCATTGGCTCGCTGAAGCCGAGTTTTGCGCGCATCGCCATGTTGGCATTACCAGCAGTGCTAGTTAATTCCTATCCGAGTTTCCCTCCTCCGGGAAACGCAGGAATGGGGGGTAAACAATGCAACAGAGAGTCGTCACGTTAATTCCTATCAGAGTCTGTCATTTTAAAAGGTTTCTGTAACATTATTTCATTGGTTAACGTATGTAACGCAATAGAAAAGTGCCTTAGTCATAATGATATGCACGGGGCAGTCCAGAACACTGTTTTAGTCGCAATACCGGTAGTTCAAAATTCGGAAATATGAGCTCAAATAGCCTGTTATTATATCAGATCGTATTTAGCCCAAACGAATTGCCGATTTGCAAGGTGCAGCTAAAAATAAAGGAACATTTTCGTAAAGACCTGTTTTAGAGAAAGAATAAGACAGGTTATGGGCCATGAATATTTATATAGATACCATATACAGTATACATCCACACAAAATATCATACACAATAAAAATATACACAGTCTGTAGGCCTATAAATAAAATAGTACACGGTCAATAATAAAGATATCCTGGAAGACCAGTAAGTATGAGGTAAATAGGCCTAATTATTATAGAATTGTTGAGCCAAGTAAATCATATAAAAAATAGAGAAATATTTTTACATTAGTACACTTGATAAAATTAATTAATTCATCTCAAGAATTATTTTGTAATGTATACATACATACATACATTATCATCATAGACTTATGCCTTTCAGCGTTCAGTCTGCAAGCCTCTGTGAATTTACTAAATGTCGTCACAATCCTCTATTTGCAACTAGTGCTGTGGCCTCATTTAGTTCTATATCTCTTATCTTTAAATCCAAACTGAGTCTAACTATCGTCGTCTTGGTCTCCCTCTACTTCTCTTACCCTCCATACCAGAGTCCATTAATCTCCTAGGTAACCTATCCTCCTCCATTCGCCTCACATGACCCCACCACCGAAGCCGGTTTATACGTACAGCTTCATCCATCGAGTTCATTCCTAAATTAGCCTTTATCTCCTCATTCCGAGTACCCTCCTGCCATTCTTTCTGTACGCAATTTCTTTGGTTTTCATGTGATCTATTTGAGCACTAAAACATGTTTCTGCACTTTTATTACAGATAGATTTTTCCACAACAGGTACTTCCTGGATTGCTGTAGAGGAATCTAATGAAGGCATTTCCACAGTCTTTATGATTTTAAGGACCCTCCTCTCCTGTAAAATAAATTTAAGAAATAGTAGGCTTACACTAAAAAATATGTATTTCGACATATTTCTCACAGCAGAGGCTAAAATGAAGAGAAACTAACCTTTGATTGTATTTTTAGGTACTTTGGGAAAGCAGAAAACATAGATGTCACAGTCCATTCCCTCAGGCTTACGACACACAATGAAGTACGATCAAAATCACGTTCAGTAAAGTGAGCTGAACATATGGTGCTGAAAGGTGTGGGGTACCAATTTTCCCGTCGTATAGCTCTTATCCATTTCTTCCGTCGTTCATTATCTTTAGGAAAACTGTAAATGATAAAGGGGCTTCTTAACCTATACTGCATGTGCAAGGGGAAAACAATTCGGCACTGAATATTCGCAAATACATATTGCTTACCTGTGAAAAGTTATCCCTGGTATTTTCTTTGACGCTCTGTTTGCACATACATACGCTACACAAGTCGGCATTTTAAAATCATAACACAAACTTCCTGTTCACTTACTTACACTAACTGGTCTCCAATGTTTTGGTACAAACAACATGGCGGCCGCTTATGTCCACTGACTTCAACTCAGACGCCACATTGCCATCTCTATGTTATTCTGTGCTCGTTGGCTAGGACAAAAACCTGCCAAGTTGGGGTCAGAAGGCCAGCGCCTCAACCGTCTGAGCCACTCATCACGACGGAAATTATTATTTGTAAACAAAATCAACAAGGATTATGATTCATTCCTGGTTGATGAGTTCTCTCTAAGTACATTATTGTATCTTTCTGACATACTGTATTTTGAAAAGTAATGATTCATCATACTCGCATATTTGTTTGTCTACCCCATAACCCAGTTTCTTGATTCAGGGTCGGGGTTGAAATGAGGTCAAATTATATGCCATGCGGTTTTACGTCCAGATGCCCTTCCTGACGCCAACCAAAGAAGGTGATGAATTGACTGTTCTCATGTACAAAATAAAGGACTTTGAAAGGAAACTTCGTCTGTGGATCAGATGAGGAAAACAGACAATTTTCACAGCATTTCTTTTAGCGGAAAATGACTCGAAACTCTGAAGTCACAGTTTAAACATTATTTTCCAATTAGAATATATGATGACTTTTCACTGAGCGGAGGGACCGCACGTGTTAACGCGCTACGGCTATGGCGTCAAGCTCGGCATTCAGGAAAGGATGCGTGGGTTTGACCCCCACGGTCGGCTGTCTTGAGAATGGTTTTGTGTGGTTTCTCCATTGTCTCTTCCAAGTAAATTCCAGGACAGTTCCTATTCATAAGTTAGAGCCGATTCATTCAGCCTCCTTATTCAATTTCATTCACTACCATTCATTAGCTCCTCAACTGATGATGGCGTCAGGAAGGGCAGCCGGCCATAAAAACATGCCATATAATTTCCTCTCACTTCATCCTCGACCCCGAATAAAGGAACTGGGTATGGAGTAGACAAACAAATATGCCAGTATGATGAATTTTCATGGATTCGCGATCCTTTCCATTGTGATACTTGAAATAAACTTATTTTTTCTTTGCTACCGTTTTAACGTCGCACTAACACACCAAACGATTCGATGACGGGAGGATGAGAAAGGGCTATAATTGGGAAGGTAGCGGTCTTGGGCATAACTAAGGTAAAAGCCGAGAATTTCCCTGGTGTGAAAATAGGGAAACCATGAAAAACCATTTTCAAGGCTGCCGATGGTGGAATTCGAACCCACTATCTCCCGATTGAAAGCTCACGGCTACGTGACTCGAATCGCACGGCCAACTCGCCCGGTGTTTAATTTCTTGAATGCTTTCCCATCACTCTATGGTGTGAGACTCTTCATAATTTGTAGTTGTAGAAATGTTCCAGTAAAGGGTGATGTTAACAGTTCGAATTTCAACATTTTTGTCATCATTTCTACTCCGGTGACACTGTACATAGGTTTCAAATATTCGAATCCTTTATCCTTTTTCCTTTTAACACAACTGCCCACTTCTTTTTACCGTGACTAACTTACATACATGTAGGCCTTCAAGTGTAGTATTTCTCAAAGCGTTCTTAAAAATTCGAATAGGGAATATGTTTCTTAATCTCGGGGAGGCACTTCCGCAAATGGACATCTCGTTTCTTAACTTTTTCGGCTTCCTAGCGGGGAATCGAACCCACGTCTTTCCGGGTAGACTGAGCACGCCTTTGCCGCCTCGGGCAGGCAAACCCTTTGCAGAAGGGGGTCATGACCTAAATGTTATGCAAATCGCTGGCTAGGGGATTGCTCTTACCTTCTGATCGTTCATGCTTTCCTAATGAAAGGTTGCCACAAGTGTGCACGTTCGTCGTTCTGCCAGCAAAATGTAAAAAAATAAGAAAATAAAAATGTAACTAACTAACTAACATTGGCTCTATCAACTTGTACATTACATAATTATTTTTGTACTTAAACAATTATTATTATTATTATTATTATTATTATTATTATTATTATTATTATTATTATTAGTAGTAGTATTAGTAGTAGTAGTAGTAGTAGCAGCATTTGTTTACTCTTCGGGACAAGTTCTTTTATTCAAAGGATTTCGTCCATGTTCTTCCCAAAACATCGAATGTGACAATGCTCTTTCCTATCCATTATTTCCCCTAAGACCAGTGTTGTCAACTTGGCGGATTTTCCGCTAAATTTGGCGGAATTAGAAGACCGTCGGCGGAGAAATATACCATTTAGCGGACATCGGATTTTTTGGCGGAATTCTAGATTTATGATAGCGGAATTTAGCCTTTTATCCATTGTGTGTGTTTTTAAAAATTTCTACTCCAGTCTGTCTCCGAGCTATTCTGTATTTCTTGTCAAGAGCTAGCAGTCACATGAGGAAAACATGTAATTTGGAGTTGATGTTATGAGATCATGGTATAATAAATTTGTAATGCGTGGGGGGAGGGCACTTATCTCTTAGTTGACGAATGACGACAGATAATGAAACTATTTATATTTATGCTATGAAGGAAGACCGTCTAATGAACTGGCCTGTTCTGTGTGTGGGCCTTGAGGTAGAGGATTCGCCTAGTTTGCATCCGGTACTAAAACGCTTACAAGTTTTAGCTCGCCGCCTCACAGGCAGGGGGGCAGCACGGACGATCCACGTCCTAGCACTAGCACAGCAACAGACGAGTCCGCCTTTGACACTTTGACGTGAATGAGGACGACTAATTGACTTTTTAAGAATATTTCTCTCACTAGTTCCACTAAAACTCAGATCAGGTGAGTGTAGATATTTACTTTTATTATTATTATTATTATTATTATTATTATTATTATTATTATTATTATTATGTCCGGCTCCATGGCTAAATGATTAGCGTGCTGGCCTTTGGTCACAGGGGTCCCGGGTTCGATACCCGGCAGGCTCGGGAATTTTAACCTTAATTGGTTAATTTCGCTGGCACGGGGGCTGGGTGTATGTGTCGTCTTCATCAACATTTCATCCTCATCACGACGCGCAGGTCGCCTACTGAGGTCTAATCGAAAGACCTGCATTTGGCGTGCCGAACTTGTCCTCGGACACTCCCGGCACTAAAAGCCATACGCCATTTCATTATTATTATTATTATTATTATTATTATTATTATTATTATTATTATTATTATTATTGCTCATTTTATTGCTCATTATTTGAGATCAGATTTCTTGGCGGAATTTTAGCGGATTTTTAGTAGTATTTAGCGGATCTTGAAAATATAAGTTGGCAACACTGCCTAAGACTGGTCATACCACCCAGCCACATATTGTGCCCTTTTCAAGGCACGTGTGGCGGTACACCTCTTGATCGACTGTTGCACCGGCTGCTCCTGTAAATAAAAACATCTAAATAAACGTACCGCTCACGTAGACTCCATCCCCTTGGGCGTTGTACCGTCCCTCAGCTTTCCTCGAGTTCGTCGGGCCACACAAAATTAGGGGTGAGGAAGTAAAATATCGGCGGGTCAGCTAACTAGAAATAACGGTACCCAAAGACTGAATTGAATTTAAATGAGCAAAAATTTTATTAACAAAAATTGGCAAAAAGGAAAACAAAACAGAATTTAAATGAATTAAAATAAAATGGAATAAAAATAAGAAAAGAACTGGAAGTAACAAAACTCAAGTCTTCCTAAAATCAAAATCTACCTTATACAAACTTGACTGAAGGTCACAATTTGAAATAACAATCATCACCATCGAACTAATGACTCCAAAGTCCATAGACACTCCAATAAGACGAACCAATAGTCTGCCAAGACTTGCTACTCACAGAAAATATCCCACATAATTTACATTCCAACTGTAAATTCAACTAAATTGAATTTTATAAATTATTGATTAATTAATTAACCAAATACTCTCAAATCGCAAATGGGTATCTTAAATGCTTGATTCCAAATACTTATCAATTTGTCAATTTGCCCAACAGTAAAATCATAATTATGTGAACAAAATAAGTGGAAAAGACAAGAAAAATCCATGAACACTTCCCGTTATGCAGGACAATATCTCGTTAGTATTTATATAACTTTGCCACAACAACAAAAAAATAACTGGTGGCTAAACCAAGAAATATCACCAAGAACACAATATTAATTATGAACAACTCAATTATTATGCCATTATTAACTTCCTGTGAGAGTTCTGGACACTCAAAACAAAATAAATTAGGCCAAGTGCCTCAGTCGTTACATCTATCAAATGAACTCGCCTTTTTACATCATTAATTTACTTCACACTGCCGCTGTCTACACTTGTACTGAGAATAACCAAATTGTGTTGTTCTACCGGTAATGGAGGCAGATTCCATCTATTTTAGTCAGTTTGCGGCGTTTGTCACATAACCTTTTACCAAAGGTCGGTTCATTTGCATAATTAATTAGTAGTGGCGTCCAATTTTATTCGTTTGTTACGTTGCCTTCATGTCTGCGTAAAGAACTTGTTTCAGTTGATTCTGACTATGAATAACACGTGGTCCCATTAAATTAATACTTAAAATTCGTATTTACAAAAATATACACAGTACTGGAGAAACAATGTGCTCCAAACAAAAGAAGAAATCAAAATGCAAAATTAACCTACCTACTCCTACATTTAAATCAAACAAATACAATCAGATTCACGTACCTTCGGCCTCTACGTTTTAAACACATCAAATAAAAATATCAAAGAGGAAGGAAAAGAAAAGGAACAAAATTCTCAAAAATAACGTGATCGCTGCCTATCTAAAATTAATTAGAAACTTAGAAATTTCATAATGCAAAACATCGCTATCAAAAATGAACTTCCACTACAACTGAGTTGAATTTGGCGGCAATCCCAAAACACAAGACGTAAATGTCTGAAACCGACGTTCTCGAATTTAAAGAACGATGAATGAGAAACATGCGTCATCATGATCACAAATTAACTTTCAAAATTATACATTGCTAGCTTGCTCTGCTTCCTGCCTCCACTCGGCCTCTTATTGGAATGTCTCCGAGTGTTATGTCATCCCTGGAAAATATTTGCGTACTTAAACCTTCTGCCTATAATTGTCACATGTGCTGTCGTATATTTAACTCTATTAGTCAAACTGATTACCATTCAATTCTCATATTTATCTCATGATTCTCAACGTAGCATTTATTTGTCAACAAAGCCCTGCTCATTTCCACACGGGCTCAATAACTTTACTAATTCATCGTGTCGTTCTCATATTCATAAATACATTATTATACGATATGGTCTTCAAGACTCTATTTTCCATCTCACAATTATTACCATCAGGGACATTACTGCATCTTTATTCTCGGTGTCTTCGATCTTTCATTTCATATTCACAAGCTGCCATGAATTTCAGAGCTGGCTGGCAACGATTCCTAACTCTAATATTTAATAAACAATATTGCCTGCCACACTCAACTGTCGAAAACTCGAAGCCATGTACCCACAAAGGAATAAAATCGAGCATTTAACAACTTACATCATCAAAACAAAGAAAAGAAAATCCCAAAACTGGATGTCAAACTGTGATCACGTAAGATAACAATAACTCAGATACGCTGTAATTACACATCAGCAGATTTTAAAATAACTCGGCAACATCCATAAGAATCAAAAATATTATTATTTACACCTGTTATTATTATTATGATAAGACTCGAAAATACATTGTGCAAGAAACACCTACTGTAAAGTAAAATTTTTCATACGTCAACAACATAAACTTCATGTCCACCAATGACTCAAATAAGATTAACGAGAAACTTGAGAGAATATGATTATTATTTAATGATTATTATGATTTTACTGACACCCTGACATTTACACCCCGAATCGTTAGATGTAATTGCCGTGGTCTCACCCCCACAAAAACTAAGCTCCCTTGGGTACGTGAATGTTATATATACAAGAATACCTGATATCACTAACCGAAAATTGACCACGAATCATTCACGTCATCATCAATTACATATCACATAAATACAACATGCTCTTTGCCTTAGATGCCGGCAGGTGGGCCGGATCCTCATCAGCCTCCGCTACATGGCGTTTATTCCATCTTGCTCATTTTGCTGGGAATATCTGACATTTCGCGCACACGGTTTGGATCCATTTTAATTATGTAGCACTCGTAAGATTTGTCGAAGCACACGCACTCTTGAATTTTACACGTAAATATACTTTACACAGTATACACGGAATTAGCACACATTGAGTTGGTGTTCATTGTCAGGAACAAACTACCTACCTTATTTGTGTCCTTCCCACTGGTTCTGCGAAGTTCGCCCCTTTCGTTGTTTGTACAAGGGATTAAAAGTCATTCACCTCGCTCGGAAATAGAAAGCGTACGTCCAGTCCTTCTCCCGTTACCTTCCAATAGTAACCAAGTCTCTCCCTCCAAATGTCTCAAATGAAACAGTAATTTTTATACAATGCGCAAATTTAATTGCAGTATTTTTCTGATCGGTCACAGAGGAAGGTTAGGTAAGGGTTATTCTGCCCGAAGGCAGGTCCGAACCTCCGCAGAGGTGTTCCTGAGCCGGAGTTTACGTGCGGTAGGGTGGCCAGTTCCTTTCCGCTCCTCCATTCCCTTACCCCCACCAACAGCGCGTGGCAACCCATCCAACTCCTGACCACGCCCAATATTGCTTAACTTCGGAGATCTCACGGGATCCGGTGTTTCAACACGGCTACGGCCGTTGTCTCACAGAGGAAAACTATATAAAAATAATATTGTCCTACAGAATGTAATAACTTCTTCACTCTATTACTAATGTGTAAGTTATGTGAGCTAGAAAATTTCTGTGGAACTAAATGTTCTGAAAACTCCCATAGTTCAATATGTGTTCTAACATTCTAGCAAAATAAATATCCTCAACATTTGACTGTAGTAAGTGTGTCATCATTTTCTATGAGCTGATCTAATATCAGAGTTCTCCCAAATGTTCGTCACCCTGATTAAACTCACGAATCACACTGAGCGATGACTAATATTAGTAGCAGGTTCACATACTATCACCCCGCGCTGCACTTGAAGACTTGACTGTAGGCTCAGAAATTGCGACTAAGACTGAGTGATCGGCAAAGTGTCGCCACCAGTTTTGTAAATTCGGGGGACTTCGCCTCCCGAGTGGTCCAACTGGAGGGGTGTGGCGTAGTGAAATGACACCTTGGATTAAGTTTTCAATTGCCCGTAGATTTAATGTTCAGTACCTGCATTCTAATGATTCCTAAATTTGGTGTGATTCACCTGTTGCACTCCACTATCAGAAATGATCGTTAATTTCTTTATAAATTGAAACGCGTCACAGGGCCTACTTACTCTCGCAACATGGCACTTTCCCGCCATGAGACTCAGTTTCATGGATGAAACCATTCTTCCACACAATGCTGATAACTTATTATTTACGGAATAATGAATCACATATTCACATAACTAATCCTCCAAATATTATTTCCAGATTGTGACACGATATATTTCTACTTTTCTCGTCACCAAATCACGAAATACTGGATAAATATTCCCGCTGGAACAGCGCGGTTAAATTTTGGAATTTCTGATTGGCTAAAATCTTTCCGCGTGTCTTGTAAGACTTAAGGTAAGGATCAAATAATTGAAATAAAATCAAAGTTAAGTAATGACAGTCCGACTCCTTGGCTAAACGGTCAGCATTGAGCCTTCGGTTCAGAGGGTCTTGGGATCGATTCCTGGCGGGATCGGGGATTTTAATCGAGTCTGATTAATTCTTCCATCTCGGGGACTGGGTATTTGTGTTTGTCCCAACACTCTCCTCGTCATATTCAGACAACTACCACACTACCAACTAACAGAGAAACACTCAATAGTGATTACATCCCTACACAAGTGATTGGAGACAGGAAGGGCATCCGGCAATAAAACAGGGCCAAAACTACATGTTCAACACAGTTCGAACCCACGACTCAACACGTGAGAGAGAAGCGGTAAAAGAAGAAAAACGTTGAATGAGGAATATTGAATCCCTAAATTAGAGCTAATCAGAACATCCTTTAAGAGCAAGTATGAACAAAATGATTCATGTAGGCCATCAACTTTCTTCCGGTTCAGTGATATTAAAGAATTCTAGGCCTTGGCTTCCAACCTCTTCTTTTATGAACTCCCCCCCCCCCCCCCCGCTCATACATCACGTTTTTCTCCTCATTTCTATAGTCTTCTTCATTAATTTTTTGATAAGGTATTGGGACCACTATGTTTTCCAACTTCTGAAAACAATCACAACCACAACCATCATCGCCAACTTGTTCATTATTATGATTCTGAACAATATTTCCACGTCAGCGATGTTCGCTGTTGGTCGACTTGGCAATACATTCGTAAGTATCCCCATTACTGTAACTCGAACAGAAAAAATTTAACACATATAAAAGATTGTCTATAAGTTACGTATGTACTCTCTTTAGGTAGAATTAATAGCTTATTTCCGGAGATAATTTGAAATTTGTGATGTATGGTAACAATCGCGAATTTGTAAGGTAAAAGTGCATAAAACTTAAAAGATCAGCAATTATATTTTACAAGAGTTTTATTATATAGTACAGTTTTTCGACAATGCTAATATTAACGCAGTTTGAATTTTCCTGTCGCGGTCTCCTTAATATTACTACGCTGCTGTACACTAATAAAATAATGTATTACCTAGACCGCTCTCTGGATATCCCTCAATTCAAATACCGAGTTTCAAGAAATTCTGTCAAGCCGTTTTCCCGTGATGGTCACACGAACTTCCAGACAGGTAGAGAGTCAAAAAATTAATATAATCTATTTAGCCTTCTGTATACCTAATCTGAAATAAGATGTACAATATTATAGGTTAGGATCCACCTTTCAATACTCCGTAATAAGATGGTAAAAAGTAGTTACAACCTGTTTAATGGGACCGGTTTCAACACATTTTAAGCGTCATCATCAGCCAATTTGCGAAGATCTTAAAACAACTAGCACATTGAATACAGGCAAAAAATTAACATTGTATCATAACGTAGCAATTCAGTAAATGTTCAAAACACAATAATCACAGTCAAGAGAGTAAACAGAACATCACTATCTTGCGCCGAAAACAAATATAGCTGAAGTTCATAAGCAGGTCTCTTGACTGTGATTATTGTGTTTTGAACATTTACTGAATTGCTACGTTATGATACAATGTTAATTTTTTGCCTGTATTCAATGTGCTAGTTGTTTTAAGATCTTCGCAAATTGGCTGATGATGACGCTTAAAATGTGTTGAAACCGGTCCCATTAAACAGGTTGTAACTACTTTTTACCATCTTATTACGGAGTATTGAAAGGTGGATCCTAACCTATAATATTGTACATCTTATTTCTCTATTCAATACGGAACAATAATGAAGTTTTTAACTTTAAATAATCTGAAATAAGTACGAAATGAAAATGGAAATCCAAAACTTGCTTCCAGTCATTCAATCGGGTCAGGAATGGAATGAATGATGTCCTTATCTAGCGGCAAGGATAGGAATTGTACCGGTGCCGAAGCCTGTCACACTCCTCTAGGGCAATGATTAATGACTGACAGGTGGAATGAAATGATATTGGAGAGTGTTGCTGGAATGAAATATGACAGGAACAAC
This sequence comes from Anabrus simplex, assembly GCF_040414725.1. NCBI lineage: Eukaryota > Metazoa > Arthropoda > Insecta > Orthoptera > Tettigoniidae > Anabrus > Anabrus simplex. The sequence continues at coordinate 423,945,446 of NC_090265.1, read as the reverse complement.
CGGAGTACTCGGAGAAAAACCTGTTCCACCTCCGCTTTGTCCAGCACGAATCTCACATGGAGTGACGGGATTTGAATAACGAAACCCGGCGGTGAGAGGTCAGCACGCTGCCGCCTGAGCCATGGAGGTTCTTATAAGTACGAAGTATGAGGCCAAAATTTGAAGTGTGCGGACATACTTATATTTATATAAATATGGACGATGTGGTTGAACTGTAGCATAGTATTGTACTTTCTGCTGTTTTGTGCTATTAATTCCAGTACACATAAAGTAGTTTTCACCTACACAATGTGACGGTGGTGCGTTGTAGATTTATGGCGGGTTAGAGGGTACTTAATCTCCAATTCCATTTCCCACGATGTTCTGTGTACTCTGTTGCAAAAACTACTTGACGGAAAATACCATACAGCATACCCTACCTCTTTCCATCTCATATTATCCTATTCCATCGTAATCACAGATGTGCAGTTCGGTTTCCCCATCGAGAGCTTATGGATCAATCAGGCCCTTTTGGCTCATTTGATTTAGGATTACCATCTACTTTTCCAAATTATAGCACCACAATCCACTAAAGGGCTCTAAACTCAACCCCGAAAAGAGCCATTTGTTAAGGGAAGCTTTCCTTCCCCCTCACATTCATTTTAAACAACAAATTAACGGCGAAGAGGAGGGGGTTTCTCTAGATTTGAGGAAATTATTGCCTCCAAGTGAGATCGTTTCTCCCTCGCCAGTGTAGCAAAATAGAGATTTTCCGACTTATCGGGTACTCGTAGGAAACAGGTGAATAACAGGTCATAGTTTTCACCCTGTGACCCTCCATTTACTTGCCCCCATAATAAAAACAGAATGCTTTAAACATGGTCAAAAAGGGGCAAGTCAGGAATTTGAAACTGAAAGAACGAAAGATGCTGAAAAACGTCATGAAACCTATTAAAGAGGGAGATAAATACAGAGCCAGGCATAACAACGAGCTTTACCAACATTTAGAGAACACAACATCAGTCATGGGCCTCCGTGGCTCAGGCGGCAGCGTGCCGGCCTCCCACCGCTGGATGCCGTGGTTCAAATCCCGGTCACTCCATGTGAGATTTGAGCTGGACAAAGCGGGGGCAGGAAAGGTTTTTCTCCGGGCACTGTGGTTTTCCCGGTCATCTTCAACTCCAGCAACACTTTCCAATAACATTTCATTTCATCTGTCAGTCATTAACCATTGCCCCAGAGGAGTGCGACAGGCCTCGGCAGCCAGCACAATTCCTATCCTCGCCGTAAGATGGGAGCTTCAGCCATTCCATCCCTGACCCGGTCACTGACTGGAAAACAAGTTGTAAGTTTTCATTTACAACATCAGCCATGAGAAAGAGGAGACTTACCTTCTACGGTCACAGAGTCAGAATGGATAACAAGAGACTGACCTCCCTCAAGAATCTTCAACGTCCTTTCTAGAGGGAAGGGGACAAACGGTGAATGGACGGAACTGGTTCGAAAAGACCTAAACTTTTTAAAAATTGGTCCTAAGGATATATTCAAAAGGGATAAATATAGAATGATGATCAGAGCATCCGACACTCTCCACTCACTGACAGCTAAAACATTGCGTCCTGGCATGGGCACCCATAGGATAGTTTATGGGGAGGGGAGCTAGACCTGAGGGTATGTAGTATTTTTAATATTTTGGAAGATTAATGGCGACTTGCATTCAACGGTAGCCACGGTATCCCCTACCACTTCTACGCAATACCGACTTTCAAATAATTTTCTTGAAAGAAAAACACCTGACTACATTAATTTTTTTCCTTTCCCTTGCCCCCGGCCATGGGCGCTCTTGCGTCCTGGAGTGGGAGTGAAGTGGACTCACGAAAGGAAAGCAACCTGCAGCCCAAAGATGAAGGGTTAAGAGGGAAGCTCACCATAGTTATTAACTACGTCGTCCAAGGGACCTCAACGAAACTAGAAGAAGAAGAAGAAGAAGAAGAAGAAGAAGAATAATAACAGGAAGAACTTCAACAAATATATCACAGTTGTTGAAAATGTTGCGATGAAATAATTCCGTGTACTTCTTTCTGTGTTCGAAATACTTGTATGGCTTGAGCCGTTAACAGGTTGTACGGCTAACCTTCGTTTCCGACTCCACTAAGGATATGCTCCCCATAGCGACCAGGAAATCAAGATACTGTCATTCTGGAGCTATATGGACGTAGCCATTCCCCTATACCTCCTCCACTCAGTCCAGGAGAACTTCAGTTACTCATCCCAGATTGAGTATTTCCATGGCTAAGTGATCAGTGTACTGGCCTTCGTTTCAGAGGGCATTGGGTGTGATACCCAGTCGGGTAGGGGGATTTTAACAGCATGTGTTTAATTCCTTTTCATCTGCATAAAATACACCACACTACCAACCACTACCGAAACTCGCAATAGCGAATACATCTCTCCACTCGTGGTTACCGTCAGGAATGGTACCCAGTCGTAAAACTGTCCAAATCCACATCAGTTGTTCACCCCAGTAAATTGAGGAGAAGGATAAAAGGAGATAAAAATTGCAATAACATAAGTAGAATTTTTTGTTTTTACAATTTGTTTTACGTCGCACCGCCTTATGGCGACGATGGGATAGGAAAGGCCTAGGAGTGGGAAGGAAGCGGCCATGGCTTTAATTAAGGTACAGCCCCAGCATTTGCCTGGTGTGAAAATGGGAAACCACGGGAAACCATGGTCAGAGCTGCCGGCACTAGGGCTCGAACCTACTATCACCCGGATGCAAGCTCACAGCTGCGCACCCCTAACTGCACGGCCAACTCCTCTTGTCATAGACTAAGGTTTGAAGTGAAATTATGAATACATTGTTGAAAATCTACAGTCTGTTTCCAGTCATTTGACCGGGTCAGGAATGGAATGAATGAAACCCCCATCTAGCAGCGAGGATAGGAACTGTGCCGGCTGCCGAAGCCTGTCGCACTCCTCTGGGGCAATGATTAATGACTGACAGATGACATAAAATGATATTCGAGAGTGTTACTGGAATGAAAGATGACAGGGAAAATCGGAGTACCCGGATAAAAACCTGTCCCGCCTCCGCTTTGTCCAACACAAATCTCACATGGGATGACCGGGATTTGAACCACGGATCCCAGCGGTGAGAGGCCGAAGCGCTGCCGCTTGTTGTAAGGCAAATAAGCAAAGTTATCTCCGTACAGTCCATAAAGGCCCTTGGAGGGGTGGAAGGAAAAGGCTTCCACTACCCGTACCCTCGGCACTTCATGGGGTAGAGGGGTTAACTCTCAGGGCCATATGCACCTCCGGAAGTGAAAATCTCGTTTCTCAAATTTTCCGACTTCCTGACGGGCAATCGAACCCACCTTCTTCCGGGTGAAGCGTGCACGCATTTGACTCGGTCAGGCAGCCCTAATATTTTGTTGTAGTGGAAAAATTATAAAGAGTTGATTTTTTTCTTTACGAATATGAAACAGAACGGAAAAGCACATTCAGAATTACCTCTGTCAGCGCCGGAATTCAAATGTGGGACTCCGCTATGGTGAAAATTCCTGTCTAATTAATCTCTTGTGATATTCATAAAGAAAAACAGTTTAAAGCAATTTATTTTAATTTATTCTTACTTGCATTTCGATGTACATCTATAAAAATGTTCGCCCAGGAAAGATGTACAGTCGCTTAAAAATGTATGAGAGCATGGTATTGCGTACTTAATATTTTATATTTATTTCTTATCTCGTACTGCGGGTTCCGGGTTCGATTCCCGGCAGGTCGGGAATTAAACTACCATTGGTTAAATTGTCTGGCACGGGGGCTGGGTGTGTTTCTCGTCTTCATCATTTCATCCTCATCACGACGCGCAGGTCGCCTATGGATGTCAAATCCAAAGACCTGCACTTGGCGAGCCGAACACTTCCGGCACTAAAATCCATCCGCCATTTCATTTCATTTCATCTTTTACAGCGGTCTATGACCTACATCACAAGGCGAATAAGTTTGTATTCTTACACATTGTGTGATTTTCCATTTAATAATATTTTATCAGAGGCTTTTCTGTTTTAAAAGTAAGGAAGAAACTAACAAACGCATATTGAATCAAATCATGAACACTTATTAAGATAAACATAGTAAACAGGTCATTGGATAAGGGAACAACGCATCTATTTCATTTCTATATCAGCCCCCGATGTTTTAAAATGCGCACGATGATCAACGAAATTAAAATCCACAGCCTGTTTCCAGCCTTTCGACCGGGTCAGGAATGGAATGAATGAAGCCCCCATCTAGCGGCGAGGATATGAAATGTGGCGCCTGCCGAAGCCTGTCGCACTCCTCTAGGGCAATAGCGGATTTGTTTCTATTCAAGCCGACGAAAGGGCTTACTTTACACCCATTCAACCACGCTCTGCTACCACTTGTTACGGGGTTACCCGTGGAGCAGAACAGAAAGAGGTTAAAAAAAGGTGCTGGGGTGAATGGGTCCATCTACAATATCAAAATTAATTTAAAACTTGAACTGAAGGTTATATTTCTTTTAGAACTTCAAACGTAACAATTATTCATAACAATGAAACATCAGGTACAATGACAATTTCAGAAATTGGAAAATGCAAGATTCAGACCTTGACAATTCTGGGCTACAAGCCCCTAGGTTATAATTCCAGAGATTTTTTTTTTTGCTAGTTGCTTTACGTCGCACCGACACAGATAGGTCTTATTGCGACGATGGGACATGAAAGGGCTAGGAGTGGGAAGGAAGCGGCCGTGGCCTTAATTAAGGTACAGCCCCAGCATTTGCCTGGTGTGAAAATGGGAAACCACGGAAAACCATTTTCAGGGCTGCCGACAGTAGGGTTCGAACCTACTATCTCCCGAATACTGGATACTGGCCGCAATTAAGCGACTGCAGCTATCGAGCTCGGTAATTCCAGAGATACCGGATCCAGTTTACAACTTTAATTCCAACAAGAAATCATTTACTCAAGGGCAGAAGTGCCCTAATTCAAGAGCACATGCTCCCAAAATACAATATTTAGCCTTACAGAGGCACTCTTTACTATTACAAAAACTTGAAAAGAGCTAACAGGCTCTCAGTTTCTTACAGCCCGCTCAAATCAATATTACATCAAACTATTACAATCTCTGGCCTCACAGGGCACTAATTACAAATGGAAATTTCTTAATACAGGGGCACCTAGTACCCAACCTACAGGGCCTTTGCGGAAAAAGAACAGGTTAAATAAAACGGCCCGAACACAAACTGAATGGAGGCGAACACTACGCTCCAGATAATGAAATATTAAAACCTATAGGGCTCTCGGCCGATGAAACAGGGGCTATTCCCGAACTGCTGAGGTGGCGCGCATGGAAATATCTTTAACATATTTCAGAAAGGTTGCAAAACGTAGTCACCTCAAAGCAAGATGAAGGGGACCTCGAGAGGGTAACTCACTCTCTACCTCCGATTTACAGTTAAAGATTTTATGGAAGTTTTTACATTAGCCAAAAGAAAAGTTACATTTTAGAAAAGTATTGTTACATAATTACAGATTCGGACCTTCCCCTCGAATAAAGCTGCGGAGGTAGCAAGAAAGAATGAATTTATGTGGCCATTACCTTATAGATTTTCTGCTGACCGAAGAAATAGGTGACCCCACCTCCTGCCTTAACATACACAGAAATACGATGATCAATTGACAAGGAAACGTGAAAAGCCGCAGTTTATATACCCTCAGGGAATGTTCGAGAGCATTCAAGATTAATCAGGACACATCCTCTTAATTTTTATTGCAAGATTCAAAGTGAATAAGAAATGCGGGATTGGTTGAAAATTAATTACAAAAATTCGTGATTGGCTAGATTCAAAACTGGCGGAAAGAAAAGGAAGTTTTGCCAACCCAAAAATAAATGAACATAGGTCAGTTATGGAAAACCTAGGAATATGAAACTTCTTTAAATTATAAGTTCTTTCACCTTGCACCAGGGTGCATGATCATAGTTTTTTGGTAGTGTAATCTGTGGAAAAATGTCCAAACTTCTTGATGTATAGCAAAACAAGGAGAAATTCATTCAGTTTAGGAAACTTCACAATAACAAAATTACTCAATATTTTAGTAGTGACATCTGAATAAAAGTTCCAACTTCATGTGGTATCAATTTCACCTTTTTCCCGATAGAGGAGTTCATTCATTAAGGCGCTAATTTTGAATGCGCGGCGTTGAGGTGTACCTCCCGGTACAATTAATGAATGATTAATGAAATTAAATGGGTACTCCGGTTTTCTCTGTCGTCTTTCATTCCAGCCACACGATGATCTATCATGGATATAAATATAATAAACAACGGCCGTTGGCTAGGTCCACATTTGTGGCGATGGTTTAACAGGAGAGTAGGAGATTATAAGATGTTACAACGTTTTCCTGTGCTCCCTGGAACAATGAACAATGATCTCTCAAAATGTGTTTTCCTTAAGGAGGTTAGCTAATATCTCATATCACATTTAGATATTCCCCGACAAGCGCTTTACCTCTTTAGAGCAATCTCGTTTTATTAGTTTCGAAGTTATTTCATAATTCTTATATTTTCTTGTTTGAATCTCAAGCTCTGATATATTGTGTACACTACATTATAGCTTCTGATAAGGGCTAGAACAAATATTTTACTTTCACGATCTGTTTCAGTCTAACTTTTGGCTTTGACGTCATGAAAGCTACTGAAGAATGAGCGATGCTTGCAACACCATTTCTTATTCAATTCCTGTGATGTATGTATGTACGTATGTATGTATGTCAACCTTTGTCCCGTTTCTCTACGGGGTCGGGTGAGACGAATTTTCGTAGCGAGTTTTACGATCGGATGCCCTTCCTGACGCCAACTTCATTAGAGGAGTCAAGGAAATCAAATGAAGGATGTGATATATGATAGTAGGAAGGGAGAGGGTGAAACCTGTTGGCGGCACATAGCCTACTCCTGTCGAATAGAACCAAGGAGTCTGCTGAAGGCTTTGCGCTCCCATCCGACGGATGAATCACCATCAAGAACGTCATATGCCCTCACTCCATATGAACACTGCAGAGTGGTTTTGAAATTTAATCCAGGATTTTGGCACGCAATATAATGATTATAAATAATACACTTCCACCTCTCCTACCCTGTCGGCCAACATTCTGATGGTGAATTTATTTCCAACCAGCGGAACTCGAACGGCTAACCACGGTGTCAGAGCATATAGACTTAATGTCTTAACGATTATGGCCGCCAGGCGGACTAATTAACTTCCTGTGATATATAGTGTGAAAATATACCGTGCGTTGTTATTTTTGTTTTCACCGTTCGAGTTGGCCGTGCGGTTAGGGGCTCGCAGTTGTGAGCTTGCATCCGGAAGACAGTGGATTCGAACCCATTATTATTATTATTATATAATATAATTATATAATATACTATAATTATTATTATTATTATTACTATGTTATTGGCTTTACGTCCCACTAACTACTTTTTCGGATTTCGAAGACTCCGAGGGGGCGGAATTTTGTCTCGCAGGAGTTCTTTTACGTGCCAGTAAATCTACCGACACAAGACTGACCGTATTTGAGCACCTTCAAATACCAACGGACTGAGCGAGGATCGAACCTGCCAAGTTGGGGTCAGAAGGCCAGCGCCTCTACCGTCTGAGCCACTCAGCCCGGCATGTGTTACTCAGAATATGACGGTATGACTAAATTAATATTACCTTATAATAGGGCATCTTTCATAAATAAAAGAAAAATCCACAGTTTTAGCCCTTCAGGCAAGCAACTCAATGTTGAAAACATCCTAGGGATAAGAGCTACGAATTTGAGGTAAATAAAATATAATAAAATATGAGAATGTATTCTTTATTTATTCCTAAAAATTACAATCATCTTTTCAATCAGCGTTATCCGGTCATTTAGATTAGCAGTTTGCACTGTGAAGTTTCCTTGCTCGCTTACTAACTTTTAAAAACATATAAATTTGAATTAAAATGAAAATTAATATTCATTAAATAAAATCACAATCATCGGACCTTGTACTCACACTTAGTTACACATACGTTATTTGATGGGCGCCAGCTACAACTCAGTGCAGCAATAAGAGAATGAGATTCTTGAATATCCCTAGGGTGTGGTTTAATAAGCTTACTTTTGACAACGTACCATATAGGTTCTGGGAAAAGGAGATCGTCGTTTTGTTTCCCCATTAAATTTGAGGTTATACAATTCTACTCTTGAAATAAAACGATAAATTCATTGGATATAACAAAATATATTCTTGAAATAATTTCAATAAAGTAGTAAGAACTGCTGCGATAAAACAGATGAGAATATAAAAGTATAACATTGCAACTAAAAGAAACTACGCATTAATTTGAATTCCTCTTGACCGGACATTTAACAATTATACACGAAATTTATCCCTCACTGGTTCACTTGGCTGTACCTTCAATTACGACGTATTCCTTTCAGTTGGTATTTGCTGTAGATGTATCAAGCCTAATTTGGTGATGTATCCTTTCTGTTTCACTGATGACTAAGTTTCCATGTGACTGCTTCTGCTCCATCCAGATGACTGACTACTATCATCTCAGTACAACACTTCTTGGCAAGTGTCTCCATCCATATGACTTCTTGGCAAGTCTATCCTTCTATGACTTCATGGCAAGCCTTTTCGTCCGTATCTTCAACTAACTGACCGGCTGTGATCTCTCCTCCCAACTGACTCACTCACTGTTCACTATCCATTTGCCTGACCGACCAACTGTGGCCTCACTCTCCCCATGACCACTGACTATTGACTGACGCTACAATATACAGCCAGCTTATATAGACATTAGATGACACACCTACGCAATCTCCAGAAATAACTACGATATACTCCCACCAGGCGACAAATGTTACATACTATGGTGAAATTGCCTGGGGCGCTCAGTCGGTATCTCCACAAAGTGAGCTCATCGCCAAATGCACACAGTGACGGAGCGATGACTTGGCAGTTACGCTAGCAGTATTGCAACATGTGCGTTGCAATGTCAAAACTTATTACAAAGCATATCTATATATGATATTATGTAGCAAGTCTTACTTTATATTTTTTTAGTGTTAAATCTACACACACGTATATATACATACATTTAACTACAATCACGCAAATGATCATCAATGCATAATTGAACTGAACAATAATAATTACAATAATAGTAATCTCACAGATAAAATAATAATAATAATACGGACATAATAATAATAATAATAATAATAATAATAATAATAATAATGTAGGTGATTCCATCATGCTATCAAGTTAAAAGTATTGAGGACATCGATCTATGTCGGTGTCATGGTTACAACTGAAGTAGTGAGCTTCAGAGGTTGCTGAAGATGTTCGCGAGCTGTGTTTGTATAGATGGAATATGGAGAAAAAATCATCCCAGGAGATATATTGTCATTCTGAAAATATTTCTCACACTTTTCGGAAAAGACGAAAAAAAGAATTTTATGGACACATTATCAGAATGAACACTAACAGGCTAACTAAAAGATTTTTCAACTTGGCCCTTTCGTCTAAAACCAAGAACAGCTGGCTTCGTGAAATTGAAACAGATCTCCAGGAAATCAACATCTCAGAAGACATTGTACAGGACAGATGTAAATTCAGAACCAAAATCGACAATCACCACTTTGAAGATAAACCCAACACCAGAGCTACTATAACTTGGACAGAAGAACGAAGGAAGAAGCTCAACGAGAGGATGAAGAGATTTTGGGAGGAAAAGAAGGCCATCACATCAGCTAAGCAAGTTCAACCGTGCTCCTGAGTAGGGCATAACGATGTAAAATAATAATAATAATAATAATAATAATAATAATAATAATAATAATAGAGATATCATCTTGTAACGAGATTTGAACCGTTACAGCACTTTTCTACAACTACGAGCGTTAATGTGAGTCAATGCAGAGCTTCACGTAAGCCCTTATAACGATGTGGTCATTTTTCAAAAATCAAAAACCTCGTGAGCGCATTGAACCAAGGAACTCGTTACAGAAAGAATTATGGAAATAAGTTTTATTTTTTGGCTAGGACTTGAATAAAGAAGAATACGAGTAAAGAAACGAGCGATTTTAGGCTGTTTTTTTTCCGGAACTGCATTTAGGCCGGAAGTAGTTTTCGAAATTAGTTTTCTTTTTAGTTTGATAGAGCTATCATGGACTCACAATTTGAAAACTTTCCTGGCCCTTTAGCTCTTACATTTTCGGCATAATTGAGGAAATTGTTTAATTTTACGTTTTTCATAATAATAATAATAATAATAATAATAATAATAATAATAATAATAATAATAATAATAATAGCACAGATAAAATAATAATAATAATAATAATAATAATAATAATAATAGCTAAGAAATGTTTTCAGCATTAAAACAAAGCTTTATATGAAAACACATAATTTATCCGCAACTTTCCTTAAACGAGTGGTTCAAATCCAGTTACGGAGAGAATATATATTAAAGTGAAGAAACATAAACATTATATCCACGAAACATTTAAGCTCCTTAGGCTTTTTCAATTTGAAATGACCAGCGTTTCGCCCCAGTGTAGCAAGTGGGCTCATCAGTTGGATTGCTACACCTTTCCAAGACGCTGGCGGCTAGTGCGCCGTTGAGACACCACTGCAAACCTCCTATGTAGGACAATGCAGTGACGGTGCACTAGGGGGAAGAATGGGCCTCCACTTGTATAAATGCCTGCCTTTGAACTTTATATCATAAATAAGGTTCCTAGAATGAAACCATAATTTGATTTCATCACAAATTTCGTGTTAGGTCGTGATTATTGTTTCCAGATTTTTAAAACGCTAACTTACTTAGAACTGCGAAAGAAAACAATCATGAAGGTTAATTAAAGAGTGTTGCGCATTTCAGAAACATTGGGAAATAATGAAAACGTGGACTGGTTTATACTGACAGTTATGAATACCTTCTAACTACGTCATGATGACCGACTAGGCCATCACCACACGCATGCACGTCCTCGTGTGAGTAGCAGAGCAATCCTCCAGCAAAGGCTTCCTGGCCAACTCAACTCAACTGCTCCTACTATTCAATACTCGGTTCATTCGCGAGTTTTGACAATGTAAATCAGAGGCGCCTGGTGCATAAGGCCGCAGGGTCACGTGCCCTGCCGGCAAACATTAATATTTTAATTTTACTTCTCAATACATTATACAGAGGAGGGAGGATACAGGTTTTTAAGCTCATAAGAAAGGAAGTGACTGACTAGTACTTCTAAACTGCGAAATCTGGCTTCAGGATAGAGAGTAAAATTGTATATACCGGCTCCCGGTCACAAACCGCATGTGACCGTAGAGCAGACGTTTAAAGTATGCGGTCTTCAAACGTTGCCGCTAGCTATGCTTCTTGGGGAAGAGGCCTATTGTAATGAGAGAGTTTCGGTCACAAGCAAACAGTGACCGAGAAGGTTAGTTCTCTGAAAAAAAGAAAGCTACACAGTTCATTGAACTGTATTTCTGAACGTGCTGTATTCAAAATAATACTACAACCATACCAACGACTACTGTGGAAAGATAAATACATGTGTTTCTCTTCATTAGGTAGAATAAATATCGTCGTTTCCGGGACAAAACCTCTTATGTGATAATATTTTTGGAGATATACTGACCCGCAGCACATACATTATGAAGAGCGAGAATGCCTTGATAATATTCACACAATATTGCACCTTAGATGACAGAACCTTACCGGCCAAAGTTCTTTTTTTTTTGTTCTGCTAGTTGCTTTACGTCACACCGACACAGATATGTCTTATGGCGACAATGGGACAGGAAAGGGCCAGGAGTGGGAAGGAATCGGCCGTGGCCTTAATTAAGGTACAGTCCCAGCATTTGCCTGGTGTGAAAATGGGAAACCACGGAAAACCATTTTCAAGGGCTGCCGACAGTGGGGTTCGAACCTACTATCTCCCGAATACTGGATACTGGCCGCACTTAAGCGACTGCAGCTATCGAGCACGGTGCCAAAGTTCTAAGCTAAAATATTTCACATAGGAGGTTTTGTCCCGGCAGCGACGATATTTTCCTGAGAAATGCAATGAGATCTGAGAGATAAAGATGCGCAGGGTATGATCGAGAGATTGGCTACTGCTAAAGAAAGAAGTGTGGATGTGACATAAGAATATATTAATGATAGGGTAAAACCAGGTGTGTTTTGACGTACTGTATTTTAACGTTAATACTTAAATGAAATATGGGTGATCATTTCAGACTTAAATTATCTATGTACGTATTTAAAACCTTTCTACACGAAACATCACGAACCACCACTGATGTAAATTGTGGGATTTGATATTTGTTATGGTTCCAGTTTATCACAGTGACTCAGATTTTATCGAATAATACTCAAATATAATACTTTAAGCACACAATTATAATGACCTAGGTGTTCATGACCACTAAAGTAAAAGTGGTGATGATTATTGTTTTAAGAGGAAGTACAACTGGGCAACCATCCTCTATATAACACTAATCAGAGGGGAAAATGGAAGGGATCCGACACTTCGAAAAATGAAGATATCGGCCAAAGTAAGACAAGGGCCACGAAGGGCGTGAAAATGAAAGACTCCCTAGCCCTCGCAAACCTAATAGTGTCGGGGTCGGAAAATAACAAGAGTTGACCAAGGGAGGTCGGATAGGATAGATGAAAGTGAGGAGCCTGGCACAAGTAAGTGGAAGCAATGCCAGGACTCAGCTGAGGGCCCCGTGGTCACCAACCCACGCTCCAAAGTTCAGAGCCCCTGGGGCACTCAAGTAAAAGCACAACCACAATCTCTACTGACGTGTCAAGTTCACACGATATTTTTTTCTCCTTTTAGTGAGAAAGTTGGGTGGACTCATTAAGTTGCAAGTAACAAAAATGACAGTAGCGAGAATGATTGCTGGTACAATGGATTGAAACAATGACAAGGGGTACTCGTATTAAGGTGTTAAGAGCTAAATCAGGAAGAACCTCGATGGATCAAGCTGTGCTTATAAGCCGACTTCGGTGGTAGGGACATGTACGGCAAAAGAAGGAGAGTGTAAGAAAGTTATTGCTTTTACACCCCACTACATGTAGGAGAGTAGGTTATCCAGGAGGAGGTTTGTTCATGGAGGGTAAGAGAAGCAGAGGGAGATCAAACTGACGATGGTTTACACTAGGTTTCTGATGATTTTAAGATAAGAGATGTGGAACTAAACGAGGCCATAGAACTAGCTGAAGAGAGAGCAGGGCCGGTTCAAGGAATTCTGGGCACACCTGTAAGGCATTATTTTGGGGCCCCCACTGATGCTTCGTACACTTAGCGTTCGCCCACATTAACGCCATTTTAGGTCCTATGCGTCTCGGGGATTTATGCCTCGGTTACTATGCACGTATCTGTATGATCCCTTCTACAACACGATATCAGTTAAATGTAACTTAAAAGCTTTTCCACACAAGTTAACTATAAATATTTCACTATAACATACCTGTAAAAACACACTATTAAACAAATAATTTTTATTCCTTGCTTAATAATGTGCTTTTACAGGTATGTTACAGTGTAATATTTATATTTAACTCGTGTGTTAAACAGACTGAAAAGCTTTACATTTAACTGAGTCGACACTGCAAAGTACGGCTTCCTCCTTAACAAACGAAATCAGTTGACAGCTGCCTTTCTGCTTTTGAATTATGCTCCGAGTTGATATTATTCATTTGCATTCGGGAGATGGTGGGTTTGAATCAATCCTACCGTCGGCACCCCGGAAGATCTTCCGTGGATTCCCATTTTCACACTAGACAAATGCTGGGGCTGTACCTTAATTAAGGCTTCGGCCGCTACATCTCCAATCCTAGCTCTTCCTCATCCGTCTATAGCTGAATAGCTGAATAAACATTAAACCATTAGGAAAAGTTAGCCTATTCATCGATAGAGACAATATTTTTTTATTTCCATGGCTGTATCTGTGACTAATCTCGAGTAGCCTATCGTGTTTTACAAACAATAACCTGCTGAATAAAGAAGAAACATTGCGAGTTATTATCAGTGTCGAGTCAGACATTGATTAAAATGATAGCAGCGTATTAGAGAATGATTCTTTGTCGGCTGAAATGTCTGGCAGTGACACTGGAAATCTAATTTTGTGTCGTTTGCAGAATACAGATATTGTGATCAAATGTATTGCAAAATGTTTAGGCTTACAGAGATGAGTTTCACAAAACGTAAAAAATATTGTCTCAGGAGAGGGGTCAATTATTCCAGATGTCTGAAAACTAGTTGCTCAGGTGGTAGAACGCTGGCCTTCTGACTCCAACTTGGAAAGTACGATTCTGGCTCAGTCCGGTGGTACTTGAAGGTGCCAGCTTCGTGTCAATAGATTTATCACCACGAAAGAAACTCGTTTAGGACAAAATTCCAGCACCTCGTCGTCTTCAAAAACCGTAAAAGTAGTTAGTGGGATGTAAAACTAATAATACATTTGTATTGATAATTAGTCCTTAAAATATTAATGTAATATTCGTATTTTGGTTGATTTTAAAACAAATATTCATATTTTGGCAACATTTTCTTCTTATTATGTCAGCTGTTTATACCTCTCGAAGGAGAAAACGAGATACCATCTCCGCATTGATTTCGTGGATTTCGTTATTTTTTTCTGGAAGTGGTTCCATCAGAATAAATTCAAAATGAATGCTGCCAAAACCCAGGCAAATTTATTTTCAAAAAGAAGGCCTAAACTTGACCATCTTACTATCAACAATGTCCCACTATTCTGCGCCAATCAAGTCAAATATCTCGACTTCACAATAGAAAAGTCTTATTTTAAGTAATTAATTTCTTCCCGCTTATGTCAGGGTATACAGTTAGTCCCATGGGCAGTGTCGTATGGAAGCTTTCGTGTTTTTGTTAAGCAACTACTGAATTCGGATCTTCCAGTTTATAAAGTAGTGTCGAATGGAAGCTTTCATGTGTTTATTAAGTAAGTGCTGAGTTAGGTTATTCCTGCTTTTAACGTAGTATAAAAACCGGTGCATTGACCGTTCAGAAAGAGGTTTTGGTGTATTGATTTAGTAGCTATCTATTCCTATAAAAAATGAGCCAATGTACAATATACTGAACCCAATTGGTTCATGTCATTGCAATAAATTATACCCTTTGTACATCACCAATTCCAATGATAATTTAGAAATTACGTAATTACTTTACATAATTACTTTTATACCGTTTATAATATAGATATCATTATCGGGTCTTATCGAAGTTTTACTGTATTTACTTTGTATCTACTCAAATTAAATTAAATTTAGGCCAGCTACATTATCCCTTATATAGAGGAAATAAGAAAAACCGGAATGTTATTGCTTATGACATCACACATAATTGCGATATCCATGTAGTCACACGGATTTTGTTTCACCGAGGCATTTATGTATTTCTTCAGTAACTAATTTGGTTCAGTAAAGCAATCGGTCTGTTGACAGTCTCCTTTCCAGCGAGAAAAATAGATATTACGTAAACTTATAAGGATTTTTTTTTCGCTTGTAACGTGGAATTTAAGTAGTCCTACCGACAGCGTTTAATCGAGGTTACCATGTACTTACTGCATTTAAATAAAAGCAATAGACAGTAGCCTACACAGTAACATAAACAATAAGAACATAGAAATTACGTTTTAGTTTACATAATTAATTTCTTTCCCTTATAATGCGGTTTCATGTAGCATCATGGATTGTTTCTTATCGAGGTTTTACTGTATTGATTTATATATTAGATAATCTATTTCAGTGAAATAATAGATCTGTGTACACCTTCCTTTGCAATGATAAACATAGAAAATCCGTAATGATATGGCTTAGAATCTTGCTCCTTATAACGTGTTAACTATTCGGTCACATGGACTACGTCTTATCGATGTTTTATTTATTTATTTATTTATTTATTTATTTATTTATTTATTTATTTATTTATTTATAACTACTGTAATTCATAAAAAATGAGTCTGTATACACTCGTTTACAATGTAAAAATTATGTAATTATATTACAGGATTATTACATTCTCGCTTAATTAGCGGTATACGTTTAGTCTGATGGACAACGTCTTATCAGGGCTTACGTGCAGTTATTTAGTAATTACTGTATTTCAATATGGTAACAGTTCAGTATACTTTAAAATGAGAACGTAATATACGCAATTAACTTATTTTGATTCTTTCCTCTTATAGGCTTAACGCGTCAATCAATTACTCTAATTGATAGTGTCTTTTAAATAATTTACTGTATTTTAGTTAGTAATTACTGTAATTCATTGAAATAATCAATCGGTCTCCTTTAAAATGAGAAATTCCTAAATTACCTCATAATATTACAGAATTACATTCTTCTCGCATAAAACGCGGTAACTGTTAGTCTCATAGAGAACGTTTTATCGAAGATTCCGTGTAATATTTGAGTAAGTACTGTATTTGAATAAATAGGTCATTATACACTATTCTTAACAGTGAGAACTTAGAAATTATGTAATTCACTTATTCCCGCTTTAACGCGGGATTCATACAGCGTAATGGATATCGTTCCATGGATTTTTTGCTTATTTAGTAACTACTGTTATTCAATGAAATAATTTGTCAGTTTACATTTTATGAGAAAGATTGAAATTACGTAACACGTTGAGTGCCGAGCCGATTGTAGCACACTATTCCACTGGTGCCAGGCATGTTTTTGAATTGCATTCCGCTGGTGCCAAAGCAATTGTACGCGTTGTAGACTGTTTATATAATCTTGGGATGTATATATATGATGTACTAAGTAAATTTTATCTCACCATACCATGGTCATGCGTGACGCCATATGGTGTCACATCAATTTTTAGGAAAGATAAAATATAGCGTGACGCCATATGGTGTCACAGAATTTTTTGACATGGAATGTTCAATACGAATTTCCAATACGGGATATTTATTTCCTAATTCAAATTAACGCAATATTTATGAAAACCTAGTAAAATGCAAAACAAGTACTTATATTGCATTACATATTGTTGTGAACAGTTTTCTGATAACTCTAAACAATGAAAGTATGCGTCTCAGCATGCCCGAGTTCTTGTTACTCGTTGTAATTTTTCAAACCTTATTGGCATCGTTGTTCAAACATCGTCCTTTGTACACTTGTTTCATGTGCTGTTTTCATATTTACGTTTTGCACATCTGATCGGGAAGTTAAGGGAAACGCGCTAACTGTACGCTACCTGGCTGCTCGACGCAGCCCGGTTGGTTCACGTCCGATGCTTCGCTCTTCCCTACCTCTCCGCCACACCCCGATACTCCCGTGGTACTTCTCATTTTATGACTATTTTTTTGCTCAATTTTGGCGTTTAAACTTGCGCTGGGTACATGCAGTTTTCACCTTGGCATTCTACTGCCTCCCACGAATATTCCTACCAAATTTCAACCGAATCCGAGTGTAACACATGTATGTGTTCCCTCGTAAGATTATTACCAATATCTTCCATTTTTTTATATTTTTGCACAACTATATAAACTGAGTGATAATACGTACGTAAACGAGGAATAAACAAAGCCTGGCGCGCTTTCACCTGTGACAAAGACCACCGGCCAGTCAGTGGCTTCGGAAGAATACTGTGGCGCCACATGGTGGCATACAGTAAAAATACATAGCTGGAATAGACCCTGAAGTTCGCCCTTCACGTAGTACCAATTTTACGCGCATAGATGTCACAGCTGATTATCTACGGCGCATCGCCTGAAACTCAACTGTGCCGCCATATGGCGTCACGCCAACTCTGATTTCAAGAACGGTGTGCCGCCGTATGGCGTCACGCCATCTCAAATTTGTAGACCACCGTGACGCCATATGGCGGCACGTGGCACCCAACTGTAATTATGTGACAGAATTAGGTTCTTCATCCCACCGGTAATGCGGTATAAAATTAGTTCTACGGACAGCGTCTTATTGAGGTTTTAGTTAATATATTTCGTGACAACTAGGTTATACGGTATATCAATAGTAATGTAATTAGTCAGCATACAGTATGCTATAAAATGAGGTCTTAGATATTACATAATGAAATGAAATGAAATGAAATGAAATGAAATGAAATGAAATGAAATGAAATGGCGTATGGCTTTTAGTGCCGGGATGTGTCCGTGGTCTTCGGCTCGCTAGGTGCAAGTCTTTTGATTTGACTCCCATAGGCGACCTGCGCGTCGTGATGAGGATGAAATGATGATGAAGACGACACATACACCTAGTCCCCGTGCCAGGAGAATCAACCAATTATGTTTAAAATTCCCGACACTGCCGGGAATCGAACCCGGGACCCCTGTGACTAAAGGCCAGCACGCTAACCATTTAGCCATGGAGCCGGACTATTACGTAATCATTTTAAGCAATTAGTTCCTTTCTTCTTATAACGCAGCACTCAATAAGCCCCAATGTATTTATTTAGGAAATTGCATAGTGATATTACGGAATTAGGTCTTTAAACCGTATTACTCGATATTCGTGTAGTCTTATCGACAGCGTCTCATCGTGGGTCTGGATTAATTATTTGGTATCTAGTGTATTTCAATAAAATGAGAGTATACAGTACAATTTGCAATGGTAATATTTAAATTACGTGTGTCTTTACGTAAACTAGGTCTTTCCCACTTGTACCGCGCAGTATCAGTGTAATCGCACGGACTGTGTCTTATCGAGAATTTACTTTCATTATTTTTAACTATTGTATTTCAATAAAGTAATAGGTCAATATACAGTACCGTTTACAATGAAACCTAAGAAAAATTATAACGTTCAATAAATGCGTTATTATTAGTCTAAGTATCTTACCGATGTTTTACAGTATTTATTAACTACCGTACGGTATTTCGTTAAATAATAGGTCACTGCACAGCATACTTTGTCGTCAGAGCATGGGTATTACGTAGCTATATTACGAAATTTGGTTCTTATCCCACATAACGTAGTATTTTATGAGACCCATGGACAGCGTCATATCGAAGCGTTCGTGCATTTTAATAAAATAATTACTCATCACAAAATATAGCCTTTTACATTGAGATGGACAAGTTCACAATTTTTGTTTCTTAATTAGTTTCTTCCCGGTTTTAACGTGGTATTCGTAAGTTGTAGTGGATGTAGTGGGTGTTTTACTCTATTTCAATAAAATAACAGGTCAATGTAAAGTCTCCTTCACAAGGAGAAACATACAAATTACGTAATTATTTTGCTTAGTTATGCCTTACGTTGAGAAAGAATATCGAACAGACCCTGCAACGATCATCAGCTCGCGTGGCTGCCCTAAAACCTCTGCTATATAATAAATATATTTCTTCCTCAATTAAGAGAAATATTTATTTAGCATGTATTAGGCCCATGCTGTTTTACGGATGTGAGGCTTGGTACTATATTCCTAAAACTCCCTTTTCAAAATGAGAAATATTCCAAAACAAACTACTTTTAAAAAATGACCAGAGCCCCTCTCCTGAGATTTAACAGAAGGATACGATCCGAACTTCGTATACCGACTCTTAGAACTTAGGTTGACAAGACAGCTAAGATGACCAAGTGTAGAATCTTGCAAGCTCAGTCAACCGACCAGGGTATCTCCATTCTTAAACAGGTCATAAGAACTAAGATGCCAAGCACACGGCTCAAACACCCCGGTCTTTGGCTCACTTATGACGTGGTTTAATTTTCGGACTATTCCAAATTTACACCACACCTCACTAAAGTAAATCAAAATTTGACCCTAAAAAGGACCGTATTAAGAGGCTTGGCCGCCCTTCAATCACACTAAAATAAAAATTTACTTTTCCAAATTCCGTAGCGAAGAGGGGGTTTCAGCTCTGTTTAGAGGTAAACACGGCCTTCATATGATTGTTTTCACCCCCCGCCAGTGCAGTAAAGTAGAGATTTGCCGACTCATCGGGTAGCCCTAGGAAACAGATGAGTAAGAGGGCATAGTTTTCGCCCTAGGACTCTCCATTTACCCCCCCCCCCCCCCCCCGTGCCACCAAAAAAATCGTATTGTGTCTGCCTCCAGTCATCACGAAGTCCTGGTTGCCGGAGTTTTCTACCTGCTCTGAGTTCATACATTCCTGGTATTTATTCACCACAGGTGTGCAATTCGACGCTCTTCTTCTTGTCGTATGAGTAAGACAGGCATAGTTTTCGCCCTGGGACTCTCCATCTTTTTGCCTCCGAACTCTCCATCTATTCGTTCCCCCCACCCCCAATAGCTCCTTCATAACTTATTAGACCATGCAACTGAAGAATGTCTTCGGAAATGTGTTTCTTCGCGAGGTCGTTTTCCACGAGTTTTTGCCAGCAAGTATTTCGCCACTTTGCAATCTGTGTGTGTCCCAGCCATTGTTGATTTTCTTTTGTTGATCGTATTGACTAGCTGTCGCTTCTCGTTAACTCGTTTCCAGTACATCCACTTTGGCCATCTTTTCTGCCCAGCTTATTTTTTCCAACCCTTTTTCATAACATTCGTAAAATATTCTAGAGGAAATTCGTACTATTTCATTCTCATACATTACCACAACAGTAATGAATCTTCCGTAAACGCTGCAGAACACCTGCCGCTAGGAAATTCAAGAAAGGACATAAGTAAATGGGTTAGCTCTTTATTGTCCTTTACCAATGGAGTCCCTGTATACACACATCTCTCAAACTTATATATTAGTACTAAATTGTTCGATACCGTCACCTGAAGGAGTATGGCGTACATCTTAGAGGGTTATGCCCTCTCTCACGCCACCGACATTTGAAGCTGTGATTTGAGGTGTGGAGGAGAGGAGGGTGGCTGCCATGGCCAGAAGATGATCGGTGTCGGCATTTACCTCAGTCCAGGAGAATGGAAAACCACGGAAATCCATTCTCAGGGCAGCCGAAGTTGGGGACCAGCCCCTCCGCCTCCTGAATTCAGAGCTGCAAGTCTAGTAAAACTCGCCGCTCTTGAGCAGATGCCCACTCTACTTGGTGTCATACTGGTATGGGAAACAGCATGTTGTTTCTCAAAGAAACGAAAAACTAAAGGAATAATTTACCACTTACTCAGTACCCATAGGACGACGATATCAGAAAAAAACAGGGTTTGGTCATCTCCTTCGGGAAATATTTTTCTTCCCCCTGTGGTCCCAGCTTCCGTATTTGTCATTTCTATTTGTACTTGTCATTTTTTGTCGTTGTTTTTATGTACACGTTTGAGCTGACCACCTGTCGTACCCGTCCTAGAGAAGTTAGTACTCATATAAGTCGAGTAGTATTGGCAACTAGAGGAAATAAGTGGCAACTCACCTCAACTAACAGCAATAGTCAGTCAGTGTAATAAATACTCTTATTAAATTTTAGGTTACCATTCTCTAGGTTTCAAACCATACGGTAAACCGAGGGACTTTAGGCCATCACATTTCGTTTGCTTCTGGTTCGGTGATATTAGACCATTCCAGACATAGGCTATCAGCCTCCTCTTCTCCCTTTTGCCTCATTCTTCGAGGGATCGTTCCCCCACGTTTTGCTTCTCATTTCGGTAGTCATCATCCTGACGGATAGGGGCTAATAACCACGCGGTTCTGTAGCTTATTAAGGCAATCGCAACAACTACAATTCGTTCCACAACAAGTGATGCTCGTTGTTGAACTTGGCAATAAAAACTTACATTTACGAATATCTTCCATTATAATAGAAACGCGGTAAAAATTATATATTATACGAGGCATAGAAAAATTAAAAGTAGATTTTTTTACCGGGCGAGTTGGCCGCGCGGGTAGAAGTACAGTCATAGGAAAAAGTATACGTACACCTTAAACGTTAAGCAATGTTGTCGTTTGTAGTTGACGCATTGCCCATAGGCTGCTAGAAATTTCACTACTTTCCTATATTTCGGTATTTCGCGAAACATGAATATGACTACGTACCGGAAATAACAATAGTACTTTAGTAATGTTTGTTTTAACAAACGTGTCATCCAATAAGTTCGAAATATAGATGCATAAAAAGTATTCGTACAGATGGTTTATTTCACATTAAAGTCCTTAATAACATCCCTTGCAACGCAGGTAAGCAGGAAAGGTCACGTCTTGTACCAAGTCAGTTGTGCTTCTGTCGTTTTAAACAACAAATGATACAGTCAATCAGTAAGATGGGCCGCAAAATGAAAGAAACAACAGAATAAGAGATAATAATTGTAATCCGGGCTCATAATTCCTGTAAATCGCTCTCGGAAATATCGAAACTTGTGAAGAGACCAGGATCTACAATTCAGGAAGTTATTGACAGGTATGGTGAGAGAAAATCTATCAAAAATGCACGTAAATGTGGACGTCCATGAAATCTAGACGATCGAACTGAAAGACTAATCCTCAGGAAAGTAAAGAAAAATCCTAGAATCAGTGCTGAAAAACTGAGGTCGGAAGTAGGAAGTGATTTAAAACTTAATGTCTGTGCTTCCACAATTCAAAAATTTTTATATACGAATGGGTATCATTGTAGAAATGTCAGACGAAAACCTTGAATTATCCCAGCAAATAGGAAGAAAAGACTACAATATGCTACAGACGATAAACATACTTCTCTAGAATTCTGGGATCGAGTTATATTTATGGATGAAAGTAAATTGACTGTTTTTCAAGAATATGGCAAAAAGGTGTGGAGGGAAACGAGCACAGAACTCGAAGAAAAAAATCTGCTCCCTTCAGTGAAGCATGGTGGAGGTTGTTTAATGGTTTCGGGGTGCATGAGCTCAGCTGAAGTAGGTTCCTTAGAATTCATAGATGGAAAAATGGACCGTAAATACTATATTGATGTTTTGAAGAAACATCTGGCATCTAGTGCCGAAAAAATGGGACTTCTGGGTAGTTATGTATTCATGCAGGATAATGATTCAAAGCATACGGCCCTTGATACGCAATTGTGGATTTTATACAACACACCCAAATACATGGTAACACCCTCCAATCCCCGCATCTGAATCCGATTGAACATGTGTGGGCTTATCTTGAAAAGGGACTGAGTACAAGAAATATTTCATCAAAGCCAGTTTTGAAAATGGCTCTTTTAGAAGAATATGATAAGATTGAGCCCACTTTCACCTCCAAGCTAGTTCATTCAATGCCTAGGCGGCTTGAGGCCATTGTAAAATCAAAAGGATTGCCAACAAAATACTAAATTTGTACTAAAATCAGTGGGGAATGAAAGTAAAACGGGACTGTACGAATACTTTTTATGAGTATGAAATCATGATATTTTCATTTATTTATGTATTAATGACAGAAACGTCTATCAATTGTGTGTTTTATAATGTATATATCTTTACATAGTGTACAGAAAGCTAACCTTTTGGTGTTATACAACGTACATGACAATAAGTGTACTAAGTAAAGTATTTTTGTTTCACTATTAAGTGTACGAATATTTTTTACTATGACTGTACGCAGCTGTGGAGCTTGCGTCCGGGATATAGTGGGTTCGAATCCCACTGTCGGCAGCCCTGAAGATGGTTTTCCGTGGTTTCCCATTTTCACACCAGGCAAATGCTGGGGCTGTACCTTAATTAAGGCCACGACTGCTTCCTTCCAACTTCCAGGCCTTTCCTATCCCATCGTCGCCATTAAGACCTATTTGTGTCGGTGCGACGTAAAGCCCCTAGCAAAAAAAGGTAGATTTTCTAAAATTGTTTTAATGTACATTTCTAAGAAAGAACTAATGTTTACGATAATTAGGGCAGTTCGTGAAAAATGTAATAGTAATAATTAATAGGTCGTTATTATTCCTCGTGTAGCCACTAGCTCGGAAAGAAGACGATGTAGAGGAGAGAGGAATATAATGAATCTTGAGATCCCTACGACGTGTTGGGTTGGTTTTGAAACGTATCAAGTTGGCTCCGTGTAGGTAAATTTATCAGTACGAGAAGGAACTCCCGAGGGACAAAATTTCGGCATCTCAGAGTCTCCGAAAGTTGTGAAAGGAGACGTAATGTATTATTATTATTATTATTATTATTATTATTATTATTATTATTATTATTATTATTATTATTATTATTATACAATTGGCAGGGGAGGAGGAGATAATGCATGCTTGCACGAATGAGTGAGTGTTCGTGTCCGCCAACGAACGGGTTCGCGTCTCTTCGTTCAAGGCGAGGAAACAACCTAGGCGCGCGTTAGTGAGGCTAATGTATTAGGAAATAATATCATTAGAGCAGGTAGAAATGTTAACATTCTGTGTATGAATGAACGCGCGTTTGGCACCTCTCTCAACTTAAAATAAAGATTACGCTGCTTTTGTACTACGGAAGTGTATTTCATTGTGAGTTCTTAGAAATAAAAATTATGCACACACGCAACAGCAACAAACGACCAGCAAGGCGCAGGTTTGTGCTACTACCTATGAGGAAATAATGATAACTTAGGAGGTTATACAATAAAGTTAGCAGCGATGATAGAAAAGCTTCAACTTTAGAGTTAATACGTAAACAATTTGACGGGCAATGAAATACCTCCAATTATTGCCGTCCGGTATCTACATTTTAAATGGTAAGTAATCTGAAGCTTCTGTCTGCTTTGTTCTTCTTACGGTACCATCTCGTGACAAAAACAAGGCGACCACCTACTTTGAAATTATTATTTCCTAATATGCCAGCTGCTGGAACAGGCGCCTAAGCCTCCTCGCTTCGGTTCGAGTAGGAAACAAAATACCCTCTTGGTTGATATGCGTATAATTTCGCCCTATTCTGAAGTATCGCACAACAAATCCACAAAATACATCAAAATTACACCCTGAAAAGCGCAATTTGTTAAGAAAACACTCATTCCTCTTCCCCTAAATAAATTGATTTTATTCCAAGTTAGTAGCGAAGAGGCGGGGGTGTTCTCTAGCTTGAAGAAATGTTTTGCCTTCAAGTCAGTTTTTACCCCCGCCAGTTCATGAATTGCGATTTTCCGACTCATCGTGTGTTCCTTGGAAACAGATGAGTAAAACGGCATAGTTCTGCCCTGGGACTTTCCATCCTTCGCCCCCAAAGTACATACATCACTATTATAGACGGTTATGCCTTTCAGAGCCTTCGTGAATTTACTAAATGTCGCCACAATCCTCTAATTGCAACTAGTGCCTTACCCTCCATAACAGAGACTATTATTCTCTCTCCTAGGTAACTACCCTCCTCCATTCGCCTCACATGAACCCCACCACCGAAGCCTTTATCTCAATTCGACTACCTTCCAGCCATTGTTCCCACCTTTTAGTACCGGCAACCGTTCTCGCTACTTTCATGTCTGTTACTTCTAATTAATGAATACGATATCCTGAGTCCACCCAGCTTTCGCTCCCCTAAAGCAAAGTTGGTCTGAAAATAGACCGATGTAAAGATAGTTTCGTCCGGGAGCTGACTTCCTTCTTACAGAATACTGTTGATCGCTACTGCGAGCTCAATGCATAGCTTTACTGCACCTTGATTTAAACTCAGTTACTACTATATTACCATCCTGGAAGAACACGCAACCGAAATACTTGAAATTATCTATATGTTCACACATTCAATTATGTTCAATTCCTTACCTATTGACATCAATTCAGTCTTCGAAAGGCCAATTTTCATACCATACTCGTTGCAACTGTTTTCAAGTTCCGAGATATTAGACTGCAGGCTTTCGGCACAATCTGCCATTAAGACCAAGTCGTTAGTATAGGCCAGACTACTTACTACATTTCCACCTAACTGGATCCCTGCCTGACACTTTATACCTTTCAGCAGATGATCCATGTAAACTACGATCAACAAAGGTGAAAGATTACAGCCTTGTCGAACCCCTGTAAGTACCCTGAACCAAGAACTCATTCTACCATCAATTCTCACTGCAGCCCAATTGTCAACATAAATGCCTTCGATTGATTTGAATAATCTACCCTTGATCCCATAGTTCCCCAGTGTAGTGAACATCTTTTCCCTCCATACTTTGCCATATACTTTTTTCTAGATCTACGAAACATAAACGCAACTGTCTCGTAGCATTTTTAATTTACCTGGCGCATACTGAAAATCTGATCCTGACAGCCCCACTGTGGTCTGAAACCACACTGGTTTTCATCCAACTTACTCTCAACCACTGATCGCACCCTCCCTTGCAAGATGCCAGTGAATACTTTGCCTGGTATACTAATCAGTGAGATACATCCACAGTTGTTGCAATCCTTCCTGTTATCTTGCTTTATAGATAGGTGCAATGACTGCCTTTGGCCTATCTGAAGGTACCTTACCAACACTCGATGGTAATCTTATTATTCTACGCAGCCATTTCATCCCTGCCTTTCACCGGGCGAGTTGGCCGTGCGGTTAGGAGCGCGCAGCTGTGAGTTCGCATCCGGGAGATAGTGGGTTCGAATACCACTGCCGACAGCCCTGAAGTTGGTTTTCGTGGTTTCCCATTTTCACACCAGGCAAATGCCAAATGCCAACCTTAATTAAGACCACGGCCGCTTCCTTCTAACTCCTAGGCCTTTCCCGTCCCATCGTCGCCATAAGACCTATCTGTGTCGGTGCGACGTAATGAAAAATAACATCCCTGCCTTTCCACTATGTTTCAACATTTCAGGTCGAATTTAATCTATTACCGCTGCTTTGTGACAATGGAGTTTATTTACTATTCTTTCCACTTCCTCAAGCGTAATTTCACCAAAAATTTCCTCCTCCCCATTAGTCCTGTTGTTCGCGACACCACCATGAAGATGTCCTTTTACGTTGAGAAAACTTTCAAAATATTCCCTCCATCTGTCCAGTGATTCCCTGGGAGCTATAATGAGTTCACCTGAATTACCAAAAACACTGTCCATTTCATTTTTCCCTCCCGTCCTAAGATTTTTTATTACAGTCCAGAAAGGTTTCCCTGCTGCTTGACCTAGACTTTAAAGGTTATTACCAAATTATTCCCACGACTTCTTTTTGGATTCAACAACTATTTGTTACGCTCTGTTTTTTTCATCTATATACAATTCCCTGTCTGCCTCGGCCCTTGTTTGGAGCCATTTCGGATAAGCCTCCTTTTCACGTTTACAAGCTGCTCTCACTTCATCATTCCACCAAGATGTTTGCTCTTTCCCATCCTTACACACAGTTGTTCCTAGGCATTCCCTTGCTATTTCAACTACAGCATCCCTGTACGCCACTCATTCTTTTTCTATGTCCTGAATCTGCTTACTGTCCACTGTTCGGAACTTCTCACGAATATTATCCATGTACTTCTGTCTAATTTCCCCATCCTGGAAATGTTTCTACCCGTACTCGTTTGCAGATAGATTTCACTTTCTCTATCCTAGGTCTAGAGATACTTAGTTCACTGTTTCATCAAAAATCCCCGAAAAATCCGCACATTCCTAACAGACTTCCTGAATTCGGTGTCGGTTATGATATAGTTTATTATGGATCTTCTACCCTACCCTCCCATGTGCAGCGTTCACTTATGCTTATGTATTCGTTACTACTAAACCCATACTAGCACATAAATCTAGCAGATGCTTCCCATTCCTATTAGCTTAGGTATCTTCCCCACATTTACCAATCACGCTTTCATGTCCTTAGTTCTATTCCCAACTCTCGCATTAAATCGCCCATTAGCACTATCCTATCCTTACTGTTGACCCTGACAGTGATGTCACTCAATGCTCCATAAAACTTGCCGACTTCATCCTCATCTGCACCCTCACATGGTGAATACACTGAGACAATTATCGCCCTAATTCCTCCAACTGCCAAATCTTCCCACATCATTCGCTCGTTTACGTGCCAAACAGAACCCATGTTGCATGTAATTGGTATTCCTGATGAACAGCCGTACCCCAGACTCTGCCCTTTCCTTTTTAACATCCGTCAAGTCCAATTTAAAATCTTCTATCTCTTCCTCGTTATCATCCCTTACCCGAATATCACCTACTCGTGGCACATCCAGATGCAACCTCTTTGCTGACTCAGCCAGTTCTAATTTCTTTCTTCCATAAGCCCCATTAATATTGATAGCTCCCCATCGAATGTTATTTCGTTCGCCAAGTTGTTTCCAACATGTCCCTCGCCTGTCAAATGGGAGTGGGACTCCATTACACCCATAGACCCGACGCTTGCTTAAAATGTTCTGAGTTCGGTAAAATTATGAAGCAGGATGCTATCCTATTTACACATAGTCCAAACGAGGATCTCTTCTCTAACGCTTTAGGGACCGACGGTGGGTTGTATTGCCCTAGCCACCTGAGCACAAGGAAAGCCATGACTCAGAATATGTCCGAGATGCTCACTCCCATTCCTTAGCAACTGGTATCCCGACTCTCAGGACCACTTACTAGGCCACTCAGCCGTTGCCCATGGTTCAAGAACTAGGACGAGACAACAGTAACCCACACAATGAACCAGCTCACCCCCAAAAAGAAAAAAGTCGCTCTCAAAAAGGTGATCTTCTTCTACATTAGGACTACCCGAAACTGCCGCGTCTATTGTTGTGGTAGAAAAAGGCGAAAAAAAGCTCTCAGTCAGCAGAGAGATTCCAGAAAGATTTTTTTCAACATAGAAGACCCAGCACCTGGAGAGGGCACAACCACCCTTTCTCCCTTCGGCGTCCAGTTGTTCCATAGGGATATATGATATCTAACGACAAGGGAAGATTGAAGTACCAGCTGTTTGTTCCCGATACCATCAAATGGACCGCATATCAGTACATTTGCCAAAGACTGGTGAAGGACGTGTATGTATTATCCACGTAACTTTTGGTGGTACTTCGGCTCTCTAGTGCTGAATCGGTAGACCTCGGTTATCTTCGAGATTCGTATAGGCAACTTTTTACACACAAATTATGAATCGCCGTGAGACATCTGGCGTACACTTTACGTACTAGTACTGTTCTTGTTTATACAGCAAAGCCTAAATAAGTTATATAATTCATGCATGGAACAAGATTCGTATCGAGGAATGTTATACAATTTTATGTAATGTGTGTATGACACAGTTGTTGGCTTAAGATAATAAACGTTTAGAAAATTCCTATCGATCGATCATACTATTGATTCAATTCAGATTTCATTTCCATTTAGTTTTCAGTATTGCCGGAACCGGAGTATCTCCCTCCTTACTCCTCACCCAAGTAAAACCAAGTCACTGAAAGTTGCGCGGATAATACACTATATTACGTACATCCTATTACATACGCACATTGCGTTTTAAATAAATTAATAATATTGAAACTTTGAAAATTACAATTATTCTATACGTAAATGCTCTCGACTTATTTGTTCACTGTTGCAGGAGTGAATTCTGTACATAAAATACCAGAGATCCATGTCAATAGATACACCGGTATCCATTTTCATAGTTCGGCGTCTCTTTATTATAGTGTGATGGTACAATTATTGTGGCTGCTCAAGCCTCTGTAGATGTGCCCAGCACGCGGCCCTCGTTGACTTTGTAATCTTCCAGTACCCCAATTTATAAATTAAATGTAACTATTAATGAGACACTTTTATTTAAATGAAACGAATCTACAGCACTGATATATTTGTGTGAATCATTCCAATACATCTGTTACACATCTTAAGAAAGACGTCCAGATGTTTTGAGAGTTTATTTTATTACATTATACGTTTATTGCTCCTCACTTGTTTACAGCAAGCCCCCTATTACGCTTTATATACCTTGGCAGGACCCATATTTACGATGCCTAGTAATGAACCATTCATAGCACATCGATGTCTCCGTCCATTGTTGAATGCCGGTGCTCGGGACCTTTGAAAGTGTCGGATTACTGTTTTATATTTTAGCAAAAACATAATAACGTAGCTCCGAGCTCTCACATTTCCAGTTTGTGACAGGTCGACGTCAGTGTTAGTGTTGGTGAGAGGACTATTTTTCCATTGCTTGTTAAAACTATGCGAATAATGTCTGGTTATATCAATTATTGTAATAATAAGTCGTGAAATTGACTGCTACATCTAACAGCAAGGAAAGAAAAGTTTCGGACGTACGCAGATCATTTTATGTCAAGCGGATAAAACACAGCAGTGTGTTTTAACAGTTAACGAAGCGGTTTCAGTTTGGAAAGAATGCAATGTTAAGTGACAATACTACTTTAACATGCTTCTTCATATGAGAATGTTCAGAATATATTTCGTGAAGACAAAGTGGCTGACCTCACGGCCCAGTCAGACGGTCAGTTTTCATGTCAGTTCGAGTCTTAGTTCACACCGAGCTTCATGACAACTGAAGACTAGAGGCGCATCTAGACGGTCATGCTACACTTCACATTAAGCTCAGTTGTTCAGTAGCTCTGTGTATGTGGCAACATGTGTGATTTCGAATTAATTTCAGTTGCTCTTGCTCTTTCAACAGCTTAGTATTACTGGCAACAGTTAACAGTAACTGTGAAAAAAATATGTATGCTCACATTGGTAGAAACGGTGCTGTGTCAGGCATGCCTGGCGACGATGAGGCAGGAAAAAGCTAGGAGTCGGAAGGAAGCGGCCGTGGAGTTAATTAAGGTACAGCCCCAGCCAGCATTTGCCTGGTGTGCAAATGGGAAACCACCGAAAACCATCTTCAGGGCTGCCGACAGTGGGGTTTGAACCCACTATCTCACGCATGCAAGCTCACAGTTGCGCGCCCCTAACCGCACGGCCAACTCGCCCGTTTTTTTAATTGGAGACGAAGCTGTTGCTTCAAGGAAAAGGAATGAACCCCCTAGAAGGAAACGGCTGAATAACGAACAATTAGGCCTATTGTCGGTGTTTCATATTGGATATTGTTAATAGTAGTCTAATAATAATAATAATAATAATAATAATAATAATAACAATCATAATAAAAATATTAATGCTTTACGTCCCACTAACTACGTTTTCGATTTTGGAGACGTCAAGGTGCCGGAATTTAGCCCCTCAGGAGTTCTTTTACGTCGCAATAAATCTAGCGACACAAAGCTTACGTATCTGAGCACATTCAAATACCACTGCACTGAGCCAGGATCGAACCTGCCAAGTTGGGGTCAGAAGGCCAGCGCCTCAATCGTCTGAGTCGGGCCTTTTTCATTTTGTTTCGTTTTATTTTGTTTTTCTCGATGTAATTAAACAAATATTGAATGTATCATGACTGGACACTTTTCGGCATTTTGTCAATACCTCCTATTAAAACATGAAGTCCTGTTATATCAGCCGCACAAACTTGCTTGGTTTCGAATTCATCATCTTGCTGCTCCATTATTTTTTGTTAGGGGCGATTTGGCTAAATGGAGAGAGAGTTCGAGGCCGAATACTGTGCCGTCTTACTCATCTGTTTCTTAGGGCTACCCGAAGAGTCGGAAACTCTCTAATACTGCACTGGAGAAGGGGAAAACAATCTTAGATGCGGTATTTTCCTCTAGCCAGAGAAGAAATCCCCCATATTCGCTACGTAATTTGGAAAATGAATTCAGAGTAATTTAGTGACAGTGAAGTGTGGCCAAGCAGCCAAAGAATGGAGACGCCCTGGTCGGTTAACTGAGCTTGCAAGATTCTAGACTTTGTCATCTTAATCTTGTTAACCTGAGTTCTATGAGTTGGAATACGAAGTTCGGCTCATATCCTTCTGTTAGATCTCAAAAGTTCTAATCATTCTTCTTAGTAGTTTATTTTGGAAAACTTCAGATTTAGAAAAAGGAGTTTTAGGTATATAACACCAGGCCTCCCGCCCGTTTAGAGCAGCATGTGCCTAATACATTTCTCTTAACAGAAGAAGAGATATATTTATTTCGTAGCAGAGGTTTTAGGGCTGCCACGCGAGCCGACGCTCGTTGCAGTGCTCAGGCAGGACTTGTTCGATATTCCTTCTCCATGTGAGATATTTTTCCACTGTTAGGCCGAGATACTTGATTGACATGATTGGTCCATAACAATGGGGTATAGATGATAGTAAGATGATCAAGTCTAGGCCTTCTTCTGGGAAAATAAAATTGCCTGGGTTTTCGAGGCATTAATTTTTACCTTGTTCTAAAAGAACCTCATCCAGAACAACGAAATCCACGAATTAATGCAGAGATGGCATCTCTGTTTCTTCTACGTGACGTATAAACAGCTATGCCATCTGCGTATTGCTGTACTTCCCCTCCCTGGCGAAATGGTAGGTCATTTACATATAGGGCGTACAGGATTGGGGAGATTGCTCCACAAGTGGGACTCCGGCTCGGAGTCTCTGAGGGGTGGATTTTTCACCGTCAATAGAGACGTAAAACTTCCTGTTAAATAAATAGGAAGATGTAATTTCGACAAAATTTGGAACAAGATGAAGGTTAAAAAGTTCGAAGATTAAGTTTTCGTGCCAGACGGTGTCAAAAACTTTTACTATGTCGAAAAATATCGCTGGCACGGTACGCCGGATGTTACATGACATTGTAGCTTACTGGACAAGACGAAGCGCTGCTAGTGTGGCGCTACAATACGACCGGGATCTGAACTGCTCCGGTCGCAGTATGTTGCGGGAACTATGATACGCATTGAGGAAGTTGAGGATAAGTCTCTCGAATATCTTAGAGATAGAATAACAGGGTGATCGGTCTGTAATTTTGCGGGAATAATCCTTCCTTCCCCGGTTTTGGAAGATCGACCACTTTGCCGATCTTCCAAGCCTTTGGGAAGTATCCAGTTTTGAAGAAAGCCGAAAAGATGGTACCCAAAAATATTACTGCTCTATGTGGCTGTAATTTAATTCCTTTGTTTGATATCCTGTCATCCCCGGAAGACTCTTTCTCATTTAGGCCTTTAATTACCCTGCGGACCTCTGTAGGCGTTACATCACCAAATGTCATTGTCTGGTGTCCATT
The DNA here is from genome assembly GCF_040414725.1 of Anabrus simplex. Taxonomy (NCBI): domain Eukaryota; kingdom Metazoa; phylum Arthropoda; class Insecta; order Orthoptera; family Tettigoniidae; genus Anabrus; species Anabrus simplex. Next base: position 423,912,542 of record NC_090265.1, on the reverse strand, counting down.
GTTGTCTGATAGTAGAGACCTTTCTGTGTATCTCACGGGTCCGTCTTTTGTACGACAGAATTCCTCCTAATTTTCAATCTTACGCTCCAGCAATTGTTTGCGGACCTCCCGAACCAGTTCGCGGTATTCGGCTTGGACGTCTGGTTTTCAAAATATGCCCTTAATAATAATAATAATAATAATAATAATAATAATAATAATAATAATAATAATAATAATAGTTAATGCATTTTAACGAGGAGCTTCGCGTTAGGTCCCTTAGGATCGGGATAAAAAACGACAAGCTTGCTTTGCTGAACTGTTGTGCAGCAGCGCTGATCATGAAGTTGCTCTCTCATTTGCAAGTGTGGCACTGACGATTGAATAAGTATGAAGAGATTTATTAAATCGATTTACTTGACTGTTAATATCATGACCATGGCCATCACCAGTTTTACGTGGAAAAGAAATCTGGATCAGGGATTTTTTGTACAAGTTGCTCTACGTTGCACCAACCCACACAGGTCTTATGGCGACGATGGGATAGGAAAGGGCAAAGAATGGGAAGGAAATGTCCCAGCATTTACCGGATGAGAAAACGGCACACCACAGAAAACCATATTCAGGGCTGCCTACAGTGGGGTCGAACCCACTTTCTCAATCAGAAATGGAAATATAGTGAAATATATCGTCGCTGGAAAGGTAAAAGGTTGTATTCCACAAAGTTCTTCCTATCAATTATTCTCCTTAAGACTGGTCACGCCTCCCAGCCACGTATGGATATGCAGTCCATGAGAACAAATTTTGTTGTGTTCATTTTCCTATGCCCATGTGTAAAGGAAAATGAACCTTACAGTACCGTACTGTAGGAATGTACGTTTGCATTACGTATTTACGCACTCCTAGTGTACAGTGCATGTAAGGTTCATTTTCGTTTAATCGTCGACATAGGAAAACGAACACAACGGACATTGTTCTGATGGACTGCGTATCCATATGTGGCTGGGAGGCGTGACCAGTCTTAAGGAGAATAATGGATAGGAAGAGTGTTGTGGGATACAACGTTTTACCGGTGAAGCGACGATATTATTTACAACGTAGTAGCTGTTTGAAACGTAGACTAAATTACACTGGGGTTAAATGTTAAGTTGTAAATAACTTCCCCTAGAACAGACATACTATCATCACACAACCTGAAAATATTTATTGATATGACAGTACTATTACTGTCGATAGGCTAACTTTAACATTTCATTTTCTTTGGCGAATTGGCTACATTTTACAGAGCATCAGACAGCACAGCTTCACTTCAGTGCTGGAAGATAGGATACCAGACCCTGTCTTCTTGCATAGCCAGCCTCCTACAGAGACATTAGATCCTGTTAGGTCGGCCGCACAGATGTGCACCTTGTGCTGCCGATGTGGGTTCCTGCTCTGTCGAATAGCTTTCACGCGTGGCTGTGTGTGTCGCGAAATATGAATACTTACTAATATTGTAATTTGTATTATGATGGTGAGACGATTCCGGGAAGAAGGTTTAATCCGACGGCCTCTCTGTGGGTCGCCCGCTGCTAAATCACGGCAATTCGTTTGACAATTCGTTTCGAGAGACTTGTATGTTGAGACTGACAACGTGACAGTCCAGTAACTGTCAACTTTAATACAATTCTTGGCAAGCGATATATTTTATTGTATATATGGGGTAATTTCCATGGAATTATAGGTCACTTCGACTAGATACATATCAGAATTACGTGTCCCGATCGTCAGAGGGCTGTCACATACATCAACCTGGAGGGGATTCACTTAAATTTATTGCCAAGTAAACACACATAAATGCTAATTTTCAAAATGTAGGTCGTATGGGGTTTTTATATATATAATCGTATAAGTTTTCGACAACTATCAGATAGGAAAAGGCAAGTGGTGGTGATTATTGTTTAAAGAGTACTGGGGAAGAAAGGCCGTGGCCATTATAACAGCCCTGGTAGTTGCCTGGTGTAAAAGTAGGGGAACTACGGAAAACAATCTTCACGGCTGCCGATGATGCGTTTCGAACCTACGATCTCCAGAATGCAAGCTACATCTATATGGCCCGTACAACACACTCGGTTACATATTACTATTGTTTCATCTTCCCTTCGTCGAGGCTACCGTATTTATGAGTAGATTACACTTACTGTAACAACGCTATAATGACAGCTACACTTCCTCGTTCGGTGGCGTGTCGCTTTAGGGCCCTTTCACACGAGGCGACTAGTGGCGGTAACTTACAGCGGAGCATTATTTTAAATGAGAGCTTTCATACGTGGCGACTGCAGTTGCGGGAGCTGGAAACAGTCATCTACAGTCGCTCACTCGCGCAGCTAGCGGGCGCCACTTGGAGTCGCCGCCACTCGAGGAAAAGCATTATTTTAAATGAGAGCTTTCACACGGTGCCACTAGTAGCCGCTACTTCTCACTGTCCACTCCAGTTTGATCCAGTTCATGTAATTTAGGAAGTCCTGAATAACAAGCGTACTGCGTTCATTGTCAGATATGAGTGCAAACGTGGAAAGAAGTAGCCTTATTAGATTAACAGTCCGACTCGTTGGCTGAATGGTCAGCGTACTGGCCTTCGGTTCAGAGGATCCCGGGTTCGATTCCCGGCCGGGTCGGGGATTTTAACCGTAATTGGTTAATTCCAATGGCTCGGGGGGCTGGGCGTGTGTAGCGTATTCAACATTAGAAATCATCCTAGGTAGGGCCCTCATCTTCACAGATATGCAGGTCGCCTAATAGATCATCTACTAGAAAAAGACCTGCACTAGGCCTCTCCGGAGGCCATACGCCATTAATTAATTAGATTAACAGATGAACAAGTGAAACGGAAGACCTGACATATGAAGTTGAAAAATATCCCACGATTTGGAACGCTTCAGTCGATGAGTATGGAAAAGTGAACGAAGAAACGCATGGCGTAGCATTATGTTGAGGTTCTTCGCGAATTTCATGACAAAACACCAGCAGAGAGAAACGAGATAAGTAAGCGTTTTCCTTATATTTTACGTACCACCTTTTGTTAAATTGTTACAAGAAAACTCAATTTAGCAAAACAATTCTCTAAATTACCGAGTATATTCAGAAAAGAGTATTTCATTCATTATTTGCTTCAATTATTTGTATTGTAGTGAAAAGTTTCAATCATGAAGGAGATTTACATGGTAAGCAAGATAGCAATAGAATGAAAGATAAACGATCATCACTACTTAACTAATGTTATTAAAAAGAGCCCATTGGCAAATTGAAAATTACTAAACGCATGTAAAGTACAATTGTGTTTTTGGTGTCCATCTATGACCTGTATAGTACTCTAGACACAATACTTATGTCTCTAAATACGATCCATTTGCCATGAAACTGCACCTTCTTCACTGATAAAGTAGTTGGCAAACTTGTATCGTAAATTTCTGGCAAGCCTTGATGTAGATCCTGAAGCAGGGCCCATTTGAAACAATCCATCTACTGTCAAAGTATCTTCGATTTGAATACCATACCTCTCTCGTACAAAATGATGCAAAACACAACACACTTTTACTATGTCCTCTGCTAGTGTGGTGTCAACATCCAGTGGTCTATGGAAAATACGCCATTTGTTTGCAAGTATTCCAAAGGTACATTCAATATCCCTGCGTGCCGTTAAAAGTCTGTAATTAAAAGACGCGTTTCTTTACACTCAGAAAAGTGCCCGCATATGGTCGCAGTATATGACGGGAAAGACCAAATTCCTCATCAGCTACAAAGGGCATTGACTCATCAAATCCTGTATGCGACCTGTATGGTGGAGGATGCACCTTCATTGCTCTTGCCCTCCGTTTATTTATTTTTTTCTTTTGGATTAGCAAAGCAAGCAGAAGCAGTTCCTCACTCTTTATACCATTTTAGAAATGGGAAGTAGACCTGTTTTCCGTACAGGCGATCGGCTGCCGCCACCGATCGCCGCCACTAGTTGCCTCGTATGAAAGGACAGGCGAGCAGCTGCCGCCACCGATCGCCGCCACTAGTTGCCTCGTATGAAAGGACAGGCGACCAGCTGCCGCCACCGATCGCCGCCACTAGTTGCCTCGTATGAAAGGACAGGCGACCAGCTGCCGCCACCGATCGCCGCCACTAGTTGGCTCGTATGAAAGGACAGGCGACCAGCTGCCGCCACCGATCGCCGCCACTAGTTGCCTCGTATGAAAGGACAGGCGACCAGCTGCCGCCACCGATCGCCGCCACTAGTTGCCTCGTATGAAAGGACAGGCGACCAGCTGCCGCCACCGATCGCCGCCACTAGTTGCCTCGTATGAAAGGACAGGCGATCAGCTGCCGCCACCGATCGCTGCCACTAGTTGCCTCGTATGAAAGGACAGGCGATCAGCTGCCGCCACCGATCGCCGCCACTAGTTGCCTCGTATGAAAGGACAGGCGACCAGCTGCCGCCACCGATCGCCGCCACTAGTTGCCTCGTATGAAAGGACAGGCGATCAGCTGCCGCCACCGATCGCCGCCACTAGCTGCCTCGTATGAAAGGACAGGCGATCAGCTGCCGCCACCGATCGCCGCCACTAGTTGCCTCGTGTGAAAGGACAGGCGATCAGCTGCCGCCACCGATCGCCGCCACTAGTTGCCTCGTATGAAAGGGGCCTTAGTGTCGATAATATTATGAAATTTAATTTCCACCGAAAGCGATACTCTTATCTGTGGGAAAGTCATGCTCAGCCATATATGAGTAATGTGTAGGAAGACAAACAGCTGACTGGTGTTCGGCGCACGTACCGACGGATTTCATTGGTTGCGACAAGCAAAGAGTTGCATGAAAGATACTTGTCTCCATTTTCAAACCAAAGTTGAAACTTTACCGATGTCCAGTTAAACATCGACTGAACATTGATTACGCAATGGAAGATCGTGCTCGATTTAGACGTTGTTTAGGAAGACTATGCATAAGTCATCGTTTCTGCAAGCCGCCCATTGTGTTAACACTGGCTGTGTAACATTAGAAGGGTTTTTCTATAATATGTTCGTGATATTTTCGAATTATTTCTTCGATATTTTCAAGCTGATTCTTTCTACTAATCACGATAATTGGTTTTACGTCGTACCGATACAGATAGGTCTTATGGCGACAATGGGATAGGCAAGGCTTATTTGTGGGAAGGAAACGGTTGTTGCCTTAATTAAGGTACAGCCTAATATAAAAATGGGAAACGACGGAAAACCATCTTCAGGGCTAAGGACAGTGGGGTACGAATCCACTATTTCGCGGGTGTAGGTTCACAGCTGTGTGCCCTTAACCGCACGGCCTACTCGCCCGGTGTGAATTTATTCAACACTGCTAAGCCATCGGGATTTCATAAAGAACAGCTGAAAATGTTAGCATTTTTTCTTCTTTTCTTGTTGTTTTTCAGAAGAGCTGAGGTAGTGATTATTAGAAGCTTCCTTTAGAAAAAGGACCGTCCAACCTTTTTTTTGACAAGGAGCCAGCCACTACCACCATCACTGTCATCACTTTCGATTGGTTTACGGGCTGGGCATGCTTACATTTACTATCCTTCTTTTTACCATTATTCTTGTACCACTTTCTTCAGCTGGTTGGGTCGCGGGTCCAAACTGTGTCGCACACGTGGATCTAGCTCGGTTTTAGGACCAAATGACCTTTCTGAAGCCAACCGTATTGGCGAGGGGATGTAGTCACTATTGCATGTTTAAATGGTGGTTAGTAGTGTGTGTGATGTGTTGTGTGAATATGAAGAGAAATGTGTTGAGACAAATACAAAACCCAGTCCCCAAGCCGTAAGAATTAAACATACATTCCATACATTGTCATTATAGACCTTTCAGCGTTCAGTCTGCAAGCCTCTGTGAATTGACTTAACGTCGCCACAATCCTCTATATCAACTAGTGCTGTGGCCTCATTTAGTTCTTTACCTCTTACATTTAAATCGTTAGAAATTGAGTCTAACCATCGACGTCTTGGTCTCTCACTACCTATCTTACCCTCCATTACAGAGTTTCGTATTCTCCTAGGTAACCTATCCTTTGCTATTTGCCTCACATGACCCCACCACCGAAGCCTGTTTTATGCGTACAGCTTCATCCATCGAGTTCATTAATAACTTAGCCTTTATCTCATCATTCCGAGTATCCTCTTGCCGTTGTTCCCACCTGTTTATACCAGCAAACATTCTCGCTTCTTTCATGCCTGTTACTTCTAACTTATGAATAAGATGTCCTGAGTCCACTCAGCTTTCGCTCCCGTAAAATAAGTTGGTCTGAAGACAGACCGATGTAAAGGAAGTTTCGAGCGGGAGCTGACTTCCTTCTTACAGAACACTGTTGATCGCAGCTGCGAGCTCGCTGCATTAGCTTTACCACACCTTGATTCAAACTCATCCTGGGAGAACACACAACCTAAATACTTGAAATTATCTACCTGTTCCAACTTTGTATCACCAATCTGACATTCAATTCTGTTGAATTTCTTACTGACATCAATTTAGTCTTCAAACTGCTAATTTTCACACCATACTCATTACAAATATTTTCAAGTTCCAAGATTAGACTGCAGGCTTTCGGCACAATCTGCCATTAAGACCAAGTCGTCAGCATAGGCCAGACTGCTTACTAGATTTCCACCTAACTGAATTCCTCCCTGCCACTTTATACCTTTCAGGAAAAGATCCATATAAATAACGAACAGCAAAGATGAATGATTACAGCCTTGTTTAATCCCTGTAAGTACCCTGAACCAAGAACTCATTCTACCATCAATTCTCACTGAAGCCCAATTGTCAACATAAATATCTTTGATTGATTTGAATAATCTACCTTTAATTCTATAGTCCCCTAGTATGGTGAAGATCTTTTCTCTCGGTAACCTGTCATATGGTTTCTCTAGATCTACGAAATATTAACACAACTGTCTATTCCTCTCGTAGCATTTTTCAATTACCCGGCACATACTGAAAATCTGATCCTGACAGCCCATCTGTGGTCTGCAATCACACTGGTTTTCATCCAACTTCCTCTCAACCACTGATCGCACACGAGCACAACTAAGCGGTGAAGCAGACGTATTCTAACTCAGCTAAATAGCAGGAGGTTCCAGTAATGGCAGTACCTGGAGTCGACAGGATGACCGTTCAACCCCAGGAGATCGCCGTCATGATAGGCTAGGCCGTTATGACAATAGCGGTCATGTGAACGTCGCTAATGGCAGCTGGACGAATGCTAAGATTTCTATGCCTATTTTAGCATGCTGAAAGTAGAAATAATACACTAGTCAGATTATTTTTCAAGTGAAATGAAATGGCGTATGGCTTTTAGTGCCGGGAGTGTCCGAGGACATGTTCGGCTCGCCAGTTGCAGGTCTTTTGATTTGACAGCCGTAGGCGACCTGCGCGTCGTGATGAGGATGAAATGACGATGAAGACGACACATACACCCAGCCCCCGTGCCAGCGAAATCAACCAATTAAGGTTAAAATTCCCAACCCTGCCGGGAATCGAACCCGGGACTCCTGTGACCAAAGGCCAGCACGCTAACCATTTAGCCATGGAGCCGGACATTTTTTCAAGTAGAATGTCTTCATTGAAATGTCAGCCAGAGTGGCTCTTGCTTAATCACATCGAGAAAACATAACAAAACGAAACAGAATAAAAAAGGCCCGACTCAGACGGTTGAGGCGCTAAGCCTTCTGACCACAACGTGGCAGGTTCGATCCTGGCTCAGTCCAGTGGTATTTGAATCTGCTAAAATAAGTAAACCTTGTGTCGCTAGATTTACTGGGACGTAAAGCATTAACATTATTATTATTAGTCTATTATTATTATTATTATTATTATTATTATTATTATTATTATTATTATTGTTGTTCCGAGATATCTGTGGAACAGCAGAGGTGAAAGAAGGTGCGGGGATGAACAGGTCTCAGGCTACGAAATTAAAGTTAATTTAAAAATTAACAAGGTTATATTTTCTTTTCAAAATCAAGAAATAACAAGCATGGCAGGTACAGAGTAGCAAGGCAACACAGTACAATTACAGTATTTACAGAATTTGGGCTTCGAGCCCCGAACTCACAATTCGTGAGCAATTAGCCCAACTTTACCCCAAAACACGTTTTAACAGAGGGGCAGAAAACCCCATTCATGCCCAGGAGCACTTGCTCCAAATTACACAGTAAAGCCTCCTTGAGACGCGCAGAAAACAAAATTTTCAAGAAAGAGCAACTCGCTCTCAAAATTTAAGCCTGTCAAAGGCCACACCAAATTCCACCTTCAAGCTGTCCTCTAAGGACATAAACACAGGGGTAAAATACCCAACCTACTGAGGCCTATTAAGTGAGAAAAGGTTAATTACATGGCCTCTAAAATACCAACTTGAGAGGAGGCGATCCGCACTCCTAATACATTTTGTTTAAAACCTACTTGGCACTAGGCCGTTAATGCAAGGGCTAATCCCATACTAAAGAGGTGACTTATAGAAGGAAACAATTTACATTACGTTAAGGAAGAAAGGTTATGAAAATAAGTTCACCTCAATGCAGTATGAGTGGGAGCTCGAGAGGGTTAAGCACTCTCTATCCCAATATGTAGTTAAACAGAAAGAATTGACACCGAGTGTCTTTACATTATTAAAGGAAAGTTACATGGAAAAGGCTTCGGACCTGCCCCGAGAGTTAAACTGCTGAGCTAGCAAGAAAAGAAGTTATTAAAAGGCCATTACCTTGTGGATGAACTGCTGCCCGAAGAAAGAGGCGCTTCCCGCCCCCTGCTACGTACTTTACACACTGAAAGATGTTACAGAAGTGGCCCGGAGAACCGAAAATCAGCAGTTTATATACTCTCGCAGAAAGTTCGAGGCGTTTCAGGAATGAGAACACCCTCCCACAAAATCTTTATTGGCTAGGGTTAAGCAAGATATCAAGTTGGAGAAGATACACCTGATTGGTCATAAATTAATTAAAGAAATTCGGGATTGGCTAAATTCAAAACAAGGGGAAAGAAAGGGTTATACAGCCAACTTAAACAATAACAGAAAGAAATTTAACAAGGAACAAACTTTTGAAATAAAAATTTCTCCAAAAAACAGTTCTTTCACTTCGCACTAGGGTGCACCATTGTAGTTTTTCAGTAGTGTCCTCTAGAAGAGAAAGTTCACACTTCTTACTACAGGTAAAACAAAAATACATCGAAAACGACCCAGTTCAGAAACTTCAAAATTTCCAAGTAGTGACATCTTCTGAGAAACATGAAAATTAATACAGTTGATAAAGTTCAGACTTCCTCCAGCAGAGGAGTTTCAACTGGCGCAAAGTTTGAATTAGCGGCGTGGAGGTGTACCGCCCGGTACAGACCTCCCCCCCCCCCAAAATCTCTCCAGGGGTGACACATGAAATGTGTTTGATAACAAGGTCCAAGTTATGATGTTGATATGGAGATTAATTGCAGAAGCCTTTATAAAAAAATTCTAAATTTGGGTTTGATCCAGTTTCAAAATTCTTTATAGTTATTGCTGATGTAATGTCTTTATGTTTGTAGAAGTTGAATTCAGAAGGAAACTTTTAGTTTTTAAAGTTGAGGAAAAATTTCCTAAGTCCACCAGATATTGCAGTAAAATCCAACAAAAAAGGTAGTAATGTTGAACTGGAATGTCCATATAGCTGGATATGTACTTTAAACGTTGATCAGTTTGACGGCCAGACCAGCCGCCGCTGCTTGAGTTCAGAGGAGGCCGCTCGGACCCCTCAAGTACCCTGAGATACCGCTCGCCCGCACTATGAGAGGAGTAGTGGAGTTGAAGCACGCCGCGCCCGCGGCGAACATGCAGGTCGCGGGCCAGTTACAGGTTGTGCGCCGCACATCAGCCTTGGCCGGGAGGAGGACTCCGGCTCGCCGTACACAGGTTGGCCTCACTGGAGAAGGGCGGGCCCGTACCCTGCCTCAGGAGCGGTACGGCGCCGCGCTGCTGCGGGGGCACTGAAACATTAAAGCTCGGCGGCAGAATTTTGTTGGACCATCATCTTTTTTGAGGGCACAGGCATTGTGGAGAGGTTGAGGGGCCAGCGGCGTGAAGATATTCATGGCATATATAAGCCACTGTGTGTTATGTTAGCAGGAGACGGGAGCGTGGTAATGGCCATGGTAAGGACAGGATGGCAGTTTAACTGATCGGGGGAGGTTTACAAAAAATAATTACACACAAAGGAAACAGATTCCAAGAGCAGAAGGCCTTAAAAGTGAAACCCCTCAAAAAAATATTACCTTCCTATTTCTTTCCAAATTAAATGAAGCAAGTTAACACAGAAATTACACCGGTTTCACCTGTGACAGGTGAACCCTAAATATCCTGTCGGTAGCTGGATTGCTTAACAATAAGGTAACGGGAGTAAGGAAATCGAGAATGATACACGACCCATGAAATCTGGGGGCAAGCTTGCCCACGGGAACAAAATTCTTGACCATCACCTGGTCGCCTACCTTCAAATTGGTAGGTCTCCGTCCACGATCATATCTTTCCCTAACCTTTTCATGAGACACCTTGAGATTGGCTTTAGCCTTCTTCCAAAGATCTTTAATGTTATCTGGGTCTATTGTCTCAGGTAGAATGTCACTCAGAGACCAGAGGTTAGAGAGCGGCGTGTGGGAACAAACTTGAACATCAGCGAAGATGGCGTAAACTTATGAGATTCATGAACCGCCGAGTTCAAAGCAAAAGCTAACCAATGCAGGGACGTGTCCCACCTAGAATGATCTTCGTGATGATAGGCGATAAGCGCGGACCTGAGATTACGATTAACCCGTTCAGCCAGAGATGGTTGAGGGTAATAAGCAGAAGTTGTCACATGAGAGATGGACAGGTCAAAGCAGAATTTACGAAATAAATTAGATGTGAAAGCCTTAGCATTATCAGACACAATATACTGACACGGACCAAAAGAAGCAAAGATAGAATTTAGACAAGTAATGGTGGACCGAGCGGTAGCTAGCTTAGTCGGAAATAACCAGGAAAATCTTGTAAAACCATCTACACATACAAATATGAACTTGTTGGCATTTCCCTTCGACTGGGGGAAGGGTCCTACATAATCAATATACAGACGTTCCATAGGGCGCGACGCTTGATGAGAAGACAACAGGCCTACCTTGGTGGACATGGTGGGTTTACTAAGCAAGCAGGATTTACAAGCCTTTACTAGTTCACGGATTTCACCATCCATAACTTTCCATATGAACCTTTGACGAATCTTTTCACGAGTTTTAAAGATTCCAAGATGCCCCCCTAATGGGGTCTCATGATAGTACTTGAAGATCATAGGTACAAGAACAGCTGGAACGACAACCTTCATCATCTTGTCATGCCTCGAAGGGCAACATAGAACACCATTCCACAGTACATAAGGGACAACATGTTCCCCAGAAGAAAGGGTTTCCATTATCGGAGCCAGCGTCGGATCTTCACGTTGGTATTTCTCGATATCCCTAAAGAGCATGGGAGCATCTGTTAAGATGGCATTAACATCAAATAGTATGGACTCGGGAGGTGATGAGCTGTCAACCGGTTCATGGGTTTCAACGTCGTTGGAAAACATAAAGCTGAGTCCATCAGCAACAACATTTTCGGTACCCCTGATATGCCTGACATCGAATTGGAAGGCAGAAATACGGATGGCCCAACGGGCTATACGACCAGTACGACGCGGCCTACCTGCGACCCAGCTTAATTCTTGATTGTCTGTCTCCAGGTCGAATTTGACATGTTCCAGATAGAGACGGAACTTTTCTAAGGCAAATTAGACAGCCAAACCTTCGAGCTCATAGATGTAATATTTGGCTTCTTGAGCCGACAGAGTCCTAGATCCGTAGGCGATGGGTCGCCTCCCTAGTTCAGTCTCTTGAAGAAGGACTGCAGCTACCGCCGACGACCACGCGTCGGTTTGGACGATGAATTTCTTCGAGAAATCAGGCATAGCAAGGACAGGGGCATTACAGAGAGCTAGTTTAAGATCTTCAAAAGCGGCTTGTTGAGAAGGTCCCCACTCGAATTTGATGCCTTTCCTACGAAGAAGGTTTAAGGGCGCCGCTCTATTAGCGAAGTTAGGAATAAACTTCCTGAAGAAATTCACCATACCAATGAACCTGGCGATACCTTTGATGTCCTTGTGAGGTTTAAAATCACGGATGGCCTGTGTTCTAGAATGATCGACTGCAACACCATCAGGTGACACAATATGCCCTAGGAATGATATGGAGGGCTTAGCAAAGGCAACCTTGGACAACTTCACAGTTAACCCAGCCTTACGAAGGCGATTGAGAACTTCTCGCAGATGATCTAGATGTTCTTCAAAGGTCTCCGAAAATACGACGACATCATCCAGGTAGTGATACAAGTACTCAAATTTGACCCTATCTAGCAGTCTAGTGAGTACAGCTGCTCCCGTGGGGAGCCCGAAAGGCACGCGGTTGTATTCATACAAATTCCAATCCGTGGCAAACGCTGTAAGATGTTTAGACTCTTCGGCAAGGGGAATTTGATTGTAGGCCTGGTTCAGGTCCAAGATGGTGAAGAATTTAGCTTTACGAAACCACGAAAAGCAAGAATGAAGGTCAGGAAGGGGCACAGATTGTAACACCACCTTCCGATTGAGAGCCCTATAATCAATGACAGGCCTGAAGCCACCTTGGGGTTTCGGGACTAGAAAAATAGGCGAAGAATACGCCGACTTGGAGGGCCTAATAATACCATCCTTCAACATCTGATCGATGATTTCTTTCAGAGCCTTCATTTTAGGTGGAGATAGCCTATAAGGTGGAAAACGGACCGGAATCGAATCCGTGACCTCAATTTTGTATTCAATAAGGTCAGTAACACCAAGAGTATCAGAGAACACCTCTGGAAACGACTGACACAACGTACGAATACTATCAGCCTGCTCCTCAGGTAGATGTCTAAGGTCTAACAACATCTCATCCTGGGTAGGCGAAATAGATGAACATGATGCAGAATTACATTTCAATAATGGGATTTTACAATTAGACGCAAATTTGAAAGTGCACGACCTACTCTGAAAATCGAGCACAAGACCAGTGTGAGAAATGAAGTCAGCTCCCAATATAATGGGGCAAGACAAGTGCTTGGCCACAAACAATTTAATTTTCCAAGTAAATTTAAAAATACGAATTTTGACATTTACAGAACCTAGAATTTCTAATGGAGATGAATTAGCCGAAACATATTGAACAGGAGATGAGCCATAGTCAGGTAGTTTACAAACAGATTTCAATTTTGAATACCATTCAGCCGAAATAATAGAACCAACACTGCCTGAATCTAATAGAGCAGTTACAGGTTCATTATTTAACTCAATTTTGAGAAAAGGTACGGGTGCGGGGGTATCCGCCGCAATCCTAAGGCATTCTTTGGGGCATTCAAAAGATGAATTTGAGGACTGAATTTTCCCTGAATTTTCGACCTGTTTACCAGGGGCTGAGCCTCGGGAAGATGGATTAGTCGACTCAGCCGAAGCCACTAGTCACTTTTTATTATTGGCATTGGTGGAATTTGCACCAGAAGTTGAGCAGGAGGGGGTGCTATTCGAATTTGGGCAATTCTTGGTAATATGTGAGAAAGCCCCACATTTAAAACAGCCTTGTGATGAGCCAGCTCCATTATTTGCCCTACTAGATTTGATTGATGGGCACTTGTTCCGAAGATGGTCAGGCGATCCGCAAGCATAACATTTACGAGGTGTGACTGGTCGGCGAGGTGGAGGCCGAGGATTACCAAAAGAAGGAGGGGGTTCTTTCGCGACACGCAAGGAATCGGCGTATCTAATTCCTTCCGCTGAGACGGCCAATGCTTCAAGTTCAGAGAAAGTTTGCGGGCACGCCGCGAAACACAAATATGACCTATAGGATGGTGTGATAGCTTCCACAATGGCTTGTACAATCTGATCCTCAGGAAAGTGAAGAGCAAACACCCTGGTATAGAACTTAATACCTTGGATGAAGTCTGCCAAGTTTTCATCCAAGCGCTGTACACGATAATAGTACTTCTGAATAAGGCAGGACCTTGCCCTAGCCGGGATGAAGTTAGCTAGCAAGTGGGCGTGGAAGTCTTCAATAGATGATTGCTCGGCAATGGCTCTTACTATTTTGTCTGAGAGAATACCAATTGCATAGGGATAGATGATTTGCAAAATCTGACATGGAGAAAGAGAAAAAACAAGAGCATGGTCCTGGAACTCAACTAAAAACCTTAAAAAGGAAATAACTTCACTGGTGGTATTAACAGAAAACTTAGAGATACCTCTGAGCAACATTGCTAATGGATGAGGCAAGCTGCTGAACCCAGGTGACATAGTAGGTAAAGGTTTAAGTGGCAAAGACGTTAATTCAGAACGTACATTATTCAACGAGGTTCGGCGTTCAGACTCGTTGTCCAATGGGGCAGAGGTTGTTTGAGCTGCAACGGTTTTCCTATTGACTTCTCCCTTAGGAGGCTCTTCCTCGCTACCTACATTCACCGTGGCGGGTTGATCAGTTTTGGGAGGAACTTCCCCAGTTAACAATTGGGTAACCTTACTGGACAATTCAGAAAGATTTTCAAGAACCATACTAGCTTCCTTCCTCTGAGCGTCATTCAACTTCAGAGACAACAGATCGTTAACTCTATTAGAAAAATGAAATAACCTGGCTTGCACACGCTTAATTTGATTAGGAGAAGGATCATTTTCTTCAAAAAACTAACTACAGATGCTAGCTCAGTAGTATTGTCGGTGATCGTGGAAAGAGAGTCGTCAATTTCTTTTTCTCCCAAAGTGGGGATGGAAATGGGCAAATCAAGGGACTCTCTAAGCTTATTCGTATCTACCGCAACCGTGCCTCCAGATTGCACATTTCTGATAGTTAATTCATAGATCAACTCCTCCTTGCGCAAATAGTTAAGATGGAGAACATCGCGAGGGCCGGGCATGATGACAGAACAATTTTGAAAAAAGAAAAATCAAAAATTTCCAGCAACAGAGAAAATTGTTAGAGTTCGGATCAAAACAATGTTTAGCCGTCAAAAGGGGCTAAATTGAGACCCATTCAACCACGCTCTGCTACCACTTGTTCCGAGATATCTGTGGAACAGCAGAGGTGAAAGAAGGTGCGGGGGTGAACAGGTCTCAGGCTACGAAATTAAAGTTAATTTAAAAATTAACAAGGTTATATTTTCTTTTCAAAATCAAGAAATAACAAGCATGGCAGGTACAGAGTAGCAAGGCAACACAGTACAATTACAGTATTTACAGGATTTGGGCTTCGAGCCCCGAACTCACAATTCGTGAGCAATTAGCCCAACTTTACCCCAAAACACGTTTTAACAGAGGGGCAGAAAACCCCATTCATGCCCAGGAGCACTTGCTCCAAATTACACAGTAAAGCCTCCTTGAGACGCGCAGAAAACAAAATTTTCAAGAAAGAGCAACTCGCTCTCAAAATTTAAGCCTGTCAAAGGCCACACCAAATTCCACCTTCAAGCTGTCCTCTAAGGACATAAACACAGGGGTAAAATACCCAACCTACTGAGGCCTATTAAGTGAGAAAAGGTTAATTACATGGCCTCTAAAATACCAACTTGAGAGGAGGCGATCCGCACTCCTAATACATTTTGTTTAAAACCTACTTGGCACTAGGCCGTTAATGCAAGGGCTAATCCCATACTAAAGAGGTGACTTATAGAAGGAAACAATTTACATTACGTTAAGGAAGAAAGGTTATGAAAATAAGTTCACCTCAATGCAGTATGAGTGGGAGCTCGAGAGGGTTAAGCACACTCTATCCCAATATGTAGTTAAACAGAAAGAATTGACACCGAGTGTCTTTACATTATTAAAGGAAAGTTACATGGAAAAGGCTTCGGACCTGCCCCGAGAGTTAAACTGCTGAGCTAGCAAGAAAAGAAGTTATTAAAAGGCCATTACCTTGTGGATGAACTGCTGCCCGAAGAAAGAGGCGCTTCCCGCCCCCTGCTACGTACTTTACGCACTGAAAGATGTTACAGAAGTGGCCCGGAGAACCGAAAATCAGCAGTTTATATACTCTCGCAGAAAGTTCGAGGCGTTTCAGGAATGAGAACACCCTCCCACAAAATCTTTATTGGCTAGGGTTAAGCAAGATATCAAGTTGGAGAAGATACACCTGATTGGTCATAAATTAATTAAAGAAATTCGGGATTGGCTAAATTCAAAACAAGGGGAAAGAAAGGGTTATACAGCCAACTTAAACAATAACAGAAAGAAATTTAACAAGGAACAAACTTTTGAAATAAACTTTCTCCAAAAAACAGTTCTTTCACTTCGCACTAGGGTGCACCATTGTAGTTTTTCAGTAGTGTCCTCTAGAAGAGAAAGTTCACACTTCTTACTACAGGTAAAACAAAAATACATCGAAAACGACCCAGTTCAGAAACTTCAAAATTTCCAAGTAGTGACATCTTCTGAGAAACTTGAAAATTAATACAGTTGATAAAGTTCAGACTTCCTCCAGCAGAGGAGTTTCAACTGGCGCAAAGTTTGAATTAGCGGCGTGGAGGTGTACCGCCCGGTACAATTATTATTATTATTATTATTATTATTATTATTATTATTATTATTATTATTATTATTGTTACCGTGTTTTAGTGGTAGGTAGAGGTGAAAGAAGGTGCGGGCGTGAACGGGTCTCAAACTACGGAATCAAAGTTAATGTAAAATTTAACAAGGTTATATTTTCTTTTCAAAAACAAAGAAATAACAAGCATGGCAGGTACAAAGTAGCAAATCAAAAGGGGAGTTACAATATTTACAGGATTTGGGCTTCGCGCCCTGACTTTACACTGCTTGGGCAATCAGCTCAGTTTTACCCCAAACACAAGTTTCAACAGAGGGGCAGAAAACCCCATTCATGCCTAGGAGCCCTTGCTCCAAATTACACTGAAAAGCCTCCTCGAGGCATACAACACTCAATTTTCAAAAGAGCCACACGCTCTCAAATTTAAGCCTCTCCCAGGCCACACCAAACTCCACCTTCAAGTTGTCCTCACTGGACATAGACACAGGGGTAAAATACCCAACCTACTGAGGTCTATTAAATGAAAAGGGGCAATTACATGACCTCTAAAATAACAATTTGAGAGGAGGCGATCTTGCACTCCTAATACACTTGTTTTTAAAACCTAATCTGGCTCTAGGCCACTAATGCAAGGGCTAATCCCATACTACAGAGGTGACTTTAGAAAAGAGCAATTGGTTTTACATTAACGAAGAATAGGTTGAGAAAATAAGTTCACCTCAAAACAATGTGAGTGGGAGGTCGAGAGGGTTAGCACTCTCTATCCCAATATGCAGCTTAAAAGAGAATAGATGAAAAGATTGGTTACATTTTAGGAAAAGGTTACATTGTGGAAACGCTTCGAACCCGCTCCGAGAATTAAACTGCCAACCTAGCAAGAAA
This sequence comes from Anabrus simplex, assembly GCF_040414725.1. Taxonomy (NCBI): domain Eukaryota; kingdom Metazoa; phylum Arthropoda; class Insecta; order Orthoptera; family Tettigoniidae; genus Anabrus; species Anabrus simplex. Next base: position 423,895,058 of record NC_090265.1, on the reverse strand, counting down.
AGAAGTTATTAAGAGGCCATTACCTGGTGTTGAACAGCTGTAGAAGAAAGAGGCGCTTCCCGCCCCCTGCTATGTACTTTACACACTGAAAGATGGAACAGAAGTGGCCCGGAGACCCAAAAATCAGCAGTTTATATCCTCTCGCAGAAGTTTCGAGGCGTTAGGGGAATGAAAACACCCTCCCGCAAATTCTTTATTGGCTAGGGTACAGAAACATATCCAAGTTGGGGGAAGATACATCGGATTGGTCGGAAATAACTCAAAGAAATTCGGGATTGGATAAATCTAAAACAAGGGGAAAAGGAGGGGTATACAGCCAACTTAAACAATAACAGAAAGAAATTTAGCAAAGAACAAACATTTGAAATAAAAATTTCTCCAACAAAATAGTTCTTTGACTCCGCACTAGGTTGCACTATTGTTGATCTTCAGTAGTGTCCTCTAGAAGAGAAAGTTCACACTTCTTACTTCAAGCGAAACAAAAACACATCAAAAATGACACAGTTCAAAAACTCAAAGTTTTCCATGTGGTGACATCTTCAGAGAAAGTAGAGAATTGATAGCGTAGATAAAGTTCAGACTTCCTCCAGCAGAGGAGTTTCAACTGGCGCAAATTTTAAATTAGCGGCGTGGAGGTGTACCGCCCGGTACAATTATTATTATTATTATTATTATTATTATTATTATTATTATTATTAACAAGAAACACCGACAATAAGCCTAATTGTTCGTTATTCAGCTGGACACCAGACGCATCTGATGTCTCGGCATTTTGTCAATAGCTCCTACTGAAACATCAAATCCTGTTATGCCGGCCGCACAAATTTGCGCCTCTTGTTCCATCACTTGCCGAAAACGTCACTGTAGCTATAAAAGTATTACTATAAATTTTCATATTTTGGAGTTCTTTTTAATCTTTTTCATTCTAACCTGCTTCATAGGTGATAATTCCATCCGAGGAACGACTTGAATTCGAACCTCGGCCATCCAGATGAGCAGCCAGGATTTAGGTCGTCATCTTGCTGTTCCATTATTTTTTGTTAGGGGCGAGTAGGATAAATGGAGAGTCTCAGGGCGAAAACTGTGCCGTCTTACTCATTTGTTTCTTAGAACTACCCGATGAGTCGGGAAATCTCTCTCTATTTTAAGGCACTGGAGAAGGAGAAAACAATCTTAGATGCTATATATTCCTCTAGCCAGAGATGAGCCCATCTTCGCTACCTACTTTAGAAAATGAATTTAGAGTAATTGAGTGACGGGTGGCCAAGCAGCCAAAGAAACGGTCCTTCTCAGGGACAATTTTGAATTAAATTAGTGAGGTAGAGTGTAAATTTAGAATAGTCCGAAAGTTAACTCAAACCACGTCATAACTGAGCCATGGGCCGGGGTGTTTGAGCCATGTATTCAGCGTCTTGGTTCTTATGACCTGTTTAAGAATGGAGACCTAGTCGATTGACTGAGCTCGAATGATTCTAGACTTGGTCATCTTGGCTATCTTGTTATCCTGAGTTCCATGAGTTGGAATACGAATTTCTGATCATATCCTTTTGTTAAATCTCAAAAGTTCTAATCATTCTTCCTAGTAGTTTATTTTGGAAAACTTCTAATTTAGAAAAAGGAGTTTTAGGTCTATAACACCAGGCCTCGCGCCCGTTTAGAGTAACATGAGCGTAATACATGCTAAATAAACATTTCTCTTAATAGAGGAAGAGACATATTTATTTCGTAGCAGAGGTTTTAGGGCTGCCACGCGAGCTGACGTTCGTTCCAGGGCTCAGGGGCTGTTCGATATTCCTTCTCCATGTGAGATATTTGTCCACTGTTAGGCCGAGATACCTGACATGATTGGTCCATAACAATGAAGTATAGTAGATAATAAGATGATCAAGTCTAAGCCTTCTTCTGGAAAATAAAATGCCTCGGCTTTGGAGGCATTATCTTTTACCTTGTTGTGAAAGCACCACATCCAGAACAACGAAATCCACGAATTAAATGCAGAAATGGCATCTCTGTTTCTTCAATGTGAGGTATAAACAGCTATGTCATCTGCGTATTGCTGTATTTCCACTCCCTGGCGAAATGGTAGATCATTTACATATTGGGCGTACAGAATTGGGGAGATAGTTCTACCCTGTGGGCCTCCGGCTCAGAGCATCCGAGGGGTGGATTATTCACGGTCAATAGAGACGTAAAACTTCTTATTAAATTAATAGAAAGATGTAATTTCGACAAGATAATTTGGAACAAGATATAAAGGTCCAGAAGTTTGAAGATTGAATTGTTCACCGCGGCGGAGGGAGGGCGGGGGGGTATTCAAACGACAAGGTAACCCGGAAGAAATAGTGATCCAATTCGTTTTCAGTTAGGGTAAGACAGAATTCCTCCTCGTTTTCAATCTTATGCTCCACCAATAGTTTCGGACTCCCGAGCCAGTTCGCGGTGTTCGGCTCGGACACCTGGGTTTCGAAATACGCCCTTAATAATAATAATAATAATAATAATAATAATAATAATAATAATAATAATAATAATAATAATAATAATAATAATAATATAGTTAATGCATTTAAACGGGGAGCTTCGCGTTAGGTCCCGTAGTATCGGGATAAAAAACTACAAGCTTGCTTTGCTGAACTGTTGTGCAGCAACGCTTACCATGGAGTTGCTCTCTCATTTGCAAGTTTAGGACTGGCGATTGATTAATTATGAAGAGATTTATTAAATCGATTTATTTGACTGTTAGTATCATGACCATGGCCATCTCCAATTTTACGTGGAAAAGAAGGGATTTTTTTAAAAAACGTCGCTGTAAGTTGCACCTAAACACACAGGTCTTATGGCGACGATGGGATAGGAAAGGGCAAGGATTGGGAAAGAAATACCCCAGCATTTTCCTGATGTGAAAATGGCAAACTACGGAAAACCATTTTCAGGGCTGCGTACAGTGGGGTTCGAGCAAACTTTCTCAATCAAGATTGGAAATATAGTATAATATATTGTTTATAACGTAGTAGCTGTTTTAAACGTAGACTAAATTACACTAGGGTTAAATATTAAGTTGTATATAAGTTTCAATGCCCTCAGAACAGACATATGTAAAATATGCCCATACTATCGTCACACAACCTGAAAATATTTATTAATATGATAGTAGTTATATTGTCGGTAGGCTAACCTTAACATTTCATTTTCTTTGGCTAATTGGCTACATTTTACAGAGCATCAGATCGCACAGCTTCACTTCAGTGCTGGAAGATAGGATACCAGACTCTGTCTTCTTCTATTGCCAACCTCCTACAGAAGCATTAGATCCTGTTACGTCAGCCGCACAGATGTGCACCTTGTGCTGCTGATGTGGGTTTCTGCTGTCGCGAAGGCTTTTTTTTTTTGCGCTTGGCTGTGTCTCACGAAACATGAATAGTATTGATTGAGGTTTACTCAGGCTGTGTAACATTAGAAGGGTATTTCTATAAAATGTTCGTGATACTTTCGAATTCTTTCTTCGGTATTTTCAGAATGATTCTTTCTACTAATTACGACGGAACTTTTTTTATTTACAATTGGTTTTACGTCGCACCGATACAGATAAGTCTTATGGCGACAATGGGATAGGAAAGGCCTAATCGTGGGAAGGAATCGTTCATGGCCTTAATTAAGGTACTGTACAGCCTAATGTGAAAATGGGAAACCACGGAAAAGAATCTCTAGGGCTGCCGACAGTGGGGTTCGAATCCACTATCTCGCGGATGCAAGCTGATAGCTGCGTACCCCTAACACCACTCGCCCGGTGTGAATTATTTCAGCACTGCTAAGCCATCGGGACTTTATAAAGAACAGCTGATAATTTTAGCATTACTTCTAATTCTTTTCTTGTTGTTCAGAAGAGCTGAGGTAGTGGTTATTAGAAGCTTCCTTTAGAAAAAGGACCGTCCAACCATTTTTGTCAAGGGGCCATCACTTTCGATTGGTTTACGGGCTGGGCATGCTTACACTTAGCCTACTGACTATTCTTCTTCTTATTATTATTCTTATACCACTTTCTTCACGCTGGTTGGGTCGCGGGTGCGAACTGTGTCGCACATGTGGATCTGGCTTGGTTTTAGGACCGAATGCCCTTCCTGATGCCAACCGTATGTGCGAGGGGATGTAGTCACCATTGCATGATTATATGGTGGTTAGTAATGTGTGTGATGTGTTGTGTGAATATGAAGAGAACTGTGTTCAGACAAATGCAAAAACAACGCACCCAAGCCGTAGGAATTAATCATTCATTACATACATTATCATTAAAGACCTTTCAGCCGTTCAGTCTGCAAGCCTATGTGAATTTAATAAACGTCGCCACAATCCTGTATTTGTAACTAGCGCTGAGGCCTCATTTATTTCTATAACTCTCATCTTCAATTTGTTAGAAAGGGAGTCTGGAGATAGTGGGTTCGAGCCCCACTGTCGGCAGCCCTGAAGATGGTTTTCCGTGGTTTCCCATTTTCACACCAGGCAAATGCCGGGGCTGTACCTTAATTAAGGCCACGGCCGCTTCCTTCCACTTCCTAGGCCTTTCCTCTCCCATCGTCGCCATAAAACGTATCTGTGTCGGTGCGACGTAAAACAAAATAGCAAAAAAAGAAAGAAAAAAAAGAAAGGGAGTCTAATCTTCGTCGTCTTGGTCTCCATCTACTTCTCTTACCCTCCATAAAAGAATCCATTATTCTCCTAAGTAACCTATGCTCCTTCATTTGCCTCACATGACGCGAACATCGAAGCCGGTTTGAAGCTTACAGCTTCATCCATCGAGTTCATTCCTAACTTAGACTTTATCTTCTCGTTCCAAGTACCCTCCTGCCGTTGTTCCCACCTGTTTGTACCAGCAATCATTCTCGCTTCTTTCGTGTCTGTTACTTCTAAATTATGAATAAGATATCCTGAGTCCACCCACCTTTCGCTCCCGTAAAATAAGTTGGTCAGAAGACAGACCGATGTAAAGGAAATTTCGGCCGAGAGCTGAATTCCTTCCTACAGAACACTGTTGATCGCAACTGCGAGCTCACTGCATTAGCTTTACTACAACTTGATTCAAACTCACTATATTACCATCCTGGGAGAACACACAACCTAAACACTTGAAGCTATCTGACTGTTCCAGCCTTGTAGCACCAATCTGACATTCAGTTCTGTTGAATTTCTTACCTACTGACATCTTCGAAAGGCTAATGTTCATACCATACTCATTACAACTATTTTCAAGTTCCAAGATATTAGTTTGCAAGCTTTCGGCACAATCTGCCATTAAGACCAAGTCGTCAGCGTAGGCCAGACTGCCTACTGTATTTCCACCTAACTAAATCCTTCCCTGCCACTTTATACCTGTCAGGAAAAGATCCATGTTAACAACGAACAGCAAAGATGAATGATTATAGGCTTGTCTAATCCTTGTAAGTACCCTGAACCAAGAACTCATTCTACCATCAATTTATACTGAAGGTCAATTGTCAACATAAATGCCTTTCATTGATTTGAACAATCTATCTTTAATTCTATATCCCTTAGTATGGCGAAAATATTTTCCCTCAGTACCCTGTCATATGCTTTCTCTAGATCTACGAAACATAAACACAACTGTCTATTCCTCCGTAGAATTTTTAACTTACCTGGTGCTTACTGAAAATCTGATTCCGACACCCGTCTGTGGTCTGAAGCCAAACTGGTTTTCGATGATGATGATGATGATGATTGTTGTTTAAAGGGGCCTAACATCGAGGTCATCGGCCCCAAACTGGTTTTCATCCAACTTCGTCTCAACCACTGATCGCACCCTCCATTCCAAGATGCCGGTGAATACTTTGCCTGGTACTAATCAACGAGATACCTGGATAGTTGATGCAATCCTTCCTGTTCCCTTGCTTTTAGCTAGGTGCAATTACTGCATTTGTTCTATCTGAAAGTACCTTACCAACACTCGATGCTAATCGTATTATTCTATGCAGCCATTTCATTCCTGCCTCCCCACTTTACTGCGCCGTATCCTGTCATAAATTGGGCTAAACTCCGGGTAAGAACGGGTGCTGATGTTCGGAAAATGTAGACGGCAAAAAAATCTCTAAATATATCTTATACTCAAGATTATATGCACAGGAAATACGACTACATTAATTTTGTGAATAAGAACGCAGATTTAGGGCTATGGTGGATTTATTCGGCTAAAACATAGATTTATTTTACACTAATAAAATAAATGGAATAATATTATTTAAAGAAATCGATCCAAATCGGTCATAAAAAATATGTGTCACGCACATAAGCGAAAGTAAATCTGACAAGATAAAATTTATGCAAAGCAATCGGGTAACGAGCCAGAAATAATAACATAACTTTATACATGAGAAACTGGTATTGTGTTACATTTAGATGGTGTGTCGACTTGGCTGACCTTCCTAAGTCCCTGGCCGTAGGCGCGATAATGAAATCGTCTGTTCGCTGCCTCAGTAATACAACAATACACTAGTATGTGATTTAACTTTACATATAGACACTCCGAGAAAATCGGACACAAGGAAAATAAAACATTTAGTTCAGGGACATCCCTAATCATCCCACCAAAATTAAGTGATTCTACTATGGGTTCGACCCATATGCAAATGGACCGGAAGAGAAACCGTCATCCCAACAATTTTCCATCGAACTAAAATCACATTAATCAACGCAGGATAAGCATCATGACACAAATATAACACAGGACAATAAAATATACAGACAAGACACACACACACACACACACACACACACGGAAAGCCTGCACTGTAAAACACATAAATATGTACACTTCTTGATAGAGTTACCGGGAAATAATTCCGATAAATATAGGCGTTGTGGAGTCGCGTCTTGAACAAGACACAACACAGCAGTCTCTCTCTCTCTCTCTCTCTCCACGTGGGTAGGACGATCAGCTGCGACACATAAACATCTAACTGGCTGGTGAGAGGAATGCAGGGTTCATGGAAGTTAAAGGTGTCGCCTCGTATATACACTTGAAGGGCTCACAGCATGTCAGCTGTCTATAGCTACCTGCGCTGGGGAGCACTTATAATTGTCGGGTCTAAGCCGATATCCCGTCTCTAACATGAGACACAAAACCACTCTTTCAAATACCAGCGCACCGCCACTGCTTTTATTAAGCAAACTCACAGGCTGGTTAGTTCAACACATAAACCTGTTCCAAGAAAATAATTACGGCTTCATGCCTATCTCAAATTCATACGGCCTCATTAGCCATTCATGGGCAACTCAGGCCCGTCAACTAACATCTCCTTCTTTCGACTCTTCACGTCACTAATTCATGGGCAATAGTGGCCTCTCAACTATCATCTCCTTGTTTCGACACTTCACGTTCCAGAACTTGCCTTTCCTGCATATTTAAAGATCCTGTCTTAACCGACGTCGAATACGGCTCTACCGCACATTTCGTTATCGTAACTGAACGTTTATGCTTCATGCGTAGAAATTACATCCTACTCTACTGAAGATAATAATTACTCTGGCCCCAAACGATGCTGAGGGCGTACAGCCTATTTGATGTATAAGGACTCTATACAAATATCTCTACCAAAAACAAAATAAACGCTCAAAAAAAGAATATAAAATAAAAAGGAAATGCACTAATTAACACGAAAGGAAAAAAAAACCACCTACAGCTATCCTGTCTTGTCCTTCACTCCCATCTAACTAAATTATACACACTTGTTACGGGCTAGAGCATGATTAGCCTTGAACACATGTGCGTTAATAAAATAAAGCAAAGCAAGAGCCACTCTGGCTGACATTTCAATGACGACATTCTACTTGAAAAATAATCTGACTAGTGTATTATTTCTACTTTCAGCATGCTAAAATAGACATAGAAATCTTAGCATTCGTCGAGCTGCCATCAGCGACGTTCACATGACCGCTATTGTCATAACGGCCTAGCCTATCATGACGGCGATCTCCTGGGGTTGAACGGTCATCCTATCGATTCCAGGTACTACCATTTCTGCTCTCTTGATACTGGAACCTCCTGCTATTTAGCTGAGTTAGAACACGTCTGCTTCACCGCTTAGTGCTCGTGCACAGGATTCTACCCTTAATGCTTGGCAGCTATTGGCTACAGCCTGAGCACGAATATTAGTTCGATCTGTACATAATTAATTTAAGGGATCAAAGCCCGGGCAGAATCTGTCCTTCTTAGCGACACTGTCCATCACGGAACGCATCCGTAATCTCGCGATCCACGAACGCGACCCGAACGTTTTTTTCCTAATAACAGGATAATAGGCACGCGTGAGCGCACTCGCAGATATCGAGCACAAGTCTCACAGTGTAATGTTTAGCAATATTTAAATTATAATTACGACAGCCCTCACCTTGGCGTCATTATATTTAAGAAAGTCAAGGTAGATGTAACTGTCTCTTATAATACTTGCAGTTACAAATTAACAAAGATACGAAGTAAGAGCTCCCTTCAAGCGTGCAGCTGAACTCAAACACACAACAACGGACTTCCAGTAACATGCCACAGACGAACGTTTTACCAGCGAATCAGAGCGACTGAGAACCAAATGAGAGCGGTTCCCCATCCACTGGCCCTATTAAAGATTCATTGTGACGCCGTTGCAGCGAGTGTTCCCGATGATACACTGGCTCTGCTCTTACAACGGTCACTCAACTTCAAACGGTTTTATGTTTAAATGCATATTATAATCAATAGAACACAACTAGTCATTATTATCATACTCAGGCAGATATTAATTCCATTCTCTTTCTCTCAATAAGTCAAAACTCTAGAATTATCGCTCAGTGAGGGATTTCTCAACCTATTTTCAAATGACCCCACTCCTGAGTAGATGAAGTTGGTCAGCATGATTTCGCTGTTTGGTGGATCCCAATGTTCAAATATTCTCCCCTCCAGTCTGCGTTCGGTTAGATTTGAACTCGAGAAAATGGGTTTACGTGACAACTTTTCAGCCAACGGGTCCTTTCAAACTTGAAATATCCGTTTGTACTGGCTCGATACTCTCTGACTTTCGTAGGGCGCGGCCCTCATCCATATCCGGCCTTTGTCTCCTTCCATGCAATGATGCTTTAAGTAAAATATATCCACCGTGTTATACATAATTAATTGGAGCATATGACGACATGGTCCATACGTCACAATTTCAGGTCGATTTTCATCTATTCCTGCTGCTTTATGACAATGCAGTTTACTTACAATAACTTCCACTTCCTCAAGCGTAATTTCACTAACATTTTCATCATCCCCATCAGCGCTGTTGTTCGCGACACCACCAAGAAAATGTCCTTTTACGTTGAGAAGACTTTCAAAATATTCTCTCCACCTGTCCAGTAATTCCCTGGGATCTAATATGAGTTCACCTGAATTACCCAAAATACTATTCATCTCCTTTTCCCCTGCCTTCCTAATATTCCTTATTACTGTCCAGAAAGGCGTCCTTGCATCTTGACCTAGACTTTCCAGGATATTACCAAAATCTTCCCAAGACTTATTTTTGGATTCAGCAACAATTTTTTTTTCGCTCTGTTTCATTCACCTATGTACAATCCCCTGCCCGCATCAGCCCTTGTTTGCAGCCATTTGTGATAAGCCTGCTTTCCACGTTTACAAGCTGCTCTCACTTCATCATTATTCTAAGATTCGGTTTTTTCCAACCTTACATGCAGTTGTTCTCAGGAATTCCCTTGCTGTTGCTACTACAGCATCCCTGTATGCCACCCATTCCTTTTCTATATACTGGACCTGCTTACTGTCCACTGTTTGGAACTTCTCACTAATTATATCAATGCACGTCTGTTTAATTTACTTCTCCTGGGGGTTTTCTACCCTTATTCGTTTGCAGACAGATTTCACTTTCTCTATCCTAGGTCTAGAGATACTTAGTTCACTACAGATCAGGTAGTGGTCTACATCATGGAAAAATCCATACATTCCTAACAGATTTCCTGAATTTGGAGTCGGTTAAAATATAGCTTATTTTGGATCTGGTACCCCTACCCTCCCAAGTGTAGCGGTACCTTATGTTGGAATGTTGAAGTTTTCTCATAAAAAATAAAATGTCATGTATCATATCTTGTACATATTTTAGGAACACAACATTGAGGTTATGTGTTGGTAATTCATATTAATTTAGTCAAGTGGTTTATCTTCATTTGTTTTATTCTTTGGACATTTTTGAATTGCTATGTGTGTGTGTGTGTGTGTGTAAGTCAGTTGTAGTCAACAGCTCGTAATAAATGGGTGTGTCATGAAGCTGGTGTTTCAATGGTATAAGTTTTGTCCTAAACGCGATGTAAGCGAGCAGAAATGAAGATATTTTCAACAGGTTATGGGCCCAGAGCTCCAGAGCGCCAAAACGTCGCAGTAAATTTTGGTCAATATAAGTGGAAATTGAACAACGAGAATTAACGTCGGACGAAGCAAGTTGTGACATTATTGACGGCAAAAATGGCGACCTCGTGGACCGGTGAAGAAACACTGAATAGGAATGTGGACAAGCTTACAGTGGAGAACTATTTTTCGTGGGCATTAAAGGTGAAACAAGAGCTGTTGTTGAAAGATGTATGGGAATCGGTAATAGGGTATGAGGATACGCCACGTTGTCAACTGCCTCAGACAGAAACGAGACGACGAGCGCGAAACAATGTGATCGCGTTAGCGGTTATTTTCAAATATGTCGGAGAAGATTTTGAAAGTGACATTGCAGATATTGAATCAGCGAAAAGGGCATGGGAAAAACTGGACGAGTTGTGCAATGACGGAGGGCTAGTGAATGGTGCTATGACCTTGAAAAAGTTAAGTCATTTTGTGAAGCCGAAGGACATGAGTGTTCAAGAATACTTCGCAAAAATAAATCAACTTTGGAGGAGAACTAGTAAAGCCGGATACGAATTCACAGATCAACAAGTTGCAGGAATGATCATCGGAAATCTTACAGAGGAATATGCAGCTGTATACCTTCCTTGGAAGCTGATTTGGCGAAACTGACCATCTCGAAGGTGAAGGCGAGATTACTCACGGAGGAAAGCAGAAGGAAACTTCAGCAAAATGGAGGAAAGGCTTATGACACTGGAAAACGTGAGGAGGATGAAGCTCAAGCCATGGTTGTTCAACAGAAGCGAGATATCAAGAAAGAAGACGTGGGACGAGGAAAATATAGTTGCTACAATTGCGGTAAACAGGGACATGTATCTAAATATTGTCGCAGTACCCAAAAGTGCTTCAATTGTGGTAAGTCAGGACATTATTCAAAAGTATGTCCAACAATGAAGAGTGACGAACCATCGCAGGAGAGTAAATCAGTGAATGCGAGTGGAAAACTGGTAAGCTCAGAAATTATACATGTAGTAGATAAGGCGATGAGCATGGTCGTTTCTGTGGGAGCTGAGAAAATTAAAGATTGGTTGTTCGATTCAGGTGCGTCCCATCATATGTGTCCAACAAAGGAGATGTTTACAGACATGTTAACAAATGTAACCGGGAATGTAGAAATAGGAGATAACAGTAAGCTTGATATTAAAGGTATAGGTAAGGTAAAAGTAAAAATGTCCACAGGATGGACAATTACATTTACAGACGTGTTGTATGTACCAAACTTAGGTGCAAATTTAATATCAGTTGGTAAGTTAACCAGCAAAGGTTTCAAAGTAGGATTTTCAGGTGAGAAAGCAGTGGTTGTAGATAAGAATGGAGATGAAACATTGATTGTTGCAAACAGGAGGAATGATGTGTATGTAGTACAAATAGAGGGGAGAAATGATATTGTAGCTGTGAGTGACTGTGATCAAATGATAGATCAAGAATGTAATAACAATGTAGTATTTAAAAGTGTTGGGCAGGTTAGGTTGTGGCATGAGAGATACGGACATGCACATTCTGAAGCCTTGTTTAAATTGCCTATGTTAGAATTGAAAAGGAGTAATGACATTAATACTTGTTCTGTATGCATTCAGGGGAAACTAACAAGGGAGTACCTAATTCTTGTGAGCGTAAGGTAGAAAAACCACTTGATGTTGTGCACACTGATGTAATTGGAAAAATTAGTCCACCATCACTTGGAAAAGCTCAATATGTTTTAACCATGATTGATGAATACTCCAGATTTAATGTGGCTGTATGTATGAAAAATAAGGATGAAGTATTAGAGGTGTTTAATAGCTATCAGGCAAATGCAGAAAAGTTACATGGTGTAGGAATTAAGGTGGTGCAATCTGACAATGGTACAGAGTATACATGTAGCGGGTTTGAAGCACAGTTGCAAAAATGTGGTATTACTCATAGGAGGTCAGTACCGTACACTCCACAACAAAATGGATTAGCAGAGAGGCAGAATAGAACGATGTTTGATACTGTTAGATGTGTATTGATCCAGTCAGGGTTACCAAAGGAATTCTGGGGAGAAGCGGTAATGACAGCAGTGTACTTGAGAAATAGGTGCCCATCCTCAGCAATAAATTTTCAGATACCGTATGAACTGTGGTTCAATAGGAAGTTGGATCAGGAAGAAATAGGTAGATTGAAAGTATTTGGATGTCAGGCATGGGCTGTGAGGGTAGACAGCAGGAAGTTAGATCCCAGAGCAGAGCCATGCGTTATGATATGGTACGAGGCAGGTACTAAAGATGGATATAGGTTATGGAGTCTTGAAAGGGAAAGAGTAATAGTGAGGAGAAGTGTCGTATTTGAGGAGCAGATATTTCCCTTTAAGGTGAAAAGTCCTGGAATTGATATCAAGGAAAAGATAAATGTACCAAAGGCAGAGGGTAGTGAAACATACTTTGACATACTGTGCACTGAAGATCCAGAGATAAAATTAGGGACTGAGTTAGACACAGAGGACGGAGAGGAAACATTGGCTGTTGAGCCAATGACCGGAGGGGAACAACTAGAGGTTGAGTCTATAGCAATACAAGAGCCAGGTAATAGTCTGAGAAGGTCAATAAGACAGAGGAAAGGTAAGACTTGTGCAGATTGTAAGGCAGTGATGGAAGTTAGGCATGCAAATATAGTAGAACCTAGAACAGTTGAGGAGGCTATGTCAAGCCAAGAGTCTGGTAACTGGATGGAGGCCATGAAAGTGGAGATCAATGAGATGAGAAAGAAGGATGTTTGGGAAATTGTAAAAAGACCAGAAAATGTCAAGATAATTAGTTCTAAGTGGGTGTTTTCATTGAAATATGACAGTGAGGGTAACATTCAGAAATATAAAGCCAGGTTGGTTGCCCAAGGTTTTAAGAGACAGATGAACCTTAGTTTTGATGAAACATTTAGTCCTGTTATAAAGAGGAAAACAATGAGACTGTTAATAGGTATTGCAGTACGTAGAGGCTGGACTGTAGAACATCTAGATGTAACTAGTGCTTACTTAAATAGTGAAATCAGTTGTACTGTATACATGGAGCAACCAGAATTGTTTGTAGAAAAGGATGTCCAAAACTATGTATGTAAATTGAAGAAAAGCATCTATGGACTACCTAATTCGAGTAAAGACTGGAATGCTTGTGTTGATGCTACAATTAGAAGACTAGATTTTAAGAGATGTATCAAAGAACCATGTGTGTATGTAAAGGAGTGTTGTATTATTGGCTTGTATGTTGATGACCTTATTGCAGTAGGTGACAAAGAGGTTGTTAAGTTGGTTAAAATAAGGTTGGCAGATGAGTTAGAGATTAAAGATCTAGGGAAAGCAACAAACTTATTGTCAATAAAAATAGAACAGACAAAAGAAGGGGTTATGTTGAGTCAAAGTTTATACATTGACAAATTACTTGCTGATTTTTCCATGAGTGACTGTAAACCGAGTAAGACTGTTTTACCAAGTGGGTATTCAGCAGCTGAAAATGATGAGCAGGAATTTGATTGTACCATTTATCGCAGTGCAGTAGGAAGTTTGCTATATTTGTCAAATAATACTAGACCTGACATTGCATTTGCGGTAAGTAGAGTTAGTCAGAATTGTCAAAAACCTAAGATTAAAGATTGGAAAGAAGTGAAGCATATCATGAGATATTTATGTGGTACTAGAGATTTAAAGTTGTGTTTCAAAAATTGTGAGGAGTCAGTACAAGTGTTCTGTGATGCAGTTTGGGCAGGAGATACTAAGTCTAAAAGATCAGTGAGTGGTTATGTAACCACTGTGGCAGGGGGAGCAGTATCATGGTATAGCAAGAAACAGAGTTGTATTACTAGATCTACCATGGATGCTGAATACATGGCAATGGCAGAGGTATCTCGAGAAGTAACTTGGATGAAAGATTTGCTATCAGAGCTAGGGCTGGAAAGCTTTATGGATATACCTTGTAAAGTTTTTGCTGACAATGCAGCAGCAATTAAATTGAGTAAAAATGATTTTGTGAGTGAAAGGTCAAAACATATTGACATCATGTACCATGTATGTAGAGAACTGGTAGAAAAGGGGTTAATTGAGTTTGTATATGTAGCATCAGAGAGAAATGCTGCAGACTTGTTCACGAAGAATTTATCAAGCAACAAGCTTGAGTTTTTATAAGCTTATAGGTTTGCGATGAGAGGACAATTGATTGAGGTGTTGTATTTTTATTTTTTTGAGAAAAGGGGGGAGTGTTGGAATGTTGAAGTTTTCTCATAAAAAAATAAAATGTCATGTATCATATCTTGTACATATTTTAGGAATACAACATTGAGGTTATGTGTTGGTAATTCATATTAATTTAGTCAAGTGGTTTATCTTCATTTGTTTTATTCTTTGGACATTTTTGAATTGCTATGTGTGTGTGTGTAAGTCAGTTGTAGTCAACAGCTCGTAATAAATGGGTATGTCATGAAGCTGGTGTTTCAATGGTATAAGTTTTGTCCTAAACGCGATGTAAGCGAGCAGAAATGAAGATATTTTCAACACCTTATGCCTGAAGAATGTATTCGTTACTGCTAAATCCATAGTAGCACAGAATTCCAACAGATGCTTCTCATTCCTATTAGCCTCCATATCTTCCCTACATATACCAATCACCGTTTCATATCCTTCAGTTCTATTTCCAACTCTCGCATTGAAATCGCCCATTAGCACTATCCTATCCTTGCTGTTGACCCTGACTATGATGTCACTCAATGCTTCAAAAACTAGTCAATTTAATCCTCATCTGCACCCTCACATGGTGAATTTGTGAGACAATTATCGTCCTAATTACTCCAACTGCCAAATATACCCACATCATTCGCTTCCTTTTTAACACCCGTCAAGTCCACTTTATAATCTCCTATCTCTCTCACGTTATCTCCCCTTACCCTAATATCACTTACTCCTGGCACATCCAGATGCATTTTCTTTGCAGGCTCAGCCAGTTATAATTTCTTTCCTCCATAAACCCCATTAATATTGATAGTTCCCATCGAATTCCATTTCGTTCGCCAAGTTGTTTCCAAGGAGTCCCTCGCCTGTCAAATGGGAGTGGGACTCCATTACTCCCATACTGTAGGCCGAGGCTTGCTAAAAATGTTCTGAGCTCGGTAAATTCATGAAGCAGGATGCTACACTACTTACACATAGTCCAAGTGAGGATTTGTCGTCTAAAGAGGGACCAACAGTGGATTGTATAGCCCCCAGCAACCTGAACACAAGGAAGGTCATGACTCAGAATATGTCCGAGATGCTCACTCCTATTCCGTAACAACTGGTATCCCGACTCTCAGGACCACTTACTAGACCACTGAGTAGTTGCCTATGGTTCACGAACTAGGACGGGACTAGAGTATCCCACACCATGAACTATCGCCCCCAACAAAGAAAGAAAAACTTGCTCTCAAAAAAAGGGGGTCTTCTTCTACATTAGGACTCCCCGAAACTGCCCCGTCGATTGTTTTAGAAAAAGGACGATAAATAGCTCACAATCAGCAGATAGATTCCAGAAGAGTTCTTCAACATAGACGACCCAGTACCTGGATAGGGCCCAACCACTCTTTCTCTTTTCGAGGTTCACTGGTTCCAAAGGGATATATGATATCTAACAACAAGGGAAGACTGATGTACCAGCTGTTTGTTCCTGACACCATCTAATGGACGCATCTCAGTAAATTTACCAAACACTGTTGTTTTTTTTCGTGTGGCTATTTCTAGCCGAGTGCAGCCCTTGTAAGGCAGACCCTCCGGTGAGGGTGGGCGGCATCTGCCATGTGTAGGTAACTGCGTGTTATTGTGCTGGAGGATAGTGTTGTGTGTGGTGTGTGAGTTGCAGGGATATTGGGAACAGCACAAACACCCAGCCCCCGGGCCATTGGAATTAACCAATGAAGGTTAAAATCCCCGACCCGGCCGGGAATCGAACCCGGGACCCTCTGAACCGAAGGTCAGGACGCTGACCATTCAGCCAACGAGTCGGACGCCAAAGACTGGTGAAAGTTGTGCATGTATTATCCGCGAAACTTTTACTGATATTTCGGCTACCTGGTGCTGAATCGGTAGACGTCGGTTATCTTCGAGATTCGTATCGCCAACCTTTGACACAGAAACCATGGAGCGCCGTGAGACATCTAGCGTACACTTCACTTACTAGTACTGTTGTTGTTTACACAGCAAAGGCAAAATCTATAATTCATGCTAGGAACAATATTCGAATAGAGAAGTGTTATACAATGTTATATAATGTGTGCATGACACAATTGTTGGCTTAAGATAATAAAGATTTACAAAATATCTATCGATCGATCATACCATCGATTCATTCTGATTTCATTTCCATTCAGTTGGCAGTATTACCGGAACAGGGGTAGCTCCCTCCTTACTCCTCACCCCCGAAAAACTAAGTATCACTAAAGGTTTCGCGGATAATACAGTATCTTACGTACATCCTATTACATATCCATTTTATAATCGACATTGCGTTTTATAATAAATGAATAATATTGAAACATTGAAAAATATAGCCTAATTATTCTACGCGTAAATGCTCTCGACTTATTTGTCCACCGTTGCAGGAATGAATTCTGTACATAAAATATCAGAGATCCATGTCAATAGATACACCGGTAACCATTTTCATAATGGGGCGTCTCTTTATTATAGTCTGATGGTACAATTATTGTGGCTGCTCAAGCCTCTGTAGATGTGCCCAGCACTCGGCCCTCGTTGACTGTATGCTGCCAGCTCCCGAATTTATAAATTAAATGTAACTTTTAATAATGCAAATAATATTAAATTGGAACGAAACTACAACAATGATATACTGTATTTGTGTGAATCCTAAATTCATTCCAATAAATCTGTTACACATATTAAGTAAGACGTCCAGATGTTTTAAGAGTTTATTTTATTACGTTATACGTTTATTGCTACTCAGATGTTTGCAGCAAGACTCCTATTACGCTTTATATATCTTGGCATGACCCATGTTTACGATGCATAGTAATGAACCACTCATAGCACTTCGATGTCTCCGTCCATTGTTGAATGCCGGTGCTCGGGACCTTTGAAAGTGTCGGATTACTGTTTTATATTTTAGCAAAAACATAATAACGTAGCTCCGAGCTCTCAAATTTCCAGTTTGTGACAGGTCGACGCCAGTGTCAGCGTTGGTGAGAGGACTCTTTTTTCCAGTGCTTGTTAAAACTGTGCGAATAATGTCTGGTTATATCAATTATTGTTAATAATAAGTCCTGAATGTGACTTCTACATCTAAGAACAAGGAAAGAAAAGTTTCGGACGTACGAATATCATTTTATGTCAAGCGGATAAAACAGACATTTTTCTTTATTAAAATTAAATTCAAGCAGTGTGTTTTAACAGTTCAAAAAACGGTTTCAATTTGGAAGGAATACAATGTTAAGTGACAATACTATTTTACCATGCTTCTTCATATGAGAAAGTTGAGGGTATATTTCGTGAAGACAAAGTGGCTGACCTCACGGCCCATTCAGAAAGTCATTTTTCATGTCAGTTCAAGTCTTAGTTCACACCGATCTTCATGACAACTGAAGCCTAGAGACGCATCTAGACGGTCAAGCTACACTTCACATTGAACTTCAGTTGTTCAGTAGCTCTGTGTATGTGGCGATATGTGTGATTTCGAATTAATTTCAGTTGCTATTGCTCTTTCAACAGCTTAGTATTACTGGCAACAGTTAACAGTAACTGTGAAAAAATATGTATGCTCACATTGGTACAAACGGTGCAGCGTCAGACTGAGATGTAATCAGGCATGCATTGTTGTATGAGAATTAAAGAATGTACTAATGTTGACAAACGCCGCAATACCAAAAGGCTAGTAGAAAGCTATCGTTTTTTACAACTTGTTTTTCGTCGCACTGAGACAGTAGGTCTCATGCGACGATGAGGGAGGAAAGGGCTAGGAGTCGGAAGGAATCGGCCGTGGCCTTAATTAAGGTACAGCCCCAGCATTTTCCTGGTGTGCAAACGGGAAACCACGGAAAACCACCTTCAGGGCTCCCGACAGTGGGGTTCAAACCCACAATCTCCCGGTTGATAGCTCACAACTGCGCGCCCCTAACCACGCGGCCAAATTGCCTATTTTTTTAATTGGAGATGAAGCTGTTGCTCAAAGGGAAAGAAATGAAACCATCTAGAATGAAACAACTGAATAACGAACAATTTGACCTATTGTCGGTGTTTCATATCGGATCTTGTTAATAATAATAATAATAATAATAATAATAATAATAATAATAATAATAATAATAATACTTTACGCCCCGTTAACTACTTTATTTGTTTTTGGAGACACCAAGCTGCCGGGATTTAGCCCCTTAGGAGTTCTTTTACGTCTCAGTAAATCTAGCGACACAAGTTCGAGCACATTCAAATACCACCGGTCTGAGTCAGCATCGACCCTGCCAAGTTGGCCTTTTTTATTTTGTTTCGTTTTATTTTGTTTTTCTCGATGTAATTAAACAAACATTAAAAGTATCATGACTGGACACCAGATCCATCTTATGACTTGGCATTTGTCAATAGCTCCCTTGAAACATGAAATCCTGTTATGTCGGTCGCACAAATATGCGCCTCTTGCTCCGTCCGGTGGTTCTTGCTTGGTTTCAAAATCATCATGTAATTTAATTTATTCATCATCTTCCGAAAACGTATTTCTATAAATTGTCTTTTTTTGGGATTCTTTTTTAATCTTTTTCATTTTAACCTGCTTTTTGGTTGATAATACCAACCTAGGAACGGCTGGAATTCGAACTTCGACCATCCAGATGACAAGCCAGCAAGCATTTTGCTGTTCCATTGTTTTGGAAAACTTCTAATTTTAGAAAAAGGAGTTTCAGGTATATAACACCAGTCCTCGCGTCCGTTTAGAGCAGCATGTGCCTAATACATGCTAAATAAATATTTCTCTGTAGAGGAAGAGAGATATTTATTACGTAGCAGAGGTTCTAGGGCAGCCACGCGAGCTGACGCTCGTTCCAGGACTCGGGGCCTGTTCGATATTCCTTCTCCATGTGAGACATTTATCCACTGTTAGGCTGAGATACCTAACATGATTGGTCCATAACAATGGAATATAGTAGACGATCAAGTCTGGGCTTCTTCTAGGAATAAAAATTGCCTGGCTTAAGGAGACATTAATTTTTACCTTGTTCTGAAAGCACCACATCCAGAACAACGAAATCCACGAATTAAATGCAGAGATGGCATCTCTGTTTCTTCTACGTGAGGTATAAACAGCTATGTCATCTGCGTATTGCTGTACTTCCACTCCCTGGTGAAATGGATGTTCGTTTATATATAAGGCGTACGGGATTGGGGAGATTGTTCCACCCTGTGGGACTCCGGCTCGGAGCCTCTGAGGGGTGGATTATTCACCGTCAATAGAGACGTAAAACTTCCTATTAAGTAAATAGGAAGATGTAATATTGACAAGATAATCTGAAACAAGATATAAAGGTCCAGAACTTTGAAGATTGAACAGATTGAATTGCACGCGGGGGTCAGGGGCGGATTCAGACCAGAAGGTAACCGGTCAGAAATCGTGGTCTGATTCGTTTTCAGTTAGAGTACGGCAGAATTCCTCCTAATTTTTAATCTTACACTCCAGCAGTCGTTTGCGGACCTCCAGAGCCAGTTCGCGGCATTCGGCTCGGACGTCTGGGTTTCGAAATATACCCTTAATAATAATAATAATAATAATAATAATAATAATAATAATAATAATAATAATATAGTTAATGTATTTAAACGGGGATCTTCGAGTTAGGTCCCGTAGTATCGGGGTAAAAGACTACAAGCTTGCTTTGCTGAAATGTTGTGTAGCAACAGTGATCATGGAGTTGCTCTCTCATTTGCAAGTTTGGCACTCACGATTCATTAAGTATGAAGAGATTTCTTAAATCGATTTACTTGACTGTTAGTATCATGACCATGGCCATCGCCATTTTTACCTGGAAGAGAAATCCGAACCACAGGGATTTTTAAAAAAAGTTGATTTACGTTTTGATTTTTATGTGTGTTCTTCCATTTGTTATATTCCATATGCAAATTTTTCAAGTGCTTTATTCATAACTATATATGATTCATTTGTTCATGTACATTTTTCATATTCAGTACATTTATCAAGTATTATCCCTTTCTTGTATATATTGGTACATCTGACACGAAGAAATAAATACGTCGCACCGACACACACAGGTTTTATGGCGACGATGGGATAGGAAAGAGCAAGGAGTGGGAAGGAAACTCAATAGCATTTGCCTGATGTAAAAATGGCAAACCACGGGAAACCATTTTCAGGTCTGCGTACAGAGGGATTCGAACCCCCTTTCTCAATTAGGATTGGAAATGTAGTAGAACATATTGGTTATAACGTAGTAGCTGTTTTAAACGCAGACTGAATTACACGAGGGTTAAATATTAAGTTGTATATAAGCTTCAATTCCCGTAGAACATACATTATGTAAAATACGCTCATACTATCATCACACTACCTGAAAATATTTATTGATATAACAGTCCCTTTATTGTCGGTAGGCTAACCTTAACATTTTTTTGGGGGGAGGGGACTAATTGGCTACATTTTACTGAGCATCAGATCGCACAGCTTCCTTCACTTCAGACGCTGCTTTTATGGATAGCCAACCTCCTACAGAAACATTAGATCCTGTTACGTCGGCCGCACAGATGTGCAGCATGTGCTGCCGCTGAGGGTTCCTGCTGTCTCGAACAGCTTTTGCGCGTGTCTGTGTGTGTCACGAAACATGAATTCTACTAGTTTTGATTGAGATTCTGGCTGTGTAACATTAGTAGTGTATTTCTATAAAATGTTCGTGATACTTTCGAATTCTTTCTTTTCTTTCTTCGGTATTTTCAGCTGATTCTTTCTACTAATCACGACTGATTTTTTAAATTCTTTTTATAATATTGGTTTTACGTCGTACCGATACAGATAGGTCTTGTTGTTGTTTGAGTCATCAGTCCATAGACTGGTTTGATGCAGCTCTCCATGCCACCCTATCCTGTGCTAACCTTTTCATTTCTACGTAACTATTGCATCCTACGTCTGCTCTAATCTGCTTGTCATATTCATACCTTGGCCTACCCCTACCGTTCTTACCCCCTACACTTCCTTCAAAAACCAACTGAACAAGTCCTGGGTGTCTTAAGATGTGTCCTATCATTCTAACTCTTCTTCTCGTCAAATTTAGCCAAACAGATCTCCTCTCACCAATTCGATTCAGTATCTCTTCATTCGTGATTCGATCTATCCATCTCACCTTCAGCATTATTCTGTAACACCACATTTCAAAAGCTTCTATTCTCTTTCTTTCTGAGCCAGTTATTGTCCATGTTTCACTTCCATACAATGCCACGCTCCACACGAACGTCTTCAAAAACATCTTTCTAATTCCGATATCAATGTTTGAAGTGAGCAAATTTCTTTTCTTAAGAAAGCTCTTCCTTGCTTGTGCTAGTCTGCATTTTATGTCCTCCTTACTTCTGCCATCGTTAGTTATTTTACTACCCAAGTAACAATATTCATCTACTTCCTTTAAGACTTCATTTCCTAATCTAATATTTCCCGCATCACCTGCCTTCGTTCGACTGCACTCCATTACTTTTGTTTTGGACTTATTTATTTTCATCTTGTACTCCTTACCCAAGAGTTCATCCATACCATTCAGCAACTTCTCGAGATCTTCTGCAGTCTCAGATAAAATAAGAATATCATCGGCAAATCTCTAGGTTTTGATTTCTTCTCCTTGGACTGTGATTCCCTTTCCAAATTTCTCCTTGATTTCCCTTACTGCCTGTTCTATGTAAACATTGAAAAGGAGAGGGGACAAACTGCAGCCTTGCCTCACTCTTTCTGGATTGCTGCTTCTTTTTCAAAGCCCTCGATTCTTATCACTGCAGACTGATTTTTATACAGATTGTAGATAATTCTTCGTTCTCGGTATCTGATCCCCATCATCTTCAGAATCATAAATAGCTTGGTCCAGTCAACATTATCGAATGCCTTTTCTAGATCTACGAATGTCATGTACGTGGGCTTGCCCTTCTTGATTCGATCCTCTAAGATCAGACGTAAAGTCAGGATTGCTTCACGTGTTCCTACATTTCTTCTGAAGCTAAATTGATCTTCTTCCAACTCAGCTTCAACTTGTTTTTCCATTCTTCTGTAAATAATACGTGTTAAAATTTTGCAGGCATGAGATACTAAACTAATGGTGCGGTAGTTTTCACACCTGTCAGCACCGGCTTTCTTGGGAATAGGTATAACAACATTCTTCTGAAAATCGGATGGGACTTCTCCTGTCTCATACATCTTGCACACTAAATGAAATAACCTTGCCATGCTGGTTTCTCCTAAGGCAGTCAGTAATTCAGAGGGAATGTCATCAATTCCAGGTGCCTTGTTCCTATTTAGGTCACTCACAGCTCTGTCAAACTCTGACCTCAAAATTGGGTCTCCCATTTCATCAGCATCAACAGCCTCTTCATGTTCCAGAACCAAATTATCTACATCTTTACCTTGATACAACTGTTGGATATGCTCCTGCCATCTTTCTGCTTTGTCTTCTTTCCCTAGAAGTGGTTTTCCATCTGAGCTCTTAATATTCATACACCTAGATTTCCTTTCTCCAAAGGTTTCCTTGATTTTCCTGTATGCAGCATCTACCTTTCCCAGGACCATACAGCCTTTGACATCCTTGCACTTCTCCTTCAGCCATTCTTCCTTAGCTATCTTGCACTTTCTATCCACTTGATTCTTTAATCGCCTGTATTCTTTTCTGCCCTCTTCATTTCTAGCATTCTTGTATTTTCGTCGTTCATCAATCAGGTCTAGTATCTCCTGAGTTATCCACTGATTCTTAGTTGATCTTTTCTTCCTTCCTAACATTTCTTCAGCAGCCCTACTGACTTCATTTTTCATGACTCTCCACTCTTCCTCTATAGTGTTTCCTTCAGCCTTTTCATTTAGTCCTTGTGCAACATGTTCCTTGAAACAATCCCTCACACTCTTTTCTTTCAACTTGTCTAGATCCCATCTTTTTGCATTCTTTCCTTTCTTCAATTTCTTCAACTTCAGATGGCATTTCATGACCAACAAGTTGTGGTCAGAGTCCACGTCTGCTCCTGGGAAAGTTTTGCAATCCAACACCTGGTTTCTGAATCTCTGCCTAATCATAATGAAGTCTATTTGATACCTTCCAGTGTCTCCAGGTCTCGTCCACGTATACAGCCGTCGTTTGTAGTGTTTGAACCAAGTATTGGCAAGGACTAAATTATGATCAGTGCAGAATTCAACCAACCGACTTCCTCTTTCGTTCCTTTGCCCCAATCCAAATTCTCCTACTGTACTACCTTCTCTTCCTTGGCCTACCACTGCATTCCAGTATCCCATCACAATTAGATTCTCGTCACCTTTTACATATTGTATTAAATCTTCTATCTCCTCATATATTCTTTCGATTTCTTCATCATCCGCTGAACTAGTAGGCATATAGACTTGCACTATTGTGGTGGGCATTGGTTTGGTGTCTATCTTGACGACAATAATTCTTTCACTATGCTGGTCGTAGTAGCTTACCCGCTGTCCTATTTTCTTATTCATTATTAAACCAACTCCTGCATTTCCTCTGTTTGATTTTGTGTTGATAATTCGGTAGTCGCCTGACCAAAAATCTTGTTCTTCCTGCCAACGTACTTCACTTATGCCAACTACATCTAACTTTAGCCTATCCATCTCCCTTTTCAGATTCTCTAACCTACCACAACGATTCAAACTTCTAACATTCCACGCTCCGACTCGCAGAATGTCAGTATCCATCTTCCTGATGATCGCCCCCTCTCGTGTAGTCCCCACCCGGAGATCCGAATGGGGGACTAGTTTACCTCCGGAATATTTTACCCGGGAGGAAGCCATCATCAGTACATCATTCATACAGAGAGAGCTGCATGTCCTCGGGAGTTAGTTACGGCTGTAGTTTCCCGTTGCTTTCAGCCGTGTAGCAGTATCAACACAGCTAAGCCATGTTGAGTATTATTACAAGGCCGTATCAGTCAATCATCTAGACTGCCGCCCTTGCAACTGCCGAAAGGCTGCTACCCCCCTTTCGATGAACCATTCGTTAGTCTGGTCTCTCAACAGATACCCATCCGATATGGTTGCACCTGCGGCTCGGCTGTCTGCATCATTGGGACACGCAAGCCTCCCCACCACGGCAAGGTCACATGGTTCGCAGAGGAGATAGGTCTTATGGCGACAATTTGATAGGAAAGGCCTAGGCGTGGAAAGGATTCGGTTGTGGCCTTAATTAAGGTAGAGCCTAATGTGAAAATGGGGCTACCGACAGTGGGGTTCGAACCCAATATCTCCCGGAT
Organism: Anabrus simplex; assembly: GCF_040414725.1. NCBI lineage: Eukaryota > Metazoa > Arthropoda > Insecta > Orthoptera > Tettigoniidae > Anabrus > Anabrus simplex. The sequence continues at coordinate 423,870,204 of NC_090265.1, read as the reverse complement.
GCAAGTTCATAGCTGCGTCCCCTTAACCGCACGGCCTACTCGCCTGGTGCGATTTATTTCAACACTTTAGAAAGAACAGCCGAAAATTTTAGCATTTTTTCTTATACTTCTTTTTCTTCTTGCTGTTCAGAAGAACTGAATAGGGGTTAGTATTAGCTTCCTTTAGAAAAGGGACCGTACAACGTCTTTTGACAAGGTGCCAGTCGCTACCACCATCACTGTTATCAGTTTCGATTGGGTTCCGGGCTGGGCATGCTTACATTTATTATTATTTTATTATTATTATTATTATTATTATTATTATTATTATTATTATTATTATTATTATTATTATTATTATACCGCTTTCTTCACACTGGTGGGGTCGCCGGTGCGAACTGTGTCGCACATGTGGATCTGACTCAGTTTTACGACCAAATGCCCTTCCTGACGACAACCGTATGTGCGAGGGAATGCAGTCACTATTGCATGATTATATGGTGGTTAGCAGTGTGTGTGTGTGTGTGTGTGATGTGTGAATATGAAGAGAAATGTGTTGAGACAAATACAAAAAAACAAGTCCCCAAGCCGTAGGAATTAACCATACATTACATACATTATCATTATAGACCTTTCAGCGTTCAGTCTGCAACGTCGCCACAATCCTCAATTTGCAACTAGTGCTGTGGCCTCATAGGGTTCTATACCTGTTACCTTTAAATCGTTAGAAACTGAGTCTAACCATCGTCGTCTTGGTCACCCTCTACTTCACATACCCTCCATAACAGAGTCCATTATTCTCTTAGGTAAATTATCCTCTTCCATTCGCCTCACATGACCCCACCACCGAAGCTGGTTTATGCGTACAGCTTCATCCATCGAGTTCATTCCTAACTTAGCCTTTATCTCCTCATTCTGATTACACCCCTGAAATATGTTCCCACCGGTTTTTCCAGCAATCATTCTCGCTAATTTCATGTCTGTTACTTCTAACTTATGAAAAGAGTTCCTGAGTCCATCCAGCTTTCGCTCCCGTAAAGCAAAGTTGGTCAGAAGACAGACCAATGTAAAGGAAGTTTCGCCAGTAAGCTGACCGTTCTGCCAACGAGTCGGACTACAATAACAATAAAAAATATACAGGCGCACCAAATGAACACAGGGGGAACGGGGCATGCAAATTAAAGTAAAGGGGGACGGCTAATTCATAGATACTAATTATAGAACTCCACAATAGGACTGGGAAGTGACAACTTAAATTCCATGGGCATACTGGACTAAGTACAATAAAAAGATATGAAAACTGTTTCCTGTTGAATTGCAATAAGGAGCAATTTATTATTAACTTAATTCGCACTGCAAGTGATGACAATTTTTACGCAAGTGTTACAGCGGGCGGCATGTAGGGTGTTGGGGCACTTGGTGGTGACATGATGCTGAGTGGAATGACCTCAGATTGGGTGATTTGCTTTGCACTGGGCCGTTGTGTGATTTTTATAGAGGAGGCATCTTTCACATCTGATTGACTGTGGAGGTAGAGCACGAGAAGGTTCGACTTTGTGATGGTGGCGATGTATCGATACACCACTGGCAAGCAGTCTGTCCACGTCAGCTGGTGTTGGCAGAAGAGTCCGCACCAGGAATGTTGGACCCTCCGCATTCCGGATGCAAAAGGCCTTCCGAGCAGGCACTCCCTCCGCACTGAGCTCGGCGAGAATCGTCTCTTCTGAAAGTTAAGGATCCACACCACGGATGACGTGATGGTGGAGTGGGTGGTGGTGAGAGGGGTTGAAGAGGGATAGTTGATCCGAATGGAGTTGATCCTATTGTGGTGGCGAGTTGGTTTGCTGCTATTTCCCCGTTGATTTGAATGACGATTCCTTTTGAAGTCTTCCTGATATCAGCGATGTCCTCTCGGCGCAGTCCATTGGTTCTACAGGAATGTATTATGTCTAACAACAAAGGAGGACTGAAGTACCAACTGTTTGTTCCCGATACCATCCAATGGACCGCATATCAGTACTTTTGTGTAAGACTGGTGAAATATGTGTATGTATTATCCGCGAAAATTTTAGTGATATTTCGGCTTCCTAGTGGTGAAATGGTAGACCTCGGTTACCTTCCAGATTCGTACTGGCAACCTTTGACACAACTGTGAATCACCGTGAGACATCTGGCGCACACTTTACAATCTAGTACTGTTGTTGTTTACACAGCCAAGCCAAAATATATCATAACACTACGATCAAGATTCGCATCGAGAAATGTTATACAATGTTGTATAATGTGTGTATGAAACAGTCATTGGCTGAAGATGATGAAGGTTTAGAAAATTCCTATCGATCGATCATACCATCGATATAATTAAGATTTCATTTCTATTCAGTTGGCAGTATTACCGGAACATGGGTAGCTTCCTCCTTTCCCCTCAATCCCGTAAGAGCAAGTATCAATAAAAGTTTCGCTGCTAATACAGTATATTCTGTACATCTTATTACATAGGCCTATGCGCATTGCGTATTATAATAAATGAATAATATTGAAACATTGAAAATTATAATTATTCTACACGTAAATGCTCTCGACTTATTTGTTCACTGTTGCAGGAGTGAATTCTGTACATAAATTTCCAGAGATACACGTCAATATATACACCGGTACACATTTCCATACTTCGGCGCCTCTTCATTATAGTCTGATGGTACAATTATTGTGGCTGCTCAAGCCTCTGTATATGTGCCCAACACGCGGCCCTCGTTGATTTTGTATGCTGCCAGTTCCCGAATTTATAAATTAAATGTAACTTTTAATAATGCAAATAACATTAAATTGGAACGAAACTACAACTCTGATATACTGTATTTGTGTGAATCCTAAATTCATACCAATAAATCTGTTACACAACTTAAGAAGGACGTCCAGATGTTTTGAGAGTTTATTACGTTATACGTTTATTGCTACTCAGTTGTTTGCAGCAAGACTCCTATTACGCTTTATATACCTTGGCATGACCCATATTTACGATGCCTAGTAATGAGCCACTCATAGCACTTCGATGTCTCCGTCCATTAGTGAATGCCGGTGCTCGGGACTTTTGAAAGTGTCGGATTACTGTTTCATATTTTAGCAAAAACATAATAACGTAGCTCGGAGCTCTCACACCTCCCTTTTGTGACAGGTCGAGGTCAGTGTCAGCGTTGGTGAGAGGACTCTTTTTCCATTGCTTGTTAAAACTGTGCGAATAATGTCTGGTTATATCAATTATTGATTATAATAAGTCGTGAAATTGACTGCTACATCTAACAGCAAGGAAAGAAAAGTTTCGGACGTAGGCAGATCATTTTATGTCAAGCGGATAAAACAGACTTTTTTATTAAAATTAAAAACACAGCAGTGTGTTTTAACAGTTCAAGAAGCGGTTTCAGTTTTGAAATAATACAATGTTAAGTGACAATACTACTTTAACATGCTTCTTCATATGAGAAAGTTGAGAATATATCTCGTGAAGACAAAGTGGCTGACCTCACGGCCCAGTCAAACGGTCAGTTTTCACGTCAGTTCAAGTCTTAGTTCACACCGAGCTTTATGGCAGCTGAAGCCTAGGGGCGCTTCTAGACGGTCAAGCTATACTTCACATTGAACTTCAGTTGTTCAGTAGCTCTGTGTATGTGCCAACATGTGTGATTTCGAATATATTCATTCGCTCTTGCTCTTTCAACAGCTTGGTATTACTGGCAACAGTTAATAGTAACTGTGAAAAAAATATGTATGCTGACATTGGTACAAACGGTGCAGCGTCAGACTGAGATGTAATCAGGCATGCATTATTGTATGAGAATTAAAGAATGTACTATTTTTGACAAACGCCGCAAAACCAAAGGGCTAGTAGAAAGCTAGCGTTTTTTTACAACTTGTTTTTCGTCGCACTGACACAGTAGGTCTCATGCGACGATGAGGCAGGAAAGGAATCGGCCGTGGCCTTAATTAAGGTACAACCCCAGCATTTTCCTGGTGTGAAAACAGGAAAAAACGGAGAACCATCTTCAGGGCTGCCGACAGTGGGGTTCGAACCCACTATCTCCCGGATGCAAGCTCACAGCTGCGTGCCCCTAACCGCACGGCCATCTCGCCCGATTGTTTTAACTGGAGACGAAGCTGTTGCTTGAAGGAAAAATAATGAAACCATTTACAGTAGAAGGAAACAGCTGATTAACGGACAATTAGGACTATTGTCGGTGTTCTATATCGGGCCTTGTTAATAATAATAATAATAATAATAATATTAATAATAATAATAATAATAATAATAATAATAATAATAATAATAATAATAATAATAATAATAATAATAATTGTCCCGGACGGTACACCTCTACGACGCAAGTTCAAATCTTGCGCTAATTGAAACTTCTCTACTGGAGAAACCCGGAACTTTAACAACTGAACTAACTCTACGGTTTATCAGAAGATGTCACTGAGTGTTTTTGATTTGCTTTTGTTTTTCATTGATCAAGAAGTGTGGACATTCTCTAACAGATGTCTCTACCAAAAACTATGATAACGCACTCTGGTGTAAAGGAATGAACCTTCTTGGAGAAATGTTGTATTCATAAGTTTGTCTTTACTAAATTTTGTTCTGTGGTTTGTGGGTTGGCAACATTAATCCTTTCATTCGGCCTGTTTTGAATTTAGCCAATCAGTAATTTCTGTAATTAATTTTCCTCCAAACATAGCTTTCTTCTTCAAATTTCCATGTGTAATTCTTAGTCAACCAATAAAAATTGAGTGGGTGTGTCTACTCATTTCTGAAAGGTCTCGAATTTTCCACGAGGGTATAAAAACTGCTGATTTTCTTGTCTCCGGGCCACTTCAGTAACATCTAGCTTAGTGTGTGGATATGTAGCAGGGGGCGGGAAGCGCCTCTTTCTTCAGGCAACATATCTCCAACAAGGTAATGGCCTTTTAACATCTTATTTCTGGCTATCTCAGCAGTTTAACTCTCGGGGAGTGTTCGAAACCTTTAATATGTAAACTATTAAACATGTAAACCCTTTTCCTGGTAAACTTCAGTTTTTTCTTGAACTTTAATTCGGGGATAGAGAGTGCTTTACCCTCTTGAGCTCCCCTTCATTTGAAATTGAGGTGACTACGTTTTCATAACCGTTTCTTCTCTTCCTTAATGTATTAATGTTTTCTCATACGAGTCACCTCCCTAGCTTGGGATTAGCCCCTGTGTATCGGCCTAGCGCCACTTAGGTTTTAAAATGTGTATTTAGGGGTGCAAGTTCACGCCTCCAGTCCTCTCTGTACTCTGGGCCAGTAACTTAACCTGTTGTTTTTTTCTTTTTTTTCATGTGAAGGCCCTGTAGGTTGGGTACAAGATACCCCTGTTTCACTGTTAGTGTGCCTTGAGGGCAGTTAGGAGTAAAGTTTGTTGTGGCCTTTGATAGGCTTGTAAAATTGAGAGCAGGTCAGCTCTTTCTGGTATGTTGGAAGGCGCCTCTAGGAGGCTTGACATTACTAAGCGGGAGCAAGAGCTCCATGTAATTAGGGGTTTTCTGCCCTTTGGTATTTTGTGGTTGTGAGCTGAGAGCTCAGAGATTGTAAAAGTGGGGCTTGAAGCCCAGATCATTAATTTGTCTCTAAAGCCTTGCTTTTCTGGTCTTGTACCTGATTTACTTGTTAAGTTTTCAAATTCTATGTAAACTCTTGTTGTCTATTGAAAATATAACCGTTATTTAAATTTTAAATTCATCTTTCGGACTTGTAGTTAGACCCATTCAATCCCGCACCTTCTTTCACCTCTGCTGTTCCACAGACACCTCGGAACAATAATAATAATGCTTTACGTCCCACTAACAACTTTTTTTGGTTTTCGGAGACGTCAGTGTGCCGGAATTTACTCTCTCAAGAGTTGTTTTACGTGCCAGTAAATCTACCGACACAAGGTTTACGTATTTTAGCACATTCAAATACCACTGGACTAGGCCAGGATCGAACCTGCCAAGTTGGGGTCAGAAGGCCAGCGCCTCAAACGTCTGAGTCAGACCGTTCTTATTTTATATTGTTTTATTTTGTTGTTCTCGTTGTAATTAAAGAAACGTTAAAAGTATCGTGACTGGATACCAGACCTCTCTTATGTTCTCTCTTATGTCTCCTATTGAGACATGAAATCCTATAATGTCGGCCGCACAAATGTGCGCCTCTTGCTCCGTCCGGTGGTTCTTCTCTTGCTTGGTTTCAATCAAATACATCACTCGCCGAAAACGTCACTATTTCTATATATTGTCATATTTTGGAATTTTTTTTTAACTTTTTCATTCTAACCTGATTTTTGGGTGATAATTCCAACCCAGGAACGGCTGGAATTCGAACCTCGGCTATCCAGATGGACAGCAAGCATTTAGGTCGTCGTCATCTCGCTTTTCCATTAGTTTTTGATAGGGGCGAGTAGGCTAAATGGAGAGTCCCAGGGCGAAAATTGTGCCCTCTTATTAGTCTTCTGTTTCCTAGGGTTACCCGATGAGTCGGAAAATCTCTAATTTACTGCCCTGCAGAAGGACAAAACACTCTTAGTTGCGGTATTTTCCTCTAGCCAGAGAAGAAACCTCATCTTTCCTACGTAATTTGGAAAATTAAATTAGAGTAATTTAGTGAGGGTGAGGGGTGGCCAAGCAGCCAAAGACGCCGTCCTTTTCAGGGTCAATTTAAATTTAAATTTGTGAGGTAGAGTGTACATTTAAAATAGTCCGGAAGTTAACTAAAACCAGGTTACATTACTGAGCTATTAGGCCGGCGTGTTTGAGCCGTGTATTCGATCGGCATCTTGGTTCTTATGACCTGTTTAAGAATGGAGATACCCTGGTCGGTTGACTGAGCTTGCAAGATTCTAGACTTGGTCATCTTGGCTATTTTGTTAACCTGAGTTCTATGAATTCTATACGAAGTTCGGCTCATATCCTTTTGTTAGATCTCAAAAGTTCTAATCATTCTTCTTAATACTTTATTTTGGAAAACTTCTAATTTAGAAAAATGAGTTTTAGGTACGGTATATAACACCAGGCCTCGCACCCGTTTAGAGCAGCATATGCCTAATTCATGCTAAATGAATACATCTCTTAATAGAGGAAGAGAGATATTTATTACGTAGCAGAGGTTTTAGGGCTGCCACGCGAGCCGGCGCTCGTTGCAGGGCTCAGGGTCTGTTCGATATTCCTTCTCCATGTGAGACATTTGTCCACTGTTAGGCCGAGATACTTGACATGATTGGTCCATAACAATGGGGTATAGTTGATAGCAAGATGATCAAGTCCAGGCCTTCTTCTGGAAAATAAAATTGCCTGGATTTTGGAGGCATTAATTGTTACCTTGTTCTGAAAGAACCACGTCCAGAACAACGAAATCCACGAATTAAATGCAGAGATGGCATCTCTGTTTCTTCTAAGTGAGGTATAAACAGCTATGTCACCTGCGTATTGCTGTACTTCCACTCCCTGGCGAAATGGTAGGTCATTTACATACAGGACGTACAGGAGTGGGGAGATTGTTCCACCCTGTGGGACTCCGGCTCGGAGCCTCCGAGGGGTGGATTTTTCACCGTCAATAGAGACGTTAAACTTCCTATTAAATAAATAGGAAGATGTAATTTTGACAAGATAATTTGGAACAAGATATAAAGATCCAGAAGTTTGAGGATTGAAATGCACTTGGAGGGGGGTAAGGGAGGATTCAGACCACATGGTAACCCGATAGAAATCATGGTCTGATTCGTTTTCACTTAGGGTACGGCAGAATTCCTACTAACGTTCAGACTTACACCCCATCAATTGTTTGCGGACCTTCCGAGCCAGTTCGCGGTATTCGGCTCAGACGTCTGGGTTTCGAAATATGCCCTTAATAATAATAATAATAATAATAATAATAATAATAATAATAATAATAATAATAATAATAATAATAATAATAATTGTACCGGGAAGTACACCTCAACGCCGCGCATTCAAAATTAGCGCCTAAATGAACTCCTCTATTGGTAAAACAGTGAAACTGAAACTACACCAACTTGGAACTTTGATCAGAAGATGTCACCACTAAAATATTGAGTAATTTTGTTATTGTGAAGTTTCCTAAACTGGCTGCATTTCTCCTAGTTTTGTTTGCTATACATCAAGAAGTTTGGACATTTTTCCACAGATGACACTACCAAAAAACTATGATCATGCACCCTGGTGCAAAGTGAAATAACTTATAATTTTAAAAATTTTTGTATTTCTAGGTTTTTGTAACTGATTGATGTTCATTTATTTTTGGGTTGGCAATATTTCTTTTTCCTTTCCGCCAGTTTTGAATCGGCCAATGAAAATTTCTGTAATTAATTTTCAACCTATCACAGGCTTCTTGTTCGATTATGAGTGTTACTTTTGAACTAAACCAATAAAATTAAGAGGGTGTGGCTAGTTTAGTCTTGAATGATCTCGAACCTTCCCTGAGGGTTTATAAACTGCGGCTTTTCACGTTTCTTGGCCAATTCATCGACGTCTATCCTAATGTGTGTGTTAAGCTGGAGCCGGGCGGCTCTTTCGTCGTCAGCTAGAACATCTACAAGGTAATGGACACATAACTTTAGTCTTTCTTGCTACCTCCGCAGTTTAATCCGAGGGAAAGGTTCGAATCGTTAACTATGTAACCTTCTTTTCTAAAATGTAAACCATTTTTCGCCTAATGTAAACATTTCGTAAACCCTTTAATTATAAATCGGGGATGGAGAGTGAATTACCCTCTCGAGCTCCCCTTCATCTTGGTTTGAGGTGACTACGTTTTATAACTGTTTTTCATTCTGTAATGTGGTAAAGTAATTTCTATACGAGTCACCTCAGTAGTTTGGGAATATCCCCTGTTTCATCGGCCTAGAGCCCTGTAGGTTTTAATTTTTCATTATCTTGGAGCGCTGTGTACACCTCCAGTCCTTTTGTGTTTGGGCCAGTTATTTAACCTGTTCTGTTTTCATGAAGGCCCCGGAGGTTGGGTATTAAATACTCCTGCATAAAGTTATTTTCAAATTGTAAGTTGTGCCTTGAGAGGCCAGTGATTGTAGATTGATATTGCCTCGAGTAGTCTTGGAAAACTGAGAGCCTGTTACCTCTTTTTCAAAGTTTCGTAACTGTAAAGAGTGCCTCATCCACCCTGGCACGTTCTTTAACCTCTTTCTGCTCCACGGGTAACCCCGTAATAATAATAATAATAATAATAATAATAATAATAATAATAATAATAATAATAATAATAATAATAATAATAGGCTATAGTTAATGCATTTAAACGGGGAGCTTCGCGTTAGGTCCCGTAGTATCTGATAAAAAAGAAACTACACGCTTGCTTTGCTGAACTGTTGTGCAGCAACGCTGACCATGAAGTTGCCGTCTCATTTGCAAATTTGGCACTCACGATTCATTAAGTATGAAGATATTTATTAAATCTATTTACTTGACTGTTAATATCATCACCATGGCCATATCGAGTTTTGCGTGGAAAAGAAATCTGGACCATAGGAATTTTTTAAAAAGTTGCTTTCGTTGCACTGACACACACAGGTCTTATGGCTACGATGGAATAGGAAAGGGCAAGGAGTGGGAAGGAAATGCCCCATCATTTGCCTGATGAGAAAATGGCAAACCACGGCAAACCATTTTCAGGGCTGCGTAGAGTGGGGTTCGAACCCACTTTCTTAATCAGGATTGGAAATATAGTATAATAAATTGTTTATAACGTAGTAGCTATTTTCAACGTAGACTTACACTAGGGTTAAATATTAAGTTGTTTATAAGCTTCAATTCCCTTAGAACAGACATATGTAAATTATGCTCACACTATCATCATACAACCTGAAAATATTAATTGATATGATAGTACTTTTATGCCGGTAGGCTAACCTTAACATTTCATTTTCTTTGGCTAATTGGCTACATTGTACTGAGCATCAGACCGCACAGCTTCACTTCAGTGCTGGGAGATAGTAAAATGCAAGCCAAGACTGGATGCAAGACCCTGCCTCCTTACATAGCCAACCACCTACGGAAACATTAGATCCTGTTACGTCGGCCGCACAGATATGCACCTTGTGCTGCCGATGTGGGTTCCTGCTGTCTCGAATAACTTTCGCGCGCGTCTGACTTTCTCCATGTGTGTCAAGAAACATGAAAACTACTAGTATTGATTGAGGTTTACTCTGGCTGTGTAACATTAGAACGTATTTCTATAAAATTTTCGTGATACTTTCGAATTCTATCTTCGGTATTTTCAGGCTGATTCTTTCTACTGAAATGGAATGTTGTATGGCTTTTAGTGCCGGGATATCCCAGGACGGGTTCCGCTCGCCAGGCGGAGGTCTTTCCATTTGACGCCCGTAATCGACCTGCGCGTCGTGATGAGGATGAAATGATGATGAAGACAACACATACCCCAGTCCCCGTGGCCGTAAGAATTAACCAATTGAGGTTAAAATCCCCGACCCGGCCGGGAATCGAACCCGGGACCCTCTGAACCGAAGGCCAGTATGCTGACTTTTCAGCCAACGAGTCGGACATACTTTCTACTAATCACGACTGATTTTTTTTTTTACAATTGGTTTTACGTCGCACCGATACAGATAGGTCTTATGGCGACAATGGTATAGGAAAGGCCTAGGCGTGGGAGAAAACGGTTGTGGCCCATCGTATGTATTGGCATTTTCTCACTACCTCCTCCTAAAACATGAAATCCTGCAATGTCGGCGTACAAATGTGCGCCTCTTGCTCCGTCCGGTGGTTGTTGTTTGGTTTCAATCAAATTCATCGTTTATTTTTTATTCATAAAGGTTTTACTGCAGTCAATGGCCATTGAAATATGTTTACATGACTCAATTACATCAAGCAGAATTTGGTAGGCCCATCTGTCTTTTAGTACACGTCACAACATGTGATATAAGTCGCAAGTCTTCTCGCACTTGCCGAAAACATCACTCTAGCTAGCTGTAAGAAGTATTTCTATAAATTGTCATATTTTGGAATTCTTTTTAAATCTTTTTCATTCTAACCTGCTTTTTTGGGTGAAAATTCCAACCAAGGAACTGATGGAATTCGAACCTCGGCCATCCAGATGGACAGCCAGCTTTTAGGTCGTCATCATGCTGTTCCATTATGTTTTGTTAGGGGCGAGTAGGCTAAATGGTGAGTCCCAGGGCGAAAAATGTGCCGTCTCACTCATCTGTTTGCTAGGGCTACCCGATGAGTCGAAAAATCTCTAATTTACTGCACTGGAGAAGGAGAAAACAATCTTACATGTGGTATTTTCCTCTAGCCAGAGACAATCGCTACGTAATTTGGGAAATGAATTTAGAGTAATTTATTGAGAGTGAGGGATCGCCAAGCAGCCAAAGAAACGGTCCTTTTAGGGTAAATTTTGATTTTAATTAGTGACGTAGGGTTAAGCCTCCGTGGCTCAGGGAGCAGCATCTCACCGCTGGGTTCCGTGGTTCAAATCCCGGTCACTCCGTGTGAGATTTGTGCTGTACAAAGCGGAGGCGGGACAGGCTTTTCTCCGGGCACTTTGGTTTTCCCTGTCATCTTTCATTCCAGCAACACTCTCCATTATCATATCATTTCATCTGTCAATCATTAATTATTACCCCAGCGGAGTGCGACAGGGATCGGCAGCCGGCACAATTCCTATCCTCGCCGCAATGGGCTTCACTCATTCAATCCCTGACCCGGTCAATGACTGGAAAACAGGTTGTAGGTTTTCATAGTGAGGTAGAGTATACATTTGGAACAGTCCGAAAGTTAACTCAAACCAGGTCGTAAGTGAGCTATCGGCCGGGATGATTGAGCCGTGTGTTCGGCTCCTTGGTTCTTATAACCTGTTTAAGAATGGAGAGGCCCTGGTCGGTTGACTGAGCTTGAAAAATTCTAGACTTCGTCATCTTGGCTATCTTGTTAACCTGAGTTCTATGAGTTGGAATACGAAGTTCGGATCGTATCCTTTAGTTAGATCTCAAAAGTATTAATCATTCTTCTTAGCAGTTTATTTTGGAAAACTTATAATTTAGAAAAGGGAGTTTTAGGTATATAACACCTGGCTTCGCGACAGGAGGTAGTCTACACTTTGACTTTCAATCGTGTCTGGAAAGGCCACAGCTTTATCACTAGGGGAGAATGCTACTCCTTGGCGGCCATGAATTGCACACAGAGGGATTCAGACCACATGGTAACCCGCCAGAAATCGTGGTCTGATTCGTTTTCAGTTAGGGTACGGCAGAATTTGCGGACCTCCCGAGCCAGTTCGCGGTATTCGGTTCGGACGTCTGGGTCCCAAAACATGCTTTTAATAATAATAATAATAATAATAATAATAATAATAATAATAATAATAATAATAATAATATGGTTAAAGCATTTAAACGAGGAACTTCGCGTTAGGTCCCGTAGTATCGGGATAAAAAGCTACAAGCTTGCTTTGCTAAACTGTTGTGCAGCAACGCTGACCATGAAGTTGCTCTCTCATTTGCAAGTTTGGCACTTACGATTTATTAAGTATGAAGGGATTTATTAAACCTATTTACTTGACTGTTAATATCATTACCATGGCCATCACCAGTTTTACGTGGAAAAGAAATCTGGATCACAGGGATTTTTTTTTTAGAAGTTGCTTACGTTGCGCCGACACACACTGGTTTTACGGCGACAATGGGATAGGAAAGGGCAAGGAGTGGAAAGGAAATGCTCCAACATTTGCTTGATGTGAAAATGGCAAATCACGGATTACGTTTTTCAGTTCTGCGTACAGTGGGGTTCGACCCCACTTTCTCAATCAGGATTGGAAATATAGTACAATAAATTGTTTATAACGTAGTCGCTGTTTTAAACGTAGACTAAATTACACTAGGGTTAAATAAAAGTTTTAATTCCCTTAGAACAGACATAAAAAAATGTACCCATACTATCACCACACAACCTGAAAATATTTATTAATATAACAGTAGTTTTATTGTCGGTAGACTAACCTTAACATTTCATTCTCTTTGGTTAAATGACTACATTTTCTGAGCATCAGACCGCACAGCTTCACGTCAGTGCTGGAAGATAGGATACCAGACCCTGTCTTCCTACATGCCAACCTCCTACAGAAACATTAGATCCTGTTATGTCGGGCGCACAGATGTGCACCTTGTGCTGCCGATGTGGGTTCTTCTGTCTCGAGCTTTCGCGAAAAATGAAAACTACTATATAGGCGATTGATGAGATGATAGCGCGTACCGATGATGCGCTTTTCCTGGGCATACAGTACAGTGTCAAACGAACTTCCTTTATTCGCAGTATTACCAGTTAATTGACAAGGTTTATTTAACGCACACCAGTAGCGGCGATTGGGAATTAAAAGTGGTGGGGGGGGCAAAAATGTACAGACAACAAAAAGTACATGGGTTAGTTGGATATAGCGGGCGGGTGGGGGGAGAGAGGGAGGAAGACGGCGTGGTGTATGCATGTAAACTGAAAAAAAAAAAACACTCCAAAGTGGGAATTATCTATGCTCTCTGAGCTAATTTCCACAGAGAGGTAAATGTTTTACCAACTTAAGTGTGGCAATAATTTGAGATTCTGATTCAATAATAGACTATACAATACAAATTTCACCAAAGGAACAATATATACATCTATTACAATTAAATAGAAGTACGGCGTGATTATGCAATTAAAATCATTTAGTATTTGACTAGGTCTGTACACTTTGGGCCTGGAGCGGGGAGAGTAACTCATGACAAGTTTTCCACACTACTCCCTGAGCTACTTCGTCCGCTGCCTGAACTCGACTGTGTCAGCTGCAGTGTTGCCAACTCCTAAGTCCAAATTCCCCCCAGATCACTTCTAAAATCCCTCTAAATGAGGCCAAAAAAAAAACCCAAAACATAATTATTATTTTCGTCACCATCATATTGATCAAACATAATGTTTTTCAAAAATCTACATAAATACTACGGTATACAAAAGGTTGATTGGAAGCATACAAGAAAATTATTAGAAAACATGCATGCTACTGTTTAAGAGAAAATTACTCACAAGTTTGTCTTTCTTGTCTTCCTGCTCAATGATCCTGCAGAAGTCTTAAAATTTGCTGAGATCCTCTAGCACCTCCTCTTCTTCTTCACTTATTTCAACGTTTTTGTGATGATACATGGACGCATTGAACTTTTTCATCATTTGAGGGGATGGTTGAAAACGAGTACAGCATATGTTTTCCCTAATTAAATAATATCTAGTTGCAAGTAGAGAATTTATTAGTTCCATCGATAACCTGTTCCTTAATTTGTTTTTTTAATCGAAAAGATTGAAAATGCGCGCTCCACTGTGGCATTTGATACTGGTAACGTTAGCAGTCTAATTGCAAAGTTACCAATATTAGAGAAACGATCATTTCCAGCTGCACCTTTATCCTGAAGAACCTCAGCCCAGAAAGCTGTAGTACTTGATGTGTTGTGCCATTGTTTATCTTGGAGACTGTTCCACTCTGAGACAATGTCATCTACATTCCCAGCCACTTTAGGACCACTGAAATTGGAAACAAGTTGAAGTATTTCAGGTTTCTTCTGTGATGTTGCTGTAGAAGGATGTAGCACTGCCATCGTCTGTAAAGTTGCTATATTTTCTGGTAATCTTTTCTGAAGTTCCTTGCCCAGTTCAATTAAGAACTTCTTGCATCTTTCATGAACGTCGTTGCGTTCATCAGGTTTCAAAGTTTGTGCCAAACATTCAAAATCATATCCTAAATACATACCTGAAGTATGCATCACGTACTTCTCAAAGTATGGGAGATCTACATCTTTCTGCTTTTTCAGCTGACTGGGAACAACAATTTTTTTCAGTACTGATTTAAAGAGTAAAAAAGACAACCTCCAGTGCTTTCTCTACTTCAACTCTCTCACTTTGAAATATCATATTAATCCTGCATATAGCTTTTAACTCAGTTTTGAGGAACACCAGAAGGGCTTTATACGCAGAGCAGTCCATTATATTATAAAGTTGTTCAGCCATGAAACATTTGTCCTCAGTTCTGGCTAAGGAAAATAGCAATTTCAGTTCTTCCCATTGTTCCAGAATTGTTTCAATGGCAGCATATCTCGCGAGCCATCGGGTGCCACTAAGCCCTTGAATCCTTTTGGGGTTGCGATTGTTATTCATTGTTCTAAAAAGTTGTTTGTAATGACCTAGTCTCTTAGGACTGTAGGAAAACCAGTTGTGGGTCTCCCTGATTAGAAACTCCAACTGACGAGGAAAAATTCCAGTAGCTTTTTCGGCACAAAGATGGAGAGAATGACACACGCACTTCATGACAATAAGGTCAGGGACAGTGCGTTTCAGAAGAGCTGTTACAGAATTATTGATCCCTACCATTACACTTGCACCATCCACCCCAATGCCTACTAAGTTTTCAAGTTTAATGCCATCACTTTCAAGCTTTCCTTTCAATGAACTGTAAATGGTTTCTGCATCACAACTAGTCAGTTCCAAAATACAATAAAATGTAGAAACAATGTATTTTTTAATAAGAGAAAAGTACCGTAACATAACGCAAAGCAGCTTTTGAGTTGTGAGATCGGTACTTTCATCAATAATAATAGAATAAGGGGAATTTCCAATTTCGAGGACCACATCTTCTTGCAGAGAAGGCCCTATAACGTTATTAATAAGCATGGTACATTTTGTTCTGTGGATCTTTATACTTTGTAAAGTGGTAGAAGTAGAAGTAGAACACCCTAAGAGAGGAAGAAGTTCCCCCAGGTGATCAACACTCCTAATGGAAGAATGTCGAGCCACATAAAGAGCAATTTTAAGTTCTGCCTGTTTAACAGTGCTGCCAGTTTCTACAGGTTTGATCTTTTGGCATGATATTGCGACCCTCTCCATCTGAACTTTATCGCAATGCTTTTTCGTTTTTGCATGATCTAACAAGTCCTTCTTATGAGCTTTGAGACTAGCGTGGCAATATCTGCAGAATGCTTTGGAATCCTGGCCAGATGGGTCGGGTGCTAACCAGTCTGAAAAGTGATGAAGAGATTTGTTACTCACTAATTATCAAAGATGAAAATGAACATGTTTATAAACTAACGATAACAGCAAAATTGACGGTTCTGGGACATTTCGTACCACTTGACCGGCTGATCACCTGCGAAGTGTCAGCTGATGACTTACAAGTATTTAGGAGAGGACGTTCTGTACCGCTTGAAAGAATGGGAATTATTGCGAAGTAAAAACGATATCCTAAAGAATGTATTCAATACCGGGCGAGTTGGCCGTGCGTTTAGGGGCACGCAGCTGTGAGGTTGCATCCACGAGATAGTGGGTTCGAACCCCACTGTCGGCAGCCCAGAAAATTTTCACACGAGGCAAATGCTGAGGCTGTACCTTAATTAAGGCCACGGCCACTTCCTTCCTGTTCCTAGGCCTCTCCTATCCCATCGTCGCCATAAGACCTATTTGTGTCGGTAGGACGTAAAACAGATTGTAACAAGAAAAGAATGTATTCATTTGTATATTCATTGTCCACTACTGGAGCAGAAGCCTCCGTACGGTGTGACCACTACTAATGCTAACCTTCCGTCGGACGCAACTGACCTGATAGGCACACGTGTTAATTCTTATCTCGTATTCGTCATTCATTCGCGGGGGCCTGCCTACTTCCAACTTTCAGTAGTTTCCTGTTTCCTCATGACCTTCAAGCCCATATCGACCAGTTAATCAGAATATTTTATTTTACTAACTTGATAATGAAATAATGCAGTAGTTTATAAATATTCACTTTAATAGTAATATTATCCAACCTTATGCTCGTCAGGCACATAGCGCCCGAACACGATGTAGGCTATATTTCTATTGTATTGTTTTGTTTCAGGATTTATACTTCAAACAATCGGCTTTCTTATATTAATATTTACGTAAGTATAAGTGATAAGTATAGTTTAAATGTCAGTTATTAAAATAATATAGACATTTTCTTCAGCAAATGTTGTAAATTATTTTTGTTTCTGATTTCTAAAGTGTGTCTGTCAGACTCATTACGCCCGCTGGCGTGGAAATGGAATACCAATTTAACATCAAGTGGAATGGATTGTCCTGAAGTAAATATTTGGGTATTACGGGAAAACCGTTCGCAGGCAGATAACGACCTAGGTGGTACGAAATGTCCTAAAAAATCAAGTGGTACGGAATGTCCGTGGTACGAAATGTCCGGACACCAAACTGACCCCCTGTATCCGTGTAGGATCTACGTTACCATTATTAGAAACATAATGTATAGCAATATCGTACCATATTGTTTAAATGTACACTTTTCTGTTTGAGATGATAACAACATAAATATCGCATTACGTCATTTTTAACGTGGTATTTAACACATTTTAAGTACCGGTATACTCAAACTGCTGAAATACGTAACTTTCTACCCTACATAAATTTCATATATAACTTACCTTTCAATACGGGATCTGTTTCCCACGTCTTTGTGTACTTCTGTACGTATTTCTTCTTCTCTTTGGATGACATTATATATTACACTGCTGCACATTCATAAAAAATAATAAATCACTTCACAGAATTATTAACAGATCACGCAAATAAGCTTGCATCTGCATGAACTGCGCAGTCACAGTGAAAACTGCTTCGTGTTACGCTATCAGACTGCTACAATCAGGTACTGCGGGAATTCCCTCCTACATGACGTTTATTCTACAAAACGGACCAATGAACTATGTGCGAGGCCCGAAGTCTGTGCTTCCCCTCAACATGTACCAATAGGAATCAATGCTGCTGCGGTTACCAAGGAGGAGATACAGAGAGAAAGAAAGTGAGAGATATGCATATCTGTAATGTTTTGATGTATCGGTAATTTGTAGCTCTAATTAACTGAAAAATCAGTAGATTTTATATAAATACACCTCTCCGCTGATGTTCAATAAAAATGTAAAGAATAAGGCGGCTGCGAGGTTCGTAAAAGAGGCGAGAAGAGGGAATACCAAGGCACGTGAACGGATCGTACGTTAAGAGCTGCAGAAGAGAAAATAATGACGTTGCATGATGAACCGCAGTGTCTGAGACAGGCTGGCTGACAGTGAAAAATTAAACCTCAAGATAAATTTGACACACTAACGGACCCAAGCATGTTATAGCAATGAAATAAATAAATAAATAAATAAATAAATAAATAAATAAATAAATAAATAAATAGTCATTCCCATAGCCCCTCAAAATTCCTCAAAAAATAATTTCCCCCCTAAAATTCCCCCTGACTATTTAATCCCCCAACTTGCCCTCTAAGACGAATAAATCCCCCTAAATTTAGGGGGGAAACCCCTAAGTTGTCAACACTGGTCAGCTGGAGGAAAGGATCAAGTTCTTCCCCCACTACCAGCGCGAACGCTCCCATAGTTCCTCGCACTCGATGCCAGGCCACACCTCCGGTCGTCCAAAAAGACGCTTACTATGAAGATAGACTATAGTATTGATTGAAGTTTACTTGCTTGCTTGTTGTTTTAAGGGGCCTAACATCGGAGGTCATCGGCCCGATTGAGGTTTACTATGGCTGTGTAACATTAGAAGGGTATTTCTATAAGATATTCCTGATACTTTCGAATTCTATCTGTAACATTAGAAGGGTATTTCTATAAGATATTCCTGATACTTCCGAATTCTATCTTGAGTATTTTCAAGCTGCTTCTTTCTAATAATCACACTGAATATTTTTTTACAATTGGTCTTACGTCACACCGATAGAGATAGGTCGTATGGCTACAATGGGATAGGAACAACGGTTGTGGCCTTAATTAAGGTACAGCCTATTGTGAAAATGGGAAACCACGGAAAACCATCTTCACGGCTGCCGACCGTCGGGTTCGAACCCACTATCTCCGGGATGCAAACTCAAAGCTGCGTGCCCCTAACCACACGACCTACTCGCCCGGTGTGAATAATTTCAACACTGCTAAGACATTGGGACTGTATAAAGAACATGTGAAAATTTTAGCTTTCCTTCTCATACTTCTTTTTTCTTATTGCTCTTCAGAAGAACTGAGGTAGTGGTTAGCAGTAGCTTCCTTTAGAAAAGGGACCGTCCAACCTCTTTTGACAAAGAGCCATCCACTACCACCATCACTGTCATCAGTTTCGATTGGTTTGCGGGATGGGTATGCTTACATTTACTATTCTTCTTCTTATTATTATTATACCGTTTTCTTCACGCTGGTGGGGTTGCGGGTGCGAACTGTATCGCACATGTGGATCTGGCTCGGTTTTACGACAGAATTCCCTTCCTGACGCCAACCGTATGTGCGAGGGGATGTAGTCACTATTGCATGTTTATATGGTGGTTAGTAGTGTGTGTGATGTGTTGTGTGAATATGAAGAGAAATGCGTGAAGGCAAATGCAAAAACCAAGTCCCCAAGCCGTAGGAATTAACCATACATTCCATACATTATCATTATAGACCTTTCAGCGTTCGGTCTGCAAGCCTTTGTCGTCACAATCCTCTATTTGCAACTAGTGCTTTGGCCCTATTTAGTTCAATACCTCTTACCTTTAAATCGTTAGAACCATCGTCGTCTTGGTCTCCCTCAACTTCTCTTATCCTCAATAACAGAGTTCATTATTCTCCTAGGTAACCTATCCTCCTCCATTCGCCTCACATGGCCCCACCACCGAAGCCGGTTTATAAGTACAGCTTCATCCCAGTTCATTCCTAACTTAGCCTTTATCTCCTCATTCCGAGTATCCTCTTGCCGTTGTTCCCACCTGTTTGTACCAGCAATCATTCTCGCTAATTTCATGCCTGTTACTTCTAACTTATAAATAAGATACCCTGAGTGCACCCAACTTACGCTCCCGTAAAGATGAGTTGGTCTGATGACAGACCTATGTAAAGATTGTTTCGTCCGGGACCTGGTTTTCTTCTTAAACAGAATACTGTTGATCGCAACTGCGAGCTCACCGCATTAGCTTTACTACACCTTGATTCAATCGCACTTACTATATTACCAGCCTGGGGGAACACACAACAAAATACTTGAAATTATCTACCTGTTCCATCTTTGTATCATCAATCTGACATTCAATTCTGTTGAATTTCTCATCTACCGACATCAATTTAATCTTTGAAAGGCTAATTTTCACACCATACTCATTGCAACTATTTTTTTAAGTTCCAAGATATTAGACTGCACGCTTTCGGCAAAATCTGCCATTAAGATCAAGTCGTCAGCATAGGCCAGACTGCTTACTACATTTCCAACTAAGTGAATTCCTCCTTGCCACTTTATACCTTTCAGCAGATGATCCATGTTAACTACGAACAGCAAAGGTGGAGGATTACAGCCTTGTCTAACCCCTGTAAGTACCCTGAACCAAGAACTCATTCTACCATCAATTCTCACTGAAGCCTAATTGTAACATAAATGCCTTTGACCGGGCGAGTTGGCCGTGCGCGCAGAGGGAGATAGTTGGTTCGAATCCCACTATCGGCAGCCCTGAAGTTGGTTTTCCGTGGTTTCCCATTTTTACACCAGGCAAATGCTGGGGCTGTACCTTAATTAAGGCCACGGCCGCTTCCTTCCAACTCCTAGGCCTTTCCTATCCCATCGTCGCCATAAGACCTATCTGTGTCGGTGCGACGTAAAGCCCCTAGCAAAAAAGAAAATGCCTTTGATTGATTCGAACAATCTACCTTTAAATCTATAGTCCGCTAGTATGGCGAACATCTTTTCCCTCGGTACCCTGTCATATGTTTTCTCTAGATCTACCAAACATAAACACAGCTGTCTATTCCTCTCGTAGAATTTTTCAATTACCTGGCGCATACTGGAAAGCTGATCCTGACAGCCCCTCAATGGTCTGAAACCACACTGGTTTTCATCCAACTTCCTCTCAACTACTGAATGCATCCTCCTTTCCAAGATGCCAGTGAATACTTTGCCTGATATTCTAATCAATGAGATACCTCGAAAGCTGTTGCAATCCTTCCTGTTCCCTTGCTTATACATAGGTGCAATTACTGCTTGTGTCCAATCTAAAGGTACCTTACCAACACTCTGTGGTAATCTTACTACTCTATGAAGCCATTTAATCCCTGCCTTCCCTATACACTTCACCATTTCAAGTCTAATTTCATCTATCCTTTCAGCTTTATGACAATGGAGTTTATTTACCATCCTTTCCACTTCCTCAAGCGTAATTTCACCAACATCATTTTCTTCCTCCCCATCAGCTTGGTTGTTCGCAACACCACCAAGAAGATTTCCTTTTACGTTGAGAAGATGTTCAAAATTTTCCTTCCACCTCTCCAGTGATTCCCTGGGATCTATTATGAGTCACCTGAATTACCCAAAACACTGTTCATCTTCTTTTTTCCTCCCATCCTGAGATTCTTTATTACTGTCCAGAAAGGTTTCTCTGCTGCTTGACCTAGCCTTTCCAAGTTATTACCAAAATCTACCCATGATTTCTTTTTGGAATCAGTATCTATTTGTTTCGCTCTTTTTCTTTCATCTATGTACAATTCCCTGTCGACATCGGCCCTTGTTTGGAGATATTTCTGATAAGCCTTCTTTTTACTTTTACAATCTGCTCTCACTTCATCATTCCACCAAGATGTTTGCTTTTTCCCATCTTTACACACATTTGTTCCTAGGCTTTCCACTGCTGTTTCTACTACAGAATCCCTGTATGCCACCCATTCCCTTTCTATATCCTGAACCTGTTTACTGTTTACTATTCGAAACTTCTCACTAAACATATCCATGTACTTCTCTGTGATTTCCTCGTCCTGGAGATTTTCTACCCTTATTCGTTTACAGACAGATTTCACTTTCTCTACCCTAGGCCTACAGATCAGATAGTGGTCTGTATCATCGAAAAATGCCCGGAAAACTCGTACATTCCTAACAGACTTTCTGAATTCGAAGTTGGTTAAGATATAGTCTATTATGGATCTGGTACCCCTAGCCTCACATGCGTAGTAGTGTATAACCTTATGCTTGAAAAATGTATTCTTAACTGCTAAACCCATACTAGCACAGAAGTCCAGCAAACGATTTCCATTCCCATTAGCTTCCATATGTTCCCCATATTTACCTATCACCCTTTCGTATCCTTCAGTTCTAACGCTCGCAATTGAAATCGACCATTAGCACTATGATATCCTTGCTGTTGACCCTGACTACGATGTCACTCACTGCTTCATATAACTTATCAACATCCTCATCTGCCCCTTCACATGGTGAATACACTGATACCATTCTCGTCAAAATTCCTCCCAACTGCCAAATCTATCCAAATCATTCGCTCATATTCGTGCCTAACAGAAACTATGTTGTGTGCAATAGTACTCCTGATAAACAGCTATACCCTATACTCTGCCTTTCCCGTTCTAACACCCGTCATGTACACTTTATAATCTCCTATCTCTTCCTCGTTATCTCCCCTTACCCGAACATCACTTACTCCTAGCACATCCAGATGCATCCTCTTTGCTGACTCAGCCAGTTCTACTTTATTTCTTCCATAAGCCCCATTAATATTGATAGCTCCCCATCGAATTCCATTTCGTTCGCCAAGTTGTTTCCAACGAGTTCCTCGTCTGTCAAATGGGAGCGGGACTTCGTTACTCCCATAGGTCCGAGGCTTGCTTAAAATGTTCTGAGCTTTGTAAATTGATGATGCAGGATGTTACCCTACTTACTCATAGTCCAGGTGAGGATCTCTCATCTAACGGGTTAGAAACCATCGGTGGATTGTATAGCCCTAGCCGCCTGAACACAAGGAAGGCCATGACTCAGTATATGTCCGAGATGCCCACTCCCATTCCGTAGCAACTGGTATCCCGACTCTCAGGACCACTTACTAGGCCACTCAGCCGTTGCCCATGGTTCATGAACAGGGACGTGACTACAGTAACCCACAGCATAACCATACACAGTTAAAATCTCCGGCCAGATTGGCGATCGATACCGGGGCCCTCAAAACCTAAGTCAAGTACGTTGACCATTTAGCCAAGGATCCAGGCAAATTTAGTATTATATTGTTTGTATTAATTCCCCCCACCCTTGCGAACCATGTAATTTTGCTGTGGTGAAACGAACTCATGCCTAATGATATTGAGATTGGCCATAAGTTTCTTTACATGTGTTCCGTCCTCTCAGAAAATTTATACAGAGCGCGCTCTTGTCCGCGTCTCTATTGAGTGTCCAGAATGCATCTGGTTTCCGGCAAGAAAAAGAGACAGACTAGAACTAGACAACATGTCGGCGAGACATGCATTCACGGCCACATGGCCTCCAACTTAATCAATAGCCATCCAGGCATTTCAGTTTATTGTTTAACGTGTAAATAATTTCTATGTATTTTGTTAATCATGTACAATTGTAATAAAAGTTTCATTACGTGTAATATTGGTGAATGACTTGGCCCTATGGTCTTATCACGTGCTTAACCAAACTACAGTCCACTACCAGAATAATCATCGCTGTTTAGTAATACAACATGTGTGCTACAGCATTCAATTCGTCATCAAACATTTTGGTCCATTTCCGGGCCCGATATTACACGGCAAAAGTGAAACGCGTGTGAAATATCCGCAGGATTGGAAACATACAATGCAACGTGGGACTCTTCAGTTTACAAGGTCAGATTCCCTTTAATTACCTTTTCCTTGCATTATTTACATTTGTGTGAGCCAGTGCTTTACGATGGACGAGAACGAAATCGCAAAGCTGATCAAGCAACGGGGTTATCTGAAAGGTAGAATCACAAAAATCAAAACTTTCGTCGAAAAGTACGACACTACTCAAAACCTAGCAGACATTAGGGTTAGATATGATGCACTTATTGATTTAGAAAGCAAATACGATTTAGTTCAATCGCAGCTTGAGGTGGAGGATAGTAAACGAGATCATGGGGTAGATAGAGATGAAGTAGATGACATTGTGTACAGTTTGAAGGCAAAAATGCAGGTATTATTGTCGCCAGACCAACACGAAAATGCCGGTAGTATCAGAAGTAACACTTCCAATTCGTCGCATGAAAATATCAACATCAAATTACCCGCGATTAAACTACCCATGTTTAGTGGTAACTATGAAGATTGGATGTCGTTTGAAGATAATTTCAAACTATTGGTGCATGAAAATTCCAGTCTAGCAACCATTCAGAAATTTCACTATTTACTAGGAGCAGTTCAAGGTTCAGCTAAAGCATTAATTCAGAACCTTCCAACTACTGAAACAAACTATACGGTAGCTTGGAACCTATTATGTGATCGGTTTCAAAACAAGAGACTGATAGCAGCAAAGCATGTTAGAGAAATCTTAAACATTGCAACAGTGGAGAATGAAACCGCTGAAGACCTCAGGCAGTTCATCGGCACATTCTCAAGCAACTTACAAGCACTTAAAGCATTGAAATTAGATACTCCTCTCGAAGAAGTAATATTATCACAACATATTGTTGATCATCTTGATTATGAAACCAGGAGGGGCTGGGAACTAGAAGCAAACGCCAACAAAAATTCCTCCCTCAAACAATTAACATCTTACATTGAACATCGCTGCCAAGTCCTTGAAAGCATGCAAACATCTGTCAGTCAAGGCAAGGTGCGCGGTAGTAAAGAAAGCTCACACAAGAAAAAACTGTCGTCCTATACACATGTTGCGTGCATTAACAATCAGTGCTCTTATTGTAAACAAGGTCATACACCAGGACTTTTTGCATGTGAAGCATTTCTCAAGTTAACAGTGTCAAATCGCATTCAATATGCTCGTGACAACAAACTCTGTTTAAATTGTCTTAGAGCATCACATAAAACGTCAGAGTGTACATCCAGTCACTGTCGCAAATGCAACAAGGCCCACAACACATTACTCCATCTTGAAAATCCCAAGTCTAGTACAACTAACGAAACTACTTCGAACAACAAGGTGGTATTTGCCAGCGTTCACACAACCACCAAGAATGAACATCCATGTACTCGAAACAAACCATATGTGTTGTTATCCACAGTTATTGTCAAAATCAAGGATCACAGTGGTAAATTTCGCAAGGTTCGAGGACTCTTGGACAGCGGCAGTCAGACTTATCTCATTACTACAGACACTGTAAGCAGACTAAATTTAAAATGTAAAGAAGACACCACTTCTATTGTAGGCATTAACAATTCTTCATCAACTCTGAAACACAGTGTGGATATTCACCTCCAGTCCACAACATCAGATTTTAACACTAACATAAATTGTTTAGTGGTTCCTGCCATCACAGGAGAAATGCCTTCCATGGAGTTAGACTACAAATCGTGGAACCTACCTAATGACATCACACTAGCAGATCCTAAATTCTACAGTCCAGGCAAGGTAGATTTAATCATTGGTGCAGAGATGTTCTTTAACATTTTAAAGACAGATGGGAAAAAACGTGCAGGTGATTACCCGGTATTGCAGGACACTCATCTGGGTTGGATAATTTCTGGTAAATGCCCTCAGTCAAACAGCCATCCTGCATGCAACACAGTCACTTCTCTCTTTGTCAAAAAGGAAGATCAACTCGACACGCAACTTCGTAAATTTTGGGAAATAGAAGAATTGCACACTAAACCCAAAACTCAGGATGAACAACAGTGTTTACAGCACTTCAAGGAAAACACCACACGCACTCCTGAAGGAAGATTCGTTGTCAGGTTACCTCGTAAAGAAACTCGATCACCCTTGGGCAATTCTCGTGATATGGCAACACAGCGATTTCAACAACTGGAAGCAAAATTCAAGAAAAATCCAGTATTGCATGAACAGTATGCAAACTTCATGTCCGAGTATGAACAGTTATCTCACATGAGGGAGGTAGGCCTACATGCAACAAATGATTCTGAACATTATTACTTGCCACACCACGCAGTATTTAAACAAAGCACAACTACATCAGTCAGAGTAGTTTTTGACGCATCAGCCAAAACTACTACTGGAGTGTCGCTTAATGATACATTGTTAGTAGGGCCTACTATACAACAAGACCTTTATTCCATTGTGTTGAGATTCAGGACACACAACATTGCATTTACGGGAGACATCACGAAAATGTACAGACAAGTTCGGGTTCATGAAAATGACACGCAGTTGCAAAGAATTATTTGGAGGGAATCGCCACAAACAGCTATCAAGACTTACGAACTATTGACTGTCACATATGGTACAGCTTCAGCTCCATATTTGGCAACACAGTGCCTCAAACAATTGGCAGAAGATGAAGCAACTTCATTTCCACTGGCATCAACGGTTTTACAAAGGGATTTTTATGTTGACGATGCCCTGTGTGGTGCGTCCAACATCGCTGAAGCATTAAAATTGCAAAGTGAACTCATAGCCTTACTCAATAAAGGTGGTTTTCCCATCAGGAAATGGTGCTCAAATCATCAAGCTATACTTGCCGCTGTTCCACCTGAAGACAGAGAAATTAATTTACCTTTCCAGTTTGATAATGATGACACCATACAAGCTTTAGGATTATCATGGCATCCTACGTCAGACAAATTCTTAGTGGCAAACAGAATCAAACACATTCCAGGGAACAGTAACATTACTAAACGCACCACTACGTCAGTTGTAGCATCTATATTTGACCCATTAGGATTGATCAGTCCATTAGTGATACTATACAAGATATTTTTGCAGGACTTATGGTTACATCAACTTCACTGGGACGACCCACTGCCAGATCCATTAGCATCAGACTGGGCAAAATTACAAATGCAGCTAGCACACATTGACAATATACAAGTAGAACGCCACGTATTAATTGAGGGTGACTTGGCAAATATTCAAGTTCATGGATTTTCAGACGCTTCCGAGCGAGCTTATGGCGCATGCATCTACCTTCGGTCAGTGAATCAGGAGGGTGAAGTATCAGTCAAACTGCTATGCTCTAAATCGCGCGTAGCTCCGGTTAAACGAGTCACTCTTCCTCGTCTAGAACTTCTCGGTGCAGCATTATTAGCTCAGTTGGTACACAAAACCATGCCAGTCTTAAACTTGGCCATTAATGAAACACATTTATGGACAGACTCCACTATCGTACTGTCATGGTTAGCATCACCAGCATCACGTTGGAAGACCTTTGTAGCAAATAGGGTAGCTCACATTCAACAGTCAACGAACACTAGTGACTGGCATCATGTACCATCACAAGATAATCCAGCGGACTTGATTTCTCGAGGCGTCAGACCAGCAGATCTGCAAAACTCAACCATTTGGTGGTCAGGACCCGCCTGGTTGTCCACTTCTGAGTTAAATTGGCCGCAGAACAACAATGTTGAGGATTCGCTCGCCATAGCAGAGCAGCGACAATCATCCACACTATTAGTAGTGACACAAGCTGAAACTATTATTGAGAAATTCTCATCATTAATAAGACTGCAACGAGTAATAGCTTATTGTTACAGATTTTTGCATAACACTAAGCATGCCAGGGACAAGGAAATTGGGCCTTTAAATATTGAAGAATTGGAACATTCATTAGAAGTCTGCATTCGTATTGCACAAAATGCAGCCTTCTCAGAAGAGATTGGAGACCTGAAAAACGGAGGCGTAGTCTCTAAGAAGAGCCAGATAAGGAACCTATGTCCCTTCTTACACAACAATATTCTAAGGGTCGGAGGCAGGTTGAAGAATGCATCGATTCCGTTTTCATCCAAACATCCAATACTGTTACCATCAAAACATCACCTGACGACTCTAATTGTCAAACATGAACACTTACAACAAGCTCATGCAGGACCAGAATTGTTGTTAGCAACCCTTCGTCAACGTTATTGGATTCTGAATGGCAGAAATGTAGCCAGACAGCAAGTGCACAAATGCGTAACATGTTACAAATTGAAAGGCGTAACTAGTCATCAACTCATGGCTGACTATCCTGAGCATAGAGTTCAACCAGCACGTCCATTCAGTGTTTGTGGCATTGATTATGGAGGTCCTATTCTACTTCGCCCAATTAACAAGAGGAGCAATGTCCGTATCAAGGCATACATCGCACTATTTGTTTGCTTCACGACAAAGGCTGTACATTTGGAAGTAGTCAGCAGTCTTACTACAGATGCCTTCTTAGCCGCACTTCGCCGTTTCATAGCCAGAAGAGGAAAGCCCGCAGATATCTACAGTGACAATGCTACTACGTTTATTGGAGCCGATAGAGAATTAAAAGATCTTCACCAATTCATAGCATCACCGCAGCATCAAGAGGAAGTTGTAAGCAATCTGGCAAACAAGGGTATCAACTGGCATTACATTCCACCTCGTTCACCCCATTTTGGAGGATTATGGGAAGCTGGCATCAAGTCAGTTAAATATCATTTGCATCGAGTTGTTGGAAACTCATCATTAACATTTGAAGAGCTTAGTACTGTGCTCACACAAATTGAAGCCTGTTTAAATTCACGTCCACTTACAGTCCTATCCTCAGATCCGACTGACCCTCAACCCTTGACTCCAGGTCATTTTCTTACTGGAAGCAGTTTGAATTCCATTCCTGAATCCAATCTGACACTTGTACCCAGCAATAAACTTTCAGCATGGAAACGGTTGCAGCAAATGGTGCAACACTTTTGGACCAGATGGCATAAGGAATACTTAACCCAACTACAAAACAGGCCAAAGTGGGCCTCCCAGCAACCTTGTATACAACTTGGAGCAGTGGTGGTTATCAAGGAGGACAATTTACCCCCGCTTCAGTGGAGACTAGGTGTGGTTGAGGAACTTCACCCAGGTCTCGATGGACTTGTGCGAGCAGTCACCATAAAAACTGCTCATGGAAATTTCAAGAGACCAGTAGTGAAGTTGTGTCCCCTTCCCATCGAGTAGTGTTTTCTTTTTAATGACAATATGATTCCTTACAGTGTCAGTGAGTTGATTGGTGTATAAAGTTGTATTTGTAGTTATATTGTACAGTCATTTAACAAATGAACAATTCAAAAACTCTCATTGTGCAGCTGTAAACAAAACAATGCATCAGCCTGCACACCAGTGTACAGTTCTGTTTCATTTTATCTATGTTAATTAGTGATTGACGTTCATTTAATTGCAACATTTATTATTATGTATTTGTATTCTGATGACATTTTGTTTTATGTTAGTGTTATTTTCATTGAAAGTGTATTTTGTCTTGATTGAATGCAATCAACAGAGGGGAGAATGTTCCGTCCTCTCAGAAAATTTATACAGAGCGCGCTCTTGTCCGCGTCTCTATTGAGTGTCCAGAATGCATCTGGTTTCCGGCAAGAAAAAGAGACAGACTAGAACTAGACAACATGTCGGCGAGACATGCATTCACGGCCACATGGCCTCCAACTTAATCAATAGCCATCCAGGCATTTCAGTTTATTGTTTAACGTGTAAATAATTTCTATGTATTTTGTTAATCATGTACAATTGTAATAAAAGTTTCATTACGTGTAATATTGGTGAATGACTTGGCCCTATGGTCTTATCACGTGCTTAACCAAACTACAGTCCACTACCAGAATAATCATCGCTGTTTAGTAATACAACATGTGTGCTACAGCATTCAATTCGTCATCAAACAACATGTTCTCACTGGAAGAAAGTAACGGTTTGCAGGCCTTACTTTCAAATGGACAATGAAGAGCGTGAAGAACATTATTTGCAGACTTGTTACTAATAAATGTTACAAAGCACATTTGAAATGATTGCAGAGTAAAGGGTTCTTTCATAAATTATGATAGGCTATATGTTTATTTCTTATTGTTGTAATTTTAACTCTATCATCATTGAGCTGTCGTACCCGCCATCGCTCGGTCTGACACTTGCAGAACCTCTCCTTGGCCTTTGCCTACACTCACGCACATGCTACTTCGAACACCAGGCCTGTATTCTACTATAGAATACTTGATCCGACGTTGCCATGATTACGGCCGGTCATTTCCTTATCCGATTCCTGCAGGGTTGGTAATGTAGTGCCAATGTCTCGAAACTGTTAGTTTTAGGGCCTTAATACGTGGCAAAAGGAAAGTTTGAAAAATTTGGCTCGGTTTTATGGAACGGTACAGATTTTTATAAGGAACAGACAGACAAACAGGCAGATAGACATTCTACTCTATACAGATCTACACCGAGTTTTATGCTTCGTGTGGTGAGGCTTAAAATGAGCCTTGTCTAGTCCATGTTCGACAAGTTCGATATTTCACCTATATTAACCCATGCTAATGTGCCAAAGGTCTTAAATCTAGGGAATGGAGAAGGCTGTTCAAATTTCTTATAGACATGTTTACCCGCAAGGTCCTGAAAGGTAAGTATGTATAGAAAATTGGGCTCAATTTGGTGGAACGGTATCGATTTGTGTAAGGAACCTTCTGTGTGTAGTGTGACGTTAATCCACTAGACAAAAATGAGAGAGTAGGAAGGCATCCTTCTTCACAGAATTTTTACCGCGCACGCTCCGAACGTTTTAAACAACTCTCGGACCTATGGGAGTAACGGAGTCCTACTTCCATCGACAAGCAAGGAGCTTTTTCGAAAACTCAAATGAAATGAAATTCGATAGGGAGCTATAGAAAAATAGCAGAACTGGCTGAGTCAGCATAGAGGATGTATCTGGATGTGTTGGGTGTTAATGATATTCGGGTAAGGGGTGATAACGGAGAAGAGATTATAAAATGTTCCTAATAGGCGTCAAAAAGTGGGGGGCATAGAGTAGAGAAGGATTGTTCATCAGTAATACTATTTCACGCAACACAGCTTCTGTTCGGCACATAAATGTGCGAAAGATGTGGGTAGATTTAGCATTTGGAGGACTTAGAACGAGAATTGTCTCTGTGTTCACCATGTGAGGGTGCAGATGAGGATGAAGTTGACAAGTTTTATGAAGCATTGAGTCACGTCGTAGTCGGGGTCAATAGAAAGGATAGGATAGTGCTAATGGGCGATTTAATTCGAGAGTTTGAAATAGAACTGAAGGACACGAAAGGGTGATTGGTATATGTGGGGAAGATATGGAAGCTAATTCGAATGGGAAGTGTTTATTGGACTAGGAGCATAATGTGGATTCGGTCATGAAGGGTAAGAGAAGTAGCGGGAGACTAAGACAACGATGGTTAGACTCGGTTTTTAGTGATTTATAGATAAGAGATATGGATATGGAACTAAACGTGGCCAAAGAGCTAGTTACAAATAGATATTGCGGAGGCGTTTAGTAAAATACAGAGACTTGGAGACTGACCACCGAAAGGAAAAACAGCTGAAATGAAGATGAATGTGTGCGTACGTATGTATGTATGTATGTATGTATGTATGTATGTATGTATGTATGTATTATTATTAAAACACCAGATTTAACATCTAGGTGTTTCCTTCCTGGTTTGGATTCAGTAGCACAAGGAGCACTGTACGCAATGCATAGTTACTACCAGTCGACATACTTTCGTGAACGTCGGACAGAGGGCACTGGGATCTGACACCTAGTGCTAATGCGCCGAACTATCAGCATTACAAGTAACAAAGCTCCCTCACTGAGTAGGATTCTATATTACTCAGGAGGTAGATTTCAATTCCGCGTAGCTGCTGGTAATCTAATACTGCCAATTAGCGGTATTTCCGTTAAGTCCGGTGGATTTTTAAACCCGTGAGCGGGAAATTTATTTATTTAACGAACAGCGGGTTTTTAGCGGTTGTTATTATAAGTTACATCGCATTTCGACAAAAAGCGAGAGTACAATGAGTTTGGATGACGAAAAGACATTTCGATGTAAGTTGAAACATTTCTATTGTGTCTGGCAGAGAATTTTCCGCGCTGACTGCCGCATAATGCATATGTTTCGCAGAAGGTATTTTAATTGCACCAGAACAATGCCTGAGGATGGTGAAAGGAAACGCAGTATCATTAGCGATACAGACTAGAATAGCTGAAACTGTAACTGCGAAATTGATTTTCAGTGGTGAAAATTAACAACCATTGAGTGCAAAATGCAAAATAAAAGAAATATTAATCCACGATAGAATTTTGGAGTGATGTGACATTATACAAATACGCTATTCTTCGAAACCCATTCAAAAATCCCTTCGTTTATAGCTTGATGGTGTTGGATCTACCTTGATCGGATGCTGATATTCCCTCAGGAACAATATGATAATTGAAATGGTGAATCGATTCTAACCGTGCATGTCGGACTAAGGCAAAAACTAAAATAATTGATGCATTCAGATATTTATCCATCGTCGAATAAAAATAACATATTAATAATTAACCCAAGAATGTCGTGAACAGCCCACATAATTTTCACATAAAAAAACCCACATAATCACATCCAATTTTCTATCTCTAAGAATAACTCAAATGTTGGCCTCGGGATTCACGAAAAATAATATTATAGGCCTACAATAAATGTAACTACTTTTTCTGTGAACGCTTCATTGTTTAAATAACTTTGGTTTTGAAGATTGCGTAACTATTTTACCATTTTCATACTTACAGGAAACAAGTAACATGTTGCTGTATTTTGTCCAACTTGACGAGGAATGTCCCGTACTGAACATACTTCGGAACGTACTGCCAGATGGAGACACAAATACGAGTTAGACATAATTTAGTGCAGTAGTGATTACGGTTTATGGGTACTTTAGACTACAGTAAACAAAATTACAATATTTTATTTTATACATGTGGTTCCAGAGCCAGTACATGCCAAAGCATGGTGTAAAGAAAGATCCGGAGAATCTCATTATTTATAGCTCCAGGAAATTAACATATTCTAATGAGACACTGTTGAAAGAACGGTGGTCTCGGCCCACAAGTGGCCACGGGTGGTCTGTGGTCTG
Source organism: Anabrus simplex (assembly GCF_040414725.1). Taxonomy (NCBI): domain Eukaryota; kingdom Metazoa; phylum Arthropoda; class Insecta; order Orthoptera; family Tettigoniidae; genus Anabrus; species Anabrus simplex. The sequence continues at coordinate 423,837,349 of NC_090265.1, read as the reverse complement.
ACAGCTCTGCATTGCAACCGGCCAACCGAGCAGAGGCGGGGTGGCCACAGCTCTACCGTGGCTCTACGCCTCTGTATTCGGGAGACAGGGAGGGGCTCATCCCAACCGTCGGTTGTCCTGAGGATGGTTTTCCGTGGTTTTCCATTCTCCTGCACTAAGGCGAATGCCGGGACAGTTCCTATAGTATAGGTCACGGCTGCCAACCCCCTCACCTTCTTCGATATAAATCTCCTGGCCCGAGAGATGGCGTTACCGTCTAGGAAGCCCGCCTCTCTCTTCAGGGGAGGAATGAAAATATTTAGTAGTTACATGATCCGTCAACATTAGCATATGATTTGGGAAGGTATAAGCAATGCCAGACTCCTCGGGTGTCATGGCCATCGTATTTGGCACAAATATTGGAGTAGGTACACCAGGACATTCAGAGTTGCCAGTGTTGAAACAGTGATTTGAACCTTGGAATATTCGAAGAGAGCAGCTGGCCATTCTTATCGCGGAGCGTAACTTAATGAGCTCGTCTATGCATGTCCCCCTGTGGGTGGGGGCGGTAGAATAACACCCACGGTATCCCCTGCCCGTCGTAAGAGGCGACTAAAAGGGGCCCCAGGGGCTCTGAACTTTGGAGTGTGGGTTGGCGACCACGGGGTCCTCAGCTGAGTCCTGGCATTGCTTCCACTTACTTGTGCCAGGCTCCTCACTTTCAGACCTCCCTTGGTCAACTCTTGTTCTTTTCCGACCCCAACGCTATTAGGTTTGCGAGGGCTAGGGAGTCTTTAATTTTCACGCCCTTCGTGGCCCTTGTCTTACTTTGGCCGATACCTTCATATTTCGAAGTGTCGGACCCCTTCCATTTTTCTCTCTGATTAGTGTTATATAGAGGATGGTTGCCCAGTTGTACTTCCTCTTAAAACAATAATCACCACCACCATCGTCTATGCATGAGGAAGAGAGGAATAGTTGTGGCACGTAAAGTGACATTATACATAAGTAGTTCTTTTCTACCTTCCAGTTTTTCGTGAAAAATAACCAGAACAAGAATAAATGGTCTCCTATAAACTTCTAAATGGTTTTCTTATTTTTCGGAACAAACTAAATCTTTTCCAACTTTGCATCTGTTAGTTAGTGAACAAATCGCACAGCGCGTTGCTGTTCCACGCGCTCCTTGGCGATTGATACTTTGCTAAATGTTGAGTAATTACATAGATGTCAGACAGAGGGCACTGACAGTCAGCCTGACATCTAGTGCATGGTTGCTGAACTAGCACGAGTTACAACCTCTTCTCCGTGGATAGGGTAATATACAACACAGAAGGTACAATATTCAGGCTTGAACTTGCAATGCGTACTGGTATTGTTCGACTAATTGAGAGAATACAAAGTAAGAGTCACGTTCAGAATGGCCACCACTATTCTTCTTCACCCAGATTCACAATATTCGGGAAGAGAGTGACGCTAGGTATAGAAGACTCCTTTAGTGTTTGATTGAAGATATAATTTCAGATAATAAGAATTAAAAAACACTAGGTTAGACGTTTTTAGTTTCCATGACATTAATTATGTCAAAAGTTTCGAGGTCTTCTTTTCTTTTTCTTTCCAGTAGTTTCACGTCGTAGTAACACATGGAAGACCGCAGTAGCGGTGATTAGGAATGGGGGGGGTTGAGAGTTGCCCCCACACTTTTTGGAGAGGGCCGGATACATTAGATGTTAGACCCCTTTCAACAACAAGCATCATCATCATTAACAACAACTTTTTGGAGAAAATATTGCATTTTTATTCCATTTTAGCCGACTGAAACTAGGAATTATAAACAAACATCATTTGTAGAGGCCCTATTGTCTTAACAGATTTTTAAAAAAAATCATTACCGAAATGATTAGCGGAAATGCGCACAATATGTCCTTCCCGGCTCACCGATTTGTATAGCGCCACAGCAAATAGTGGAGACTGCCTTGCTATGACGAAGGGTACCAGGGCTATATTTTTTTGCTAAGGTTATAGACACTGAGGTATGATTCACCACCTTGCCGTAAGCCACCAATGAAAACAGCTAAGAATCTAATGGATGCTGGTTTCATTTTAAAAGAGGAATGGAAAGAGCAATGGTTTCGTACAGCTCCGGAGTGACCAAGCCTTTTTAATCCAAACCACTCCCCAGGTGGTTTCAGTTAGCCAAGAAGAACGTGGTCATCACTAAACAGGTTTCGCACTAATTGTGGAAGATCTGCATTCTCCCTTTACCAGTGGGGTTTCAGGGACTCTCCAGCGTGTGATTGTGGTGCTTTGGTCCACACCATTCATCATATAACAGACGAATGCCCTCTGCGTGCTTATGGTGGAGACCGGAAAGACTTTGCTGATGTCTCAGTATCCCTAGTGCAGTGGATAAATAATTTAGATATTCATGTGTAATTGCTCTCTACTTAGTACCATGTATTCTTTGCAGGTTTTTTTCCTTTTGTATAATATTGTATATACTTGCCCATTATGTAGATTCCATCATCATCATCATCATCATGATGATCTGTTTACCCTCCAGGTTCGGTTTTTCCCTCGGACTTAGCGAGGGATCCCACCTCTACCGCCTCAAGGGCAGTGTCCTGGAGCTTCAGACTCTTGGTCGGGGATACAACTGGGGAGTATGACCAGTACCTCGCCCAGGCGGCCTCACCTGCCATGCTGAACAGGGGCCTTGTGGAGGGATGGGAAGATTGGAAGGGATAGGCAAGGAAGAGGGAAGGAAGTGGCCGTGGCATTAAGTTAGGTACCATCCCGGCATTCGCCTGGAGGAGAAGTGGGAAACCACGGAAAACCACTTCCAGGATGGCTGAGGTGGGAATCGAACCCACCTCTACTCAGTTGACCTCCCGAGGCTGAGTGGACCCCGTTCCAACCCTCGTACCACTTTTCAAATTTCGTGGCAGAGCCGGGAATCGAACCCGGGCCTCCGGGGGTGGCAGCTAATCACGCTAACCACTACACCACAGAGGCGGTCATGTAGATTCCATACGCTTAATAAAAGTAATTACTACCTTGCCACGTGCATTCGTCAATCTGGCAGTCTCCTTAGTGCCAGTAATTGTTTTAATGTAGGACTATAGTCAAATACTACTGTAAATGATTTTAAATGTATAATGACAACCGCATTTCCTTTTAATCGTAGTAAATGTGTAATATTGTTCCTTTGGTGAAAGTTTTATTGTATAGTATTGAATCAAGTCCGCCTCTGTGGTGTAATGGTCAGCGTGATTAGTTGCCACCCCTGGAGATCCGGGTTCGATTCCCGGCTCTGCCACGAAATTTGAAAAGTGGTACGAGGGCTGGAACGGGGTGCATTCAGCCTTGGGAGGTCAACTGAGTAGAGGTGGGTTCGATTCCGACCTCAGCCATCATGGAAGTGGTTTCCCACTTCTCCAGGCAAATACCGGGACGGTACCTAACTTAAGGCCACGGCCGCTTCCTTCCCTCTTCCTTGCCTGTCCCATCCATTCTTCCCATCTCTCCACAAGGCCCCTGTTCAGCATAGCAGGTGAGGCCGCCTGGGCGAGATAATGGCCATCCTCCCCAGTTGTATCCCACGACCCAGAGTCTGAAGCTCCAGGACACTGACCTTGAGGCGGTAGAGGTGGGATCCCTCGCTGAGTCCGAGGGAAAACAGATTAAGGAGGAGGAGGAGGTATTGAATCAAAGTTTCAAAAAACTATTATTACCGTACTTAAGTTGGTACAGTTTGTTATCTGTATATATTTTTGCTCCCGCACTTTTAATTCCCATCCACCGCTATTGGAAGACCGAGTGAGTTGACTACGTGGTGAGCTGCGTAACTATGAGCTTGTATTCGGGAGATGGTGGGTTTTAATTCCATCAGCATCCCTGAAGATTTTTTCCCACGGCTACCCATTTTCATACCAGATAAATGTACCGTAATGATGGCTACCGCCACGCCTTTCCCTGTGCTAGCCTTTTTCTATTCCATCGTCACCGGAAACTACTGCGACGTGAAACCACTAGGAATGGGAAGGAAGCACCCATGACTTTACTTAATGTTCCTGCTGTCAAAATGGGAACTCACTTTTAGGACTGCCAACGGTGGGGTTCAAAGCTTCAAATTTACCATCTCCCGAATGCAACCTCACAACTACGTGACCCGAACCGCACAGCCAACTCGCTCGGTGAACCTCATACTTGTATATGGATTAAAGTGCTTATCTGCACGTGTTTAAAATCCCTGCTTCGTTAGGAATTAGGAATATAAAGACGTAGAAAATAGGTTCAATAGAAATGTTTAAATGTTTGTTTAGTTATTGGTCCGCCTCAGTGGTGTAGTGGTTAGTGTGATTAACTACCACCGCCGGAGGCCCGGGTTCGATTCCCGGCTCTGACACGAAATTTTTGAAAAGTGGAACGGGGTCCATTCAGCCTCGGGAGGTCAACTGAGTAGAGGTGGGTTCCATTGCGACCTCAGCCATCATGGAAGTGGTTTTTCGTGGTTTCCCAATTCTCCTCCAGGCAAATCCCGGCATCGAACATAACTTAATGCCGCTTCCTTGCTCCTTGCCTGTCTATCCCTTCCAATCTTCCCATCCCCCGCAAGGCCCCTGTTCAGCATAGCAGGTGAGGCCGCCTGGGCGAGGTACTGGTCATCCACCACAGTTGTTTCCCCGACCCGATGTCCGACGCTCCAGGGGGATTTGTAACACATCTGCAACATAGAACAAATATTCACTTGCGAGCGTCTGAAGGGAATTCCGTGAACCTGTAGACGTTTTCTGGTGTCAAGCATTCCTGGGGTCAATAGAGTTAGTCACTTCTGAATCATTTTAGATCTTGGTTGGGGGCTTAAGATTGCATGCCCCTCTTGACGCAGAGTGAATTTTCACTTTCACCAAGCTAAGTTCCATCAGCATTCGAATTTCAGCCATCCGAATGGAATAACAGTAGCTAAGATAGTAGAGTACATCAATAACGTCTCCCACGTAAAAAACTGCACTGCCTGGGAATCGAACCCAGCTCACAAGAATGGGAGTCTTGCATGATACCACTACACCAGCAGTGCCCACGTCTACCTCGTTTGCGGTGAGGAGTTCATACAACATATTTGTGTTGAGGATAGCGGAGAGAGAATTACAGTAGCTTAGCCAAGATTGGCGATGGGGGTATAGTTACAAAATAATGGTAGAACACAATGAAGGTGCAAGCGTGACTTGTAGTTATAAGGGCACTGATATAAGTGAATTAGAGCTCTGTTGGTTCTACAACTATGTCTACCGGGTGAGTTGGCCGTGCGGTTGGAGGCGCGCTGCTGTGAGCTTGCATCCAGAATATAGTGGGTTCGAACCCGACTATCGGCAGTCCTAAAGGTGGTTTTCCGTGGTTTCCCATTTTCACACCACGCAAATGCTGGGGCTGTACATTAAGTGATGCCTTTCCTATCCCATCGTTCGCATAAGACCTATCTGCATCGGTGCAACGTAAAGCCACTAGCACAAAAAATTGTCTCTGAATGTTTATTTAGTTTATGGTTTATTGTCGGTTTCTGTTCATTTTCTTTTTGTAAAAATTCCACGGGGGTGTTCTAACCCCCCAGTGACAGTTTTCTGAGACGCCGAGGTGCCAGAATTTTCCAATTCGCGCGGATTGAAATCGATAACTGTCAAAAGATAATCATCATTGCATCTCATACAGTGAAGTGAGGATGTCATATTGGAGCAAGTACCAACATTAACATCATCTACTGGCATCCAGTATGACCAACTCCCCATGATTCACGAATGTACGAAGACTACACGCCTCTTTACAAATACCGACGATATGCAGGCTCATAGATAAGACAGCTCTAGGTGTACTAGGTCGTATCCCCGCTGATCCTCAAGACTGCGCAATCAACATGATTAGACGACTTTTCCAAATTTAAAAATTGCTTATTAGGCGTAAAACCATAGGGCCGTGGCTAATGTACAAAAGATAAAGCTGATGCTTATTAAAGTAGGGGATTTCCATTCCGATCAAATATTTTATTCATGACCGGATACGATTTCTCCCCGATAGCGAATATCCTTAAGATCAATAGAAACTTACCTTAGGTGTTTTTTTCTCTCCTTAAATAATGATCAGCGCCGCCTCTGTGGTGTAGTGGTTAGCGTGATTAGCTGCCACCCCCGGAGGTCCGGGTTCGATTCCCGGCTCTGCCACGAAATTTGAAAAGTGGTATGAGGGCTGGAACGGGGTCCACTCAGCCTCGGGAGGTCAACTGAGTAGAGGTGGGTTCGATTCCCACCTCAGCCATCCTGGAAGTGGTTTTCCGTGATTTCCCACTTCTCCTCCAGGCGAATGCCGGGATGGTACCTAACATAAGGCCACGGCCGCTTCCTTCCCTCTTCCTTGCCTATCCCTTCCAATCTTCCCATCCCTCCACAAGGCCCCTGTTCAGCACAGCAGGTGAGGCCGCCTGGGCGAGGTATTGGTCATTCTCCCCAGTTGTATCCCCGACCAAGAGTCTGAAGCTCCAGGACACTGCCCTTGAGGCGGTAGAGGTGGGATCCCTCGCTGTGTCCGAGGGAAAAGCCAACCCTGGAGTGTAAACAGATGATGATGATGATGAAATAATGATCATCAGATACATACACGTAAAGTTACCACCTCTAAATATGAGATTTAAAGAAATCAGTATATTTGTGTTCTGTGCATTTAAGTGTCTGTGTAGTAGACATTGTCTCTCTACAATTATGTATTTAATAAGTGAATTAGAATCTGGTGATTTTTAAAATAAGTATTTAATGCAGCCGACTCGACATAATTAGTATAAAATAGGTCTTATGTATTAAGAATATATTAACACCGAAAATATCGCACAGAAATTCTTCTTCTTTATCTGTTTATCCTCCAGGGACGGTTTTTCCCTCGGACTCAGCGAGAGATCCCACCTCTACCGCCTCAAGGCCAGTGTCCTGGAGCTTCATGCTCTGGTTCGGGGGATACAACTGCGGCCTCACCTGCTATGCTGAACAGCTGAACAGGGGCCTTGCGGGGTGATGGGAAGATTGGAAGTGTAACGGTCCAAATCTCGTTACAAGGTGATATCTGTATGATTATTATTATTATTATTATTATTATTATTATTATTATTATTATTATTATTATTATTATTATTATTATTATTATTATTATTATTATTGTTACGGGGTTACCCGTGGATCAGCAGAGGTGAAAGAAGGTGCGGGCTGGAATGGGTCTAACTACAAGTCCGAAACATGAATTAAAATTTAAATAAAGGTTATATTTTCAATAGACAACAAGATTTAACAAATTTTCACTAGGTGAAATAACAATGAAAAAAATCAGGTACAATTGTAACTTTACAAACGATAGCACAAGTTAAGAGGTCTTTACATCTTCTGGGCTTCGAGCCCCAAGTTATAAATCCTGAGCCCTCAGCTCACAACCACAAACTACCAAAGGGCAGAAAACCCCTCATTACATGGAGCACTTGCTCCCAACTTTTAACCTCAAGCCTCCCAGAGGCACTATTCAAACACAAGAAAGAGGTGAGCCGCTCTCAGTTTTTTCAAGCCTCTTAAAGGCAATACCAGACTTTACAGTAACTTGCCATCGAGGCACAACTTACAAGAATTAAACAGGGGTATCTTGTACCCAGCCTACAGGGCATTACAAGAAAAATAACAGGTTAATGAAATGGCCCAAAATATGAATGGAGTCGTTGCTTGCGCTCCTACATGAAACCTTATAAAACCTAAGGGGCACTAGCCCGCTGACACAGGGGCTATTCCCAAGCTAGGGAGGTGACTCGTATAAGAAAATGTTAAGACATTAAGAGTAGAAAATCGGTTATGAAAACGTAGTCACCTCAACTCAAGGTGAAGGGGAGCTCGAGAGGGTAAAGCACTCTCTATCCCCGATTTAAAGTTAAAGTAATAAGAAACTTTTACATAAGTCGGCACTGAGATATATTTTTCGAAAGGTAGGTTAATTTGAAAAGGTCTCGGACCTTCCCCGAGGGCTAAACTGCTGAGCTAGCAAGAATTAAAGATGTTAAAAGGCCATTACCTTGTAGAAGAGCTGCTGGCGGATGGAAGAGGCGCTTCCCGCCTCCTGCTATACTTGCATACACTAAGCAAGATGTTGTACGAGTGGCGCAGAACCAGGAAAAGCAGCAGTTTTTATACTCTCGGGGAAGATTCGAGACCTTTCTTGAATGATTAAGACACACCCCCAGTCGTTTATTGGGTGGCTTACAGTTACACCTCAACAATGGGGAAGAAAGGCGCCATTGGCTAAAAATTAATGACAGAATTTTATGATTGGCTAATTTCAAAACTGGCGGAAAGAAAGATTAATATTGCCAACCCACAAATGAAAGAACAATATTTAGTGAAGAACAAACTTATGAATACAAAATATCTTCAAGATAAGTTCCTTCACTTCGCACCAGGGTGCTTGATCACAGTTTTTGATAGAGACATCTGTGAGAGAATGTCCACACTTCTTGATAATTAGTAAACAAAAATAATTCGAAATTAACTCAGTGACATCTTCTGATAAACGGTTGACTTAATTCAGTTTTAAAGTTCAGAGTTTCAGCAGTAGAGGAGTACTTTAAGGCAGAAAATTCAAATGTGCGGCGTATAGGTGTACCAACCGGTACAGACCTACCTCCCCCCAAAAAGTCCTTCCAAGGGGTGACACAGAAGAATGTTGAAGAAAATTATTTTCCAAAACGAAAGTCCAAGTTTTGTTTAACCCAACATCAATCATTACTTGAAGAAAATTTTTGTTTCCTTGCAATTAGATTTGTTGAAGTACATGGAAGAAACATTAATAGATGAAAAGGTCTCTTAATGTTGAATAGAAGAAGAATATTGAAGAAACAAAAAAAATAGTCTTTTGTGGATCACTAGATAAATTCCAGACTTAGAGTGTCTTTCTTATCATACATGTTGCTAATTTTGACGGCCAGACCAGTCGCTGCTGCCAATGCCCAGTCGAGGTCGCCCGGACCCCTCAAGTACCCTGAGATACCTCTCTCCCTCACTATGAGAGGGGTAGTCGTGGTGAAGGACGCCGCAGATGTGAAGTTAGTTTGCAGTCCCCAGATAAGCTTGCAGTTGGTGCGCCGCACTTCAGCCTGTGCCGGGAGATAGACTCCGGCGCGCCGTACACTGTAGGACATCACGGGAGTGGAGTGGGCCCTTACCCCACCACGGTGGCGGTAAGGCGCCGAACGGCTGCGGGTCACTGAAACAATAAAATCTCGGCGGCAGAATTGTTGTTGACATCTGATTTCTTATTTTAGGTTACGATCATTTTGGTGAGGCAGAGGGGTCAGCGGCGTGGATTTTTTTTTTACAGCCACTGGTATGGTTTATCAGGAGACGGGAGCTTGGCAATGGCCGCAAGGAAGAGACAGCAGAGTAACCATAGGAGAAGTTCTTACATATTTATACAGAGCCGATGAGAAAACAAAGGGCCGAAGGCCTAATATTAATATAAAATATAACCTTTACACCGTTGCAAGACACAGATGGCAAGTTAACAGTTACATTACACTGGTTTCACCTGAGACAGGTGAACCCTAAAGATCTTCTCGGTGGCTGTATTGCTCACTAATAAGGTTACTGGAGTTAGAAAATCTAAAATGATACACGGCCCATGAAATCTGGGGACAAGCTTGCCCGCGGGAACAAAGTTTTTGACCATAATTCGGTCTCCTACCTTTAAATTAGCAGATCTCCTTCCACGATCATATATTGCCCTAACCTTTTCACGAGAAATTTTAAGACTGGCCTTAGCCTTCTTCCATAGATATCTAATATTATCTGGATCTATTGTCTCAGGTAGAATATCACTATGAGACCAAAGGTTAGAGAGCGGCGTGTTGGGTACAAACTTAAACATCAAGGAAGCTGGAGTAAACTTGTGAGATTCATGAACCGCCGAATTCAAAGCGAAAGCTAACCAATGCAAGGACGTGTCCCACCTAGAATGATCATCATGATGATAGACAATTAGAGCCGACCTTAGATTACGATTGACCCGTTCAGCTAGAGATGGTTGAGGATAGTATGCAGAAGTTGTTACATGTGAGATGGCTTGATCAAAACGTAATTTACGGAAGAGATTTTAGGTAAACGCTTTAGCATTATCGGACACTAAATATTGACACGGACCAAAAGAAGCAAAGATGGAATTTAAGCAAGAAATGGTGGACTGAGCGGTAGCCAGCGTAGTCGGAAATAGCCAGGAAAATCGTGTGAAACCATCTACACACACAAGGATGAATTTGTTGGCATTCCCCTTTGATTGGGTGAAGGGTCCTACGTAGTCGATATAAAGACGTTCCATGGGGCGCGACGCTTGATGAGAAGACAATAGCCCTTGCTTAGTGGACATGGTGGATTTACTAAGCGAACAGGATTTACAGGCTTTTACCAATTCACAAATTTCACCGTCCATACCTTTCCAAATGAACATTTCTCGGATCTTTTCTCGAGTTTTCAAGATGCCTAAATGCCCCCCCCCCAATGGGGTCTCATGGTAATACTTGAAGATCATAGGTACAAGAACAGCTGGAACTACAACTTTCATCTTCTGATCATGCCTCGACGGGCAACATAAAACACCATTCCTCAATACATAAGGGATGACATGTTCCCCAGAAGAAAGGGTTTGTATAATAGGAGCCAGCACTGGATCTTCACGTTGATATTTTTCAAGATCCCTAAACAACATGGGAGCATCCGTTAGGATGGCATTTACACCAGGAGATATGGACTCGGGAAGTGAAGGACTGTCTTCCTGTTCAGAGGTCTCTACATCATTGGCAAACATACGGCTTAGTCCATCGCCACAACATTTTCAGTTCCTCTAATATGCCTAACATCAAATTGGAAGGCCGAAATTCTGATGGCCCAGCGGGCTATGTGACCAGTGCGACGTGGCCTACCTAAGACCCAACTTAAGGCTTGGTTATCTGTCTCCAAGTCGAACTTAACATGTTCCAGATAGAGGCGGAACTTTTCTACAGCAAACAAGACTGCCAAACCTTCAAGTTCATAAATGGAATACTTGGCTTCTTGAGCCGATAAAGTCCTAGACGCATAGATGGGTCGCCTCCCTAGTTCAGTCTCTTGAAGAAGGACTGCAGCCACCGCCGACGACGACGCGTCGGTTTGGACGATGAATTTCTTCGAGAAATCAGGTATGGCAAGAACAGGGGCATTACACAGAGCTAATTTGAGATCTTCGAAAGCGGCTTGTTGAGAAGGTCCCCACTCAAATTTGACGCCTTTCCTACGGAGCAAGTTCAAGGGAGCCGCTCTATTAGCGAAGTTAGGAATAAATTTCCTGAAGAAATTCACCATGCCAATAAATCTGGCAATACCTTTGATGTCCTTAGGAGGTTTGAAATCACGGATGGCCTGTGTTCTAGAATGATGTACAGCGACACCATCGGGCGACACAATATGCCCCAGAAATGACATGGAAGGCTTAGCGAAAGCAACCTTGGACAACTTGACCGTTAACCCTGCCTTACGAAGGCGACTCAGGACCTCTTTCAGATGATCTAGATGTTCTTCAAAGTTCTCAGAAAATACGACGACATCGTCAAGATAATGGTATAGATACTCAAATTTGATGTCGGAGAGGACCCTGTCTAGCAGTCTCGTAAGCACAGCTGCTCCCGTGTGGAGCACGAAAGGCACGCGGTTGTACTCATACAAGTTCCAGTCCGTGGCAAAAGCTGTCAGATGTTTAGATTCTTCAGCTAGAGGGATCTGATTATATGCCTGATTGAGGTCTAAGATGGTGAAGAACTTAGCTTTCCGAAACCACAAGAAACAAGACTGAAGGTCTGGAAGGGGCAGAGATTGTAACACCACCTTCCGATTTAAAGCCCTATAGTCAATCACAGGCCTGAAGCCACCTTGGTGTTTCGGAACTAGAAAAATAGGCGATGAATACGCCGACTTAGAGGGCCGAATTATACCATCTTTTAACATCTGATCTATGATCTCCTTCAGAGCCTTCATTTCAGGTGGAAATAACCTATCAGGTGGAAATCGAACAGGAATCGAATCTTCAATCTTGTATTCAATAAGGTCAGTAACACCAAGAGTATCGGAGAAAACTTCTGGAAACGACTGACACAACTTACGAATACTATCAGCCTGCTTCTCAGGTACATGTCTAAGGTCTAACAACATCTCATCCTGGGTAGGCGAAACAGATGAACATGACACAGAACTACATTTAAGTAAGGGGATTTTGAAATTACTAGCAAATTTGAAAGTGCACGACTTGCTCTGAATGTCGAGCACTAGACCGGTGTGAGACATGAAATCCGCTCCCAATATAATGGGGCAAGACAAGTGCTTAGCCACAAACAGTTTAACTTTCCACGTAAATTTAGCAATTCTAATTTTGGCATACAGTAAACCTAAAATTTCTAACGGAGAAGTGTTAGCCGAAATGCATTGAACCGAAGACGAACAAAAATCGGAAAATTTACAAACAGATTTTAATTTGGAATACCATTCAACCGAAATAATGGAACAAACACTGCCTGAGTCTAATAGAGCAGTTACAGGTTCATTATTCAATTCAATTTTGAGAAATGGTACAGGAGCGGGGGAATCCGCCGCAATCCTAAGACATTCTTTAAGGCATTCAAATAAGGGGTTGGAAGACTTCCTACCATGTTCCGAGCCTGAGATTTCGGCTGGTTTACTTGGGGCTGAGCCTCGGAAAGATGAGTTAGCCGACTCAGCCGAAGCCACTAGTCATTTTTGATTACTGGTGGAAGTTGCACCCGAAGTTGAGCAGGAGGAAGTGCTATTAGAATTCGGGCAATTCTTGGAAATATGGGAAAAAGCGCCGCATTTAAAACAGCTTCGAGATGACCCTGCTCCATTCTTTGCCCCGTTGTATTTGATCAAAGGGCACTTGTTGCGGAGATGGTCTGCAGACCCACAAGCATAACATTTGCGGGTTACGATGGTTCGGCGAGGTGGAGGCCGAAGATTACTTAAAGAAGGAAGAGGCTCCGTCGCGACACGTAGTGTGCCAGCATATCTAACTCCCTCGGCTGAAACAGCCATGGCTTCTAATTCGGCAAAAGATTGCGGACGAGTCGCAAAACACAAGTATGACCTGTAAGATGGTGAAATTCCTTCCACAATGGCCTGTACAATTTGATCTTCAGGAATATGTAGAGCAAATACCCTAGTGTAAAATTTGATGTCTTGGATGAAGTCGGCAAGATTTTCATCCAGTCGCTGTACTCTATAATAGTACTTCTGTATGAGAGAGGACCTTGCCCTAGCCGGAATGAAGTTTGCCAGCAGGTGTGCATGAAAATGTTCAATAGTTGATTGTTCAGCAATTGCTCTTACTATTTTGTCAGAGAGGACACCAATATAATAGGGATAAATAATCTGCAGAATTTGACACGGAGAAAGAGAAAATACAAGGGCGTGATCTTGGAACTCAACTAAAAACCTTAGGAATGAAATAACATCACTGGTGTTAACAGAAAACTTAGAAATACCCCTGAGCAACATTGCTAATTGATGAGGAAAACTGCCGAAGCCGGGTGACATGGTAGATAACGGCCTAAGGGGTGGAGAAGCTGTTTCAGAGGGTGTGTTACTCAACACAAATGGAGGGATGGATGTACGACGACCTGACTCGGTTTCCAATGGGGCAGATGTTTGTTGAGTTGCCACGGATTTTCTACCTCCTTCACCCGTGGGAGAATCCTCCTCGCTAACTATGTTTACCAGAGCGGGTTGGTCGGTTTTGCGGGGTACTGCCCCAGTTAACAATAGGCTAACCATACTGGACAAATTAGAAAGGTTTTCGAGAAGAGTACTAGCCTCCTTCCCTTGAATGTCATTTAACTTAAGAGACAATAGATCAGTAACCCTATTGTAAAAATGGAACAATCTAGCTTGTACACGTTTAACTTGATTAGGTGATGGATCACCCCCTTAAAAAAACTAACTACAGATACTAGCTCAGTAGCACTATCAGTGATCGTGGGGAGAGCGTCGTCAATATCTTTCTCCCCCAAGATGAGGATACTAATCGGCAAATCAAGAGAATCTTTAAGCTTAGTGGTATCGGCCGCAACAGTGCCTCCAGATTGAACATTTCTAATAGTTAATTCATAAATTAATTCCTCCTTGCGCAAATAGCCGGGATGGAGGACATCGCGAGGGCCGGACATGACTACAAAATATTGACAAATTTAGAATATAAGAAAGAAAATTCCACGACGGAGAAAATTGTTAGAGTTCCAAACAAAAGCAATGTTTAGCCGTCAAAAGGGGCAAACTTGAGACTCATTCAAACATGCTCTGCTACCACTTGTTACGGGGTTACCCGTGGATCAGCAGAGGTGAAAGAAGGTGCGGGCTGGAATGGGTCTAACTACAAGTCCGAAACATGAATTAAAATTTAAATAAAGGTTATATTTTCAATAGACAACAAGATTTAACAAATTTTCACTAGGTGAAATAACAATGAAAAAATCAGGTACAATTGTAACTTTACAAACGAAAGCACAATTTAAGAGGTCTTTACATCTTCTGGGCTTCGAGCCCCAAGTTATAATTCCTGAGCCCTCAGTTCACAACAACAAATTACCAAAGTGCAGAAAACCCCTCATTACATGGAGCACTTGCTCCCAACTTTTAACCTCAAGCCTCCCAGAGGCACTATTCAAACACAAGAAAGAGGTGAGCCGCTCTCAATTTTTTCAAGCCTCTTAAAGGCAATACCAGACTTTACAGTAACTTGCCATCGAGGCACAACTTACAAGAATTAAACAGGGGTATCTTGTACCCAGCCTACAGGGCATTACAAGAAAAATAACAGGTTAATTAAATGGCCCAAAATATGAATGGAGTCGTTGCTTGCGCTTCCAACATGAAACCTTATTAAACCTAAGGGGCACTAGGCCGCTGACACAGGGGCTATTCCCAAGCTAGGGAGGTGACTCGTATAAGAAAATTTTAAGACATTAAGAGTAGAAAATCGGTTATGAAAACGTAGTCACATCAACTCAATATGTAGGGGAGCTCGAGAGGGTAAAGCACTCTCTATCCCCGATTTAAAGTTAAAGTAATAAGAAACTTTTACATAAGTCGGCACTGAGATACATTTTTCGAAAGGTAGGTTATATTGAAAAGGTCTCGGATCTTCCCCGAGGGCTAAACTGCTGAGCTAGCAAGAATTAAAGATGTTAAAAGGCCATTACCTTGTAGAAGAGCTGTTGGCGGATGAAAGGGGCGCTTCCCGCCTCCTGCTATACTTGCATACACTAAGCAAGATGTTGTACGAGTGGCGCAGAGCCAGGAAAATCAGCAGTTTTTACACTCTCGGGGAAGATTCGAGACCTGTCTTGAATGATGAAGACACACCCCCAGTCGTTTATTGGGTAGCTTACAGTTACACCTCAACAATGGGGAAGAAAGGCGCCATTGGCTAAAAATTAATGACAGAATTTTATGATTGGCTAATTTCAAAACTGGCGGAAAGAAAGATTAATATTGCCAACCCATAAATGAAAAAACAACATTTAGTAAAGAACGAACTTATGAATACAAAATATCTTCAAAGTAAGTTCCTTCACTTCGCACCAGGGTGCTTGATCACAGTTTTTGATAGAGACATCTGTGAGAGAATGTCCACACTTCTTGATAATTAGTAAACACAAATAATTCGAAATTAACTCAGTGACATCTTCTGATAAACGGTTGACTTAATTCAGTTTTAAAGTTCAGAGTTTCAGCAGTAGAGGAGTACTTTAAGGCAGAAAATTCAAATGTGCGGCGTATAGGTGTACCAACCGGTACACCGTATTATTATTATTTTATCTGTGAGATTACTATTATTGCATTATTTTTGTTATTATTATTCTATTCAATTTTGCAATGGTTGTCGCTTGCGTGATTGTAGTTAAATTATATATATGTCCGCCTCTGTGGTGTATTGGTTAGTGTGATTAGCTGCCACCCCAGGAGGCCCGGGTTCATCCTTCCCAGTTGTATCCCACGACCCAATGTCTGAAGCCCCAGGACACTGCCCTTGAGGCGGTAGAGGTGGGATCCCTCGCTCTGTCCGAGGGAAAAACCGACCCCGGAGTGTAAGCAGATTAAGAAAGAAAGAAAGAAACTAAAGAATATATATATATGTGTGTGTGGATATTAGTATTTAACCATGTAAAGTAACACTTGCTACATAGTATCATATGTGGATATGCTTTCTAATAAGTTTTGACATTGCAACGCACATGTTGCAATACTGCGAGCGTAACTGCCGAGTCATCGCTCTGTCATCGCGTGCATTTAGCGATGAGCTCATTTTTCTAGATACCGACAGCCACCCCGGGTAATTTCGCCATTGTGTGTAACATTTGGAGTGTTTTCTGGAGATTGCGTAGGTGTGTCAACTAAAGGGTATATAAGTGGGACCAGTGTCTTATAGCGCCAGTCCAATGGATAGTGAACAGTGAGCGAGTCAAAGGGAAGGAGAGGCCTCAGTCGGTCAGTTAGTTTCAGTTGGAGGGAAAGACTTGCCATGAAGTCATATGAACGGAGAGACTTGCCAAGAAGTCGTACGGATGGAGACACTTACCAAGAAGTGTTGTACTGAGATGATAGTGTCATTCATCTGGATGGGGAAGCAGCAGTCACATGGATACTTAGTCGTCAGTTAAACAAAAGGGATACATCACCAAATTAGGCTTGATACATCTACGGTAAAAAATATCTCAAAGGAATATGTCGTAATTACACTCAAAGTGTTGAAGGTGCAGTTAAGTGAACCAGTGAGGGATAAATATCTTGTATAAATTGTTAAATGTCCGATCAAGAGGAATTCAAATTAATGCCTAGTTTCTTTCAGTTGTAATGTCATACTTTTATATTCTCTTCTGTTTTATCGCAGCAGTTCTTACTATTTGTATTGAAATTATTTCAAGAATATATTTTGTTCTATCAAATTAATTTATCGTTTTATTTCAAGAGTAGAATTAGATAACCTCAAATTTAATGGGGAAACAAAACGACAATCTCCTTTTCCAGAACCTATATGGTATATTGTCAAAAGTAAGCTTATTACCCCACACCCTAGAGATATTCAAGAATCTCATTCTCTTATTGCTGCAGTGAGTTGTAGCTGGCGCCCATCAAATAACGTATGTGTAAGTAATCAGGTAAGAACTAAGTATGAGTACAAGTCTGGCGATTGTGTATTTTATTTTATGAATATTAATTTTCATACTTTTCATTTTAATTCAGATTTTATATTTTTAAAGAAGTTAGTGAGTCGGGAACATCTAGAGAAGCGATAGACAATTTAGGTACCACCCCGGCATTTGCCTGGAAGAAAAGTGGGAAACCACTGAAAATCACTTCAAGGATGGCTGAGGTGGGAATCGAATCCACCTCTACTCAGTTGACCTCCCGAGGCTGAGTGGACTCCGTTCCAGCCCTCGTACCACTTTTCAAGTTTCGTGGCAGAGCCGGGAATCGAACCCGGGGCTCCGAGGGTGGCAGCTAATCATACTAACAACTACACCACAGAGGCGGACGAACAGAAATTCATTGTTTGTTTTGTTTAATATTCTCTACAGCAGTCGATCAGTGTTTTGACTCTTTTGGAACACTTAACAAAATGGTAACGATCACACGAATGTTTGCACAAAGTACACACAGTCACACACACACACACACACACGCACGCTGATCACTGGTTTCTCGCATACATAGCTTACTGTACGGTGAAATTCGTGCGGCCTGTATCCAGTAATCGGGAGATAGTGGGTTCGAGCCCCACTGTCGGCAGCCCTGAAGATGGTTTTCCGCGGTTTCCCATTTTCACACCAGGTAAATGCCGAAGCTGTACCTTAATTAAGCCCAGGGCCTCTTCCTTCCAATTCCTAGGCCTTTCCTATCCTATCGTCACTATAAGACATGTATGTGTCGGTGCGACGTAAAAAAAAGCGAAGTTCGTGCACCGCCAGTCTTGTGATTGCTCTTCTCATCAGACAGTTCCTGTTACACATGGTATTCGTGGCGTAATAATCTCTTTCTATGTTTTTTCATCCTTGTGATAATTCAACAGCTCTTGCTCTTGTCCAGTAGATATTAGTTGTGCTATTATTCTTAACTCCTCTATTAAGAAAGGTCCCTGCCCAAGAACATGAGCTAGTCTCGAAATAGACGCTTCCCCTCCTGTCTATGGAACGCTGAATAGTCGGCATTGCCTTCCGACTCCCTCCCTTATTCCATACCAAGGACCTCTACGATATCTTCCCCCTCCCCGACCTGGACACCCACGTCTCCCTTCTCTTCCAGATATTCCTAGACAAGGCTCTAGATCCCAACAATCCAGTCACATCCCAGTTCCTACAATCCACCCTACGAACCCCTTATATACCCTATCCCCACTTCACTACCACCTCAACCTCACCGCACTCACAGACCGGCCACCTCCACAGGAACAGGCTGCACTGGTATGAACCTTATCCCAAATCCTCCTCCCTCAAGTCCACCCTCCCCAGCAATGGTGGTCTCAGTGAATAACAGTTATGTGCTCAGACTACCTGTTGGCTCTCCTCACCGTTAACCCCTCAGTTGTACCATCTGTTATCTCATATTCTTCATTCTCAGTGTACCCTATAATTTATAGTTCATCTATCATTGCATGTATGTATTGTACATATAATTACGTCGTATTCAAAAGTAGTTTGTAAGTCAGTGTTAACGTAAATTCTATCCATCTATTCGTTGTACATATCATTGTTCCAATTCATTCGGTGTTTGTAGCTTTGTAAAATTTCTGAGATTCAGATGCAACTATTTTTCTATATTTCAATAGCATACCGATTATTAATAAAAAAAACCAGATTCACACCCATATCTGTAATAGTGTACTCAAAATTCAGACGTCACCTATAGTATGCCCTATCGTATATGCATATAAGAAAAAGACGAAAGAAAATATGATGATCGAAACCGACTTTCAACCTATTAGGTCGTGTTACGTACATTTAGTACGTGTTGAAGAGATGTTAAGTAGAGAACAAAAATAGCCAACCAGACACCAGTGGGATCCGAACCCACAACCTCCCACCAATATTCAGCAAACAAATAAATAAAATATACCCTAATATCAGGATGGGGAATGAAAGCATTAAAAATATTCAAAATAAAGAAATAAAAAATAAAATAAAAAAGAAACGTTTCACAGATGTACAGCATTCTTTTTGTTCCTTCTATGGCTTTCAGGTCTGTTATTGTATGTTGGTCCCATATTAAATGTATTCCGAAGGTGATTACTGGTATTACTTTGGCATGGAATAGGAGTATACCTATTTTATGGGTAATCTAGTAGGATCTTTATATCGTATATAGTTCTAATGACTGCACTAGTACTTTATATTATATGATGAATGTAAATTGTTTGCAGTCTGGAGAAGATTTAACCACAGAGGGGATGGGGGAACCAATTACGGAAGAACAGATAAAAGAGGCATAAACCCCATAAAATTGGTGGAACGGTATAGAGTTGTGTCAGGAACCTCCGATGTGTTAATGTGACGTTAATCCACTAACCAAAAACGAGAGAGTAGGAAAGCATCCTGCTACACAGAATTTTTACCCCGCACGCTCAGAACGTTCTAAGCAACTCTCGGATCTATGGGAGTAACAGAGTCCTACTTCCATCGACAGGCAATGAACTTCTTGGAAAACTCAAATGAAATGAAATTCGATAGTGAGCTGTCAATATTAATGGGGGATTATGGAAGAAAAATAGTAGAACTGGCTGAGTCTGTATAGAGGATGTGTCTGGATGTGTTGGGTGTTAATGATATTCGGGTAAGGGGTGATAACGAAGAAGAGATTATAAAATGTTCTTAATAGGTGTCAAAAAGTGGAGGGCATAGAGTCCAGTAGGACTGTTCATCAGTAATACTATTCCACGCAACACAGCTTCTGTTCAGTACGTAAATGAGCGAATGATGTGGGTAGATTTATCAGTTGGAGGAATTTGAACGAGAATTGTCTCTGTGTTCACCATGTGAGAGTGCAGATGAGGATGAAGTTGACAAGTTTTATGAAGCATTGAGTCACATCGTAGTCAGGATCAGTAGCAAGGATAGGATAGTGATAATGGGCGATTGCAATGCGAGTGTTTGAAATAGAACTGGAGGAAACGAAAGGGGGATCGGTAAATGTGGGGAAGATATGGAAGGTAATAGGAATGGGAAGCGTTTATTGGACTTTTGTGCTAGTATGGGATTAGTAGTTACGAATACTTACTGCACATCAAGCTACTGTTACAAATGAGAGGGTTGGAGCACCTGATCCAGAATAGACTATATTATAATCAAAATTTGAATTCAGGGAATCTGTTAGGAAGGTAGGAGTATTCCGAGGATTATCTGATGATACAGGCCACTATCTGATCTGTAGTGAACTATGCACTGGTGTCTCTAGGACCAAGATAGTGAAGAAGATGAAATCTCTCTGCAGACGAATAAGGGTAGAAAATCTCCAGGACGAGGAAGTTAGACAGAAATACATGGATGTGATTAGTGAAAAGTTCCAAAGAGTGGACAGTAAGCAGTTTTAGGACATAATAAGAGAATGGGTGGCATACAGGGATGATGTAGCAGAAACAGCAACGAAGTACCTAGGAACAACTGTGTGTAAAGATGGGTAAAAGCGAACAGCTTGTAAACGTAAAATGAAGGCGTATCAGAAAAGGATCCAAACAAGGACTGATATAGACAGGGATTTAACTGTACCTATAAGAGAGAAACAGAGCGAAACAAATAATTGTTGAATCCAAGAAAAAGTCATGGATAGATTTCGGTAATAACCTTGGAAGACTTCGTCAAGCAGCAGGGAGAGCTTTCTGGACAGTAATAAAGAATCCTTGAAAGGGAGGTTGGGAGAGGAATTGAACACTGTTTTGGGTCAATCAGGTGAACTCATAGTACGTTGACGTCGTGAACTAACCGTGCTCAGGCGGAGGATGGCAATGATATCTGAAATTACGCTCGAGGAAGTGGATAGGGCGGCAAATGAACTACATTGTCATAAAGCAGCAGGAATAGATTAATTTGGCCTGAAATGGTGAAGTATAGTGGGAAGGCAGGAATGAAATGGATTCACAGAGTAATAACATAAGCATGGAACATTAGTTCTGATTAGACGAAAGCGATTATTGCACCTATCTATACGCAAGGGAACAGGAAGGACTGCAACAGCTATCGAGGAATTTCATTGATCAGTATACCAGGCGAGGTGTTCACTGGCATTTTGGAAGGGAGGGTGCGATCAGTGGTTGAGAGGAAGTTCGATGAAAACCTGTTTGATTTCAGACCACGGAGGGGCTGTCAGGATCAGATGTTCAATATTCGGCAGATAACTGAAAATTTGCTGCGAGAGGAATAGACAGTTATGTTTGTGTTTCGTAGATCTAAATAATGCATATGACAGAGTACCGAGGGAGAATAATTTAGCCATAGTGGGGGATTATGGGATTAGGATTGATTATTTAAAGCAATCAAAGGCACCTAAGTTGACAATTGGGCTGCGGTGATAATTGATGGTAGAATGAGTTCTTGATCGGGCGTTAGACAAGGCTCGCCAGGTGCAGGTCTTTTGATTTGACTCCCGTAGGCGACCTGCGGGTCTTGATGAGGGTGTAATTCTTATGAAGACGACACATACACCCAGCCCCCGTGTCAGCGAAATTAACCAATGATGGTTAAAATTCTCGACCCTGCCGGGAATCGAACCCAGGACCCCTGTGACCAAAGGCCAGCACGCTAACCATTTAGCCACATAGCCGGAATAAGAGTAGAAGTGAACTCGATTGATGAAGCGGTACCCATAAACCGTCTTCGGTTGTGGTGTAATGTGAGGCGAATGTAGGAATGTAGGTAAGAGAAGTGGTGGGAGACCAAGACAACGACGGTTAGACTCGATTTTTAGTGATTTATAGATAAGAGATATGAAACTAAACGAAGTCACAGAGCTAGATACAAATAGATATTGTGGAGGCGTTTAATAAAATCACAGAGGCTTGGAGACTGACCACTGAAAGGCAAAACGGCTGTAATGAAGATGAATTTGTGCGTACGTACGTATGTAAGATATGCGTGTATTGATTATTATTATTATTATTATTATTATTATTATTATTATTATTATTATTATTATTATTATTATTAAAGCACCAATTTTAACATCTATGTTTCCTTCCTTGTTTGAATTCAGTAGCACAAGGAGCACTGTACGCAATGCATAGTTACTACCAGTCGACATACTTTCGTGAACGTCGGACAGAGGGCACTGGGATCTGACACCTAGTGCTAATGCGCCGAACTATCAGCATTACAAGTAACAAAGCTCCCTCACTGAGTAGGATTCTATATTACTCAGGAGGTAGATTTCAATTCCGCGTAGCTGCTGGTAATCTAATACTGCCAATTAGCGGTATTTCCGTTAAGTCCGGTGGATTTTTAACCCCGTGAGCGGGAAATTTATTTATTACGAACAGCGGGTTTTTAGTGTTTGTTATTATGATTAACATCGCATTTCGATAAAAAGCGAGAGTACTATGATTTTGTATGACGAAAAGACATTTTGGTGTAAGGTGAAACATTTCTATTGTGTCTGGCAGAGAAATTTCCGCGCCGACTGCCGCATATTGCATATGTTTCGCAGAACGTATTTTAATTGCACCAGAACAATGCCTGAGGATGGTGAAAGAAAACGTAGTATCATAAGAGAGAAAGATGGGAATAACTAAAACTGTAATTCCGAAAATTGATTTTCAGTGGTGAAAATTAACAGTCCGCCTCTGTGGTGTAGTGGTTAGCGTGATTAGCTGCCACCCCCGGAGGCCCGGGTTCGATTCCCGGCTCTGCCACGAAATTTGAAAAGTGGTACGAGGGCTGGAACGGGGTCCACTCAGCCTCGGGAGGTCAACTGAGTAGAGGTGGGTTCGATTCCCCCCACAGCCATCCTGGAAGTGGTTTTCCGTGGTTTCCCACTTCTCCTCCAGGCGAATGCCGGGATGGTACCTAACTTAAGGCCACGGCCGCTTCCTTCCCTCTTCCTTGTGTATCCCTTCCAATCTTCCCATCCCTCCACAAGGCCCCTGTTCAGCATAGCATGTGAGGCCGCCTGGCCGAGGTACTGGTCATATTCCCCAGTTGTATCCCCCGACCAAGAGTCTGAAGCTCCAGGACACTGCCCTTGAGGCGGTAGAGGTGGGATCCCTCGCTAAGTCCGAGGGAAAAACCGAACCTGGAAGGTAAACAGATGATGATGATGATGATGATGATGATGAAAACTAACAACCATTGAGTGGAAAAATGCAAAATAAAAGAAATATTAATCCACGATAGAATTTTGGAGTGATGTGGCATTATATAAATATACTATTCTTCGAAGCACATTCAAAAATCTCCTCGATTATAGCATGATGGTGTTGGATCTACCTTGATCGGCTGCTGTTCCTTCAGGGACATATGAAAATTGAAATGGTGAATCGATTCTAACCGTGCATGTCGGACTAAGGCGAAACTAAAATCATTGATGCTTTCAGATATTTTTCCATTGTCGAATTAAAGTAACATTTTAATAATTATCCCAAGAATGTCGTGAACAACCCACATGATTTTCACATTTAAAAAAAGCCCACATAATCACATTCAATTTTCTATCTCTAAGTATAACTGAAATGTTGGCCTCGGAATTCACGAAAAATAATATTATAAGCCTACAATAAATGTAACTAATTTTCCTGTGAGCGCTGTTACAATTCATTGTTTAAATAACTTTGGTTTTGAAAATTTTCTATTTTATCATTTTCATACCTAAAGGAAACAGGTAACATTTTGCTGTACTTTGTCCAACTTGACGAGGAATGTCCCGTACTGAACACAGTTCAAAACGTACTGGCAGATGCAGACACAAGTAGACAATATTGAGTGCAGTAGTGATTTCAATTTCGTAGACAAGTACTGATTACGGTTTATGGGTACTTTAGATTAAAGTAAACAAAATTACAATATTTGATTTTATACATGTGGTTTCAGAGCCAGTACCTGCCAAAGCATGGTGTAAAGAAAGATCCGGAGAATCTAATTATTTATAGCTCCAGGAAATTAGCATAAAATATAATGAGACATTGTTGAAAGAACGGCGGATTCAGAGAGGGTCTCTGCCCATAAGTGGCCATGGGTGGTCGGTGGTCTGACAGCTCTGAACTCCAACCGGCCAACCGAGCAGAGGCGGGGTGGTCAGAGCTCTACCGTGGCTGTACTGTATTCGGGAGACAGGGAGGGGCTCATCCCAACCGTCGGCTGTCCTGAGGATGGTTTTCCGTGGTTTTCCATTCTCCTGCACTAAGGCGAATGCCGGGACAGTTCCTATAGTATAGGTCACGGCTGCCAACCCCCTCACCTTCTTCGATATAATACTCCTGGCCCGAGAGACGGCGCCACTGTCTAGGAAGCCCGCCTCCCTCCTCAGGGGAGGAATGAAAATATTTAGTAGTTATATGATCCGTCAACATTAGCGTATTATTTGAGAAGATATAAGCAATGCCAGACTCCTCGAGTGTCATGGCCATCGTATTTGGCACAAATATTGGAGTAGGTACACCAGGACTTGAAGGCTCTCTCATGCTTTAATTATTTCCGTGGTATACTCTACATGAAAATCACATTGAGAATTGCCAGTGTCGAAACTGTGATTTGAATCTTGGAATATTCGAAGAGTGCAGCTGGCCATTCTTTATCACGGAGCGTAAGTTAATGTGCTCGTCTATGCGGAACATAAAGTGACATAATATATAAGTAGTTCCTTTTTACCTTTCAGTTTTTCGTGAAAAATAACCAGAACAGGAATAAATGGTCTCCTATAAGTTTCTAAACGGGTTTCTTCTTATTTTTTCGGAACAAACTAAATAAAAATGTATCTTTTCCAACTTTTGCAACCGTTAGTTAGTGAACAAATCGCACAGGGCGCTGCTGTTCCACGCGCTCCTTGGCGATGGATACTTGGCTAAATGTCAGTAATTACATAGATGTCAGACAGAGGGCACTGACAGTCAGCCTGACATCTAGTGCATGGTTGCTGAACTAGCACGAGTGACAACCTCTTCTCTGCGGATAGGGTAATATACAACACAGAAGGTACAATATTCAGACTTCTACTTACAATGAGTACTGGTATTTAGGTTCGACTAATTGAGAGAATACAAAGTTAGAGTTACTTTCAGGACGGCCACCACAATTCTTATTGACCTGTATGTATGTTCAGTCCGTCAGCAATTCCGCTGGTGGGATCCTCAAAAGCTCTGCCATTAGCTGTCATAGATGGCCTAGGCATCACTGAAGAGGCGTACTAGGGAAATGAGGAGCGAGGTAGTTTCCCGTTGCTTTCATCACCGAAACAGAGTTGCTATTACATATCAATCTGCCAAGCCCACTGAAATGCATGCACCAACTGACCCTATGAGCAACATTTTCACACCATTCATAGCAGGGACTGGCTGCATAAGGGTTGGCATTACTAGCATCGCTCATACCTCAGTCACTTTCATATTATCAAAGCCAAGGATAAGACAGAGACAGATCGATGAAAGTAACAAAATTGCTCTAGCGTATACCAGAAGACATAGTGCACTGTAAACACTAGGTCCTGCCAGCAAAGGCATTTCTTGACCTAGATTCGCAATATTCGGGAAGAGATTGACGCTGGGGATAGAAGACTCCCTTAGTGTTTGATTGAAGATATAATTTCAGATAATAAGAATAAAAAAATGAAGCCTCCATGGCTCAGGCGGCAGCGCGTCGGTCTCTCACCGCTGGGTTCCGTGGTTTAAATCCCGGTCACTCCATATGAGATTGAAGATGGACAAAGCGAAGGCGGGACAGGTTTTTCTCCGGGCACTCCGGTTTTCCCTGTCATCTTTCATTCCCTCAACACTCTCCATTATCATTTCATTGCATCTGTCAGTCAGGCGACAGGCCTCGGCAGCCGGCACACTTTCTATCCTCGCCGCAAGATGGGGTTTCATTTATTCCATCCCTGACCCGGCCAATGACTGGAAAAAATGTTGTAGGTTTTTAAGAATAAAAAAAGCACCAGCTCAGAAGATTTTACTTCTCATGACATTAATTTTCAAAGTTTCGAGGTCTTCTTTTCTTTTTTTGCAGTAGTTTCACGTCGCATTAACATGTGGAAGACTGAGTAGCTGACTGTGTGGTAAGGGCTGCGTAACTGTGAGCTTGTATTCGGGAGATGGTGGGTTTGAATTCCATCAGCAGCCCTGGAGATTTTTTTCCCACGGTTTCCGATTTTCACACCCGGTAAATGCTCTGTAATGATGTCTACGGCCACTTCATTCCCTGTGCTAGACTTTTTCTATTCCATCGTCACGGAATACTACCTGAGTTAGTGCGCCGTTTAACCACTAGTAAGAAAAATCATGGAATATTTTCGGCGACAGGAGGATGGGAATGGGCTAGGACTGGGAAGGAAGCGCCCATGGCTTTACTTTACAGCCTCTGCATTTTCCTGCTGTCAAAATGGGAACCCACGTTCAGGGCTGCCGACGGTGGGGTTCAAAAGTTCAAATCTACAATCTCCCGAATGCAACCTCACAACTACGTGACCCGGACCGCACAGCCAACTCGCTCGGTGAACGTCATAGTTATATATTGATTCAAGTGCTTATATGCACGTATTTAAAACCCCTGCTTCGTTAGGAATTAGGAATATAAAAACGTAGAAAATAGGTTCAACTGATTTTTTTAAATGTTTGTTTAGTTATTGTCATGTATTTTCAACACATCTGCAGCATAGAACAAATACTTCTCTTGCGAGCCTCTGAAAGGAATTTCGTGAACCAGTAGACGTTTCCTGGTGTCAAGCATTCCCAGAATCAATAAAGTTATTTACTTCTGAATCATTTTAGATTTTGGTTGGGGGTTTAACATTGCAAGCCCTTCCTGACGCAGAGTGAATTTTCATTTCCAGCAACCCAAGTTCTATCAGAATTCGAATTTCGGCCATCTGGATGGAATAACAGTACATCAATAACGTCTCCCACGTTAAAAAAATTGCACTGCCTGGGAATCGAACCCAGGTCACAAGAATGGGAGTCTTGCATGATACCACTACACCAGCAGTGCCCAGATCGATCTCGTTTGCGGTGAAAAGTTCATACAACATATTTGTGTTGAGGATAGCGGAGAGAGAATTACAGTAGCTTAGCCAAGATTGACCGATGGGGGGTATAGTTACAAAATAATGGTGCAATGAAGGTGCAAGCGTGACTTGTCGTTATAAGGGCACTGATATAAGTGAATTAGAGCTCTGTTGGTTCTACAACTATGTCTACGGGGCGAGTTGGCCGTGCGGTTGGAGGCGCGCGGCTGTGAGCTTGCTTCCAGCAGATAGTGGGTTCGAACCCGACTGTCGGCAGCCCTGAAGGTGGTTTTCCGTGGTTTCTCGTTTTCACACCAGGCAAATGCTGGGGCTGTACCTTACGTAAGGCCACGGCCGCTTCCTTCCAACTCCTAGGCCTTTCCTATCCCATCGTTCCCATATGACCTATCTGTATCGGTGCGACGTTTAAGTCACTAGCACAAAAAAGCCAATAATTTATCTGAATGTTTATTTGAGGCGTCCAGAAACAAAACGCTGTGAGTGCACCAGAACATTTTTTTCAGGAAACACCAAAAACGTCTTACTTTCTTTGGCTCGCAGATATGCAAAATTCCTTTTCATTGTAGATTTATATTCACTTACGGACTATTTTTATGACAATCTTTAAACTACTGGGGTTTTATTTTTTTAGTTATTACCTAAAATTGTTTGGATTCACCGAGTTTTGCTCCTGTTTTCATGGATCTAGGTAGGTTTGCTTCTGTAGAGATATTATTACAACGTAATTGGAAAGAAGATGCCTTAATGCTGGTTCAAATGACAAAAGAAAGTATTTATTGACTACAAGTAAGTGTGATTACATAGTATATGACATGAATTGAAAGTCTGCAAGAAGTAAAAAGGCCGCAACTTTGCAAGTCCTGTCCTGTTCCATCGAAATTACACAGGCAACTCATTGTCTTCTGGATGAATTTCAAACTCTTGAGTCCTCCTCTGCATTGTTCACAGCTGTTTTAGAATCCATCAGATTCTTATAGAAAACAAGATCTTCGTTTTCTTCCCAAGTCTCCCCGAAATGCTTTCTAAGCAGAAAATCTATGTCCCTAACTTTCACTTCCTTTAAAGCTCTTCCAATCAGGATAACATTCGGCTACATAGACGAGTAGGCTTCGCCACGTCTGCATATCCCTCTCCCTTCGCCAGAGTCCATTCTGTAGGCCACTGCATCTCTTACTAGTGCGTTTCCATGTTTACTCCTGGTGATCACAACCCTTTTTACAGAGTGCCACTGACCACAGAGCTTGACGACATCAGCAACTGCATCTTTCCAACACCGATTGACGACTTCTGCTCCCAGCTGGAAAACTATTCCGTGATCTTTGAATACTTCATGGTACTCACTCGGTAATATGACAGTAACTTTCGACCTGAGAACTTTTTCTATTCGACCAAAAATTCTATCGGGTGGTAGAAAAGAATGTCCAACCATTGGATAGAAGATCTTCACCCGTTTCACACTGACAGGAGCCTCTTGTGTTAGCCAAAAACACAGCATACTCAGTATTGTCTGGTTCTTGTTTTGCCCTCCACAGCTCTCCGACATTAGGTAGATGGTGTAGATGCCATTTAAATCTGTTGATGTTAACCGGTGATGCACACAGGACACAATTTCATTAGATCCCTTTGCAAAATCGGTTTCTTTCCAAGTGTAAATAAATGCATTTCCCTGGTTTTTCCACGCACCTGTTGGGCCTTGGCAGATCGTAAAATTGTACACATACATTTGGCGTGTATAATAAGCACTTTGATCTTGCAACTTAGGCAATGTAAGGTTTTTCTGGCAATCAAATGTGAAGGTTATTTCACCATTGTCCTCAACTTTCAGTTCATCAAAAAAAAGCTTTTGCCTTAGCTTTGTGCACAAGCTCAGAACTAACATCCATGGAGAAAAAAGCTTGTAAAATAGCATTATTCAGACGCAGGACACAGTGTGTATTACGCTAGTTTTGCAGCTGCAAACCACCTTAAGTAATGGCGCTTGGTCAGGATACACCAATTTCTGCTTCTTTATGGTGAAAATGGATTCATTCAGTTTTGCTTTGCAAATAGATGTGGATACACACACTTTTGCATCTGTAGGCTGTTTTCAGGGTGCGATTTAAAGCGGACGGAAGCAGTTTTGCTTGAGTTTTAAGGGTCTAATCAACAGATGACAGCATAGAGAACAAAACGGTGGCAACAACTCATTTTCGAGCAAAAGTGGATTTACTGCATTTTGCATCTGGATGCCTCATTTAGTTTATGGTTTATCGTCAGTTTCTGTGATTTTCTTTTTGTAAAAGTCCCATGGGGGGTGTTCTAACCCCCAGTGACACCCCCCTCCCGACTATGCCCGTGGTTAAATAATAATTATGTTATTGATTGATTGAACTATTTTTACAGTTTTCGGAGACGCCGACGTGCCAGAATTTTGCAATTTCCTCGTATTGATAGCGAAAACTGACGAAAGATAGTCATCATTGCATCTCATTCAGTGCAGTGAGGATGTCATATTGGATCAAGTACCAACATTAACATCATCTACTGGCATCCAGTATGATCAACTCCCCATGATTCACGAATCTACGAAGACTACACGCCTCTCTACAAATACCGACGATATGCAGGCTCATAGATAAGACAGCTTTAGGCGTACTGGTTCGTATCCCTGCCGATCCTCAAGATTGCGCAATCAACATGATTAGAAGACTTTTCCAAATTTAAAAATTGCTTATTAGGCGTAAAACCCGAGGGCCGTGGCTAATGTACAAAAGATAAAGCTGATGCTAATTGAAGTAGGGGATTTCCATTCCGATCAAATATTTTATTCGTGACCGAATACGATTTCTTCCCGATACCGAATATCTTTAAGGTCAATAGAAACTTACCTTAGGTGATTTTGTCTCTCCTTAAATAATGATTATCAGAAACATACACGTAAAGGGACCATCTCTGAGATTAAAAAAAAATCAATAGCCTGTATTTTTGTTCTGTGCACTTAAGTGTCTGTGTAGTAGACATTGTCTTAATTTTCTCACTCTATGATGACATATTTAATGAGTGAATTAGAATCTGGTGATTTTTAAAATAAGTATTTATTGCACCAGACTGGACATAATTACTAATTAGTATAAAATAGGTCTTATATATTAAGAATATATCAACACCGAGAATATCGCACGGCAATTCTTCTTCTTATTCTTTAAATGTTTACCCTCCAGGGTCGGTTTTTCCCTCGGGCTCAGCGAGGGATCTCACCTCTACCGCCTCAAGGGCAGTGACCTGGAGCTTCAGACTCTGGGTCGGGGGATACAACTGCGGCCTCACCTGCTATGCTGAACAGGGGCCTTGCGGGATGATGGGAAGATTGGAACGGATAGAGAAGGAAGAGGTCCGTCTCTGTGGTGTAGTGGTTAGCGTGATTAGCTGCCACCCCCGTCCGGCTTTGATTCCCGGCTCCGCCACGAAATTTGAAAAGAAGTACGAGGGCTGGGACGGCGTCCACTCAGCCTTGGGAGGTTAACTAAGTAGAGGTGGGTTCGATTCCCACCCCAGCCATCCTCGAAGTGGTTTTCCGTGGTTTCCCACTTCTCCCATCCCTCCACTAGGCCCCTGTTCAGCATAGCAGGTGACCCGCCTGGGCGAGGTACTGGTCATTTTTCCCAGCTATATCCTCCGATCCAGAGTCTGAAGCTCCAGGACACTGCCCTTGAGGCACACGAATGTTTGCACAAAGTACACACACACATACACACAAACAAACACACACACACACACACACACACACACACACACACACACACACACACACACACACACACACACACACACACACACACACACACACCGATCACTGATTTTTTGAAATCCAACTCGCATACACAGCTTACTGTATGGTGAAATTCGTGCACCACCAGTCTTGTGATTGCACTTCTCATCAGACAGTTCCTGTTACACATGGTATTTTCTCTCTATGTTTTTTCTTTCATCTTTGTGATAATTCAACAGCTCTTGCTCTTGTTTAGTAGATAGTAGTTGCGCTGTTATTCTTAACTCCTCTATTAAGAAAGGTCCCTGCGCAAGAACATGAGCTAGTCTCGAAAGAGACGTTTCCCTTCCTGTCTATGGAACGCTGAATAGTCCGCATTGCCCTCCGACTCCCTCCCTTATTCCATACCAAGGACCTATACAATATCTTCCCCCTCCCCGAACTTGACACCCACGTCTCCCTTCTCTTCCAGATATTCCTAGACAAGGCTCTAGATCCCAGCAACCCAGTCACATCCCAGATCCTACAATCCACCCTACGATCCCCCCTATATACCCTATCCCCACTTCACTACCACCTCAACCTCACCGCACCCACAGACCGGCCACCTCCACAGGAACATACTGCACTGGTATAAACCTTATCCCAAATCCTCCTCCCTCAAGTCCACCCTCCCCAGCAATGGTGGTCTCAGTGAATAACAGTTATGTGCTCAGACAACCTGTTGGCTCTCTTCACCGTTGACCCCTCAGTTGTACCATCTGTTACCTCATATTCTTCATTCTCAATGCACCTTATAATTTATACTCACTTCATCTACCATTGCATATATATAAGTACTAGCAAGATACCCGTGCTTCGCTACGGTATTATACTGAAATTTATAATAGAATGTTGTTTTAGATATATAATCAGCCGAAATTCGCGATCTAAATCGTTTTCTGCGAGAATCCGCCAAAATTCGCGATCTGACTCGTTTTCTAATAGATTACGGCAAGTTTCCTCCCATTTTTCAATCTTTCTTTCCAGCAATCGATTTCGTACTTCCCGGGCTAGGTCTAGGTATTCCACCCGGTCAGTTGGGTCCCTAAATCCTTGCCATCTTTTCTTCTAAGCATTTTTAATACGGATCAAATCCTTCAGGAGATCCGGCGTGGGGTCGTCTTGGGTGCCTTGGCGGTACTGAACCCGCGCCGGACTGCATTCTTAGCCATTACCCGTCCAGGACCCGTTTCCACCGCGGTCCGCACATTTGACGACGGTCGAGAACATTATTATTATTATTATTATTATTATTATTATTATTATTATTATTATTATTATTATTATTATTATTATAGATGTTCTGGGCCCCACAGCAAGATGCAAGAGCGTTACTTGGCGGTAAATTAGCCTACATCTGCTGCCATTGTCATTGTTGAGAATGTGACCAGCACCATTGTCGCGCGTAGGCAAGTGTGCGGGATTTCTGGCGATACGAATGACATACTTCCGTGCATTATTGACCTTATTATAGAGGTGAACAATTGGACGGTCAATCTCATTCCTATCGTTCATTTCAAATGTGTTTAAATATTTATTCATATGCCAGGAGAATCTACTGTAATATAAGAACGTTCTCCGAAGGAAAAGATGGCTGTTGAAATCGAACCCAGGAAAGATTAAAAAAGATCGGTTTATGATCAGAATAAGTACATCGAAAATCTACAGACTGTTTCCAGTCATTCGATAGGGTCAGGAATGGAATGAATAAAGCCCCATCTAGCGGCGATAGCAGGAATTGTGCCGGTTGCCGAAGCACTCCTCTGGGGCAATGATCGATGAATGACAAATGAAACGAATTATCGGACAGTGTTGCTGGAATGAATGATGACAGGAAAAACCGAAGTATCCGGAGAAAAACCTGTCCCTCCTCCGTTTTGTCCAGCATGAATGTCACATGGAGTGACCGGGATTTGAACCACGGAATCCAGCTGTGAGAGGCCGGCGCGCTGCCGCCTGAGCAACGGAGGCTCCTTATAAGTACATTATGAACAGCAAAATCAATTGGTCTCACCTCCTTTCACACCCCACCGCCGTTAAAATTATTTACCCCCCCCCCAAAAAAAAAATTAAAAGAAGGCGTGTTTCTTTATGTTTGAAGTAGATTCCAAACCCTAATGTTCACGTCTATTACCTTCAGTTTTGAGATATAAGTATCCCCATAAAAATAATTCACTTTTATTCACTTCCTTTCACAATTCTCCCCCCCCCCCCTTAAATGAAATTTCCGGCAAAAAATACTTGTTTCTTTAATAGTAAAGGATCTTCTAAATAGCAATTATCACGACTCTAACTTCTTCAGTTTTTGATTTATGTGTCCTCATTAAAGGAATTCAACTCCTTTCCACACCCGCCCCCCAAGATGCTTTCCCCCACAAAACGCGTTGTTCTTTGTTTTTAAAGGAGATCAAAATACCAATTTTCACGTCCGTAACAACTTTAGTTTTTATTAGATGTATGTATTCTCATACAATTAAGTCAATTAATTTTTGAATTCTTTCACCCACCCCTCCCCCCCTTTTCATTGGATTTTCCGTGAATACGCGTTTCTTTATTTTATAAGGAGATCTCATATACAAATTTTCAGTTCTGTAATATATTCAGTTTCTGAGATATATGTATCCTCATTAAAGGCATTCAACCCACTATTCACCCTTTTACACCCCTCATATTGGGATTTACAGAAAACGAAAAAATGCGCGTTCCTTTATTTTTAAAGTAGATTCTAAATTTAAAAAATTACATCTGTAAACTTTTAAAGTTTTAAGATATAGACACACTTATTTTTAAAATTCACCCTCCTTTTCACCCTCCATTATTTGGATTTTCCAAAAACGAAAAAATACGTGTTTCCTTATTTTTAAAGTGGATCCCCAATACCAATTTTCAGGTCTGTAATATCTTCAGGTTCTGAAATATAAGTAGCCTCATTAAAGGCATTCAACCCATTTTTCACCCTTTTCCACCCCTCCTATCGGGATTTTCCGAAAACAAAAAATTCTTGTTTCTTTATTTTTAAAGGAGATTCTAAATACCATATTTTACATCTATAAACTTTAAAAGTTTTGAGATATAGATACACTCATTTTAAAAATTCACCCCCCTTTCACCCCCCATTAATTGGATTTTCCAAAAACAAAAAAATACGTGTTTCCTTATTTTTGAAGGAGATCCTAAACACCAATTTTCAGGTCTGAAATATTTTCAGTTTCTGAGATATAAGTATCCTCATTAAAGGCATTCAACCCACTTTTCACCCCTTTTCACCCCTCCTATTGGGATTTTCCGAAAACAAAAAAGTACGTGGTTCTTTATTTTTAATGAAGATTCTAAATACCTATTTTTACACCTATAAACTTTAAAAGTTGTGTGATATAGATCCACTCATTTTAAAAATTCACCCCCCTTTTCACCCTCCCATTAATTGGATTTTCCAAAAACAAAAAAAATACGTGTTTCTTTATTTTTAAAAGAGATCAAAAGTGCCAATTTTCAGGTCTGTAATATCTTCAGTTTCTGAGATATAAGTACCGGTATCCTGATTAAAGGCATTCAACCACTTTTTCACCCTTTTTCACCCCTCCTATTGGGATTTTCCGAAAACAAAAAATACGTGTTTCCTTATTTTTAAAGAAGATTCTAAATACCAATTTTTACATCTGTAAACTTTTAAAGTTTTGAGATATAGATACACTCATTTTAAAATTTTACCCCCCTTTTTCACCCCCTTAGCGACGGAATATCCAAAAATCCTCTCTTAGCGAGCACCTACATCTTAATATAAATGTATCCTCAAAGTTTCATTTCTTTATGTCCAGTAGTTTTGGCTCGGCGATGATGAATCAGTCAGTCAGTCAGTCAGTCAGTACAAGTTATTTTATATATATAGATTGTATATATAATTACGTATTATTCAAAAGTAGTTTGTAAGTCAGTGTTAACGTAAGTTCTATCCATCTATTCGTTGCACATGTCATTGTTCCAATTCATTCGGTGTTTGTAGCTTTGTAAAATTTCTGATATTCAGGTGCAACTATTGTTCTATGTTCCAATAACATTATGATTGTAAAAAAAATTAAAAAAACAGTTTCACACCCATATCTGTAATAGAGTATTCAAATTCAGATGTCACCATTAATATGCCCTATCGTATGTACAGACGAAAGCAAATATGATGACCCTTTACCACCTATATTCAGCAAATAAGTAAATAAAATAAACCCTAATATCATACCCCTTACCCACAACACCGATTAAAACTACTTCTAAGTTATCACCATACCCTTCCATTCCCCTCACTTATAATTCTCACCTATTTGACCATGCCCACTCTCCCGGCCAGAAAGAGGGTGTTGACCTCTGGGTGGGCCGCCTCAT
Source organism: Anabrus simplex (assembly GCF_040414725.1). Classification (NCBI taxonomy): domain Eukaryota; kingdom Metazoa; phylum Arthropoda; class Insecta; order Orthoptera; family Tettigoniidae; genus Anabrus; species Anabrus simplex. The sequence goes on along the minus strand of NC_090265.1, from coordinate 423,801,895 downwards.
CCCTTCACGCTGAGGAATGAAAGCATTAAAGTATTAAAAATAAAGAAATAAAATAAAAAAGATATATTTTAGATATGCCCAGCATTCTTTTTGTTCCTTCTACAACCTTCAGGTCTGTTATTGTAAGTTGGTCCCATATTAAATATATTCCGTAGGTGATTACTGGTATTACTTTGGCATGGAATAGGAGCATACCTATTTTTTGGACAATCTAGCAGGATCATTTATATCGTATACAGTTCTATTGGCTGCATTAGTCTTTATATTATATGATGACTGTAAGCTGTTCGCAATCTGGAGAAGATTTAACCACAGACGGGATGGAAAAACACGGCCGAACACATACAACACATACAAGAGTCATACCAAGAAATTAAAGGTGTGTGGAAGGAATTAATAAATAAGTGTATGCAAGAGGGACATATACCGGAAAGCTGGAGAACAGCAATTCTCAAAATTATTTATTAAAGGAAAAGGAGATCAAAGAAATATAAGCCGTTATAGAGGAATAGCTATAGAAGATGCAGCTATGAAGACACTGACGAAGATTGTAACCAAAATAATATACACACTAGCTGGTCCGCACATCCCAAAAGAATCTGGTGATTATTTATCGGGAGTTTATGTTAGTTACTTGTTTCGTAATATTGTCTTCAGATAAACAAATTTTAGTCCACAAAATGCTGTTTATTTTCTTTGGAGCTTGGAGCTCTGGGCTTAGTTTACCGGCTATACGTGCACACATACAGATAAGTAGAGGAAATGTTTAAAATACTGATTATGTTACACACAGTATATTCGTTTGTCATGATGGCTTTAACAACAATATTTACCATAGTATAAACACTAACACGTTGTTACTAAGACAGAAGGATTTTATATTTAGGCTGTTGCCGAATCCTGCCCCAATATTTACCGTTGTGTATATCATTAGCCTAACATGATAAATTGTGGAGTTTACCCCACAGCTTTTTTCCATATCTGTGATCTTCAGCAGAAATCCATCGAGAGAACATTACGTCCAACAAGGAATGAGGTCCCACTTGAAAAGAAACTTCGATCGTAAAAGGTTGTATTAGTATTAGTATTAGTATTATTCATTTACCACAACTCTGTTCAGAAATATGGAATGTCTAGAGAAAAAGGGTGAGCCCCCAATTTCCATACAAAATGTTCCCTAAACATATCTTAAGATGAGATATTGCGTACATAGTTTGCAATATACACTCATGCTCTTAAAAACCAGAACACCTTGAAAGACTAGAAATAGGAAGTTCATATTCACAGGACATGTGCATTAGTATGTTCTGAAGAAATTTTTAGTATTTTAATCATGTCAGCCCTCAGGTTCAAGGTCCACAGCTATATCCCGGCACACCATCACCGACTGGTAAAATGTGCCTGCGGCTGTCGTTGTCACTATAAACCGAAGGTAATGGATCAGTGGGACTTGAGCAGACGTGTAGGATGCATCGCAGACGTATGCGAGAACCGTATCGTCAAATGAGTGAGATTGAAAGAGGGCGCGCATTATTGGCATGAGAGAAAGTGATGCATTGCTGCTCGTGTGGGACGAAGTGTGTCGGCAGTGCAACGGGTGTGTACAGAATAGTTCACAGAAGGCCGTAGAATACGATGAAATGGGTCTGGTCGCACCACCCAGATCACCCCCCCCCCCTTTCGCCCCTGAGAAGATCAATAACTCATCCGAATGGCATTGCAAGACAGATCTGCGTCCTCCTCGGCTCTGGCGCAACAGTGGAACAGTGTAACACATCGTACACTATCAGGAGTGACAGTCCGTCGTCGGTTATTACGGTTTGGATTACCGGCGCGTCGTCCACTTCTCCGCCTACCTTTGAATATTGTGCATAAACATGCTAGACTGCAATAGTGTATGGAACGACGTCACTGAGGACAGGAGTGGCAGCAAATAGTGTTTTCGGACGACTCCAGGTTCTATTTGTTTGAAAATGATGGCCGCATTTTGGTACGCCACAGACAGAGGGAGGGGCATCACATTGACTGCATTCGCGCAAGACATACAGCGCCAGCTCAAGGCCTTATGGTGTGGGATGCTATTGAGTACAATCAAAGTTGGTGCGTGTCCAGGGCACTGTGACTAGTTTGACCTACGTGAATGGCATCCTGCAACCCGTATCCATACCCTTTCTGCACGACACCCCAGACGCCATATTTCAGCAGGACAATGCGCGACCACATGTTGCTACACGAACACGTGCCTTCTTGTTGTCACAGGATGTCAGACTGTTGCCCTGGCCCGCCCGATCACCGGACTTGTCGCCAATCGAAAATGTGTGAGATATGGTGAAACGACGGGTGCGGTGCTGTGACCCAATGCAACCACCAAAGATGAACTGTGGAACCAGGTGAATGCAGCATAGATGGCTATACTCCAGGACGCCATTCGCGCCTTATACGCGTCGATTCCATCACGTATGGAACAAGTTATCGGTGCCCATGGAGGACCCAGTGCCTACTAGATAACAGGACACATGCTGAGCCTAGGTGACTGAAATGCTAATCGTTTCTGAAGAACATACTAATGAACATGTCCCGTGAATATGAACTTTCTATGTCTAGTCTTTCAAGGTCCTCTGCTTTTAATGAGCATTAATGTACTTAAATAGTACTGTGCAAGATATGTATAGAATTTCCTACTGCTCGTTCATTCCGTCTATCGATAGTTAGCAAATCATTCATTCATTTGATCATTCCTGTGCTCGCATACTTCCTTTCACTCTACCAATCATTCACACATTCACCCACACAGTCACAAACACATGAGGCAGTTCCATTAAATCATATTTTTCTTTATATACATCCCTTGACAGCGAGTTCCATAGCTTTGCTGAACGCCAATAGAAACCCTTCTGAAAGGCAGAGGTGCGGGCGAAAGGTTCGCAAAGTATAACACCCCACCGTTGCCTCTCTGAGCTGACCGATAAACAAGCGATAGACGTTGGAAGGGATCAATCACTATAGACGTAGGGAGGGGTTGTGTGGAAGTGGGGGATGGCAAATAGCTACGACAATAAGCAGAGGGTGCCTAGGGGAGCGCGCGGTTGCCAGACCGCCTACAGGATTATTATATCTCATAGTGCTGTCCGTAGCTCTAAGCGGAGATGTAGAGACGAACCCAGGACACATCCGGGCGTGTATTTCATGTAATTAAAATTGTCGTGTTAACCAGCTATTTGTTACAAGTGCTACTTGCCGTTCACCAGCTCATAGGACGTGTTCAAAGATAAGTCCCTCAAAACTCAAGAAAATCACCTGGGGTTTAAAATCGTGGCACTGTTGGAATTTATTGCTCTTTACCGCAGTTCTCCGAATCATTTTTAACACGTCATCACGGAGTGTATAAGTGAAAGTAGCGACGTAATTACAGATGAAAAGGGTATGTTCACGATACTATCATTCAACGCGTGCAGTTTAAAGAAGACAGTAGTTCCTGAGATCGAATCTCACGGCACTAAATCCAGCGATAATGTGCGTCGGAGAAACATGGCTGAACCCATACGTCTACAATGGAGAAGTGTTCCCGGACTCGTACATGCTGTTCCGGAAAGATCGGACCCGGAGTGCTCATTGCCATGAAACAGGAACTGTGTCCTATTCACTTGAAGTATCTTGAGACTGACGCCGAGGCCGTATGGGTGGAATTTTCAAGCAATGGTGCCAAGTTTCTCGTAGGATCAGTTTATCGAGCCTTGAAATCAGTACAGCATATAAATGATTAACTGTTACAATCCCTCAGTAGTGTGCAACACATTCAGCACACATACAAAGCTATTTATGTAACAGGTGACTTCAGTCTAGATATAGACTGGGAATGTTTAGTTTCTATTCCAAAAAACCTCTGGCGAAAAACTTCATTAGCGTATTCTATGACCTATTTCTTTATCAACTGATAACAGAACCTACCCGTATCACACTAACCTCACGCTCTACAATAGACCTACTCATTATCAATCAGCAATCCTCAGTGCAGAAAACCGGAGATATCCAGGGTTTCAGTGATCACTCAGCTATTATAGCCACACTCCACCTCAAAAAGTAGCGTTCAAAGAGTACGATAAGGACAGTCTACAATTACAAGAAGGCCAACTGTAACTTGTTATCATCATTGTTTATTCAATATCTTCCCACTTCAAGCTCACTGGACGCCAGAAACATGGACTTAGTTTGGAATAAGTGGCGCGACATCTTTCGATGTGTAGACCAGGCCATACCGAAAGTGACCAATTCTCCATGGACCACTAGAAATATTATTAAAATGATCAGGAAAAGTAATTCACAGCATAAAAAGTGGAAAAGTTGCACCACCGACCTTACCTGGGAGAGGTACAAGAGAGTGAGGAATGACACGAAGAAGCTCATTCACGAATCTTACAACAATGACGTCCTTAAAATAAGCGAAAATAATAAGGATATGTGGAAATTCTTAACAAGTGAACTTGGCAACTCATCTCTTAGCTCTTTCTACCCTAACGGTAAAGCTGTAAATAACCCACAAGACATCTCTGACGCTTTCAGCGACACTTTTAAAGAGAACTATTTTAAGCCAAATACAGCCGTTAACTTGCACACTGGCCAGGTCATCGCCTCCACGCGTCCCGCCCTGAAACTTGTTCTTCTCCATACCCGAAGTGACCGCTAACTTACGGAAAATACGACCCCATGCTGCGACAGGCCCAAACTTTGCAACGCTTTTTTAACGCTACTCTTTTGTCGGGAATCGCCCAGAACAAATCGAGCTGCTTTTCTTTGGATTTGTTCCAGTTCTTGAACCAAGCAATACTGGTGAGGGTCCCATACACTGGAACCATACTCTAGTTGGGGTCTTACCAGAGACTTATATGCCCTCTCCTTTACATCCTTACTACAACCCATAAACACCTCCATAACCATGTGCAAAGATCTGTACCCTTGATTTACAATCCCATTTATGTGATTACCGCAATGAAGATCTTTCCTTATATTAATACCTAGGTACTTACCGTGATCCAAATAAGGAACGTTCACCCCATTAACGCAGTAATTAAGACTGAGAGGGCTTTTCCTATTTGTGAAACTCACAACCTGATTTTTAACCCCGTTTATCACCGTACCGTTGCCCGCTGTCTATCTAACACATTATCGAGGTCATTTTGCAGTTGCTCACAACCTTGTAACTTATATATTATTCTATACAGAATGACATCATCCGCAAAAAAGCCTTCTCTCTCTTGTTCCACTTCTTTACTCATGTCATTTATATATATATATATTGAAACCGTACAGTGTCCTGTACAGCTCATGGGAATGATATGGGCCTTTATACTCCATTAAAATTACTCCCAAAGGTCGCGTCATTGGTAGCAGTATGGGCGAAGGGGATCGAGCGGCGTCCTGCCAGAATGGAACCCGCGAAAAGAACGCCTGCGAACAAAGGGAGGACAGGGCAAAAGCCAAGCCCCCGCGGAAATACGCTCTCAACTTGCAGAGAGAGATAGAAGGGGACGCGATGCTGGAGTAGTCAGATACGCCCCGAGGTGTGGTCTAGCTTCCCAGAGTTCCAAACGAACATAAGGAACTTCCGGTTTTTTATGCAGGTGTCACGGGTGCCAACGTCGGACTTTGGCGCGTAAACAATGGAATGATATTTTAATCCAGACATAGGAAAATTATGTGAGACACACCATTGAATAGAGCGGAATTTTCTGCGTTCCCCAGACTAAAAATATGTAATAACTTATGCAGGGGAAGAAATGAGGTCACCAGCTGTCAAGATGTAACATATCGCTAACACATGTGGATACAGCGGCGTCACCCAAGCCAAGAGTCGCGCTCAAAGTTAACTCCACCTCCCGAGGGACGCTAATGAATTAATCAAAGGCGGGAAGCAAATTACATAAAAACTGCTGATCGTAGGTCCAGCACGCCTGGCTCAAATGAAAGAGGAGACAGAGGGCTACAAGATGCAATATTTAAATATCGTCAATTCTTGGTACGAAAGGAGCTCTTGTTCTTAATGAACCGTGAACGTTGACGCCCCCAAGCTTCCGGCGGGCAAGATAATATAGGCCGGGCAGGCCAGTGCAGAGACAGTTGTTCTTTCACGGGTCGTGAGACGGACACTGTGTCCCGCGGTGCTCCAGTTACAGTCAGAAACCCCTGACCGCGTACAAAGAAGTGTTATTGTGTCCAAAAGCCTTTGTGTAGTGAACGGGAGGCCAAACGAGCCTAGGTGAATTGTTTCTGTGCTGCGTGTCAAACTAGTAAAAACCGCGAGCATAATTTACGAACAAGTATTAGAATTCGGCTGAGAAACTGCCGGTTTAATGAGTCAGTGAAATTCATAATTTGGTATCACCCAGAGTGTTACTTTGAATCAGGGGCTCGAGTCTCGTGAGCCACCCGATTTTTACTGTGAACGCGCCCGCCGTGGTTTGAAAGACCGTCTTATTCGTGGGTGTAAATTCTGAAATAGAGGACGTGTGACGAGTGTAAAAGTGTTACCCACTTGGATTACTGTAAGATTTCAGCTGTGACGAGTTCCCCAGGATGTCGGACTTGTATGGACCAGGGATGAAGGACTGTACGCCCGCCACCTACCGAGTGGTCATGGAGTACTAAGAACTTCACCATGGGTCTCCCGTGGCAGGAGAAACAACGGCCACCAAACAGATGAGTGATGTCCAAATTTAATTTCTAAGCATGACATAACCCGGGGATAGAATTAGCGTTCTTTTGTAAATATCAAAATGTTGTAAGTTAATGCATGTCCTATATGGAATTTTTATTGATTTTTATAATGCTGAAGTAAAATTCAAGGGAGCTAAATTCCCGAACGACTCATATTTCTTTCTTAATGATTAGCTTATCGTGAGGGTTATATTTTTAGTGAAATGTAGAATGTCCTAGCAAATATGGGAACAAGGTTAGGAGAATATTTGAGCTTCCCGTAGGGGCGGTTGGAAAAATGGAATTTGGCGAGCAAGGAAACATGTCGAGATGTTGGTAGTCACTGTCCCACGTGGTTGTCAAATATGCCAGGGAAACTCATGGGTCAGTCAGACAATGCATGCCTAGCTTACAGATATAATCAGTGCATGGACTGCAAGAAAGAAGAAATCCCGACCGGGAGAGGTACATATTGTGTGATTTAGATAAGTGTGAGGAACCATGTGCAAGTCTCCCGTGATTTTTGATTAATTGGCCATAATGGTTTGGAGTGTTTTCTTTTAATCTATAGCCGGGGTGATGCCCAGAGGCAGGAGTCCCTAAGCTTTGGTCAGAAGGTCTAAATATAAGTGTATTTATGTGGTATGAACGAGGAGCCATGAGAGCCAGATGCCCAAGGGAAGAAGATACGCGATATGAGACATAGTGAGAGGGCCGAATGCCCGAGTAATTTACGATGAAATGAGTTAGAAGTGATTGTGCCCATAGTCGGCGCTCCGCGATAATAATGAGAGAGAATAAAAGAGTATTTTATGGGAATTCCACGATAATATAAATAAGCAAATTAAATGGGCCAAGGATGTGTCCCCGAGACGAGAGGGTGAACGTTTGAGGGAGAGAAGAATCTGAATGGCCGTGCGAAGTGAATGGCCGGCCTTCCTTTTTTGTGAATGTCTAGCTCTCGCCCTCGTGACAAAAGGGTCCCGTATCCCATTGTGTTAGGGCTTGGAGCCTGGTCTGCCCGCGTTCCTTTGTTTGGGTTAAATGGCTTAGCTAAGAATACTTGTATAATGATAATATCACGGTAACTTCTTTTAAAGGTATTTAATAAATGAGTAGGGATCCCCCCGATATCCGGCGATATGAGATTGTAGCTATTCTCGGGATCTACAGAAACCCACAGTACCTCTCGGTCGGGAGTCTGCCAGTTCGACTCCGGATTATGACGGCGCCCTTGAGCGAGCTGCTCCAAGCTTGCGCTTTGGGCCGGAGACAGTGATAACCATGCTGTTTCTTTTCTAGGAATGGTTCTCCTGTGTGCATGAAGTGTATATATCCATATATCTGTGTATGTTTCGTAATTGTGTGCACATATTTTTGAGTTCAAACAGAACCTATGTGCACGTTGTGTGGTCTTGGTGATAGATGAGGAGTCCGGGGTTTAGCAAAAATGGTATTTGTGTTTGTTTGTGCATTATGCAAATGTGTCTTTTAATATGATATTATGTAGCGTAGGCCCCGGTTATGTTCGTGCTTAGAACAGTTAGTAATATTTGTGTATAGGGACATCAGGTCATCTCACGGTGTGATCGACGGAATAATGTACAAATTTCATGAACGGTATGAATTAATGAGGAAAAATGAACGATAGCAAGTCGCAAAACCTCAATCATACCGTTATGCAGACGACGCCCATGGGCGATTCGTATTTTAAAGAGATTATTATTTTCTTTTCCTCCCATATGTGGAGAGTCATTGTATAGAGCGGTGTCAACTTTTTTTTATTGTCATTTTGAATAAATTTGTATTCGTAACCCCTATTTTATGATTCTTGTCATTTGTAGCAGTGTTAAGCAGTATCCAATAGGCATTTGAACCCAGAGATCCTACTTTCATATTATAGACATGAGGCTCCATCTTAAGTATTAGTTTTTGTTTTTCTTTCGAACGTACCACTTCCCCAAGTGCTCAGGCTGCCGGGCCGGCACAGAAAGTAGGAAGGGGAGCGGTTCGAAGCTCGTTAAGCAATTCGACCCGCTCTTCAATCCAATCTCATCCGCGGGTGTTTACCCCGTTACGTGGAGGCATTCTTATGCGTGGGTCATCCATTCGAAGCCCGGTAGGGTGTATACTTGGCGCCCTTCGTGGCCGGGCATTGTTTATAGTGTACGCTGGAGCAGTTTTAGTAATAGATAGGCCGCCCACAGGGAGGAGAGTGTGCTATGATGGAGTCAAATTGCCAGGTTCGTGCCACAATCTGATTACATTTGGTATCGAACGGGTTGGCAATTATTTGGAATGGAGTACCCGCCACGTAACCGAACGGATGGAGACGTTAAGCACATGTCCGAAGTGCTAAGATTCATAATTATAGATTGGATACTGCAAGGGTTGTTCTGATTGTGTGATACTCAGCAGGACTGTCATGGTCATTGTACGGGTGTGCGTAAGTCACAACTCGTGATGATAACTCACACAAGATCAGCCATGAAAGGGGGCGACGTGAATAATAAATAGGATAGGAAAATGACAAGAACAGAAAAATCATGTGTCCAGTTTAAGTGGAAATCCGCATGAGTGTCGCTCATAAATTAAAATTGGTACCCGGGACAGACTATGAAGTTGTCAGTTCGTTGGGAGACAATGTTATGGTTCTCTCAGTGTGAGGTTAAAACGGCCGGCAAAATTCTTCAAATTTCGCCAGTTACGGGTATCGGCCAAAGATTGTGCGCTGAGGTAACAACATCTGGCAGATATAAATATTTTTTCGAGAGGGCTTTAGACGCCGCGGATAGAGCAGGGTACCTCAACCCATGCTCAAATTTTTGCGCAGTGACGGATGCGATGTTGCCAGTTTGAGACGGGTAATTGTCTGCTAACGTCATCTTACCAATCTCAAGGTGATAACATCCATTAGTGACTGGGGTATGCCATGTTTCCGGCATACGTAAAATCGAGCCCACGGTAGGCCGCGCGCGAGACCGGAAAACTTATTCCAGGTTAAGGGCTAACGTAGAATCAGTATTATTATTGTTATTATTATTGTCAAATGATATGACGGAATTTCCTATACAATGAATTATGACATTAATATGGTAGGGGGCGTGACATAAGCCGTTTGTAGGCCCAGTTTGGATTGATTTGTTGGAATTTCGAGTAAAGTTAGGTCACGCTGAAATTTGTATTAAATATTTAAATGTATCTATGCTTTCTGTCGATCACCGGTGGCCAATTTTCTGCCCACGGGAGATCCGCTTTCTCCAAGATTGAATTTAATATGGACATGGAGGCCGTGAGGGATATGATGCGCCAATTATTGGCAGAACATTTCGAGAAGCAGAGGGAACTTTTGAAAGAACATTTCGAGAAGCAGGCAGCAGGCTTTAAGGTGCAGTTTGACAGGCAGTCAGTGCTTCGCCAGGCTCAGGCGGCTACGTATAAGGCTTCGTTAGACGAGCTCGCAGAGGATGTGAGATTAGGTCGTGAACGTAGCGACGAAAACGCCGCGAGACTGGAGGCCGAGATGACCGAAGAAATGGGGATAGGAAGAATCGGTAAAGTTTCTACAGAACATATAGTGAAAGCAGATAGGAACAACGGAGCAGAGAAGGTGGCCACTAAAAGGGATACCGAAATAGACGCATCCGAAACCCAGGGTGACGCCGAGATGGATGAAACTGACGTAAGGCGACCACCAGGCTTGGAGATGAGTGACACGGCTGGCGGAGTGTACTCAAGAGTGGAAGAGATAAGGGAGATAATAGATGACGTCGCGAGAAGCCATCTGGAGGCGAGAGGAGAAGTAGAAACTGAATTGGTAAGAGCAGGAACAGCGAGAATGGCTAAGGACATAGAAGCGTCAGTTGGAGATACTAGGGAGTCGAACTCAGGACTAGAAGACATGGAGTCACGCGTACATCGGGCAGAGATCAAACCCAAACCAGAAGACTTAGTGGAAAGAGATGCGACCCCCGATGTCGAAAAGAAGTTCGAGATGGAAAGGTCGAGGAATGGAGCTTGGGAGTGTGGCTCGCTAATGGACATAGCAGTAGCCGTGGAACAGAGGGACACAAACTGCTGGGAGCAGGTAGTGAACTCTAAAGAAGAAAGGAAGACATTGGGTCATCGGGGAGCAGAGCTGAAAGAAGGGGGCGAGCTATCTTTAAGTACCCAGGCCATTGTGAGTGGACAAGAGGCGACAGGCGTATCCCTAGCTTATAATGAAAGAAAGGTCGCTAATGTCAATGTAATGGGAGAAGCAAGTACGAGCGCTAATTCTCGTACGGAGCTAAGTGAACAGGTGATGGAGAATAAACAGTTTCAACCCGCTGGAGAATCGAACTGGGTATCTCAGCCCAGAAGAAGGAAGAAGAATGTATTAGGTCGACGTAAAAGACGATACCGCTACAAGTACGGATGGTTCACTAGATGGAGGAAATTGCTGTCAGGAAGAGAGGAACGACGCTACGGAAGGACCATGAGATCGCGACCCGTGCAGCGTACCTTACGTAATAATAGAGCTCGGAAGAAGGAGGACCGGTGTAGCTACGGGAGCGTTAGCGCAGGAAAGAAGAAAGAAAGGAAGAGTTGTGAACCTCATCCTAAGGAAGGCAGAGGCAGGGGCATCCAATTAGACCCCCACGTCTCAGTTTACGATCCCGGAGGGCGAAGAGAGGATCTACAGGATTGATAGCGAATTGTGGTCGCATGTGGAACTGTATATTATGTAAATAAATTTCACCATAGATGTGGGCAATTTTTTTTTCGCCACATATTTTTAAGGGGGCACGAATATATTATTAATTATGCATCATATGAGACCAAGGTGGAATCAGCGGGAGCCCAGAAAGAGTAAAACTGAACTTGTGTGAAGACAACGGTGCAAGATGTCCAGGCATAGGCCGAGAAGAGTCTGACAGCGAGGAATTATTCCCATAGTTTACGGAACCCTACATCGGAACCTAGAGACTAACACTTATGAAGTACAGCCAATGGACGGAAGAACAGAGACCACTTACAACGCTGCGGATAACCAAATTTTACCATGCCCCAGGACAACACCCTGAAGAAGGTCCGGAGGAAGAAGAACCAGGAGAAGCCGAGGATGACGAGGACAACCCGGATCCAATGGAAGAAATAGATGCCGATGAAGAAGATGATGCCGTGAATCACATTGTTTTGGAAGAAGGGAGCGAGTCCGAGGCATCAGCCTGTGAAGATTGTCCAGAATGTTCTGAGAGGACCGGTCTTAGGAACGCTTTAATTAATCTATGCTACCAGATACAACTGGAGAACACAGAGTTGACCGAGAAGGTCCACAGGTTACGCGACCATCACCAGTGACTATTTTCCGAGACAGTTTAAAGGGAAAGAAAAATCCCGAGTTCGTGATTTTTCTTTGATGAAGCAGGAGGAGAATGAAACCGTACAGTGTCCTGTACAGCTCATGGGAATGATATGGGCCTTTATACTCCATTAAAATTACTCCTAAAGGTCGCGTCATTGGTAGCAGTATGGGCGAAGGGGATCGAGCGGCGTCCTGCCAGAATGGAACCCGCGAAAAGAACGCCTGCGAACAAAGGGAGGACAGGGCAAAAGCCAAGCCCCCGCGGAAATACGCTCTCAACTTGCAGAGAGAGATAGAAGGGGACGCGATGCTGGAGTAGTCAGATACGCCCCGAGGTGTGGTCTAGCTTCCCAGAGTTCCAAACGAACATAAGGAACTTCCGGTTTTTTATGCACGTGTCACGGGTGCCAACGTCGGACTTTGGCGCGTAAACAATGGAATGATATTTTAATCCAGACATAGGAAAATTATGTGAGACACACCATTGAATAGAGCGGAATTTTCTGCGTTCCCCAGACTAAAAATATGTAATAACTTATGCAGGGGAAGAAATGAGGTCACCAGCTGTCAAGATGTAACATATCGCTAACACATGTGGATACAGCGGCGTCACCCAAGCCAAGAGTCGCGCTCAAAGTTAACTCCACCTCCCGAGGGACGCTAATGAATTAATCAAAGGCGGGAAGCAAATTACATAAAAACTGCTGATCGTAGGTCCAGCACGCCTGGCTCAAATGAAAGAGGAGACAGAGGGCTACAAGATGCAATATTTAAATATCGCCAATTCTTGGTACGAAAGGAGCTCTTGTTCTTAATGAACCGTGAACGTTGACGCCCCCAAGCTTCCGGCGGGCAAGATAATATAGGCCGGGCAGGCCAGTGCAGAGACAGTTGTTCTTTCACGGGTCGTGAGACGGACACTGTGTCCCGCGGTGCTCCAGTTACAGTCAGAAACCCCTGACCGCGTACAAAGAAGTGTTATTGTGTCCAAAAGCCTTTGTGTAGTGAACGGGAGGCCAAACGAGCCTAGGTGAATTGTTTCTGTGCTGCGTGTCAAACTAGTAAAAACCGCGAGCATAATTTACGAACAAGTATTAGAATTCGGCTGAGAAACTGCCGGTTTAATGAGTCAGTGAAATTCATAATTTGGTATCACCCAGAGTGTTACTTTGAATCAGGGGCTCGAGTCTCGTGAGCCACCCGATTTTTACTGTGAACGCGCCCGCCGTGGTTTGAAAGACCGTCTTATTCGTGGGTGTAAACTCTGAAATAGAGGACGTGTGACGAGTGTAAAAGTGTTACCCACTTGGATTACTGTAAGATTTCAGCTGTGACGAGTTCCCCAGGATGTCGGACTTGTATGGACCAGGGATGAAGGACTGCACGCCCGCCACCTACCGAGTGGTCATGGAGTACTAAGAACTTCACCATGGGTCTCCCGTGGCAGGAGAAACAACGGCCACCAAACAGATGAGTGATGTCCAAATTTAATTTCTAAGCATGACATAACCCGGGGATAGGATTAGCGTTCTTTTGTAAATATCAAAATGTTGTAAGTTAATGCATGTCCTATATGGAATTTTTATTGATTTTTATAATGCTGAAGTAAAATTCAAGGGAGCTAAATTCCCGGACGACTCATATTTCTTTCTTAATGATTAGCTTATCGTGAGGGTTATATTTTTAGTGAAATGTAGAATGTCCTAGCAAATATGGGAACAAGGTTAGGAGAATATTTGAGCTTCCCGTAGGGGCGGTTGGAAAAATGGAATTTGGCGAGCAAGGAAACATGTCGAGATGTTGGTAGTCACTGTCCCACGTGGTTGTCAAATATGCCAGGGAAACTCATGGGTCAGTCAGACAATGCATGCCTAGCTTACAGATATAATCAGTGCATGGACTGCAAGAAAGAAGAAATCCCGACCGGGAGAGGTACATATTGTGTGATTTAGATAAGTGTGAGGAACCATGTGCAAGTCTCCCGTGATTTTTGATTAATTGGCCATAATGGTTTGGAGTGTTTTCTTTTAATCTATAGCCGGGGTGATGCCCAGAGGCAGGAGTCCCTAAGCTTTGGTCAGAAGGTCTAAATATAAGTGTATTTATGTGGTATGAACGAGGAGCCATGAGAGCCAGATGCCCAAGGGAAGAAGATACGCGATATGAGACATAGTGAGAGGGCCGAATGCCCGAGTAATTTACGATGAAATGAGTTAGAAGTGATTGTGCCCATAGTCGGCGCTCCGCGATAATAATGAGAGAGAATAAAAGAGTATTTTATGGGAATTCCACGATAATATAAATAAGCAAATTAAATGGGCCAAGGATGTGTCCCCGAGACGAGAGGGTGAACGTTTGAGGGAGAGAAGAATCTGAATGGCCGTGCGAAGTGAATGGCCGGCCTTCCTTTTTTGTGAATGTCTAGCTCTCGCCCTCGTGACAAAAGGGTCCCGTATCCCATTGTGTTAGGGCTTGGAGCCTGGTCTGCCCGCGTTCCTTTGTTTGGGTTAAATGGCTTAGCTAAGAATACTTGTATAATGATAATATCACGGTAACTTCTTTTAAAGGTATTTAATAAATGAGTAGGGATCCCCCCGATATCCGGCGATATGAGATTGTAGCTATTCTCGGGATCTACAGAAACCCACAGTACCTCTCGGTCGGGAGTCTGCCAGTTCGACTCCGGATTATGACGGCGCCCTTGAGCGAGCTGCTCCAAGCTTGCGCTTTGGGCCGGAGACAGTGATAACCATGCTGTTTCTTTTCTAGGAATGGTTCTCCTGTGTGCATGAAGTGTATATATCCATATATCTGTGTATGTTTCGTAATTGTGTGCACATATTTTTGAGTTCAAACAGAACCTATGTGCACGTTGTGTGGTCTTGGTGATAGATGAGGAGTCCGGGGTTTAGCAAAAATGGTATTTGTGTTTGTTTGTGCATTATGCAAATGTGTCTTTTAATATGATATTATGTAGCGTAGGCCCCGGTTATGTTCGTGCTTAGAACAGTTAGTAATATTTGTGTATAGGGACATCAGGTCATCTCACGGTGTGATCGACGGAATAATGTACAAATTTCATGAACGGTATGAATTAATGAGGAAAAATGAACGATAGCAAGTCGCAAAACCTCAATCATACCGTTATGCAGACGACGCCCATGGGCGATTCGTATTTTAAAGAGATTATTATTTTCTTTTCCTCCCATATGTGGAGAGTCATTGTATAGAGCGGTGTCAACTTTTTTTTATTGTCATTTTGAATAAATTTGTATTCGTAACCCCTATTTTATGATTCTTGTCATTTGTAGCAGTGTTAAGCAGTATCCAATAGGCATTTGAACCCAGAGATCCTACTTTCATATTATAGACATGAGGCTCCATCTTAAGTATTAGTTTTTGTTTTTCTTTCGAACGTACCACTTCCCCAAGTGCTCAGGCTGCCGGGCCGGCACAGAAAGTAGGAAGGGGAGCGGTTCGAAGCTCGTTAAGCAATTCGACCCGCTCTTCAATCCAATCTCATCCGCGGGTGTTTACCCCGTTACGTGGAGGCATTCTTATGCGTGGGTCATCCATTCGAAGCCCGGTAGGGTGTAATATATATATGAGAAAATATAAAGGTACAATAATACTGCCTTGACGAATTCCCCTCTTAATTATTACAGGGTCAGATAAAGCTTCACCTACTCTAATTCTCTCTCTTTTTTTTTGCTAGGGGCTTTACGTCGCACCGACACAGATAGGTCTTATGGCGACGATGGGATGGGAAAGGCCTAGGAGTTGTAAGGAAGCGGCCGTGGCCTTAATTAAGGTACAGCCCCAGCATTTCCCTGGTGTGAAAATGGGAAATCACGGAAAACCATCTTCAGGGCTGCCGATAGTGGGATTCGAACCTACTATCTCCCGGGTGCAAGCTCACACCCGCGCGCCTCTACGCGCACGGCCAACTCGCCCGGTACTCTAATTCTCGTTCCCGAGGAGAGTTAGTAGTAAATGCCGGTAATTAAAATACGAAACCAAAGTTAGATTTCATTATGATGGCTGAAAGAAGGCAAACAAATAAATATCTTCGTCAAACAGGAGGGCGGGGGTGTGGGGTGTTCCCTTTTTCTTACTTGGAAGATGAAATCGGCCTAAACAGCGTCTTTTCTGCCGCACATGAACAGGGAGCTATGTCAACAAAAGAGCTCAAGGAGCAGGAAAATGTTCCCTCCCACAGCTTCCTTTCTAAGATGCTCCCCTGATGTCAAACACCACCGGTGTTGCTCCTTGCTCCACGCTCTACGCTGCACGCGGAGGAAAGGAACTAATTTATTTATTTATTTATTTATTTATTTATTTATTTATTTATTTATTTATTTATTTATTTATTTATTTATTTATTTATTTATTTATTTATTTATTTATATTTAACAAAGCACGTCATGGTAGCTCTGTTGTTAGATTAATTTTTTTTTTAGGAAGAAAGAGTTCCACAGTTCAACTTAAAGTCGTGTGCTATGTCGTTTTGAAAGGCTAACGATCTGATGAAATGCACTTTACTCACTGCGCTATACTACTCGAAATGAAACGTAAAATGAAGTTAGGGGTGCATGCATGGCCACAAACATTCACATTTAAGAATTCTTGAAGTAACTTCTACATGTGCAGAGACAAAGAGCGTGTTAAGAATTAGATAGAAGTGATGGTTCAGTTTGGTAATCTCGATGAAAAGGAACTGAAATACTGACGTTGCGAGACATCAAATTCTTACATCATCCCGTTAAACTGTGCGAGTTCGGTGGTGGTGGCTGTGATGGCCATTATAGTTTTAAAGAACAGTACCACGGGAAATGGCCATTTGAATCGTACATGGGAAAAATTGAGTCCAAAATAACTAAAATAAGCTATTGGTACAACTGCGTGCTGGTCTGTCGGATGTTCCGGCATATGAGAAATCATTACAGGGAGAAACCCAGTACATTTCGGGTTAGAGCTGATTTAAGAAACCACATGTAATCGAAAAACTGATAGAGTTCATCTCTACCAAGGTAATAACCAATACAGCCCATTACTTTTCTAAACTCTGTACTTCTTTTGTTGAATTAGGCTGTTGATGGTGATTTGTCCGTCGGATGGTGACGTAAAGCCTTGAGCAGACTCCTTGGTGCTATTCGAGAGGAGTAGGCTATGTGCCGTATCGGTCTTCATCCCTCTCCCTTCCTACTATCATCTATCACGTCATTCATTTCATTTCATTAACTTCTCTGAGAAGGTTGGCGTCAGGAAGGGTATCCGGTCGTAAAAGCGTGCTGTGAAGATTCATCTCACTTCATACCCGACCCCGCCTCGTAGAGAAATGAGACAAAGGTTGAACATACTTACAGTCAAAAATAAAACACTGACTAGTCGCTGAGGATGTTATTCGATCTCCTTTCAATCCGAAACGTGGAGGCTTTTTTTGTATGTTCCTAATCATGGACATAAATATGGAAACAAGTTCCGGTAATTCATAAAATACTTTACAACAAAGAACCGTCATAAGCTTAATATTTTTCAACTTAAAATAGGCTATTGTTTGTTCATATACGTCCACATGATATTAATATAACATATCGTTGTGTAAAAAAGTTCCAAATTTTATTTTCCCCCTACAGAATTCAGAGAGAAAACCAACAGTCCAGTCATTAGTTAATCAAATAATGAATTGCGCAGGTAAATTAAAACATAATGTTTTTAACTTTCAGGGGAAAACAACCTATACTCTACCAATATTTAACAAAAGTATTGCCGGTGTGAAAGGCACAAAAGCATAGACTTTGAGCATTTGAAAATGTATTTCATTCCTCCCCTAAAGGGAGGGAGGCGGGCCTCTTAGACGTTAACGCCGTCTCTCAGGCCGTGAGATTTTTACGGCGAAGGAGATGCACGGAGAAGGTGAGGGGGTTGGCGGCCGTGGCCTATACTAGGAACTGTCCCAGCATTCACCTTAGCAGTTGTTCAAGTTTGTTTAATTAATAATGTAGTAGCGGAATGTGTAGGGTATTAAGATGAAAATAATCGGTATGTAGGATTATGTAGAAAGAAGGTAACACTTTCAAATATTCAGCATTTATTCATTTTTCAAGATAAAACAATATAGCAAACGGCAATTAATAGATGAACTCGTAAAGTTGTTGTCCTAGTGGTATCCCTATAAATGCTCTATGTGGGCATTCGTGTGACGAGGCAAATGTCCACACGATATTCTAATTCCTGCCGCACACGTCTGAGCATGTCAGGCGTCACTCACGCAACCGCACTGATAATGCACCGTTTCAGATCGTCGATGTCTGATTGCAGTGAGAGAACATGGACATCGTCCTTCACAAATCACCAAAGAATAAAGTCACATGATGTGAGGTCAGGCGAGCGGGCAGGCCATACGAGAAGTGCGTCGTCGTCGTCGTTTCCTGCAGTGCGACCAATCCACCGTTTTTGGAGCAACGTATTGAGGTACGTTGGCACGTGCCTATTGAAATGTGGTAGGGCTTCATGTTGCTGAAAAATGACTAACTCATGGTATCCGTGAATTTGTGGGATGAGCCATTGTTGTAGCATATCGAGATTTGTGGAGCCTGTGACGGTTTTCTCGGCGAAGAAGAATGCGCCGTATACTTCCTACGAAAACTGCGCTGTACTAATGCCACTGAATTTGTTCGAGAAAATTCTGTCACAACAAATGCCTTCTCTATAGCTGACGCCATGCTGAGAAATAACGCCATCTGCAGTCCGCCCCTGCGGTGTAGAGGGTAACGCGTCCTCCTGTCACCCGGCGGCCCGGGTTCGACTCCCGGCCGGGTCAGGGATTTTTAATTGTAATTATTAATATCCCCGGCCTGGGGACTGGGTGTTTGTGACGTCCTTAATCTTCCTTTCCTCACACACAACATTCCACACTACCGCCATTCCAATTACACGCAGGTTCATACAATATGGTGCCAGTAGGGGCAAAAGATCCACATGGGTCGACGCCCCGAAGAAATAGCATTTAAAAAGAAATGCCATCTGCAGCAGTGGGAATAGGCATACATTCACGGGACATTAAAAAAACTTTGAGAGTTTCTCTATTAATTGTCGTTTGTTCTATTGCTTCATCTTGAAAAAGAATTATATGCTGAATATTTGAAAGTATTACCTTCTTTATGAATAACCCTGTATTTAATTCATTTAATGATTGATTGAGGGGTTAACATGTATTAACATTATTTTGTTTCATGCTCTGTTTGATAGCTTTATACATTTGAATGGAAGTTATTGTTATTATTATTATTATTATTATTATTATTACTATTATTATTGTTATTATTATTATTATTATTATTATTAGCAAATGCGTTGCAGTTTGGAGATATTCTGATTGCAATGCTTGCATAAAATAGTACAGAACATTAAATTATAACACACAATGCACACCAACAAAAATACAAGAAAGGAATTACATGAAAACAAGATGCAGTAGGCCTATTGCAAGAAACTATACCAAAATAAGATTGCATAATAACAGTAAAAGAGGGCTAAAAGAACATGAGACATATAAGAATTACCTGAAAGTGAAGATAGCTGACAAGTGGTGTAACGTAATTCACACAAAATTTCCAAAGTAGGCCTATAACTTAAAATGTCCCGTCACAAGTAGCGTGAAATAATAATTGTAACGTAATCGCATTGTTTGTTTGATATTGATTTTACGTCCGACTAACTACTATTACGATTTTCAGAGACGCAGAGTGCCGGAAAGTTGTCCCACAGGAGTTGTTTTACGTGTCAATAAATCTGCCGACACAGGTCTGACATATCTGAGTACTTTCAAGGGAATCGAACCCGCCAACTTGAGCTCAGAAGGCCAGCGTTCTACCGACTGTGCTATTCATCCCGGCTCAATCACACAGTAATTCACACATTAGTTAAGTAATTCCGGTACCTTAACACTACAATTCACAGGAGATTGAGTGGTGCAGTGACTTCTACTAATTTAACATTTCACTGACAACCCCTTCACATAGAGATATATACAAAATAATAAGGTTATTGAAGTCTCTTTTTTTCTTTTTCTTTTTTTGTTATTCTTGTATCTTGGCCATCATTAGCCAAGTGCCCCCTGATAGGATAAGAAATTTTTTATATGATCTTGTGGGACTGTGGTGGAGTGTATATTTGAAAATGTTAAAATATATAGGATCGGGTTGGGAACAGGTGTCCTGGGAACTGAAATAAACTACTATAGTTGCATTCGCCTCGATTGAAGATGACGTGATGGAAAATCACGCTAATAATGGCTGCTCTCAGCTCGGGATTTAAACAATTCATCTCCGAATGTGGCAACTTCCCAATTTTCTACTGTTGAGCTGGAACTTATAAGAAAGTTAAGTGAAGGGAAGATAAGTTCCCTAACCCCAGAAAACCAGGACAGATCAGAGGATATAAAATAATTATTTAAGTGGGGAATGAAAATTGTCCTGACTAAATTATAATAAAGTGTGGTAAGATCCTAAGAAGAAATTGGCCAAATAAGACTCATTTCTTTTATTCGGGAACGTGACATAAAAATAGCAACATCACTTCAACACACTTTTAAATCAGAAGGAAAATTTAAACATCAACTTGTGGAAATACTCATCACAACTAGTAAAATTGCGCGAAATGTTAGTTATAAGATGAACGCAAAATTATTATCATTTGTGACAGAACTACACCACGGTACAACTAAGTTATTTCACCGACAAATATAGTTCTAAGAATGATAGCCCTGACGTATATGTTCTAACAGTGGACTTCCCCTGCATGTCCACACACAAACCTCGTAGTGGTTAATGTGATCCTTTGATCTGGATTCCCAAATGAAAATCAGGGAATGAATCGGTACAGCATACTGTACTAGTCTGTATTTTACACGTCACACCGACATGAATACGTTTTATGGCGACGATAGGATAGCAAAGGTCTAGGAGTGAGAAGGAAGCAACCATGACCTTGCTTAAAGTACAGATCCAGCATTTGCCTAGTGTGGACATGAATAAGCATGGAAAGCCATCTTCAGGGCTGCCGACAGTGGGGTTCGAACCCGCTATTTCCCGGATGCAACAAATAAATCGCATCAAATTGAGTTTCACGTTACTAATGCAGGCCTAACCCCCTCTCATTTACAATAAAATATCTTAAAGATATTTCACAAAACTGAACCACCAATGAAATGAAGCACCATCCCATCCTAAAGAGTTTGTAAATTCAATTAATGAGAAACTTTTTTTTTTTGCTAGGGGCTTTACGTCGCACCGACACAGATATGTCTTATGGCGACGATGGGATAGGAAAGACCTAGGAGTTGGAAGGAAGCGGCCGTGGCCTTAATTAAGGTACAGCCCCAGCATTTGTCTGGTGTGAAAATGGGAAACCACGGAAAACCATCTTCAGGGCTGCCGATAGTGGGATTCGAACCTATCTCCCGGATGCAAGCTCACAGCCGCGCGCCTCTACGCGCACGGCCAACTCGCCCGGTGATTAATGAGAAACAAATGTCACATCAGTCTGATATAAGTAGTTTGTGTTGTGTTGCGTATAACAGCAGAGTCGAAGTTGAAATCAGATCTGCAATCGACAATTCCGTTTAGTTTCTTCCTTTTAAAGATGCGAAGATACGAATTACTGTATTGTGAGCGTACACAGTACCTCCAAGAGATTTATTAACGGGAGCGGCTGGCATGAAGTAAAAAGAGACGAAGTAATATTAGTATTTCAAGTGTTGTTTACATTTTTCTATTTGCAATAGAATTACTATTTGGGACACTCATTGTCATATAATTTAATTACTCGGGCTGTCAGTAAATGGCAACCGAGTGACAGCGTCAAGGCGGCTGTGTTTCGAATAACGATTAATGCGTTTAAGATTTTTGAAATGAAAGGTCTCGCTATAGTGGCAGGGATACTACGCGGAACTTGAGGTGCCATGGCTATGATTACGATGTAACACCCCGAAGGGTCATGATGGCCTACCAAGCGAACGCTCAGCCAGAAGACCTGCATATTATAAGGTGTCGTGTGGTCAGCACGACGAATCCTTATTATTATTATTATTATTATTATTATTATTATTATTATTATTATTATTATTATTATTATTATTATTATTATTATTATTATTATTATTATTATACAAACCGGTTAGCGAAAGAACCCGTTGAGGGCCATGGTTTGTCAGGACCAGATGGCCGGAAGATACTCAAGTGCCACTACATTCTCAGCTGTATTAGTGAACCCCGTTTTAGCCCTCAGTGCAGAATTAAAATCCCTGACTTGGCCAGGAGTCAAACCCGGTATCTTCAAGTAAGCCAAGTACGCTAACCCAACACCACGGGACTTGCAATAATAATAATAATAATAATAATAATAATAATAATAATAATAATAATAATAATAATAATAATAATAATAATAATAATAATGTCACAATGCCAATTCGGCCATTGTCCCGAGGTGGTGCTGCTCTTTTCAGGCACACCTCGATTGGAGGTAAGCTACATGTAATGTGTTAAACCTGTCAATCTTAAATTTCTTGCAGGACCGGGAATCGAACCCGGGCCTCCAAGGATGGCAGCAAAAAGCGCTAACCGTTACCCTACGAAGGTGGATAATAATAATAATAATATATTTTTATTATTATTATTATTATTATTATTATTATTATTATTATTATTATTATGTGCGTATGGACCTTACAGTCCTGACTTGTCAATTTGTAACTTCCGTTTGTACGGACCTCTCAAGACATTTCTGAAAGCAATGGCATCCACAAGAAGCCCGCACATGTGCCAGGCAGCTGTAGCGTGTCCAGCTGGCTTGTAGTCAAGCGCTCGCGTCACATGTAAACAACAACCTATCGCCTATTTGTCTTTTGACGAGAATTTAATCCTGATGTAAACAAATAGGCGGAGCACGTTGCCTTTGCACGTGGACATAGACGTAGTTGATTGGAGAAGCAACCGTCGCGCTCTCTCGACTGTATGCGAGCTCGAAGAAAAGTAGTACGTGGCATTTATTTTATTTTAGTTTATTACATTTAGAGAGTTTTCAAGAGTACTTAAATGGTTGTCATATATACCGGTATATATACCAGGTGGCTCAAGAACGCCGTACTTTCTACTTACAAATGTCCCGCATGCACTAATGATGAACGGGATGTCTACCAACTGATTTTCACAGGTGCACTACTGCCAGCGGGTAGGTTACGTCAGAATATGAAGAGATAAGAACCAGCTTCTCACTCGCAGCATGTTACTCAGCGCTATTGGTCTAATGCACCCCTTGCAATAGTAAACATCGTTTTCCACCACATATTTCTAGGCTGGTGTATGGTACAGCCGCACTATATTTGCTGTCAGCATATCGGCAATGGCTAGTATGATCAGCAGCTAAGAATACACAGACATTATCTTAATCAGGAAAACCTGGTCGGAATGCAGCCGAAGCTCCAAACAGACGTAGGCCAATGCCTTCACTGGTTAATTCCAATGGCTTGGGGGATGGGTGTGTGTGTCGTCTTCATCGTTCGAATCCATCATAGGTACAGCCCCATCCTCATAGACGCGCAGGTCGCCTATACGGTGTCAACTCGAATGACCTGCACCAGGGCTTTTCGGAGACCACACTCTATTATTATTATTATTATTATTATTATTATTATTATTATTATTGTTGTTGTTGTACCGGGGGTACACCTTCTCCGGCCAGTTAAACTGCGCGCCTTCTGTAAGGCCATCTATGTAATCTAACTTGAACTGATGTATTACTAAATAGTTTGGTTTTCAACTGTTAGATGTGTCTACCGTAGGTTTAATTGCTCCATCTTGCGGGACAAACTATAATTATTCCAAAAAGAAACTTGTAATTCTGAGGTTTGTCAACCTGGTTCTTAGGATTATTTTTAATGTATCAATGGTGTCTACACTTCTGCTGTACCGAGCTCGATAGCTGCAGTCGCTTAAGTGCGGCCAGTATCCAGTATTTGGGAGATAGTAGGTTCGAACCCCACTGTCGGCAGCCCTGGAAATGGTTTTCCGTAGTTTCCCATGTTCACACCAGGCAAATGCTGGGGCTGTACCTTAGTTAAGGCCACGGCCGCTTCCTTCCCACTCCTAGCCCTTTCCTGTCCCATCGTCGCCGTAAGACCTATCTGTGTCGGTGCGACGTAAAACAACTAGCAAAAAAAACCACTTCTGCTGCATCCTTCTTCAATTGTAATCAACCTATCAGAAATTTACAAATATTTTTTTTTTTTTTTTTTTTTTGCTAGTTGCTTTTCGTCGCACCGACACAGATAGGTCTTACGGCGACGATGGGGCAGGGAAGGGCTAGGAGTGGGAAGGAAGCGGCCGTGGCCTTAATTAAGGTACAGCCCCAGCATTTGCCTGGTGTGAAAATGGGAAACCACGGAAAACCATTTTCAGGGCTGCCGACAGTGGGGTTCGAACCTACTACCTTCCGAATACTGGATACTGGCCGCACTTAAGCGACTGCAGCTATCGAGCTCGGTAACAAATATTTTCTCTAGCCAATTAAAATTCGGGGTGTGTACAGGAATCCAGCCTATCCGTGAAGATTTCTGAAATCTGCGCCTCAAAAATAATATAAAAGCTGTGTGCTTTAGGGCCGTATTTTCATCTTCATCGCTCCACTTTATTGAGTGCGGCATGTTCTTCGGGGGCTGGGGCCGCGATCGGCTTTCGGAAGTCCTGCAAAGCAAGGTAATGGCAGAATTTTCATAACATGTCATAGCTCCGGCAGATAGCTTGAGGGGAAGGTCTCAAACCACATTTATTTTATGTAAATGTCTAAACCTGGTGGTTTAAATGTGGAATTTTAGGCCGGTGTGAGGACTCTGTTCTATTCCTTACTGGGAAATATGTAACGTAAGGAAATAAAGAGTGATTACCCTCTGTTGATTCCCATTCAACTTGTATGGGGTGACTAAAGTTTCTAATCTTCTTAACACTCTTTTGGTATTTAATGTTTATCATTTAGTCACCCCGGTGTAGAATAGGGTTAGCCTCTGTATCTTTGGGCCATAAGCCGACTTAAGGTTTTAAAATATTTCTAAAAGGATTGCAAGCGTTTCGCCTCCTAGCCTTTTGTTCATGGCCAATCATGTTAAACCTTTTCTTTTTACATTAAAGCCATTCATTATGGGCACTCATTGTCGCTGTTTATTCCGTAATTGTTTCTGGAACCGTGTGTAACAAACTATTGAGTGATAAATAAGCCCACCTCAGGGCAACGAGGTGTATATACTTTAATTAAGAACAACCGACAGGTTGTAAGTGCGCTATTAGAAACTGATGTCTCTGTGAGGCTAAACAATGATATAGTTGGTGCGCGGACTCTTACAAAGAGTATTTTTCTGGAGCTTCCTAGCTCTTGTAAATTTTGAACCTGCCAAGAGCAATCCAGCTCTTTTCTGTGAAAAATAGTATTTGTAAACCTTGTAGCAACACACAGAGGAGAAATTCTCATCTCATGCCACAAGTACAAGAAGACATTCTAGCACCGCACAGAACAGAAGCTCCCATCTCATGCTACAAGTGCGACATTTTAACACAACACAGAAGAGAAACACCCATCTCGTGCTACAAATGCGACAAGACATTCTACACCTCATCAACAGAAGAGGAAGAAGCATCCTGCGCTCACTGTGGTCAGTGCCAAAATTGTAACGAAGAGTTCGTCTGTGGTTCGATCCGGACTGAAATCATTTAACTGCAACTTCGTGAGATCTCATCTGCGAGCTACACAAGCTTCTTTTTGATTGCCGAAGAAACCTATCAGGTTACAGCAAACAAAAAAGTGGAAAATAATCAAAGTCAAAACACACAGTGTTCTCAATGTGACTCAAATATGACCAAGAAAGAGAGCTCGGATGCCATGGGGACTGCGACCTCTTGTTCCACGCTCACAATAACAGAACTCAACGCTCTAAAATCAAAGAAAGTATTCCTCTTGTGGATGTGCGATACATGCAGAACCCATCTAAAAACACGCGGACTGAAATCAAAATTACCAGATGAGGCAGAAGCAAGGATAACCGCTCCTTGAGGACAAACAAGTAAATAAAGAAAACCTCGATAAGAAAGCGAGGAGCTAATGAAGAAAATGACTCTCATTCTAGAGACGCAACTACACCAAGCAGACATTCTGTCGAAAGGACAGACAAAACCCACAACAGAAGCAAGCAAGGACAATAGCAAATTATCTGAAGAAGCTGCAAAGATGGAGCTCACAAACTGCAACCCAAACAATGAGCGACCTCAAAAACAACACTACAAGCTGACCAGACTGCAACCCGCAACAAGGCGTTATGAGGAACCAAAACAACAATACACAGAAGAAGAAACCCCACCAAGAAAATCGCCTTAACTAAGATGCGACGGCACGGAAACCCAAATGAGCAACATCGCACCAAACCAACAAACACACACAGGAGAAAATAACCCACTAAGAAGTCCACCCCAACAAAGGACCGGTGGCTTGGAGAAAAGCAAACTTTTTCTTTGGAATCTGCTTTACGTCGCACCGAGACAGATAGGTCTTTTGGTGGCATGGGAGAGGAAAGGCCTAGGAGTGGCAAGGAAGCAGTCATGGCTTTAATTTAGGTACAGCCCCAGCATTTGCCTAGTATGGAAATGGGAAACCACGGAAAACTTGAAAACTATCTTCAGGGATGCCGATAGTGGGGTTCGAACCCACTATCTCCCGGATGCAAGCTCACGGCTGCGCGCCCCTAACCGCACGGCCAACTCGCCCGGTGAAAGGTAAACTGAGAGCAGCCTCAAGAACAGCTTGGATCTTCATAGGAAGACTAGACACAAATATCACAGAGCAAGACGAAAACGATCATCTACTAGCCAATGGCATCACCAAAATTATCGGGCGTGAGCAGCTACACACTTGTGGCATAAGTAAGGCATGCATATAGGAACCCCCATGGAAGAACGCGAAACAGCATTCAAACCTGACATCTGGCCACATGGTGTAACATTTCGCACCTTTCGACTTCGAAGCCAGCACTAAAGAAAATCAGCTAGTGAGCGGACAAAAAATGGACAGACATGGAATGCAAAAGGACTGAAAAGTACAATAACAGCAGCACCAGAACATATGGGCAGAGAAGGAAGTATTGATAGTCACAAAAATATTCCTGACAGAAGCTCCTTCGCAAAACAAAAGCCCAGAGGAAGACCGGAAGGGGGTGTTTCCATCCTGTTCAAACCATCAATAGGAACAATATTAAAGAAATATTGAAATAAGAAAACAAAGTAATTGTGAAAGCCAGAGACCTATCAATAATCATCCACAGAAGACAGAGCAGAAAACATATCAGAAGTAATAGCTAGCACAAGTTAGGTCGGAGAAAAACGTAATTCTTGCAGGCGACTTTAATTGCAGGCTAGACTTTTTTTTTAGTATTTGCTTTACATCGCACCGACACAGATAGGTCTTATGGCGACGATAGGATAGGAAAGGCCTAGGAGTGTGAAGGAAGCGACCGTGGCCTTAATTAAGGTACAGCCCCAGCATTTGCTTGGTGTGAAAATGAGAAACCGAGGAAAACCATCTTCAGGACTGACTGATAGCATGTAGTTTCCTATGCCTTCCACTCAGCCGCCTGATCCTAAATTATAACGGTATTCTCAGTTCATCAATATAAAAGAAAAACATTTCCCTTACGATAAGCATTAATCTAAAAGGAGATATTATTATTATTATTATTATTATTATTATTATTATTATTATTATTATTATTATTATTGAGTTCCACAATTTAAATACCTCGGTGAAACAATTCAGGGAAATGGAATCAAAATGAAAACCAACGAAATTACACTCCAGATATGGAAATCGACTCACCCAGAATAAATACGAGGGCTGTAAATAAAATAGTGGCAATATTTAATGAACTAACAAGTACATATTACATCCCTTCAGTGTAGCGACCTGCAAAGTCTGTTACCTTTGGCAAGGAGTTCTCTGTTTATGACAACGATGGAGCGCCCTACTGCGTGGAGTACAGATGCCACGTCAGAAAAGTGTCCTCGGCGGGGTTCCTTCAACTTCGGAAACAGATCGAAGTCACAATGACTCATGTCTGATGAGTACGGAGGGTGTACCAAAACCTCCCAATGCCACCGTTGCAATAAGAACTTGACATTGTTTGCGACATAACAACGAGCGTTGTCATGCAACACGGCAGGGTGATCATCTTGCAATAAACGTGGACATTTATCGCTCCAGAAATTGGCACTGTTGACGGTTCGTCCCCCAGGCACAGCATGCATAAGAATAATACCCCAGTAGTCGTATGCCACAATCAACATAAGCTTCACCTGACCGGGTTCCTGTCGAAATTTCTGTGGACGTGGCGAACCTGGATGACGCCATTCACCCGATTGACGAATTTAATTGTGGCTGGTATACTCAGTTCCCACGTCTCATAATGGCGACAATACGCTGCAGAAATGCATCTCCGTTGCGGTCTCTGTCCAGGCGGATGTCAGCCAGTGCATACCGGTGATATTCCTGTACGTCGGCGAGTTGATGTGGAACCAAACGGGAGCAGTTTTCCTCATGTTAAGACATTTCTTCAATATATGCCACGCCGTTTGATGACTGAGACCAACATCTACGGATAATTCCCGGACAGTCAATCGATGGTCTACGGAAACTAGACCACTCACGATGCCAATCTGTTTTCAAGGAATGGACGGCTGACCTGTGCAGTGCAAATCCGCAGTCTCATTCCGATCCGCACGAAACGTCTTGACCCATCGTGTAACCGTCCTAGACGGAAATGCATTCTCGTTACAGGCTGCACATTCTGATGCATTTTGGCCACGGGCATTTTAATCCACGAGCGCTAATCAACATACTTTAGAGCGGTAAAAGCGACACTCTTCACGTCAACGCTACATAGACACAACACTCCCAACTCAAATGCACACTACTCCTCGACAACAGCGCCACCTGACCGATGGCGCATGGCCCATCTCCTGCGAGTGTCTGGACTACGTTGCCACTATTTTATTTATAGCCCAGGTCAACGCTACACAGACACGACACTCCCAACTCAAATGCACACTACTCCTCGACAACAGCGCCACCTGACCGATGGCGCATGGCCCATCTCCTGCGAGTGTCTGGACTACGTTGCCACTATTTTATTTATAGCCCAGGTCAACGCTACACAGACACAACACTCCCAACTCAAATGCACACTACTCCTCGACAACAGCGCCACCTGATCGACGGCGCATGGCCGATCTCCTGCGAGTGTCTGGACTACGTTGCCACTATTTTATTTATAGCCCAGGTATACATATAAACAGTAAGCAGAAAATTTTTGTTTCGTAAGTTAAAAGGAGTGGAGGATGGTACAAATGTAAGTATTGTGAACATAGAACCCATACGTCTGTGGTGATTATAGTCGCTGCTACGCACGCTTTTTGGTCCTCGGTGGCAACTTTAACTGCCATTCATGTAATTGTAATATACTTAAGCATGATTGTGAGCTTTACTATTTGTATATCTCTCACTAATTGTCACAACCGTTTGTTCTAAAAAACATTTCTTTTTGCAGTACAAACGTGATAGTCTGTAGCCTGATTATAGAGGCATCTGTACATTTTTAAGTACTGTTGTTGAGCCCTTATTGAAGCGTTCATTTAATTAATCATTCATTTATTGAGAGTAGAGTAAATATTTAATTTTATTGAGTCTTGGTAACTTGCAGGGACCAAGGCATGGGTTTCACAATTTCAACAGGAAGCTTGGAGCCGAGGGTCTATTTGTTCTCAAGCTATATTAAGAAAGAGGGATTGCTACATGACGCACCCGACCTTCACGTGCTTGTTTTAGAACAAGCAAATGATGAAAGGTGATGGCATGGACCAATGGACCACATTTCGGAAGCCCGGCGGGAGGCTATGATATCATATGACATGAGTGTGAAGTGAGCGTCGGTGACGCGATGATTTGTACCATTGAAAGGGTAGCATCATTCCGATATTGGCTATGCATTGGTTAAAGCGAAAGGTAGCCCTGAACGAGCGTAGGACAGCATCTGTGGAGGCAACTAATAAAAGTGGGCTAGCTACACTTATTCAGCCGGAGTCTTCGAAGTAGTAAAGTCGTGAGAAGAAGTGTACTTGCGGCGAGTGCGGAGCCAGGTATTATGTGTCTTGATCGTGTGGGCACTTTCTAACATTTAGATCAATGCGTTCAGACTTCACTTAATTACTCCTGATTTAGGAGCAAGCTAAGAATATTTGTAGGCACGGGGTCGTAAGAACAATGCCGAGACAATTACTTTACCTCGACGCACTAACATTTCTGGGTGGAATTGAACTTTGATAAATTTGCATTTAATGTCTTCAAATTTCAGACGAAAAGAACAGCTTCTTTATGAAAATTTACGCGCATAGTTGCCTGCCTATTTAGAGTAGATTTTCCGAGGACACGAACGCCACAGTTTCTAGTCCAGCATTGTGTACTGTTTTCCAGATGTTGAGCTGTGACATAATACAGTTGCAGTGCGGAGTGAGTGGAAAATTGACCCAGTTACGGTGTTACATAACCGAAGAGTTGTCGCGTGGTTGAATGGAAACTGGTTTTCACGGTCACGGGAAATTGCCCCGACTGTTGTAAATACTAACTGGCAGGTTGTATTGACCCAGTTGTAATACCTTGAATGAATGGAATGTTATAGTCAAGATCCGAACCAGCAGTAACAGGAAGACGACGAGAACACGTTCTTCTACGCCAGGATGGAGAACCACGGATTGAACAAGTTCCAATTTGAAGGCATCACAGTCAGTATGGCTGGCAGGAAGGATTGGGAGCCGGCTGACCACAAGTGGGCGGCCGAATACACAAAATATGAGTATTAGATTTGCAATATAATAATGTATTTCTGCATGTGTTTTAATGTAGCCAAGGGGGTTAAGTTAGGTCATTTTCTTATTATTTCATTTCAGTAGGTTTAGCTGTTGTTTGGAAGGACTGCGTCCTATTTCAGTAATTGTAAGGATGCTTGTATATTTAAATGTAAATAATTTTAAAGTACATGTGGACATATTGCATGAGGTCACAGCTTGCGTTTTCCTTTATTGATATTGTATAGCTGAGTGGTTAACGTCTTTCTTTTCACAAGTCAGTTTCTTGCTTTTAGCCTTGTTTATTATTGATTTGTTTTCCTTTGATGTTTGAGACGCAGTGAACGTCTCGGGGCTTAAATGTAATTGGAAAAGGAATTTAAATCAAAGTCAGGAAGGACTAGATTCATTGGATAATGGGATTTCAAACTGTACGAGAACATGCCGTCACGTTTTCTCTGATTTATTGCACGAAGTGTGGATGAGAATGTGTGGGATGGTGGAGATTGGATCCACGAACTTTGTTAGCGTCATCTTCATGATTATTGGAATGTAAATATGGGTGTAAATTTGTGATTGGTTCACGAGTTCCTCGATCGCAGTTTCGTATTCCAAGTTCGGAATATTAGAATCAGTTTTCTTTAAATATTGCTATTATTATTATCATTAATGCGATTTTCTCGAGTTGAACGGGTAAGATATTTCAGTAACTATGTAGTAATTTCTCAGTTTCTAGTTATTGTCTCATTACAGAGTCGGCCATTTTATTTCAAACTTAACTTTACGAGCCCGAGTGCTCTAGTATGTGACCAGTGCGGTATTGCTTTTATTTTTGAGAGCGAAAGTAAGGCGACGTCATTTATATTTTGTATCAATTTTGGCAACTTTAGGACATGTGATATTTTTTACGTGATGATGAGTAAGAGGACGCGTTCCTCATTCTTAAAGGCCTACATTTTCATGATGGAGTAACTTGCCTCGGGTAGACTTGTGTGCAGCGTGTGTTAAGGGTTGGACCCCGGATGTATCGGTGTTTGCTGAAATTTTGGGAGACTGAATCTCCGCTATTGAGTCCTTACGGGCCGGGCTGAGTGGCTCAGACGGTTAAGGCGCTGGCCTTCTAACCCCAACTTGGCAGGTTCGATCCTGGCTCAGTCCGGTGGTATTTGAAGGTGCTCAAATACGACAGCCCCGTGTCGGTAGATTTACTGGCACGTAAAAGAACTCCTGCGGGACTAAATTCCGGCACCTCGGCGTCTCCGAAGACCTTAAAAAGTAGTTAGTGGGACGTAAAACAAATAACATTATTATTATTATGAGTCCTTACGGCGTATGGTAGGCGAGGATGATGTGTGTTTCTACCGAGGAGAGTTTTATTTTAGCAGCCTATGTGTGTTGATTTTATTGGTGTTTGTCCATGTCACTGCGGTTGATGCTATAGACGCAACTTTTATATCGCGACGCTTAGTTTTGACTTGTCTTTTATGATATGACCGAGTTGAGGATTATTTGTGTCATGTAATATTTTTCAGAAACCAACGTTGAGTTATGTGTTATTTTCTTATTTTATATTATTATTATTATTATTATTATTATTATTATTATTATTATTATGAAAGTGTGAAGGCTTTCACGGCCGGTGTCAATATAATAAAAATCTTCCGGGCTATTATGCCGTGGTCCACTCCTCTCGTTTCTTCCAAACGTTTCGACTACTGCTGCAGTCGCCAGCGGGATACAGGAGAGCGTATCGACACGACGCCACAGAAGGTGACTACCGCAGCAGTAGTCGAAACGTTTGGAAGAAACGAGAGGAGTGGACCACGGCATAATAGCCCAGAAGATTTTTATTATTATTATTATTATTATTATTATTATTATATTTTTATTTTATTTATAACTCTGTTATTTTCTTGAATTTTGTGACATGTAATTTATTTCAGGAACCTACGTTGAATACGAAGTGATTGCTCAAACTGTAAATTTATTTCATTAATATTTCCATTGAGATTGTGTGAGTGAGAGTTGCATAAATGTGGCATGCTTTTTCTTGGTGATGCCTGGAAAATATGACAACATGTTTTTGTTCTTTGATGTGTGTATATTGTGCCATTTATGTGATTTTTATTGGTGTGTGGTTCCGACCCACAGATTTCTTTTGTGTTCATGAGTATACTGATTATCGAGGTGTATATATTGGTAGGATGTTTTACCACTCAGCGTATGTTTTATTGTGTACAGTTAGAGAAGTTATTTTCACCCCCAAAGCGCATTAAAAGACGTCTTTTATTTAATGTTAGGGTCCTCCACTACAATGTAAAGTGTGAAGGAAAGGCGAAATACTCACCTATAGTGGAAAGAATTAACAAACCAGCCAGAAGCGTGCTGCGAGCACGAAGGCTACCGTGTTAAAGTGCTAAAATTTAGGAATATTTGTTGCTAAATATTACGTATGTGTGTCGGCAAACACTTGTTAAAAAGTAATATTGTTTGATCCTCAAGTTGAACTCTATAAGCATTGAGAAAGATCTGAGTCATATATTTTTGTCACATCTGATGATTTTGCAACATATTCAGATATTTTCTTGTTTATTTAAACTGACGTCATGGCTCGCCTTGTATTATTTATAGCTATTAGTTCACTTCATCTTGTTCATATTAGATATATGTTCCCCATCAAATCCTGGGTGTAATTTTTAAGTTATTTTGCATAGTTTGAACCGAGTACGCCTGGGAGCGGCTGACTAGTCTGGGGCAGATTACCTTGATGATAGGAAACGGGGACATTGTTAAATCATAATTTTTATTTTAAAATCCACAAACATTTATTTCAGAAAATTTAGTTTATGTCTTGAAGTTCGTGTATAGCCATAGTATTAAAACTGGCATCTTCTACTGTTCCGTTATATCGTGCGGTAACTGAAGCTACCAACAATTATCAGTATATTCCCACAGCTGCAGATGTTTTTTTACAATTTTGTTTTACGTCGCACCGAAACAGATAGGTCTTATGGCGACGATGGGATAAAAAATGACTAGGAGTGGGAAGGAAGCGACCGTGGCCGTAATTAAGGTACAACCTCAGCATTTGCCTGGTGTCCCAGTTCTTTGAAAACGTTTAAGAAAAGACGGTGAACAATTGGTGGGGAATCTGCAACCTCGGCGACAGCCCTAAATGCAGATTATTGATTGACTGATTGATGTATTTATTTATTTATTTATTTATTTATTTATTTATTTATTTATTTATTTATTTATTTATTTATTTATTTATTTAAGGGTTTTCAGTTATAGAGAAACAGTAAAAACCTACAGCTGGCACCAAAATGAGGCGTACCAGGCATGGTGAGGAGTAAGGTAGTTTGCCATAGCTTTCCTCGCTGGTCCAATAAAGTGCTACTGAAGCAAGACGCCCCCATGAGTAGCATCTTTCATGACCTTCTGACGCACAAGTCATACTCAGCACCACCCATACCTCAACAGCTTCTATACTGCCAGCCATAAATGAGACTTGATCCTTTAGCTATATTTTATTCTGGCCTGTGCAAGGAGACAGAGGAAAAATACTGTATTTATCAAGGATTGACAATAGGTGAATATGTAGCTGATAAATTAATTTCAAACTTTACTAAATAAATGCTATTTTGTGGCCCGGCTGGGTAACTCAGAGGAGAGAAGGCTGGCGTTCTCAGCTCCAAGTAAGGAGAATAAATTCAAAACAACCAAACACCTACAAAATCACTTGGTATTATTAGCACAAAATATGTGAATTCAGTTACTTTTGTATTTTTTTTTTCAAATGTGGCTTCATGATAAAATATAGCAAAATTTGCATTTATGTGGCCAAGAAAAGCCGCCATCGTGTTCACAGACGCTAAAAATGTGCTTAATTTAAATTAAGTTCGTAAGAAGGGTATTATAGAAATCCGATCCCATCTTACAACAATTCATTCATATTTGTCGCATGGCTTGGCGGTTTGTCTTGAAATTTGGCAAGCAGTGTAATCTTTTTGTAAAAATGCTGACGCAGGCAGAAATGTTAACCTGTCACATTCATTCATTCATTCATTCGTTCGTTCGTTCTACTGGCAATAAACAGCTGGCATCGCTGGCAGAATATAGGAGCAAGCATTGCCGCATGCTCTCCCCGACTCATTCAGGAAACATATATTATTAAGAGGTTGACGACGAGTCTACCTGTTCAATAGCGACTCCTGCTAAAATCTGCTTTCCTGCTTCCCGGAGCTTACGTAGAACGTCTGATGACGTCGGTTCTGTCCCGACTCGGTGGCGGATGGATAAGGAGGGCGGGCTACTTACTGAACGAGAACTTTTATCGACCACATAGAGAGATTCATTCTTTTTTCACGTCTCGGTTCTAATGGAGTACATGACTTATGGCGTTATGTGGTCATTACCAGTGTCCTGAACTCATGTATAACTTATTTTTCTTCTTATTCTTCTTGACTGGGTGCGTTCGTTCAGTATTTATTCCTCCATGTTACCGCTCTTCTCAACCTGATTCAATCGTGGCCACGAAGTTTAACATACAGTACTCCATTATTAATTTTAATTACATTTCTTGATAACATCGAAACCGAAATAGAGTTTATCCTGTTTTAACATTGAAAACATGAAATATATCATTCTTATCAGATAACAAGAGCATCTTCTTTCTACTGTGATATTAGAGTTGTGTTTTATTTCATGTTGCTTTTAACCTTCTTTACGTGTCACTGGTGCCGGGCTGAGTGGCTCAGATAGTTAAGGCGCTGATCGCTAGATTTACTGGCACGTTAAAGAACTCCTGCGGGACAAAATTCCGACACCTCGGCGTCGAAAACCGTAAAATTGGTTAGTGGGACGTAATATCCAATAACATTATTGTAATTTGAAGAATATATTTGTTATTTGTTTTGCATGTACTGTATGTCGCAAGTTAAAGTGAACGTGGTAATTGGAAGTAATGACTAGAATAAATAAATAAATAAATAAATAAATAAATAAATAAATAAATAAATAAATAAATACATATTCATTATAGATCGTTATGCTTTTCAGTCTACAAGCATGTGTGAATGTACTAAATGCCGCCACACTCCTCTGTTTGTAGCCACAGTAGTTCTGTGGCCCCGTTCAATTCTATACCTCTTATCTTTAAATCGGAAACTGAGTCTAACCATCGTCGTCTTGCTATCCATCTACTTCTCTTACCCTCCAGAGTCCATTATTCTCCTAGAAATGCAGAAATTCCTATTGAAAATGGGAAACACATTTCTCCAACATATCGAACACAGAACGAAAGAATCAGGCATACTTAATAACCTAAGATAAATGTTATACAAATATAGATATAGAACTAATACTTTCACGCGAGGAAGTTTAACTTACCATTGCAAAAATGAAAAACAAAATGGCAACCGGACCGGACCAAATAGCATACGAACACCTAAAGGCATCAAAGTACATACTAGGTCAATTCTCGACAGAATTTTTCACCGAATGCTTACAATTGAGAACAATCCCTGAAGAACGGAGTCGAGCAACGCTAAAGATTCTCTACAAAGGAAAAGGTCACACAGACGACATGAACTCTTATCGAGGAATTGTCCTGGAAAACACGAATCTTAAAACCTTCACAAAAATCTTGACAAGCAAATTAACAGAAATTATAGATAAAAAAAGTACCTGATAATCAATTTGGCTTCAGAAAAGGAAAATTGATGCTTCATGCGGTGAAAGTTTTATTAGACGACATAGAAAACAACCTGAGGTTTCCTAAAGGGTATCATGCTATCTTCATAGATTATACTAAAACCTTTGACTACGCAGACCGCGGAATACCCATATCAAAACTCGCAGACATGATTGGAGAAAACCCTACTATAACCAAAATCATACAAAACATTTCAAATTACAACATGCTTCAGATCAGTGATGAAATCACAGTATCTAAATATATTGTACAAAGAAATGGAGTCCTAGAAGGTGACTCCATTAGCCCTCTTCTTTTCAATATTGTAACTGCTGAATTAGGAAACATTTTGGAAGGAACTAAAGAAACATTGCTTATTCTATAAGCTGACGATATGGTCCTAGGTTCGTCCAACAAAGAAGAGCGAATCTGCTTTAAACAACCTTGAACAATGGGCACAGAAGAACAAATTCAAAATAAATCTAGATAAAACGAAGCAAAAGACTTTTTAGAAAAGGGGGAAGAAACTCAAGAAATGACATCATATTACTAGAAAATGAACCTTTGGAAAGTGTCAAAAAAAATTAAATATCTTGGAATAACACTACAGATAACCACCAAATCTTTCAGCATGCATATCGAAGAGAGGACAACAGCCATATGTGCAATTTATAATATTAAGAATTTAACATCCCTTGCACTAGCGACAGCTATGACACTTTTTGAAATTACAATAACGCCTATAGGTACGTATGGGCTCACTCTCATTTGGGAGAAACTAACCATCTCTGACCTTAGAAAAATTAAAAATGTCAAAACAAGATTCCTGAAAAGACTTATTGTATCTGGAAAATTTGCACCAAACAGAATCATCTACACCCTGACAAGAGAAATGTTCTTGCTAGAAGAATTAAGAAATAAACTACAACTACCTTCCACCGGACCGTACAATGAACTAATAGCAGAAAAAAAAAACGGAAAGCAGAGGAGATAGACTACAATTTATTTGGGACGGACGCAGTGACATACAGGGATTGGATCGGAACAAACCAAATACAAAGACATGCTATCATTATGTTAGCGATACATGGATTTCATCATAAACTATGTGTAAACAAATAGTTTCATGAAGCAAATGATCAATGTATTTGCACATTATGCGGCCATAAATGTGAACAGTATCACTTTACGGTTTGCAAGAGTAGATCAAAATCTCTATGCTCTTATAGCACAGAAAATTAACAGAACGTATCAAATGCCCTTTTCATTAATAATTATTCTCCTAGGTAAACAAATAAATTAATAAAATGCGGAAATCTCTTGCCAATTGAGTTAAAGAAACCCTTCTTTTTTAAGTCTATTCCCTTCCACGCTTCAGTCCATTTACAATATATTTACTATTCCAGAATTTTATTCATTCGTATGCATGTCCAATCCGAGGTTTTCTGGGAGTTTTGACAATGGCTGAAACAAGCTGATAAGTTGCTTATACAGCAGGCCTGTTTACAAAGTGGAAATCATGGAAATCATGGGAAGTGGTGGTGGTGGTGATTGTACTTTTAAGAGGAAGCACAACTAGGCAACCATCCTCTATTAACACTAATCAGAGATACAATATTCAAGGGGTCTGACACTTCGAAAATTGAAGGTATCGGCCAAAGAAAGACAATTATAATGCTATTTGTAATAATACAATGCTCGTTCATGGTGTGGTTTACTGTAGTCACGTCCTAGTTCGTGAACCATGGGCAACGGCTGACTGGCCTAACAAGTGGTCCTGAGAGTCCTGAGAGTCGGGATACCAGTTGCTATGGAATGGGAGTGGGCATCTCGGACATATTCTGAGTCGCGGTCCTCCTTGTGCTCAGGCGCCTAGGGCTATACAATCCACCGGTGGTCCATAACCCGTTAGAGGAGAGATCCTCACTTGGACTATGTGTAAGTAGGGTAGCATCCTGCTTCATGAATTTACCGTGCTCAGAACATTGTAAGCAAGCCTCGGACCTATGGGAGTAACGGAGTCCCACTCCCATTTGACAGGCGAGAGACTCCTTGGAACCAACTGGGCGAACGAAATGGAATTCGAGTGGGAGCTATCAATATTAATGGGGCTTATGGAAGAAAGAAGGTAGAACTGGCTGAGTCAACAAAGAGGATGAATCTGGATGTGCTAGGATTAAGTGATATTCGGGTAAGGGGAGATAACGAGGAAGAGATAGGAGATTATAAAGTGTACTTGACGGGTGTTAGAAAGGGAAGGACAGAGTATGGGGTATAGCTGTTTATCAAGAATACCATTGCACGCAACATAGTTTCTCTTACGCACGTAAATGAGCGAATGATGTGGGTAGATTTGGCAGTTGGAGGAATTAGGACGAGAATTGTCTCAGTGTATTATTATCCATGTGAGGGTGCAGATGACGATGAAGTTGACAAGTTTTATGAAGCATTGAGTGACATCGTGATCAGAGTTAACAGCAAGGATAGAACAGTGCTAATGGGCAATTTCAATGCAAGAGTAGGAAATAGAACTGAAGGATACGAAAGGGTGATTGGTAAATGTGGGGAAGATATGCAAGCTAATAGGAATGGGAAGCGTTTGCTGGACCTCTGTGCTAGTGTGGGTTTAGCTGTTACGAATACATTATTCAAGCATAAGGCTATCCACCGCTACAAATGGGAGGCTAGGGGTACCAGATCCATAATATACTATATCTTAAACGACTTCAAATTCAGGAATTCTGTTAGGAACGTACGAGTTTTCCGGGGAGTTTTTGATAATACAGACCACTATCTGATCTGTAGTGAACTAAGTATCTGTAGGCCTAGGGTAGAGAAAGTGAAATCTGTCTGCAAACGAATAAGGGTAGAAAATCTCCAGGACGAGGAAATTAGACAGAAGTACATGGATATGATTAGTGAGAAGTTTTGAACAGTAGACAGTAAACAGGTTCAGGATAAAGAAAGAGAATGAGTGGCATACAGGGATGCTGTAGTAGAAACAGCAAGGGAATGCCTAGGAATAACTGTGTGTAAAGATGGGAAAAGGCGAACATCTTGGTGGAATGATGAAGTCAGAGAAGCTTGTAAACGTAAAAAGAAGGCTTATCAGAAATGGCTCCAAACAAGGGCCGAGGCAGACAGGGATTTGTACGTAGATGAAAGAAACAGAGCGAAACAAATAGTTGTTGAACCCAAAAAGAAGTCATGGGAAGATTTTGGTAATAACCTGGAAAGGCTAGGTCAAGCAGCAGGGAAACCTTTCTGGACAGTAATAAAGGAAGTGAGAGAAAAAGGAAATGAACAGTGTTTTGAGTAATTCAGGTGAAGTCATAATAGATCCCATGGAAT
This sequence comes from Anabrus simplex, assembly GCF_040414725.1. Taxonomy (NCBI): domain Eukaryota; kingdom Metazoa; phylum Arthropoda; class Insecta; order Orthoptera; family Tettigoniidae; genus Anabrus; species Anabrus simplex. The sequence continues at coordinate 423,761,877 of NC_090265.1, read as the reverse complement.
CACTGGAGAGGTGGAGGGAATATTTTGAACATCTTCTCAATGTAAAAGGAAATCATCCTGGTGGTGTTGCAAATAGCCAAGCTCATGGGGAGGAGGAAAATGATGATGGTGAAATTACGCTTGAGGAAGTGGAAAGGGTGGTAAATAAACTCCATTGTCATAAAGCAGCAGGAATAGATGAAATTAGACCTGAAATGGTGAAGTATAGTGGGAAGGCAGGGATGAAATGGCTTCATGGGAGATAAAGACTAATTTAGGAATGAACTTGATGGATGAAGCTGTATGCATAAACCGGCTTCGGTGGTATGGTTATGTGAGGCGAATGGAGGTGGATAGGTTACCTAGGAGAATTAGCATGGAGTGTTTTTAAGGTACCATCAGACTGGTTAAAACAGTAATTGCACCTATCTATAAGCAAGGGAACCGGAAGGATTGCAACAACTATCGAGATATCTCATTTATTAGTATACCGGGCAAAGTATTCACTGGCATCTTGGAAGGAAGGGTGCGATCAGTAGTTGAGAGGAAATTGGATGAAAACCAGTGTGGTTTCAGACCACAGATGGGCTGTCAGGATCAGATTTTCAGTATGCGCCAGGTAATTGAAAAATGCTACGAGAGGAATAGGCAGTTGTGTATATGTTTCGTAGATCTAGAGAGAGCATATGAGAGGGTACTGAGGGAAAAGGTGTTCGCCATACTGGGGGGCTATGGAATTAAAGGTAGATTATTCAAATCAAAGGCATTTATGTTGACAATTGGGCTTCAGTGAGAATTGATGTTAGAATGAGTTCTTGGTACAGGATACTTACAGGGGTTAGACAAGGCTGTGATCTTTCACCTTTGCTGTTCACAGTTTACATGGATCATCTGCTGAAAGGTATAACATGGCAGCGAGGGATTCAGTTAGGTGGAAATGTAGTAAGCAGTCAGGCCTATGCTGACGACTTGGTCTTAATGGCAGACTGTGCCGAACGCCTGCAGTCTAATATCTTGGAACTTGAAAATAGGTGCAATGAGTATGGTATGAAAATTGGCCTTTCAAAGACTAAACTGATGTCAGTAGGTAAGAAATTCAATAGAACTGAACGTCAGATTGGTGCCACAAAGAACAGGTTGATAATTTCAAGTATTTAGGGTGTGTGTTCTCCCAGGATGGTAATATAGTAAGTGAGATTGAATCAAGCTGTAGTAAAGCTAATGCAGTGAGCTCGCAGTTGCGATCAACAGTATTCTGCAAGAAGGAAGTCAGCTCCCAGACCAAACTATCTTTACAACGGTCTGTTTTCAGACCAACTTTGCTTTACGGGAGCGAAAGCTGGGTGGACTCAGGATATCTTATTCATAAGTTAGAAGTAACAGACATGAAAGTAGCAAGAATGATTGCTGGTACAAACAGGTAGGAACAATGACAGGAGGGTAATCGGAACGGGGAAATAAAGGCTAATTTAGGAATGAACTCGATGGATGAAGCTGTACGCATAAACCGGCTTCGGTGGTAGAGTCATGTGAGGTGAATGGAGGAGGGTAGGTTACCTGGGAGAATAATAGACTCTGTTATGGAGGGTAAGAGAAGTAGAGGGAGACCAAGACGACGATGGTTAGACTCAGTTACTATTTAATGATAAGAGGTATAGAACTAAATGAGGCCGCAGCACTAGTTTCAAATCGAGGATTGTGGCGACGTTTACTAAATTCACAGAGGCTTGCAGGCTGAACGCTGAAAGGCATAACAGTCTATAATGATAATGCATGTATGTATGTATAATAATGATATTTGCTTTACGTCTCACTAACGAAATTTTTACGGTTTTAGGTGACGCCGAGGTGCCGGAATTTTGTCCCGCAGGAGTTCTTTTTCGTGCCAGTAAATCTACCGATCTCGATAGTCTGAGCCACTCAGCCCGGCCAAAGAATGACAAGTGCCACGAAGACTTCTTAGGCCTCGAATGCTCTAACACCATCGGGGTCGGAAAAGAACAAGAGTTGACCGAAGAAGGTCGGATAGGATAGATGAAAGCGAGGAGACTAGTACAAGTAAATGGAAGGAATGCCAGGACTCAGCTAAAGGTCTCATGGTAGCCAACGCACGCTCCCAAGTTAAGAGCCCATGGGGCCAATTATGGGAAGAAAACATTAACAATAGTCTGTTCTTTTACCAGAACTTATAAACAAACAAATAAACAAACAACAAACAGCACGGCGTTACAGCCCGTATGCGCCTTGGCTTACCAAGCGACCTTTGCCCAGCCCGAAGGCCTGCCGTTTACGAGGTGATGGATGGTCAATTCGACGAAACCCTCTGAGCCGTTATTCTTGGTTTTCTAGACCGGGCCCGCCATCTCACCGTTAGATAGCTCCTCACTTCTAATCACGCAGACTGAGTGGACCTCTTACCATCCTCAGATCCAGATAAAAATCCCTGACTTGGCCGGGAATTGAACCCGAGGCCTCCGGGTGAGAAGTAGGCACACTGCCCCTTAGGCGCGGGACAGGCATAACTTATCAACTATGTGGTAAATTTCCACGGTTTCATTTATTGCATTCTCCCGTACATCACCATTCCCTTAAACACCTAAACTTTCATCTTCCGTTATGCCTCGTGGAATGTCAGCTGAGGAGCTGTCTGGTATGACAAGAAATGATGCGATTAAGGAAGCCAGACAATACAAGTGTTAAGGACAGGAAATATTTAAGTTGTGTTTGAATTTCTATACGATGATACTGGATTTAGAATGTTGAACTAGTAGTATTTCTTGTAATATTTTCGTTCCATGGAATTGCCCGTTGTACTCTTGTTGTTGTAGTTGTTGTTGGGAAATTGTGTTTTAACTTTATTTTATTATCACACTACTGTAGTGATCATTGCCAACGGGATATTTCCCAATTGCGATGTATTTAATAATAATAATAATAATAATAATAATAATAATAATACACTGACTGACAGAGCAAATGCAACACCAAGAAGGAGTGGTCAGAACTTTATGCCAATTGCAGGGTAGACTGACGTCACCGAGGTATGCTCATGATGTGAAATGCGCCGCTGTGCTGCGCACGTAGCGAACGATAAATGGGACACGGCGTTGGCGAATGGCCCACTTCGTACCGTGATTTCTCAGCCGACAGTCATTGTAGAACGTGTTGTCGTGTGCCACAGGACACGTGTATAGCTAAGAATGCCAGGCCGCCGACAACGGAGGCATTTCCAGCAGACAGACGACTTTACGAGGGGTATGGTGATCGGGCTGAGAAGGGCAGGTTGGTCGCTTCGTCAAATCGCAGCCGATACCCATAGGGATGTGTCCACGGTGCAGCGCCTGTGGCGAAGATGGTTGGCGCAGGGACATGTGGCACGTGCGAGGGGTCCAGGCGGAGCCCGAGTGACGTCAGCACGCGAGGATCGGCGCATCCGCCGTCAAGCCAAGCGGTGGCAGCCCCGCACGCCACGTCAACCGCCATTCTTCAGCATGTGCAAGACACCCTGGCTGTTCCAATATCGACCAGAACAATTTCCCGTCGAGCACAGCATAGACGTGCACGCCTGGCATGGTGCCGGGCTAGAGCGACTTGGATGAGGGAATGGCGGAACGTCGTGTTCTCCGATGAGTCACGCTTCTGTTCTGTCAGTGATAGTCACCGCAGACGAGTGTGGCGTCGGCGTGGAGAAAGGTCAAATCCGGCAGTAACTGTGGAGCGCCCTACCGCTAGACAACGCGGCATCATGGTTTGGGGTGCTATTGCGTATGATTCCACGTCACCTCTAGTGCGTATTCAAGGCACGTTAAATGCCCACCGCTACGTGCAGCATGTGCTGCGGCCGGTGGCACTCCCGTACCTTCAGGGGCTGCCCAATGCTCTGTTTCAGCAGGATAATGCCCGCCCACACACTGCTCGCATCTCCCAACAGGCTCTGCGAGGTGTACAGATGCTTCCGTGGCCAGCGTACTCTCCGGATCTCTCACCAATCGAACACGTGTGGGATCTCATTGGACGCCGTTTGCAAACTCTGCCCCAGCCTCGTACGGACGACCAACTGTGGCAAATGGTTGACAGAGAATGGAGAACCATCCCTCAGGACACCATCCGCACTCTTATTGACTCTGTACCTCGACGTGTTTCTGCGTGCATCGCCGCTCGCGGTGGTCCTACATCCTACTGAGTCGATGCCGTGCGCATTGTGTAACCTGCATATCGGTTTGAAATAAACATCAGTTATTCGTCCGTGACGTCTCTGTTTTTTCCCCAACTTTCATCCCTTTCGAATCACTCCTCCTTGGTGTTGCATTTGCTCTGTCAGTCAGTGTATCTCTGATAGCTAGCTAGACACACGAATGCCTGAGCTTAGCCCCTTGCGTACTCCTCCAGGAAGATAGATGTTAAGGACTGCTTTAGTTCAGTACAGTTAGTGTTATTTTCGAAACGGTTAAGATTAAAGACATTAAAGATACGTGCTTCAGTGCAAACAAAGGATTTGTTAAATTTAGTGCTACGCTGAAGGGGAATTTGAAGGGTAGTTTTTGTAAACCTATTATCTCTGTTATGTACCGACTCCATAGGTTGAAATGCATTTTAAAGGAAGGATGGGATCTTCAGTTTGAGAATTTTGTGCGTAGCAACAGCTACTGAGATTTCCCGACGTTCATGGAGTTTCAGACATTGCAGCTATATGTAATAGGGTGCTATGTGTTCATTACGCCTGGCATTTGTCACGTTACGAACACATGCGTTTTGTACGCTCAGTAGTTTTATGTTTAAAGTTTCAGATATGTGTTTGAATACGACTGAACCATAGTCAATGATTGGGAATATAAGACTTTGAACAAGTAGTTTTCACATGAAAGGTGCTGTATATAAGACGTTACGTTTGAAAATATGCGTGGATGACACAACTTTTCGGATCACATTTGAGAGAGACAAAGCAATAAACATCAAAGTTCAAATTAGAAATGCTACGGACTAGAAACATTACATAGTGAAAAGGAAAGCAGCCAAACAACTCTTAGAAATACGAAAATGTTTATTTTACAATTTGCTTACACAGATAAGTCTTATGGCAACAATGGGGTAGGAAAGGGCTAGGAGTAGGAAAGAAGTGGCCGTGCCCTTAATTAAGATACAGCCTGAGCATTTGGCAGGTGTGAAAGTGGAAAACCACGGAAAACATCTTCAGGGCTGCCGATAGTAGGGTTCGAACCTATTATCTCCCGCATGCAAGCTCACAGCTACGCGACCCTAACCGCACGGCCAACTCACTCGGTCGAAAATAAAGTGAGAATTTTGAACTAATTCATTAAGCGCCAGAGGATATTCTTCAAATAATAACTTCACTCCGGTATCGAACTCGGGTCCTTCCAGTTAAGAAACTATGCTAACCTGTCCCTAGGCCACCGCAACTAAGACTTCTACATTAAGACTTCTTCATACTTTTATGGTGTTATTTTGTGATTTATTCTTTTTCTCACTACAGCTACTGCTGTTGCACTGCTAAAGATGCTAGTAAGCCTACTGAAGTCCGATAAATTCTGTTTAGCCGGTATCAAGAAAGCAGTACTTCTTATTTTCGACATCTTGCTGGCATCACTGATAGGCCTGGCAGCAGTAGCGCAGTGAAGACCTCTGTCATCAGGCAAACATTGGAGACAGGAGGAAGCGTTTAGCAGCCTTCTCCGACATGTTATCCTAATCCACAGAACTCCCGTCGTTGTCCCACGACGTTGTCCTTCGCGATCGATTGATTGTGTCTTTTATTCAAGTTATTAGTTGGCATTCGTCATTTTTAGCTATTGCTAGTTGCTCTACGTCGCACCGACACAGATATGCCTTAGGGCGACGATGGGACAGGGAAGGGCTAGGAGCGGGAAGGAAGCGGCCGTGGCCTTAATTAAGGTACAGCCCCAGCATTTGCCTGGTGTGAAAGTGGGAAACCACGGAAAACCATCTTCAGGGCTGCCGACAGTGGGGTTCGAACCTACTGTCTCCCGAATACTGGATTATATGTAGAATAAAAATAAGAAATATGTACATAAATATGTAGCTAAAATTGACAAATATGTAGTTAAATGTGTAATAAATAAAAAATATGTTAAATATGTATTCTTTCTTGTACACAGAAGAAGAAACAAACCCGAAAAAATTTAAAAGTGCAGAGGTTATTCAACCTGTAATTTTCATTTGGGGGCGCAGTTAAAAACTCATTTACTTTCAAATTTTCTGCTGTCATCAAATGCCTTCTGTCTGTTAGGATGTTCTTAAATATATAGAAAAAGACATTTCACTTCACATGAAGTCACTGGCGCGTATTTCAAATAAGGAATGATACTGGAAGATAAGTTCTATTTTTCAGGGAGTTGCACCCAATACGTTTTTCATACTTTGTGTCTTTCTCCGTAGTAGCAGCCACATGTCATTGACCCGTCCTTCACAATGTACTGTTACTTCTTAAGGGATGTACAAACCATCGACATAGCTAAGGGATGCATTCTTTGACATAATAGTACTTTAAATTATTAATTCATTAATTTCAGATGTTTGAGGCGTACAGGCTTTATAAACTATTTTCATATGTTTAATTAAAAAACTTAAATCGATGTAAAATTAGTGGAAAAATAATTGTGTTTTCTTTCAGTTGCGCAATATCCTTCAAAATATTTAAAATATGTAATACGTACCAAAATATTTATTATGCATCGAAATATGTAAAAATATGTATCTTTAAACTCCTGGAATAATGGTCCTTTTAGTGTGATTCGCCGACATTTTAGCTTTTCTTGTAGCTACATATATGGGAAAGAATAAGTAATTACATGTAGACTAATCCGCGCTCTAGGCATTATACTTTACATTGTACTAACATTCGCTATTGTACTAAACTTGTGTTGTTTGGTTCATCAGTCCGTAGACTAGTTTGATACAGCTCTCCATGCCACCCTATATTGCGCTATCCTGTTCATTTATACATAAATAATACGCCCTACATCTCCTCTAATGGCTTCGTCATATTTATTGATACCTCTACCGTTCTTACCACCGACTCTCCCTCATAAACTAACTGAACAAGTCCTGGTTGTCTTAAAACGTGTCCTATTATTCTCTCTCTCTCTCTTCTTCTGCTCAAATTTCACCAAATAGTTCTCCTCTCACCAATTCAGTTCGGTATATCTTCATTCGATGTACCCATCTCAGCATTCTTCTTTAACATCACATTTCAAAAGTTTATATCCTCTTTCTTTCTGCGCTACCTTAGTTATTGTACACGTTTCACTTCCATACAAAGACCCGCTCCAGACGAAAGAAGAAAAAGAAACATAGTTCTAATTCCTATATCAATGTTGGAAGTGAGCACAGACCCAGATAGGTCTTAAGATGACGATACGAATATCGGTGGGGTAGACCAAGGTATGAATTTGACAAGTAGGTTGGAGCAGCTGTGCGATGTAGAAATGAAAAGATTGGCACAGAATAGGGTAGTATGGAACGTTGCATCAAACTAGTCTGTGGACTGATGACTCAATAATAACAAGATAAATTAATTAATTAAACTGGACATCTCTCGGAAATAAGAAGAAAAGTAGACACCATGGAATGTTCGTGATGTCACTCATTTGTGGGTTGATCGTTAAAAACGCCATTTGTCAATTTTCCTTTTAACTCCGATTACAACTTCTTCTTCTTCTTCTACTGCTTTTCCCACATCTGTGGGGTCGCGAGTGCGAACTCTGTCAAACATGTGGACTTGGCCATGTTTTATGGTCGGATGCCCTTTCTGACACCAACCCTATATGGAGGGACGTAATCACTAATGCGTGTTTCTGTGGTGGCTGATAGTGTAGTGTGTTGTCTGAATATGAAGATGAAAGTGTTGGGAGAATCACAAACACCCAGTCCCCGAGCCAGAAGAATTAATCACACGCGATTAATCACACGAACCCGGGACCCTCTGAGCCGAAGGCCTCAATGCTGACCATTCAGCCAATGTAATCTCTGATTGCAACAATAAATTTGCAAGGGTATTTACAAATTAGTAAATATATCGCTCGTTTCCTCAAACGTTTCCCTAATAGCTCTTATTGTATTTAAAATAAATAAATAAATAAATAAATAAATAAATAAATAAATCTATATAATAAAGTTTTAGGGGGCCCGCTGTCTGTAATTTCGTTTGTTATGCCATTTTTTTCAGATATTTATCCGTTTTAGGTTAACTCAAGACCGTATCAGTGGCTTTTACCTATTGTGTCCGTCTATCCATCTGTCCCACCATCACGGCGAAACGACTGGATAGTTCCCAACCAAATATCATATTCAGAGTATACTCATCTAAGAGCATGTTTATATTTGCATATGATTTAAAAATCACAGGATAGACTGGGGGTTTATACGAAAACCAGAACAGGCGTTTTCAATTTCCTCTTATACTATTGATTTTCTGTAAAATCCGTTGACAATATGTGAACCATGCCTTCATTTTAAACAACTTTTGTTATGAACATAATTTCGCTTACTCTTCAAACGACAGAGAAAATTACTAATTTTGGCCTTGGATGACGGATCCCCCTCGCAGACCAACAACGTACCTATCGGTTATCATGGCAACGTCTCTGTCTGCTTGCCAACAGGAAAGTAACGTAATGCCATTTTCGTCATCATTCGTATAAATTCGTGGTTGTTCCTTAGGTAGAAGACGAGAGACGTCAAGCTGCTATTCTGCGGGATATTGGCTGAATACCGTTCGAAGTTGCATTCGTCTTCGAATAGCACTAAGGATGGCTGTTAATATACGGCAGTTCGGCGTAGTGTAGCCCTTCTGGCATATGCTATAATTTTTACTCTATTTCTCTTCTACTTCTGTTTTCTGCTTTAATTTCTTGTCTCTGCCTTAGCTTCTTGAGGCTTAAGTAATAACACCATAAGTCATCTTCTTATCTGTTTACCTAAGAATCCCTACGCATAAATGTCTCCTCTGTTATCGCTTTCTTAAATTCGGAACTCATGCCTTCACAATTTACCGAGGGACATTTGAGTCTTCCAATCTCTCTACTTGGTATATACATATTTGGCCTATCCGCCTGTCCTCAGTTATTATCCCATTTTCAATATAATCGACTTTCTGAACTGTATTATTTTCTTCCTTGATTGTTCCGTATGTATGCGAGTGTTAATCCCGAAACCTGGACACTCTTTCCTTTGGGGAAAAATTCCGAGCTGTTCATATGTGTGACTTTGTGGCCCCGAAAAATATCGAAATATGGACGCAATTTTAATGACAGCCCAGATCTTCGTTTCGGGATAATTGGTGGCTGAACGGCAAGTCGTATCACAAAACAGATAGCACAATCGTCACTCAATTTGGAGAGTTCTACAACTTTGTTCCTATGACTTTTTGTTTTATATCGATCACTTATACGTTGGATAGAGCTACATTTTTCGATTATAATCAAATATCTGCAACTCGATTGTATATGGCATTAGGAAAATTGGCCTGTCTTTATAATGAAAACTCCCGATCTCGATTTTGAATAGCAGTAGGTAGGTGAGCCTGCCGTTGCAGTAAAAACTCCCAAACTCGATTGTGAATGGCAGTATGAATCGTGGCCTGTCATTATCACCAAAGTACCCACCGCCCACCTTACGTCGGAAACAACGTCTGGGGTCCTCCCCGCGGAGTTTCTCGGATAGCGCTAAGAGATACGCAATTTAATATAATCTTACTCATTGCGTATACAGTTATTTACGTAGAAATCCGTATACACGGTAGACTACCGTAGGGAAGCACGGGTGAATTTGCTAGTAAATAAATAATTTATATGTAATTCAAGGAGAATGTATCGTATACTTTTCATCAGTAATTACTAATTAGTGTTCCCTTGCTCAAGACTGTTTTACGACCAATGTATGTTTATAAAATGTTTCAAATGATCTTATTTGATATGTAGGGCCTACACATACTACCGCATTAAAAATACACTGTAGCGAAATATTAAGCAGATACGTATGATCGGTAAATGTAATACGTTTATATGTGGACAGTGATTTTCATAGATGGTGAGTTCGAACCCAACGCGGGGACGCGAACAGAGGAGTACGCCAGTATTAGGCCAACGCCCATGTCGGGGACACATAGCCCATCGCAAGGCAATACACGGGAAGGTCTCAAGATTTAGTCTCCAGCTCTGCTATCCAGGACACACAACTGCCAACTGCCAGAATAAAAAGGGCGGGAAGAAACAGTGGTGGAATGCTTATAGATAATTATGCCTAGGAGCCACATGACAGAAAACTGGAACGGCAGAGAATATTGATTGATTTTTTATAATGTCTCGAGTTGATCATATCTGTTAGTTTATGTCCAATATTCAAAATTTGTCATTATATAACAGACCGTGGGAACCGAAGCCTCTTCAACACAAAGAGTTGGCGTGGGTCTTTCAGGGATTCCCCTAGCTAAGAGTCGTCCTATGAATGTTATAAAAGGGAGCTGAACGAGAGGAGAGACGCTATTCTGAAGTAGTTTGGAGGAAGGAGAGGTTGTCTGTGTATCACAGTGCGCGGATCAAGAGACAATGGAAGTACAAGGCAGTGCGCTAGCACGATAGTTAATACCATGTCGACATTCGAAAAAGCTGCGGGAATACTGAATAAACCTAAAGCCGAAGAAATAATTTCAAAGACATAAATGCTATCAGACGGGAAACTACCTTACTCCTTATTTCCCTAGTACGCCTCTTCAGTGATGCCTAGGCCATCTATGACAGCTGATGGGGGAACTGTTGAGGATCCAACCAGCCTTCGGGCTGAGGACTAAACATACACATACAAATGCTATCAGATCAGGGCGAGTGATGTAATGAGGGAATGACATTATAAACTATGAATAATTAAAGCGCTAAAACACAGACCAGCTTGATCAAAGTAGCAGCGTCATACATGGTAGTACAATATGTGGAAGTAGTAAAAAACTCCCAGGTGATAGCAATTTCTTCTAGGCTGATTACAGTGAGTAACGGCGCCAAATCCGGGAGAAGAACTGTACGGATAAATCTTAGAGGACGTGGTGAACGTGTGAACGAGGTGAATGGAGTGATTGCAGCATCAACGGAGAAGAATGAGACCCATCCAATTCAACCCGGCCGAGGAGACGACATCGCCATGGAGTGCAGTGAGGACGTCCTAGAGGGCTTCGAACCATGAGTCGCTAAATCAACCTATGGTCTTTTGGAGATGAGGCCGCGTGACAACACCTGAACAAGTTAAGTTCTAAACCGATGTAAGCATGAGTTATGTAAATGTAAATAAATAAATAATTGATTGGCTAACATATGGCCACTGGTGGTGTAAATATGCGTGCCGAATGTGATGATTCTATCTTTCCTATACATGTGTCAAACGATAATATATAAGTGTAAAAAGTGCAAAATTAACTTGAAATGAAGAAATACAGCTCTATGTAACGTACAAGGGATAGAGATACGACAAAACATCATAGGACTAAAGTTGTAGATCCCTCCAGATTGAACAGCGCTTTTGTTCTGCAAATTGGATACCGGGCCAATAATAGAGTCAGTGAATATTCGGGATTAGCACTCGCATGCATACGGAGTAATTAAGGAAGGAAGTAATACAATTTTTATGATTCCAGCTGTCACAGGAGTATCAAAAAATGTAACATGTGAAAACTGTACTAAATTTTACCCTATTAAATGATTCTAACTCAATCTAACCCATAAATATAGGAGGTACGAGAAAATGTCATAGGACCTACCATGTAGAACACTATAAGAGGCGTATCATGGTGAATACAGTTTGTCAATATGTCGTACATTTTCAAAGCAGTAACTCTCTAAATAAAGGTCTGCACTTATAAATGTGTCCATGCTTATCTGTATAAATAAAATTGTAGGGGGTCCGTTGTTTGTAATTTCGTTTGTTTTGCTAATCTTCCAGATATTTATCCGTTTTAGACAGCGGACAGCGGTAGGTTTTTGTCCGCCTCTGTGGTGTAGTGGTTAGTGTGATAGCTGCCACCCTCGCGGGTTCGGGTTCGATTCCCGGCTCTGCCACGAAAATTGAAAAGTGGTATGAGGGCTGGAACGGGATCTACTCAGTCTTGGGGGTTCTATTACCTCCTCAGCCATCCTCGAAGTGGTTTTCCGTGGTTTCCCACTTCTCATCCAGGCAAATGCCGGGATGGTACCTAACTTAAGGCCACGGACGCTTCCTTGCCTATTCCTTCCGATCTTCCCATCCCCCCACAATGTCCTGTTCAGCATTAGCAGGTGAATACGCCTGGGCGAGGTACTGATTCTCCCCTCTAGTTGTATCATCGCGACTAAAAGTCTCACGCTCGAGGACACTGACCTTGAGGCGGTAGAGGTGGGATCCTTCGCTGAGTCCGAGGGAAAATTCAACGCTGGAGGGTAAAGAAAGAAAGAAAGAAAAAAGCAAGAAAGAAAGAAAGAAAGACAATGGTAGGTTTTTTAAAAACCAAAACAAACAAATCTTACCAGAACCAGGCGGGAGAAGGCTGCCAGGACACTGTGGCGAAGTGACTCAACGAAAAGGGCATGGCGCCTGTGACAGTCTGTTTCGTTACCGGCACCAATGGAAGAAAACACTTCGCCGTGGGAGGGATTTGAGCATGGACCACCGAGTCTAAGCCACGTGCAAATTCAGCAATATCGCCGGGCAAAGTCCTGTTCAATTCACCCGCGTATCGCTCTGATTGGCTAACTTCAGCAGCTGATAAACTGACAATGGCATGAGTTATCGATTTCTTTTTTCAAATTATCTATGAGTATGATCAACCCTATAACGCTCATATAACCGATTCACGCTTTTTTTGATCACCCTGTATATAGTATATTACAGAGATAATCTTCGTACAAGGTTAAAAGCGCATGCAGACGACCATATTCGGTGCATTTAAGTGGTCAAAGCTGTCTCTCATACACACAGAACCACGTGCGCGTAATGCTTATAGGCCTATTCATTTATTGCTCTCAGTTCTTCTGGCGTGTATAATTTCGCGCGAGTGGAGGGGAAGGGAAGCTGGTCCAGAAGCGCCCCGAACGCGAGACACTCCGTTGACTTCGGGTGCGTTTATCAAAAGAATCAACGCAACAACCACAGGTCCAATGCGTCATCTAGCCTAGCCAAATCCTAAACCGAGTATAGCGTGTACCGCTGACCCCTACACAAACGTAGTAAGGTGATGTTGGAAAAACAGAATTGTTTTCCGGCACTTCGTAATTTGAAGTCAAGACTTAACAATATACAGTGACAAGTTATGAGAGCTACTCATCCATCAGGTATGCATGCACAAAAATGTTGAGCTACTCGAATGCTACTAACGAACTACTAACTATGATATCTACTGCTGCTACTACTGCTACTACCACTACTACTGTTTTATGGCCAGATACCCTTTCTGGCGCCCACCTTATATGGAAGGATGTAATCAGTAACTACTATTGTGTGTTTCTGTGGTGGTTGGTAGTGTAGTGTGTTATCTGACTATGAAGAGGAAAGTGTTGGAACACTCACAAACACCTAGTTCCCGGACCAGAATAATGAATCAGACGGATTAAAATCCCCTACCCGGCCGGGAATCGAACCCGGGACGCTGTGCACCGAAGGCCTTAACGCTGACCATTCAGTCAAGGAGTCGGAATATGATGTAACATTATTTATCCTTAATTTATACATTATAAACAATCAAGTTCATGTGGTTAGGAAAGGTTAATCACATGGTGTTGGGGATTTTAAACATCTCTCTTGCCTGCTTTTCACTCTAATATTTAAATCAAGTCTTTCCCGACACACACAGTACCAACCGTACGCTGATATAAACAAGTATTTCTACCTGAATACAGTTTAATACTGCTGGCAGCAATGTTAGGAGGTTACCAACCTCACATAATCATGACAACATCTCCATTTATTTACCAAAAGACTGACCGAGTTGGCCGAGAGGTTAGGGTCGCGCAGCTGCGAGTTTGCATTTGGACGATAGTGGGTTCGAACCCCACTGTCGGCACCCTTAAGATGCGTGTTCTGTTGTTTCCCATTTTCACACCAGGCAAAAAAGGTCACAGCCGCTTTCTTCCCCACACCCTGCCTTTCCTCTATTCCATTGTTGCCGTAAGACGTATCTGTGTCGGTGCGACGTAAAGCAAACTTATTTACCAAAGGCAATGGGCGGAAATTAAAGCGGTCTTAATGACTGATTTACTCTTGGTGTTAACTTACTAAATAAACTTCACTGTCAACTTGGGTTGATCTGAAGCAGAGGCGTAACGGATATGATACGGCCTCGCCTGCAGGAAACAAAACTGGACAACTCAAAGGAATGATATAAAACCCATCAATAACACATATAAACTTAACGACAACTGATAGAAGCATAACTTTAAGGCAATGTGTATCCATTTAATATAAACAAAGTTCTTACTATTACAAATTGAAAGGAAATATTAAAAAATATTATTTGTAAAATTAAATATTTTGTAGGGACTGAAATACACCATAAATAAGATTACAAATTTAAATTATGTATTAATAGATTTTATTTGTAAAATTGTAATTCGTAATATTTCGTAGGGACTGAAGTACACCATATATACTGTAAATATATGTTTCTATCTTATTTTTTTTTTCAATTGTTAAACTCTAATGTACTCACATTAGTCTCTAAAGAATCTGGATCACGTGGTATAATTTCTGGGGTGCAAAGGCATTAAAGATTTCAATCACACCAGTGGGATGTCACATTCGATGCTGGGGAGGCTGAGTTCTTTATGTCTCAATTTCGAAAATAATCGTTTTGCGGAATAAACAGGAAGAAATAGGTCTAACATATTATATATTGGTACAATTTTCATTGTTTTTTTCTTTTATAGTAATAACTTGGCGCAGACCATATTTAGAGAGCGTGTGGCGCTCGTGATACGGGAAAGAGCTGTGCTAGACTCAACACAGTAACCCATAACTGCGGCCAGATGCAACTTCATGGTAATTACTCTACTTACGAATCGTAAATATATTTTTCGGCCTATTGTGTCGTCCTCCTCGAACGCTGACAGCTTACAACACACAACAGCCTTGGCTCTGCGCGCGCCACTCTTTGTGAGTGACGGACGCGAGGTCTGAATGTCATCTGACGATCTCGTAACAGGAGAACAGACAGCAGTAGGAGATATGACGTAGAATGGACTGCGACTGCGCTGGATGTCTCAAATGTTTCACTTTTTCTTCTGCTAATGGTCAGCTGGACGACTATGCAATGGTACGTGTAAATGCATTGATTGTTATTGTTTATTTTTCATTTTATTCCTTATGGTCATCTAAGGACCACGTTTAAACAAGCCACCAGCTCTCCTATCTCTCAAACGCATTCTCTTTTCTTTACACTCCTCCCAGATGATCTTAAGTCTAAACTTCTCCTTTGTAACTCTTCAACTGAGATGTTGCGTGACTTGACAAGTTTCTCCGGCGCATTCCTCATTCCCGCAATTTTCTTCCTAAAGGTTGTTCTTTCCTGTACATTTTCTTCCCAAACTAGAGTATGGTTTCAGTGTATGGGACCCTCACCAGGATTACTTGATTCAAGACTGGAAAAGATCCAAAGAAAAGCAGCTCGATTTGTTCTAGGTGATTTCCGACCAAAAAAAAAAAAAGTAGCGTTACAAAAATGTTGCAAAATTTTGGCTCAGAAGACCTGCGAGAAAGGAGACGAGCTGCTCGACAAAGTGGTACGTTCCGAGCTGTCAGTGGAGAGATGGCGTGGAATGACATCTGTAGACGAATAAGTTTGAGTGGTGTCTTTGAAAATAAGAAAGATCACAACATGAAGCTGGAACTTAAGAGGACAAATTGGGGCAAATATTCGTTTATAGGAAGAGTTGTTGGGGATTGGAATAACTTACCAAGGGAGATGTTCAATACATTTCCATTTTCTCTGCTATCATTTAAGAAAAGGCTACGAAAACAACAGATAGGGAATCTGCCACCTGGGCGACTGCCCTAAACGCAGATCAGTAGTGATTGATTGATTGATTGATTGATTGATTGATTGATTGATTGATTGATTGATTGATTGATTGATTGATTGATTGATTGATTGATTGATTGATTGATTGATTGATTGATTGAGGGCCAGTCTCTTTGGAATCATCCTCTTCATGTGTCCATAAAATTATAGTATTTTCCTCATAAAAGTTGTTATCTTCTCAACTTTTTCGAAAAGTTCTGTATTTGGTTTAAGTCGGAATATGGATTGTGAATCTAGTGACTTCTTTGGACCTAAAATTTTCCTAAGGAATCTCCTTTCCCATTTTCAATTGCTGGGTCCGTTACCCTCGTCATGGTTTCCGCCGAATATACTTTAGACACTGTGCTCTGACCACCGTACAATAATGTTTCAGTTTTGTTTGGATGGATATAAACTTGGATTTATTAGCTCCATGACATAGTCTGAAAGCCATGTCCATCTTTACCTCCACTTTTTATAGCTTCGTTCCCATTTCTATTTGAGGTTATAATTTTCCCCTGTTGTTTCCCATTTGCAATCACTCCAATTAGAAGAGAAAACTTCGGCCCTATGGCTAAGTGGTTAGAGTGCTGGCCTTTGGTCACAGGGGTTCCGGGTTCAATTCCCGGCAGGGTCGGGATTTTTTTTGCTAGGGGTTTTACGTCGCACCGACACAGATAGCTCTTATGGCGACGATGGGATAGGAAAGGCCTAGGAGTTGGAAGGAAGCGGCCGCGGCCTTAATTAAGGTACAGCCCCAGCATTTGCCTGGTGAGAAAATGGGAAACCACGGAAAACCATCTTCAGGGCTGCCGATAGTGGGATTCGAACCTACTATCTCCCGGATGCAAGCTCACAGCCGCGCGCCTCCACGCGCACGGCCAACTCGCCCGGTGGTCGGGAATTTTAACCACCATTGATTAATTCCAGTGGCTCGGGGGCTGGGTGTTCGTGCTGTCTCCAACTATCCTCCACCACAATAACACGCAGTTATCTATATATTCTACACATGGCAGATGCCGCCCACCCTCATCGGAGGGTCTGCCTTACAAGGGCTGCATTCGGCTAGAAATAGCCACACGAAATTAAAACCATCATTGGTTAATTTCGCTGGCACGGGGCTGGGTGTATGTGTCGTCTTCTAATCATTTCACATCACGACGCGCAGGTCTCCTACGGGAGTCAAATCAAAAGACCTGCACCTGGCGAGCGGAACGTGTCCTCGGACACTCCCGGCACTAAAAGCCATATGCCATTTCAGAGGAGAAAAAAAGAATGGGAAGAAAGACTAGTTCGTGTCCCATTTGGAATCACTAAAATTATCAGCAGTCTATCAGGGATTTCCAACGTCCATGCAGCAGGGAAACTGCTAGTAAATTAAAGCGTACTCCAGGTAACCGTGTGATAAGTGGTAGGCTCAGGGATTCTCCCACCCGGTTGTGTCCGATGAGCGCCGCATCTTCAGTTGACTAGGATCAGACGAGTTTGACAAGTTTAGGGACTTTCTGCTGTATACATTTAACACATCTAATAATGTTTCTCCGTACAGAATTAGTAATAAAAACTCGATATCAGAATGAGCACCTTATACGATAGTGTTATTGCTCGCCCAAAAAATGTGCTTTCTGAATAAGACCATAACGGTGCTATCTGAGAGATGGTTTATAAAAACACAAGAGTTGTATACCTGATCTTTGGCGGTAGATGTTCCACAAATACAATATGGAATCGAAGTTAAGATGTGGCAAGGTGTCTCACGAGGTATGCAGAAGAGTTGGCTTTCCGTTCTCGTGGTTCTGGTCTGACAACTTTCCACACGAAGCGCATTCCTTACTATAATGCTATAGGCCTAGTACTGTAGTTATTATGACTGGGGACTAATTCAGGGCGGGTTCTATTTCACTAAGATTAAAGCGTCCTAGTAAAACGTGGTGACTCCAATATGGAAGAAACACAGTTTTACGGCTTACTGCCCTTTCCTGCTTGGATGAAGTGCAGTTTTACAGCTAGCTACCGTTCCCCGTTGGATGAAGCACCGTTTTACGGCTAGCTGCCCTTCTCTTCTTATATTAACGAAATATGCTTTAGTTCACCTGTCATACAAATGTTGCAAACTAAAGGGTATCATCACGTTGTATTTGACTGTATTCTACAGTACCAGTTGTGAGGGTGGGGTCACAACAAGGAAACAACTAGCGTGTGAACTAGTTCATCCGCCAACGAACTCTGACACGGCCCGCTTTCAACCACTAGAACTGAAAGTTTAAGTATTATTGCTATTTCAACAAGCAATTATCCTATGTGTGATCTAGTTACGTGCCCGGATTCGGAACGATTAATTTTTATCTATATTGACAGAAAATAATACAGTTCCTTTTAAAAATTAAGTTGATTCGATGTATCCATTAGTAATAATACCACGGAAAAACGTGGCCAGTTCTTACAAGCGCCCTTAATACCATTTAAGAATCTGGAAACAGAATATCGTTATCTTAAATGAGTTAAAGGTTATTTCACTGTTACATAGTAAATCAATCGTCGCTTGGAGCAATCATGACGTCACCGATATAGGCATTGACGGATATACGTAGTATTCGCGATACATTCTCTCTTCATTAATTTGTCATGCAATGAAATCAGATTCCAACAAAGCCTATAATTATGATATACACTGACTGAGCAAATGTCATGGGATAGCGGAGCACTGTGCGCAGGTGTGTTGTCTGCGCACCACACTCCTCCTGTGCCAGCGGCAGTTGTATAGGCGACCTTGTGAGCAGTGGCTGTGCATGTGACAGGTGTAACATGGAATGTCGTCGTGAGGTGACACCGTTCGAGCGGGGTATGGTGGTCGGTGCCCGACGGATGGGAAGTGCGATTTCGGAAGTTGTGCGGGAATAAGGCTTCACACGATCAACCGTGTCCAGTGTGTATCGTGAATGGTTGAATGCGGGTGTCACCGTCCACAATAGACGAACGACCGGCCGTCCAGCCACCCTCGATGACCGTGACCAGCGACATCTGAGACGGATTGTCAATAGTGACAGACGGGCAACCGTGCAACAAATCATGGCTCAGTTCAACACAGGCCGTGCTAGACACGTCTCCCAGTGGACAATTTGTAGGAACATGGGTTCTATGGGGTATGGGAGCCGGCGCCGCACACGGGTGCCACTGTTAACCCAACGTCATTGGGCACAACGAAGCGCATTTGTCGCCAGTCACCAGGGATGGACACTGGAACAATGGCGTAACGCGATATGGTCGGACGAATCACGATTTCAACTGCACCATGCCGATGGGAGGCACCATGTATGGCGCAGACCACATGAAGCGATGGATCCCGCCTGCCTCGAAGGTGTGGTCCAGGGCGCTGGTGTCTCTTTTATGGTCTGGGGTGCATTTTCCTGGTATGGCTGGTATGGAATGGGCCCCCTAGCTATTCTGGAAGAGACTTTGAATGGTACGCGGTATGTTGAGCTGCTCGGAGACCATCTCCACCCATTTTTGGCCTTCCAGCGCCCAGACGGTTCTGCGGTGTTTCAAGAAGTTAACGCGCCGCCACATCGCTCACACGTGGCCCGGGAATGATTCCAGGAACATGCAGCGGAGGTCCAATGACTGACATGGCTACCCAGGAGCCCCGATATGAACCCTATCGAGCATATTTGGGATGTCCTCGAACGCAGGCTCCGTGCCATGGATCCTGCACCCACGAACAGACCAGTGTTGGCGGCCGCTCTGCAAATGATTTGGTGTCAGCTACGTCCAGAGGACTACCAGGGACTTGTCCACTCACTTCCATGGCGTCTCACTGCAGTTCGCAGGGCCAGAGGAGGCCCCACACGCTATTAGGTGACTATCTCATGACATTTGCTAAGTGAGTGTATATCTACTTATCGTAAGGTACTTATCAAGTACTTATTTATTTTAGTTTCAATAGTTAGCATGTTCGAGTAATTAGTAGTTAGAAAAAGCAAAGGGCGTTGTAGTGGGTGGAGAAACACTAAAGACCATAAATACGCGGGTGATCTGGCAGTATTAGCGGAATAAGAAAAAGATCTATAAGTGTTGTTGAAAAATATTGAAAGAATGGGCAAAGAGTTCGGAATGAGATCAACAATGGAAAGACTAAGATGATGGGAGTAGGAAAGGAGGAAAATGCTATTAATATAACATTAGAGGGAAAGAAATTGGAACAAGTAAAATCACTTAGATATTTGGAAGTGGCAAATGGAAGCTGTACAAAAGACGTAAGAAGCAGAATATCCATGGGAAAAGAAGCTTTCGGAAATGTGAGAGGGCGAATAACTGCTCTTTCAAGAGTACGGTGTATACTTTTGGAAGTTACATTAATCGATCCTCTTGAAGCTTGCAAAAATAGGCCTGTGGAGGGATAATTTTGATAATATCCGTGCAAAATATCCACGAAACAGAAGTAAAGGGGTAGAGTTGATCTTTGTAACCCAGCGTAGTGAAATTGTGTTCATTTTCATAATATTTTATATTAGACGCTTCAATAACACTATTAGTTGAATTTATGATTATATTATTTATTTATTTATTTATTTATTTATTTATTTATTTATTTATTTATTTATTTATTTATTTATTTATTTATTTATTTATTTATTTATTTATTTATTTATTTATGCTCTTTACTAACGTAATATATAATTTATTCAGTACAGAAAGTTGGGTAAAAGGTCTCGAATTTCTTATCAACATTCCTAGCATTCAGTTGGCATTCTTTGTTACTGTATTGATATGATCGTTGAACGTTAGCTTACCGTCAAAAATGATACGAAGATCCTTAAAAGTTAAAATTATATCCAATTTTGCCCCGCGTATATGATAGGCTGAGGCTTCAAATTCCTTCCTCCGAGTAAATCTCATGTATTTACAATTACTAACATTCAAAGACAAATTATTAATAGACTATCACACAAAGAAATGATATTATAAATTTCCTTTTGCAACTCATCCTGGTCTTTGTGGTCGCTGATGTATTTGTAAAGTTTCAAATCATCTGCAAAAGGTAAACCTTCAGAGTGGCAAATATTGTTTGGTAAATCATTAATTAGAATTAAAAACAAAAGAGGTCCAAGATTTAAACCTTGCGGTACCCCAGAAGGACTGATAAAATTATCTGAAATTTCATTGTTAAGAGAAGCAAACTGCTCTCGACTGTTTAAATATGAACACATTAACTGAAATAACTGTTTACAAAAAACAAATGTATACATTTTTGAAACTTTTGACTTTATCGAATACTTTTTCGAAATCCGTATAAATAACATCGGTCCTTCCGTTGGTATAATGCTATCACACAAATTTTGAGTATAGCCCTAAATATTGGTAATAACTGTTGGGTAGAAGTTCATGTTGAAATTCAGAAAACGCAATCTTAACATGGTTATAAATCTTACTGTGCAATATATGTTCGTATACCTTAGCTATGGCATTGATAATACACACTGGACGATAATTAGATATCATCACAAAAATTCCTGTCTTAAAAATGGTTGTGACTTCAGCTATTCTCCATTTCTCAGCAACGATTGAAGTGTGGATAGAAAGATTAAAAATGAAAGTTAATTGATTAGCCAATAAATCGGCACAAGCCCTAATTATATACGGGGGTATGCCATCAGGACCACTCGATCTTTTAGGCTTTAGTTTACCCTTAATAGTCTTTTTTCACCTTTTCAACAGATATCTTACTAACACGTAATATCTCAACAGAGAGAAATAGGGGAATCTTATCCAAAGCCAAATTATCCGATTTGTAATTAAAATCTGATCTGAATAAATTGACGAAAAATATCGAGCATTACCATGAACAATATTACCGCCCTCGTAGCTCTCACCATTATACTCAAACGCAGTTCCTCCTGATCTCATTAATCGCTTATATTTGATGTGCCCCAAGAAATGTGTTATATCACATTTTAAAGTAACCTCTAATTCGTTGATATAATCTCCTCACGCGGAATTTATTTTTACTTTCAATTCAGATCTGAACTGCCTAAATCGATCATCATAGCACCTGGAGAACATTCTCTTTATGGCACACTTCCTTTCCTTTTTGATTATCTGAATGATATCATGATTAAACCAAACTGGAAATTTTGACTTTTTAATGACATGATCCTTAGGTATGCAATTACCGAAGCATCTATATACTGATGAGTAAAAGAAATCCACAGCCTAATCCACGTTCTGATACGTTTACAACGGGTTCCAATCAATATCTCTTAATTCATGATACAGTTGTAGAAAATCCGTTTTCTTGAAATCGTAGTATTCTCGATTTATATTTTTTGGTAATGTACACCTTTTTACTGGAGCTGATGATAAACAAAGTGGGGGGGGGGAAGGTGATTTAAATCTTCTGACACAAGAGCAAATTCCTCACGTTCCACATTAAATATGAAATTGACCAGTACAAGGACCAGCGCCCTAGAACTGTAATTAAGAATATTATTGCAGAACGTTAAACTTAAATATGTTATCAATTGACCCAATTTTTTACCAGTCACAGTTCCTTCTGTAAAGGAATAACCCGTCCCATTTATTTCAGGAATACTGAAACCACTCATGATAACGCAGTCCGAAATCATAAGATTATCAGTGCTTTCTGAATAATCAAAGTATTCCTGATACACTGTTAAAGATGATACTGGAGTAATGTACACAACATTTATAAATAATTTATTATTATTATTATTATTATTATTATTATTATTATTATTATTATTATTATTATTATTTGAGATACAAATAGTAAGTGATTCACAATGTGGTCTAGTGTATTTGGATAGGCCTACTAGTTTCGCTCTAAAACGCTTTTTGGCGGTAATCAAGACTCCCCCGCCCCGCTCCTTGCTGGTTACTAAAGGTTCTTTGTCATTTCTGAACACAAAATATCTACTGTCAAATAGTTCACTATCATATATACTATTTGATAAAGAAGTTTCAGTCAGTACAAGACATTATACGAAGAGCACAGGAGATTTCGGATAAATATATCAACCTTCACGTTCTAAGTACTATTACATTTTAATAAACAAAAAACTCATTATCATGGCCATAAAAAATCAAAGTTGAAAAAGTAACAAAATTATGATGAAAAAATTACAATTTATCCAAATATCCTTCACAATGAATAGCATGCACTTGACTTCCATCAGTCTTCCTCATCAAAATATTGCCACTCCTGTTCACCCACTTATTTTCCCTATCACGTTATTTAGCTTTAGCAAATAGAATTTGCCTATGAGGAGCTAAAGGCTGATTAATATATGCATATAGTACTAGGAACGGAAAGACCAAGATGGGTTATGGACAAAAAGATCTGTTCCTTATAACATCTTCTAATTTTTTTACAATAATGCCACGAGTTGGACGATTATTAACTTACAGCCTATGACATGCATCAATCATATCATCTTTTATTTCTACATCCAGCGCTTTGGTGACATTAATGACCGTCTGACAGATATTTTCATTCGGTACTTCACGAACACCGTATATCTAGAGTGCGCTAATCCTAGAATACTGCTCATTGTTATCGCACCTGGTTTTTTAGTTCACTGAACGTTTTTGCAAGCCGATTGTTTTCAGGTAATAAGTTATCAATACTACTTTGTTGCCGATTAATTACTCCCAGTGGTGTGCACTGAGGACTACCAAGGCTATCGGTGAAGCCCAAACCTCAATGGAGAAAGATGGAAAACTAAATCACATTATAATGTAAGCATCTGACACGTCATTCCATTTACAAAACTTGAAAGGAATGATCATAAACGTCTGTTTTATTTTTGAGTGCAAGGCATCGGAGACTGATATCGTAGTCCAGGCTCTGCGCCCCTCTCCCCTCGCCTCACCCAGCCCGCCAGACTGCTGAATGTTCCATAAGTGCGAGGACCGAGTGGATAGGCGGGCAAGGCTTCGGTCCTTCAGATTAGGGTTGGGCACTATGTCCCTGTTTCGGCACACTGTGCTGGTGCATAGTTATGTTCCGCTGTTCCAGAACACCGAGTGTCAATTGTTCCGAAACATTCTCAAGCGAGACTGAGGCAGTGACTCGCTATACCGTTGGAAGCGCCACTATGCACTGCCCTTCGCCTACTAGCTGTCTGTCGATACCGGCTGCGTGTCGCCACATGCTGGAGTGTGTCGTGTTCTATGTTCTGTCACATCCTCTTTGTTCTGTGAGTTCCGTTGCACCGGCAACTTGCATTCGGTACATGCAAATAACGTAATGTGTTCTTATATGTCTTCAACTGTTTTCTAAGAGTGTGTTCATTGAAGCATAGTAATATAACCGTACGGAAGATGGTAAACTTAGCATAATGTCGCACCGGAGTCCTGTTTAGGACTTTTTTACTAGAATAAAACCGGACAGAGTTAAATGAAATTTATATTCTTCTACTTTTTCTGCAATGGAATCTTCAACCGGCACAATGATAAGACATTTCGAACTTAAACACCCCACGATTTTTATTTTCGTGTTCTGCTTGTATATTGTGTACGTAAATAGAGTACTGACGAATGTTTCTTCAACTGTGCGAGTATATTTTAATTGGTGAAAAAACATTGTGACATTTGTAAACACATCTATTGGCAGTGCAATTGTGACAGGTGTATTTCAGAATGAATGAAAACATTCTTACCCTAAAAACAACATTTAGACATGATTTTTTGGGTGCATATTTCATAGTTCTGACTGATTTTTCACGTGCCGTGAAGTTTTATCCTGGCCCTAATTACTCACAATATAGGCTGATACATTCAACCGGTGAAAATACCCTTGGATTAGTTACTTTTAAACACCTGCACTGCATTTGTGACCGTGTTATGTATATTTCATATTGACCGAATAAATCTTCACCTAAAACCAGCCTTTAAACGTTATTATTTCGGGCGAATTTCAGTGTTCCGAATGTTCCTTCACGTTCCGTGCAGCTTTACGCTGGCCGTAACTACACACAGCTCGTCCGGCACAGTAGTACTTTCCCGCTGACGCGGAGCACGTCATGTTGCCTCACGAAGTTCTCTCTATTGCGCAGTTACAGTCCTGTGTGCCGGCACACTGTACCGAAACACTCCACCTCAAGTTCCTAATGTTCCGCAACAACTGCCTGTTCCGGTGTGCCCAACCCACTGCTAAGGAGGGAGAGAGCTCATTGACTCGAAGTTCTCCGGAAGATTCTGAACTGACACGACTGACCCATGTACTGCGGTATCACGTGTTTATTGTTGCATGAACAAGACATCTTACTGATTGTTTATAGTTGAGCCAATTATTTGTGTATTTTAGCAGTATTCAAGAACAATTTTAGTTTATTTGAAGTTACTGAAGTGCCTTTTGTAAAAGGGCTGAATCGTATTAAACAGACAGGCCGTACTGGATAAACCATTCTCGCAACTGAAGTATGCAGATAAATTGCCGTTAGTGTAAAATGGTAAGCCTGTTCCACATCTTCCCCGAATCAAACTCCTCGTACTCTTAATTTCCCTGGCTTGGGGACTAGGTATTTATGACGTCTTCGCAATTCATTTCATCCATATTATGTCACCACCAAGACTTTCCAGAAGACACGCATTATTATTATTATTATTATTATTATTATTATTATTATTATTATTATTATTATTATTATTATTATTATTATTATTAAATTAATAAGCATGAACTTCTACAGCATTACCATCGGTCGTACCCATCATTCACTGCTTTATTATCTTCTTTGGTAGATCAGTGGTGGTATCCGACCCCATGATCACGGGTTCGATTCTAAACAACCATGCCTTATTCATCGTATATACTTCCTGACCTCATAATTCTGACTTAATTATATAGATAACAGAGTGTTGGTATTTCACTCCCGTCTACTTCTACATCCTTGAAGGAAGACACCAAGGCTACTGTTATAAGAGTAATATCATTTTCTTTTTATAGGTAGATCTACTAAAATAAATGCACTTTTTATGGTCAGTGTTTTCTTTTGTTGTTTGGAATCGAACTCGTGATCATGGATCGGACACCATCACCGATCTACCGCGGAAGCTAATAAACCAGTGAACGACGTGCACGACAGCCCTCACTGCTGCTGCTACTAAACTGTTTTCATTCTTCCCCTGAAGGGGGAGGCGGTCCTCTTCGACGGTAACGCCGTCTCTCAGGCCGGGAGGTTTTTTACGGGGAAGGAGATGCTCGGAGAATGTGAGGGGGTTGGTGGTCATGGCCTATACTAGGAATTATCCCAGAATTAGCCTTAATGCAGGATAATGGAAAACCATGGAAAACCATTCTCAGGACAGCCGACGGTTGGTGCCAGCCGTGAGGTCCAGCCCTTTCCCGTCTCACGAATGCAGAGGCGTAGAACTACCGTAGAGCCGTGGCCACCCCTCCTCTGGTCGGAGTGCAGAGCTTTTGGACCACGGACCAGCTGTGGCCACATGTGGGCCGAGACGCCGCCCTCTCTTTTTTCTTTTCCCCCATGTTTTCATTCCAGAGTGCGCCCCCTAGATCGTGACGCGATCTCTCGGGCCAGGAGAGGTGACAAGAAAGTGGGATTTGATAGAGGAAGAAGATGGGTAGACGATTTGTTGAAATAAGAGATGGCTACGGAGATGGAAGTTGAAGGGAAGTGTGCGGGAGGTAAAGATTAGAAGAGAGTGCCTGTAGGAAGATGCATGAGGAGCAGGTGGAGGGTATGTGAGATTATTAAGGGATCTGATGGGAAGGCGAAGGATATCTAATGACGGAAGGGGTGGGACGAAGTAGCTAGATTGGGAAAGGGGTGGACAAACGAGTTGACGGGGTGGAACAAGACCAACTCCAATACTCAGACCACAACATGGCTGCTGTACCGGGCCAAAGCTGACGTGGCGATGAATAACCTAATAATAGTCGTAAGAAATTTGTAGTACGAAAATGTTTATCCATGGTTATCAAACACGCAATATTTGAAACATAAAATAACAGTGGTAATTTTAATTACGTTTTATCTATGAGAGTAGGCTATGTCACGTAGAGCGGACTTTGAAAGCTTTACAACAAACAGCAAGTTATAAGTACGACTTCATTTAAATGTAATCACATATTCAAGAAATTTACAGACTAAGTGACATAACGCCCACAAAAAATCATTTTTCCTTCTCTTAACATTAGCACAACATACCCATTAGCTCATTATATTGCAGCCGAACAAAACTAGCACTGTGCATTTCCAACGAACAATTTTAAAGAAAGTTTCTACACCATTCATTCGTAAGTTTTAGAACCTCCATTCTGAGTTTCAAAAGTGTTACTACATTTAGTTTTGTTACCAGGAAGAGTCCAATAACATATGTGTGGTCACAAAGTATGGAATACGACATAGAAACCTGAATGCTAGTAGCTGGATCCAGCTCAGAACTATTTTCTGCCACTCCTAAAATCTTTCCAGCTTTATATGTCAGTTTAGAACTGACAAAGACTTCATCCAACATCAATGTCATAACTTTATCATTGTGTTGGAGAAGTTTAGCCTTCTCCTTTAAAAATGGTTTCTTGAGAAGGCCCAATACCAGTGCTATTTTGACCTATTTTTGTCAAAAATTTTCCTAAATAGACAGGATGTGGTAAAGTCATCACGTGTGTATTCCTCAACATGCGATAAGCCCCAGGAAAAGAATAGTAAAATGCTGCTGCCCATATTAGCAACTCAGAAGTATATCTCACTTGCTTCAGTAAACTAAGTTACAACTGTTCTACTACAAACTTAATTTTATTGTGTTTCTTTTTTTCTTTTTCAAAATTTAAAATAAGGGCATTTTTCAGAAAGTTCACCAAAATAAGTACTCTATCACTCAGTTCAATACTACTTTCTTAATAATTAACAAGATGACTTACCAGAGTTTCGAATTTGCTCCATCTGTCACACTTCAGGCCATCCTGTCCTTCACATTTTCTGCAGGTAAAGGAGTGTTTTCAAAACGCACTTTAACTTTTAGGTCACGCATCACTTTAAAACTCTCCACTAGAGATGGAATATCTTGGTCTTGAATTTTTAAGAATAGAACTCTATCATCTATTACAATCACAATGAATGGGCTCACATTTCTCTTCTTCACTTCTGTCTTGAAAAACTGAAAATTATCAATATTGTCCTCTTCACACCAACGTTTAAACACTTCTTCGTCTCTCTGTAGCAATTGCTGTTTACGCTTTTCAGGGTCCTTTTTTTGTCGAGGCAAACTAATGGTATTATACTAAGGCTGATTGTCAAATATGGTTAGATAGGCTTCAGGTGCAGTTTAGGATTGTTCCTATGGATGCAAATCGGTTCACCATTCTCAACGGTAAAGACAATTTCACGCACAATAAACTTAGGATCAAAATGTTTGATGCAGACAACAGTCTTATTATTTACAGTGAAATTTTCACGATGCATGAAACGAACTCATCTCTCTCTTAAGATTTAGTCCTTCGGAAATGTGAAGGCAGAAATTCCTGAAGAATTGCCATAATTAGACTTACAGAGAGGTACACAACACGATCGACCCATGCTAATCTAAAGTATGTACACTGCATTCTAAAACGACAGTAATAACATTAACAATAACACACGAATACAAAGATAAACAAACACATAACATATACGTGACTACGTGTAAACAGGAGATAGCCTATACTAAGTATATTAAACTTCCAGAAAAAAAGAGAACCGAACGACTCCTACACTTCTTTGTCATTATTGAAAGCTATTAAAAGCAGCCACCAATGCAGACCCGAAATACTTCATTCACAACGATTACTTTAAACTGGCTTTCACGATCACACTGAATTCATTCATGGCCCGCGCTCACCGCCATCTTGCCACAAATCGAAACCTGCCTTGAGGTCTGAGTATTGGAGTTGGTCTTGGGTGGAACAGGTAGAGGAGCAGGCCGGGGGCGAAGGTAGATGTTGTTAGGAGATGAGCGAGCTGGTTGAGGAGGGGAACGAGATTGCTCCGCTCTCTAGTGATGACGGTAAATATAGACTCCAGAGGCAATAACGTTCTGGACGCCGGCTGTAGTCGGTAGACGAAGTCTGGGCCAGTACTTGTCTGTATTCGAGATGCACGACGGACGGGGACTCCTGCGGTGTGTAGTTCTCGGAGGATGTCCTGGCTTGAAATGGATGGTTCTATTCCACGGATGACACAACTAGGCAAACCGTGGGAAGAAGGTAGGGGCTGCGTTGACGATGGTAACGTCGCTACTGCTGAGGCATCTGCTTGAGGCGTTGGTGAAGGCGATGGCTGTGTTGCTGGTGTTGAATCCAGTGGTGGTGGTGGTGGTGGTGGTGGTGGGGGGGGGGGAGTTATTGGGGACTAGGTTGGGCGGGGTTCGAAGAAATGGGAAGTGATGATGACATGATAGGTGAGGGATGACAAGTCGAGACCGTAGTGGCTGGAACGTAAGAAGAGGTATAAGCGGACGTTGTAGTGGTGGTGGTGGTGTAAGTAGAAAGTGAGGGCGTTGTTCTGGGTGGAGACGCAAAGACGACGAAGGAATAAATGGTTCTGGGAAGAGTTGATCTACGATAGTCTGAGGAGTGGATACCACTGGGTGGTATCTGTTGTGAAGAGTCGCACCGGTGTCTTGAAGGCGGAGTATGTCGTCCTCTCGGCGGAGATATAGTAGAACCGTCGTGGATGGCGAAGATGTAGTGCTGTCCAACAGCTTGATGACATCATGGCCTGGGACGCCAGCTGTGCGAAGGTCGGTGAAGACGTCATCCTCAGAGAGGGCCAGGTCGACGCCAGGAATGACACAGGTGTACATTGTTGGGTAGGCTGACTGCCAACTCGGTGCCAGCCTATGTGCTTTTTTACGGTCGGCGAGGTAGTGAGCTAAAGATGTGAGCCACCCGGCCGAGCAAAAGACTTGGAGCTTCTGCGAACTTTACAAGTCCGAATAGAGAGATGTGCGTGCGCGTCCCGCCCTCTCTCACGACAGCTCTTTTATACCGTAAACGGGTCTCATGCGGCATCACTGACGTGTTGCTGTCTAGTGCCATCTGTTGGCCTGTTCGTGCACTCGTTGCTGTTGTCAATAAACCCCATGTAATGTCAAGCATGTGTGGCCTTTGTACCTGACGTGTTGCTGTCCAGCGCCATCTGTTGGTCATTTTGTGTACTTTATTTTGGCGTCAACAAAACCCCATGCCATGCCCATCATGTGTGTCAATTATTACCCCTCTACCTCCAATATTCCCTGAAGTATTGCCTCGTCAAATGTTGACGGACTTTTGGGTCGTCCTGTACATTGTCGTTGCCGGGACAAAACCTCCTATGTGATAATATTTTTTGGAGATATACTGTCCCGCAGCACATACATTATGAAGAGCGAGAATGCCTTGACAATATTCACACAATATTGCACCTTAGATGACAGAACCTTACTGGCCAAAGTTCTAAGCTAAAATATTTCACATAGGAGGTTTTGTCCCGGCAGCGACGATATTCTCCTTCACTATTTACAACAGTCTACCAACGCTGGAGTAATTTTTCGATTCCACGCCTGTAGGAATCATGCGGTTTTGGGTTAAAGGTGTCGTTAACCCATGTTCGGAGCGTATTTTCATCCGGAAGGAATTTCCTTGAAGGTTGTTCGATAGAGCGGGAAAAAGATGAAAATCTGAGAGCGCAAGATCAGTTCAATAAGACGGATGTGGAATGACTTCCCAAACTAACTCCTGAATAGGCGAGGGTTATCGTGCAATAGCATAAGTTCATACAATCTTGTTGGTCGGTTTTCTTGGATTACATCTACATAACGTCTCAGTGGTGGCAATAAATGTCGGCAGTGATAGTTATACCTCGGGGAAGCAATCCGTAGTACAGCACACCCACTTTGTCCCACCAGATGCATGACATTATTGTTTTTGGATGCTCATTGGCCTTTGGATGGGGAGTTTCTTCTTTTCTTTAGGGTTCGGCCATTCCTTTCCTTTTCTTAGGTTAGCATAAAGGCACCATTTCTCGTCGCTAGTAAGGAATGGTCGCCGCTGTTCACTAGCCGATCGAAGACGAGCAAGCAAATGGCCATCCGCTGATTTTTGTGGTTTTGGATCAGAGCATGCGGTACCCATACACCAGATTTATGAACCTTGCCCGTTGAATGCAAATGTCGCACGATGTCTGAATGGTCACAGTTCATCATATTTGCCAATTCTCGGGTACATTGACGTGGACCATTGTGAATTGAGGTGTTTAAACGGTCTTTATCAAACCCCGATGGTCTTCCTGAACGTGGAGTATTACTCATGTCAAAATGACACTCCTTAAAACAAGAAAACATCTCTCCGATGGCATTGTCGCCCCACACGGTGCAAATGTTTCTGGCCGCCTACGTTGCTCTCGCCCCTCTTTTGAACTCAAAGAGAAAGATTTATCGGAATTGTTCCACCTTCTCTACTCGACACTCCACTTCTTACGTCCACAACAACAGTCAAGGCCTTGCCACACAGAATGCGGGCTGCGACCACGTTCTGCGAACTCTGCCCGCAGCGGGCTGGACGCCAAACAGAGTTTCGTAATATTGTATCATCTCTGTCACACACACTCCGGTCTGCGACAACGATCTCATCCAGGACGTAACGGGCTGCGATCAGTTGTGTTTCGAGTCTGTTGCCCGCATAGTGTATGCGTTCTTTCTTGAAATGGACCCGGAAAGACTTATCGAAGAGGTGAAAAAATACTCATTTTTATATGAGCGAGGACATGTTGAGTACATAAACGCCGACAAGAAGACAGAAAAGTGGAGGGAGATAGGACGTGCATTGAACTCGGACGGTTTAAGTGCGATGAAAAATGTATTACATTTTCAACTTTAAATTTTCACAACAACTTGTTTAATTACCATTGTATGTAAATTGTTCTATCAAATAATTACTAATAATAGCTGCCTCTGTGGATCAGCGGTAGAGTGTCGGCCTCCGGATCCCAAGATAGCGGGTTCAAACCCGGCAGAGGTAGTCGGATTTTTGAAGGGCGGAAAAAAGTCCATTCGACACTCCATGTCGTACGATGTCGGCATGTAAAAGATCTCTGGTGACACATTTGGTGTTTACCCGACAAAATTCATTAAATCTCAGCCATAGACGCCCAAGAGAGTTTCGGTTTACTCGGTCTGCCATCTAGTGGTGGCCTAGAGTAAAACGGAACGTCGAAATTGACGAGCAGACAGCCAGATGGCGTCAAATTGAAATGTCTGCACACGGTAGCTGAGGCCATACGATTATTATTATTATTATTATTACTAATAATGTAATTATTTTAACTATAAGTACATCTTAATTTAGACTGGATAGATGTGCAATGTTTTGTCAGGTTATCTAAAAGCGAACCATTTGGTCAAATCATTAAAAAAATATTGTTCCTTTCGTTATTGTTTACAACAGTTCAAGTGTCTTTCAATTATTGATGAAATAGTTTACGAAGTATTGGCGAACTTCCAGGGGAGCGTTGTTTGCTCTACGGTTACTTGGTGTATGAAGAAGTAAAGCACGTGGTTGTCCGTTTTCCTCTTGATTTTCTACTTTAGCGGTTACGTCCCAAGTCTCATTTATAATAATGTAATTATGTAGACAATAACAGGCTTGGACAATGAGCACCGCTGTGTCGACGTCAGTTTCTATAGGTCTGTGGAAGATACGCCTTTTTGAACTAATATACCAAAACCGTTTTACACAACTCGTCGAGTCCTAGAGAGTCGTCGGTTGAATTGTTTTTTGTGTGGGTCGTTGTGAGCAGCAGTCTTGGGAAAGGGGCGCATTAAGAATGTGTGTAATCCAATCCTTCATCTCCAACTACCGGGCGAATTGGCCATGCGCGTAGAGGCGCGCGGCTGTGAGCTTGCATCCGGGAGATAGTAGGTTCGAATCCCACTATCGGCAGCCCTGAAGATGGTTTTCCGTGGTTTCCCATTTTCACACCAGGCAAATGCTGGGGCTGTACCTTAACTAAGGCCACGGCCGCTTCCTTCCAACTCCTAGGCCTTTCCTATCCCATCGTCGCCGTAAGACCTATCTGTGTCGGTGCGACGTAAAGCCCCTAGCATCTCCAACTAATACGTGAGGGACTTGTAAGTTCCTCCTTCGTAGAGGCTTTGCAGGCAGAATTGTTTTTCCAACAAGGAAATCACAGTAAAAGGACGAGTTTTCAAAAATACCATGGTCACTCAGCCCCCCGTAGCTGCCAACATCCACTACTAGGAATTTGTATAAGGGGTCAACTATAGCCAGAAGAACTACGGAAAAATATTGTTTATAGCAGAAGTAATTTGAACCGCTGTTGGGTGGACATTTTATTTTTACATGTTTCCCGTCGATGCTCCCTACACAATTGGGGAAGTTCCACATTTCTCGAAATCCGGTCTCAGCTCGTTTCCACGTTTCGGCGATTGGCGTAGGTAGGTATAAGGGCTGCAGTACATTCCAAATTTCTTTGCAGGCTTCCTTTATAATTGTTGAGACAGTTGAGCGCCCAACTCGAAATTGAGGCTATGGAAGTTTCCCAAACGAATAGTGCAGGCCCTTCAGGGAGTAGTGTTCCTGTGACTGAAGAACAGCAATTACTCTCCACACAAACGCCGCAACCCCCAAACAGGAAGAAAAATTCTAAAGAGCAGAGTGAAGACATCAAACAACTAATAAATTATTTTGATACGAAAAACGCCTCAAAACATCAACCTGACGAAATAGATCATCTTTTCATGAGCTACGCTGCAACTTTAAACGTTTCTTGCCGAGGAGACCGGTCAAACTGAAAATACAGTTAGCTGAGCTATTTGGTAAGGCTGAACTGGAAGAAATCGATGAACATTATTCATATTCTTCAAGTACTTCCTGTTGTAGTTCACTGGGCTCAGATGAAAGATTCTATCGTGATTACAGCTGCAGCAGAGATACCAGTTCAACGATTGGTAGGTTCTCCAATGGTCAGAGCACTTCTGCGGCTACAGAACAACCCGTTTGTACGGAACAATTTCAACCGCAGGAAGCTGATCCTTCTACATCAGCAACAATCGGAAATCTAAATACAAGAGACATATACGGTGGAGCTAACTTTTTTGCTCAGCAATAAACTACAAACCCTCTTATTTCACGTCAGTTTTGTTAGCTTGCCAATTTAAACATTCCATTTTGTGACATGACACAAAATATTTGTAATTTTTATCATTAACAATTTATAGTAAATTTTGTTCATAAGGTATATTCTAATTATTTTAAATAACTTACTTAAACAAATTGCCAGCCTTTCTCTTGCAGGAATAGGTCTCCTCCAGTTTGTTGTGAATTTCTTTATAGTCGGTTCCAGTAAATTATAAAACATTTCGAAACACTCACGAGACATTCGAAAGTAAGTAAAATTCTATCTTCAAAACTCTCTAATTCTCGACATTATCTGTGATATTCGCCTAATTGTTCTCGTTGCAAATTTATTTCGTGAATCCATTTCCGCTTCTTCTTCTTTATCATAAGGACAAATAATGCTAATATTTCCTCGTCATCAGAAGAACACCACATATTTGAATATGTTTCTCTTCTGCTGACAAAACGCAGGTGGCCTTTCTAAGCTGTCCGCACGCTCTAGCATGCCGCAATGTGTGTGACATCTCCGGATCGCAGACCGCATTGGGTTTCACGACGTCCTGCCCGTGGTCGCAGCCCGCATTCTGTGTGCCAAGGCCTTCACTGTCTGCAAAAATGAAGATCACCTGAAGGACAACACTTGCTTTTCAAAACAAAAATGACAATCGATAAATCAGCCCATAGCAACCGGAATACCAACACGCTACACAAAAACGCTACTGACTTATGTAAAATCTAATGCTAAAGCAAGTCTAAAGGATGCAGCTAATCAAAAGAAACTCATTCTAGTAGTTATTGCCAGTAAAAGAGACCTGTCGTTATATCAACGTACATATCGATCTATCGTCAACTACAATTTCTAGAGTTAATATTCCTCTCTTCAATCCATTATTGTTTCTGGAGTTGAGAATATTTCTCTCTTCAGCCTCTTCAGCCCTCTCATTCGACACTTGCTATTGAATTATCTGATTACCAAACCAAACCAAACCCCATGGCACTACAGCCCTTGAAGGGCCTTGGCCTACCAAGCGACCGCTGCTCAGTCCGAAGGCCTGCAGATTACGAGGTGTCGTGTGGTCAGCACGACGAATCCTCTCGGCCGTTATTCTTGGCTTTCTAGACCGGGGCCGCTATCTCACCGTCAGATAGCTCCTCAATTCTAATCACGTAGGCTGAGTGGACCTCGAACCAGCCCTCAGGTCAAGGTAAAAATCCCTGACCTGGCCGGGAATCGAACCCCGGGCCTCCGGGTGAAAAGAAGTGTTTCGAGCATGGGCGTGGCGTTCATTTAAAACCTTCCCGCCGGGCCGAAGCCGCGACGGGTACCCTCCACTGAGCGAGGAGGTAGGTACCCAATTATCTGATTACATTGCTTTTAATTTTCCCTGTATAGACCAGACGTGGAGTGTGCGACCTCAGCTACGAAATGGTAGCGCACTCAGAGCGGCGAAATTCGTACCACTTCAGGTCTAAGGTTCCATTATTATTATTATTATTATTATTATTATTATTATTATTATTATTATTATTATTATTATTATTATTATTATGTCCGACTCGTTGGCTGAATGGTTAGCGTACTGGCCTTCGGTTCAGAGAGTCCCGGGTTCGATTCCCGGCCGGGTCGGGAATTTTAACCTTCATTGGTTAATTCCAGTGGCTCGGGGGCTGGGTGTTTGTGCTGTCCCCAACATCCCTGCAACTCACACACCACACATAACACTATCCTCCACCACAATAACACGCAGTTACCTACAAATGGCAGATGCCGCCCACCCTCATCGGAGGATCTGCCTTACAAGGGCTGCACTCGTCTAGAAATAGCCACACGAAATTTTAAAATGTATTATTATTATTATTATTATTATTATTATTATTATTATTATTATTATTATTATTATTACCAGGCCTGTGTTCTACGGGAAGCGAGCCTGCCTATTACCTGGAGGCCATGGGTTTGATTGGTCCACTCGACCTATATGAGAACAAGAAATAAGGAGCTATTGACGGTGAGATAGCTGCCTCGGTGTAGAAAACCAAGAATAATGGCCGTAAGGATTTGTCGTGCTGCCACGTTACCTCGTAATCCGCAGACTTTCAGGCTGAACAATTGATGGTTGGTTAGCCAAGGCCCGTCAGAGCTGTAGCGAAATATTATTATTATTATTATTATTATTATTATTATTATTATTATTAATAGTAGTAGTAGTAGTAGTAGTAGTAGTAGCAGTAGTAGTAGTATAACCGAACGGAGTGGACGCGCATGTTAACGTGCTGCGGCTATAGAGCCAATTCCTGCATTCGGGAGAGACGTGGATTCGAACCTGAGAATGGTTTCCTGCGGTTTCCCATTTCCACGTCCAGGACAATGCCGGGACGGTTCTCTTTCATAGGTCACAGCCGATTACTTCCATCTCCTTACTCAATTTCACTCACCATAATTTATTTCATCTTTATTGAATCCTCAACTGAGATTGGCGTTAGGAAGGGCATCCAGCCGTAAATCATGCCATATGATTTCATCTCACCTCATCCTAGACCCTTATCAAGGAACGGGACTAAGGATAGACGTATATTATTATTATTATTATTATTATTATTATTATTATTATTATTATTATTATTATTATTAAGTTGTAAATAAATAAATGATACATTTTTTCTATAATGAAACTGCTGGCATCGCTGCCGCCATAAGCGCGAGTGGTTATCCTGAACATTAAGAGGACAGGAGATTCAAGAGGTGGTAGAAATACGAACTCACAACGACAGCTCTCTTCCCCTTTATGTTTTCCTAGAGATATTCGGGCGCTTGTGAAGCGCGACATCGCTCCTAGCCCGCTAGCAAAGACGCGCTCTCGACCAATCTAGAGAACTAACTAAAAGAGAAGTTACTAACAAACAAACAAACAAACAAACAAACAAACAAACAAAATAAAAGCCCAACAAATGCATCTTATGTTAGTTTTAATTGTTTCACTTCTTAACTTCACACATTTCCAGTTAAATGTAATGTGTGTGAGTGTCCCTGAATTCTACCGCGCCACCTCCTTTATCTGCATTTAATATTTATTCCACTTCACACAATCCATCGCACTTTCTGTCAATAAATCACGTCCTGGCGTTCTTTTCATGTACTGTGTTTCTCGCTCCCTTATTATTATTATTATTATTATTATTATTATTATTATTATTTATTTATTTATTTATTTATTTATTTATTTATTTCACTTCCAACAGTAATTTCTACTGTGGGACAATTGAAGAGCTACAGGAACATGGTTCCATTGCAGCAGCCCTATCAGAAACTGTATTTGCACTTCCCGCGTCGCGATATGTACCGGCGAGACACGAAGAACGCGCGTGATACATGATCTAGGTATAACAGCCATTGGAGCCACACTGGTGTACGTTCATGATCAAATTTAGAAAGAGCATGTTAAATTTTCTCTTTTCCCTCAGACGTGTATAGTCGCTCAAAAAAAAAATTAAAAAAAAAGAAAGAAAGAAAGAAAGAATGAACCCATGCATGGTATTGTATACTCCTCGTAATTAATACTTTAATAGACTTCATTTTAATTATCAATATATAATTCATCTCCCCTGTAGATACAAGCTCTGTGGATAATTACAACAAACATATCTATAGGTTCAATAAGTTTGTGAGGAAAGTGTACCTGCGAGGATATTACAAAATACCACGCATTCATTCTTTTTTGAGCGATTGTGTATGAGGCTATGTACTGGGACATCCACTACGGGCCTTATTTAACCCCCCCCCCCCTCTGTCCGACTCGTTGGCTGAACGGTCAACGTACTGACCTTCGGTTCAGAGGGTCCAGGGTTCGATTCCCGGCCGGGTCGGGGATTTTAACCTTAATTGGTTAATTCCAATGGCACGGGGGCTGGGTGTTATGTGTTGTCTTCATCATCATTTCATCCTCATCACGACGCGCAGGTCGCCTACGGGAGTCAAATAGATAGACCTGCACCTGGCGAGCCGAACCCGTCCTGGGATATCCCGGTACTAAAAGCCATACGACATTTATTTAACCCTCTGAAAACGATTAAACGGACGAAAACTGTACCTACATAGTTTCTGCAATTACTTTTCCAACCTAATTTATAACAAATGGATCCATTTTGGCGAATTCCGGCACCCGAATTACAACATTTCAAACTTATTATGCTTACTATTTCATTTTCAAGTCAAGTAAAGTTTCAAATACACCCAGTTGTGTGTGAGCAGTTATTAAAGTTACAACAGTGCTTTGTGTCCTTGTGCATGCACATTGTCTACTATCCAGGACTCCGACTATTCATGGGGGTGAATTAACAATTTATTTTGATAAGAATTTCACTAATGGTTCTTTCTTTCTTAATCCGTTTTCCCCTTGTACGTAGCGAGGGATCCCATCTCTATCGACACAAGGGCAGTGTCCTGGAGCGTTAGAATTTGGGTCGGGGGATACAAATGGGGAAGAAGACCAGTACCTCAACGAGGTGGCCTCACCTGCTATGCTGAACAGGGGCCTTGTGGGGGGCTGGCCTTGGCCTTGAGTTAGGAGTTAGGTACCATCCCGGCATTTGCCTGGAAGTGTGAAACCACCGAAAACCACTTCGAGGATGGCTGAGGTGAGAATCGAACTCCCTGTACTCAATTGACCTCTCGAGGCTGAGTGGACCCTCCAGCCCTCCTACCACTTTTCAAATTTCGTGGCAGAGCCGGTAATCGAACCCGGATCTCCGGAGTTGGCAGCTAATCACACTAACCATTACACCACAGAAGCGGACAGGATTACACTGCTGATTTAAACATATTATTTATAGTTTTAATTATTTGTAGAGTTCTTACACAAAATGTTGGCGACAGTTTAGGCAGTGTAAGTAAGCTAAGAAAGTGCCCGGTTAGCCATTCCTTCCTTGATCCTTCTTTCATCCGATCCGTGGTTTTCAAGATTAGTTCGACACAAACACAGATAGACTTTCCAATAAAATTTGTCTGAGACGGAATGAAGTAAAAAGTGGGAGGAGTAATTTAAGTAAATTACAGAGACGTTAGGAGCGAATTCGTGCTTCCCATGCGTTTGGCGAAGAACGGGAAAACATATAAGGAGAGGAGTTTAACTTACTCTTTAACCTCTTCTCCTTTCTGCTGCATTAGTACATGGAACCTGTTCTCACTCCCCTTCACATGCACCACGCGCTCCTTAGCAGGGGTGTGTGTGATGATTTTTGAAATCAGAAATTTAGTATTTTGATTTGTTCACATTTCCCATTTTCACACCAGGCAAGTGCTTCAATGTGTTAGTGCGACGTTAAAACACTAACAAAAAATGTTACCTAGCATTTTGTCATCTGTAACTTAGCATTTTGAGTTTGGGTTAATTCTGATAAATAATTTTGATAATATTAATGTGAATAAAAATAATATGTTTACCCTCTAGGGTTGGCTTTTCCCTCGAACTCAGCGAGGGATCCCACCTCTACCGCCTCAAGGGCAGTATCCTGGAGCTTCAGACTCTGGGTCGGGGGATACAACTGGGGAGGATGACCAGTACCTCGCCCAGGCGGCCTCACCTGTTATGCTGAACAGGGGCCTTGCGTGGGGATGGGAACATTGGAAGGGATAGACAAGGAAGAGGGAAGGAAGTGACCGTGGCCTTAAGTTAGGTACCATCCCGGCATTTGCCTGGAGGAGAAGTGGGAAACCACGGAAAACCACTTCCAGGATGGCTGAGGTGGGAATCGAACCCACCTCTACTCAGTTGACCTCTCGAGGCTGAGTGGACCCTCCAGCCCTCGTACCACTTTTCAAATTTTGTGGCAGAGCCGGGAATCGAACCCGGTCCTCCGGGGGTGGCAGCTAATCACACTAACCACTACACCACAGAGGCGGACAAAAGTAAACTTAATAAAGTAAAATAAAATAGTACATTATATAACACAGTATACCGTATAGGATAAAGCATAATATAATGTTTATTCATACCAAATCTGAATAAAAATAAAATGTATTAAAGATAACTAGTCAAGTTAATGAATAAGCAACGCTAATGAAGGATATCTTAGAACATACAGTCTTCAGCGTTAGATTCTCAGACACCACCATAGGTTATGTGATTATGGGGAAACAGCAAAAGCCAGTGGTGGCACCATAATAAGGAGTACTAGGCAGGATGAGGAGGGAGAAAGTTCACCCTTGCTTTTCTCATTGGACCAGCTCATTAGAAAGTAGTGAGAAGTGAAAATACAAAAGTAAGAGCCTTTATAAGCAGTTTGTATTGCGAAAGATCACCACCCGTAAGCACAATTTACCAGGATGGATTATACTAGTGGTGAGGGTGGCCTTCTACTAGTATTAATCGTCCCATTTCTACATTGAAATCCTTAAACTCTTTATGAATGTTTATACGCATTTATCTTCTTCATGGACTGCAAGGAGGGAGGATACATAGGATACAAAGAAATACATAATATGAATAATTCTATCGTACATGATTAATAGGATGAAATGAAGTGGGCGATGAAATGAAATGTCGTATGGTTTTTAGTGCCGGGATATCCCAGGATGGGTTCGGCTCGCCAGGTGCAGGTCTTTCTGTTTGAAGCCCGTAGGCGACCTGCGTGTCGTGATGAGGATGAAATGATGATGAAGACAACACATACACCCAGCCCCCGTGCCGTAGGAATTAACCAATTAAGGTTAAAATCCCCGACCCGACCGGGAATCGAACCCGGGACCCTCTGAACCGAAGGCCATTACACTGACCGCTCAGCCAACGAGTCGGACAAGTGGGCGATAACTAATCAATAGGGCTCGGATGTTTAAGACCTAAAAATAGCCCAAATAAGCAAGCAAATATGACCTCAAAAGTGATTAAATATTACCTCAAAAGTGGAGAAATATGACGTAAAAATTACAAAATATGACCGGTAAATGACTAATCTAAATATGGAC
Source organism: Anabrus simplex (assembly GCF_040414725.1). Lineage (NCBI taxonomy): Eukaryota > Metazoa > Arthropoda > Insecta > Orthoptera > Tettigoniidae > Anabrus > Anabrus simplex. The sequence goes on along the minus strand of NC_090265.1, from coordinate 423,720,753 downwards.
ATTTTTTAATAAATTATGAATCAAAAGGGCTATTCGTTTGATACATATTTGTTAACTTTGTTCTTTATTCTTACTTTCATATTCGACTAATTTTCTGAATATACATGTTCAGCAGTTATTCACAGTCTATTGTCCTTGATTCACTTATCGATCATTTATGAATGAAGTACCGGTACTAGGATTATCAGATCACACAACATTTTAAAAGTCAAAACATGTTTTCACCCTGTAGTGGTGGTTTGAAGTATGAGAAAACTAGAAATCAATCTGGTTTTTTTAAAAATATTTGGGAACGTTCAAGCCCAGATTTCATTAATATTATTAAATGCGTCAAAGTTTAAATTGAGCAGCACAAAAATAATTAAATGTCTTTCAATACACTATGGTAGGGCGGCAGGGCCTATATTGCAAATTGACGTACCTTTTTCATTCTTCTCCGCGGGTGGAATTGAAGTGTATGTGAAGATTCATCTTCAAATCATCAAGCGTGAAAAACCTCCGATTATCACTTAACACATTCTTGTAAGAAGAGAAGCTCCTTTCTATGTCACAAGGTTATTGGTGCATATTTTATTCATGTCAAAAAATGCAGTGAAGTCTGTGGCCTTCATTCTATACAAACGGTATTCCACTTGTATTAACTGCAGATGCGATACCAAGAAACCGTTTTGTGAACACTAGTTCGCATTCGATAAGTTGAACATGATTTTACACAGGTACAGCTGTCGTCAGACCGCCAAAATATGACGTTTTTACGAAAATAGGTCAAAATATGACCTTGTGACAAAAAGAGCCAAAATATGCATTTATATGACAAATAAAAATAACTTAATTGTGACGATAATCACCCGAATTGCACCAACATCCAATCAGGAAAGAAAATAGAGACAAAGAAGAAATATGACTTTTCCTAAACATCCGAGCCCTACTAATCAATATTGAAAATAGTGACTGTATTGAATATAAAGAATAGTGATTTTAATTAATAGCAATAATTCATGATATGGATTGGTTATTTCTGAGTTGAACAGTTACAAATCTACCAATCCCAGTGTAAGTAACTCAGCCTTTAGTTTCAGGCATGCCACTAGAATTCACGAGGTGTACTGATTTCAATTAGAAAAAGAAACATTTAAGTAAATAACAGCAGTGATATTATCACACAGTTCCTTATCCTTTGTTTTCAGCATTGTTTGGATACCTAATATATGCTTTATAACTTTAACATATTGTTTGTAAACGTAGGATTAATAATAATAATAATAATAATAATAATAATAATAATAATAATAATAATAATAATAATAATCGTGACATGAAGATGTATTCTCCCTGGAGTTAGGCAGCACTTAAAATATCTACCTATAGTGACTTGTGTAAAAACGTTTACCTCCATCGTAATGTGAAGTTCTGAAGCCTACTTACAAATAGCACTTTCCTGGTTGAATTTGCAACCTAGGAATCTATGTTGGAGCTATCATATACGTTCATTTAGTTGGTAACTCTTCCTCTTTGGTCACTTCTAAGGGTTGCTCCGAATGAACTTTATTCAACCAATCATAGCCCTATCTGTCAATATAAAGGAGAAGACCAGTTGCCCGCTAAAGATTATCTTGACTGTGGGATCATCGGCTGAGTTTCACACCTCCCTTAATGGTGCTGGCGTGCTGAGGCAACAAATAAAGTAGGCGTCTTCATCCTGAACCATACGACTCTAGAAATGACATCGAGAAATTAACAGCGTTCCCTTAGAATGTAAATTAGGGTTCTGCCGTACCTAATTTGGTTTTAATGTAGAAATTTTTGTAATTTAAGTTACTTCTGTATCATGTAGGTTTTCTAGCTTCGTCAAGGAGCAAATTTAAGGGTGTAATGTCTTAAAAAGGAGCATGGATGTACAGCCTCGTTTTTCTATTCTCAGTTTTGTTTCTTGTGACTAGGATTTTCTAAATGTAATTGCATCTTTCTCTTTTCGGTCGTTAACTTTTCTTCCAGCTACCCTTTGTTTCACTGGGCCTCGTGCCCCATTAGATTTTATTCTTATGCAGTGTTATGGGATTGCTCGGTTGTTTTGGAATTTAACTTGTTCTTGGCCTATATTTGTAGCATGAGCTTAGCTCCTGATGAGCTGAGGATTCTTCCCGTTCATATGTGCATTTCTGTTGGCTTCCCTTGCAAATAAAAGGGAAATAGTGTGTGAAGGCTCGTAGACCTTGGAAACTGGAAGCTCTTTTCTTTTTAGAGCTAGTATATGAGAGTCGCAGAGTGAAACTATCCTTCTACTCATCTGTTTCCGCGACGTGCCGATGAGTCGGAAAATCTCCATCACGTACACTGGCGGGAGAGAAGCGATCTGTCATGGAGGAGAAAATTTCCCCCTCTTCGCCAAACTGTTAAAAATGTAATTTTGAAATCGGAGTAATTTAGGAGAAGAAGAATTTAGAGAGGGTGGAAAGTTTCCCTTCTTAACAAACGGGCCTTTTCAGGCGGTGGGGATTTAATTTATATTTTTAATTACTAAAAATATTGGGAGCTCATTTCTCCCTTGCTAGTTGTTAATGAAGCTCTGAGAGCTGCTGTCTTGTTATAGAGTAGGCTACTATGGTAGTGGAGTAAGAGGAGCGAGGGGTAAGCATGCTATCGCGCATGTGCCTATCTCAAGCAGTGTTGCCAACTTATATTTTCAAGATCGGCTAAATACTACTAAAATCCGCTAAAATTCCGCCAAGAAATCCGATCTCAAATAATTAGCAATAAAAACGAGGAATAATAATAATATTAATAATATTAATAAAAGTGAATGTCTGCACTCACCAGATCTGTGAGTTTCACTGGGATTAACCCCCTGCCTGCGAGCTGGCGAGCTAAAACTTGTAGACGTTTTATTGCCGGGTGCAAACTAGGTGAATCCCCTGCCTCAAGGGCCACACACAGAACAGGCCAGTTCATTAAACGGTCTTTCGTCATAGCATAAACATAATTGCTACTCTCTCACAGTTTCATTATCTGTCGCCTTTCGTCAACTAAGAATAAGTACCCTTTCCCCACGCATTACAAATTATGATACCATGATCTCATAACATCAAAACCAAATAACATGTTTTCCTCATGTGACTGCTAGCTCCTGACAAGAAATACGGAATAGCTCGGAGACGGACTGGAGTACAATTTTTTTAAAAACGTAAAATAGATAAAACGCTAAATGCCGCTATAATAAATCTAGAATTCTGCCAAAACGTCTGCTGTCTGCTAAATGATTTATTTCTCCACCGACAGTCTTCTAATTCCGCCAAATTTAGAGGAAAATCCGCTAAGTTGGCAACACTGCTGACAACATCTGTTACGTCCGCGGTGACATGAATTGAGGTATTGTGTGAAGTTTCAAAGTGGTAGTGCAGCTGTGCTTTGGTTACACCATTTACTGTATGTACTGCATAATGAATAGTTTGATCATGAATATGCATTGATTCAGAGAGATCGCATTGCCTGTCACGACTGATGCTTGTAACTAAGAGAAATGCATTCTTACTCTTACTGGTAGCGTACCTACAACCTGCCGTGAATTCTAGTCAGACGCAGGCAGTACTTATCGCATTACTAATTGTTGTTAAGTGTGATCGATTCCTGTTGTTTCTTGTTGAAGAGGAAAGAACAAAAAAGGAAAAAGAAAAGAGCATGAGGTAGAAAATATGTGTTTTTCCCTTTATGTGGTCATTTATTTGTCCAGTCCAGCCCTAAAGCCCTGTCGTCTATTTCACGGCACCCTGTGAACTGCTGTCACAATAATGTTATTGGTCTTACGTCCCACTAACTACTTTTACGGCTTTCGGAGATGCCGTCGTTCCGGAATTTTGTCCCACGGGTGTTCTTTTACAGACCGCTAAATCTACCGACACGGGGCTGACGTATTTGAGGACCTTCAAATACCATCGGACTGAGCCAGGATCGAACCTGCCAACTTGGGCTCAGAAAGCCAGAGCCACTCAGCCCAGCAAGATAATTAATTCATTCATCACTACTTAAGTATTAAGAAATGAATGAACTCTTTCTGTCTGGGGCTTAATGTGACTCTATTTAACTAGCTTGAAACAATAATATATAGTGGAAATACTATGTATGCTTTTGTAAAAAGAATACTTGTTAATCAGTTTGGTTAGACAGGAGGGCGAGTCATTATCACGACACTTCGACTTGGTAGTACTGAATAGCTTTTATGTAATTTCATGATGAACGAACGTATTCCTGTGCACACAGTCCTTTCTTTAAAAATACGTGAAAAAATACATAAAAAGAAATAACAGTTTTTTATAACCCGCTTTCGTGTGTGGTAGGGACGAGACTGACTTATAGCAAGGCACCTGTATAACAGGAAAACATATATGAGCAGGCGATAGTGTTAAGAGGCAGATTTCCTTCCATGGCTCTTTGTATAACATGTTTACCTGTTGAAACCTTGCCATTCAGGCAGTTCGTATTCCCTTTTTCACCTTGAATATTAGCAGGTTGCTGGTTTGTTTGTTTGTTTGTTTGTTTGTTTGTTTGTTTGTTTGTTTGTTTGTTTGTTTGTTTACATTTGAATGAGATTCTGAGACCTCTTTTACTACTTTCTCGACTTCAGAACTTAAAATGAGGTGAGGCAGCCTGGGCGAGGTACTCCCCAGTTGTATCGCCCGACCCGATATCTAACGCTCCAGGACACTGCCCTTGAGGCGGTAGAGGTGGAATCCCCAGCTAATAATAATAATAATAATAATAATAATAATAATTTCGTGTAGCTATTACTAGCCGAGTGCCGCCCTTGTAAGGCAGACCCTCCAATGAGGGTGGGTGGCATTTGCCATGTGTAGGTAACTGCGTATTATTGTGGTGGAGGATAGTGTTATGTGTGGTGTGTGAGTTGCAGGGATGTTGGGGACAGCACAAACACCAAGCCTCCGGGCCACTGGAATTAACCAATGAAGGTTAAAATCCCCGACAAGGCCGGGAATCGAACCCGGGACCCTCTGAACCGAAGGCCAGTACGCTGACCATTCAGCCAATGAGTCGGACATCTCTCGTTGAATTCGAGGGAAAAAACAGCCCTGGAGGGTAAACATTAAGAAGAAGAATTCAATTCAGACTTGACTTTTCACGTCATCACATCAAAGAACCCGTGCAACCTTGGCAGGTTACTTACTTCTTCCGCGATCATCAAGTAATAAAGGAGGAACAAACGAAGCGTTCTGAATAAGGAACACATGATTTTGCAGGAGGTTAGATTGTATTGACGACCGAAGACGATTTTATCTCTAGCAGAGTTCTACTCTCCTGTTATATAATGTGTAGACGCGATGTATCTGTGTGTCCGTGCTTCAGGAAATGCAAGCCCCTACAGACTGACGCGAGTTAACGCGCGCGCGCTGCTTTCGCTCCGGCCCCAGTTTAAGGAAATTTTATTCCCCGCCGGATCCTATTTACACCATTAGAATGCTGTGTCAGTAAAAGCGTGCAAGCAGCTTCATTATTAGACTCGATGTTTTTGGTACATGGATCATATTAAATGGAAAAGAGCCAAAGGGAACTCCTGGCCAGAGAGAAGGCGTTCGTTACCTTCTAGATGGCCCGCCCCTCCCGCGGGGAGGGGAATGAAGACCTTCCCTAGGTCCTAGGTCCAAAGGAAAGCAGCACTATTTGTTCTCTGTGATTTCGGGCGAAAGAGTATTGTTACAATAGCGTTGCAAACTTAGGACTGGGAAGACTTGCGTGTAAGGAGACAAGCAGCTCGAAGGGTCGAGGTCTACTTGCGCCCATGTTCGGTGGGGTAGGTTTCTCCATTAATGTTCGGCAGGTCGTTTCTATTTGAATGTCCTTTCTTAACCCTCTACTGCATGAATTATTTTTCGTTTCCGTTTGGTGAAGAAAATGTCAAGCTTTAATGTTCAACATACGCTCAGTGTTTTAGATGTACCAGCAATTATTAACTGGGCCTAATAGCTTAACACTCGTATGTGATGTGGATTGCTATATTGGAATATATATACGATTTTTCATGATTTTACGCTAAGCTTTTAACATTCAAAGACTGAACATTACTGCCTACTGGCCATGGGTACGTATTGCAGGGCGCAAGTATACTTGCACGACCGTAGGTCGGTAATGTCTTTGAGGTTGAGCCACAGTCTATTAGACTGTGGTTGAGCCAGAGGTACTCTTGAAGCCTGTGGTAATATGATGGGGAGGGCTCACGTAAAATAAACGGGGTGAAAGGAGTACCTTTGGTTGTAGGGCTGTTTTGTCTTAAGTTATGTAAAAAAAAACAAGGCATCACTGGAATATATGTTTAATTGATTGTACAGTTGAAGGTGTGACGTAAAACTACCTCTGCCTACAATATTTATCCATGTATACAGGTGAAAAGTTATTTGTTGCCTAATGGCAACAGTATGCAGTAGAGGGTTAATATTAACAAGTATAAAATTTACATTTTAATATCAATTAAAGACAGTTATTGAAATGACTACATCCCCATTTAACGATTACCAGAATAACGTGATTAAACGAATTAAAAACATGAAATAAGGTTTAAAAACTCAATTTATGATTAAATCGTCACTTAATCACTAAACCTAACCTAACCTAACTTAACCTAACATAACCTAGTAGTGAGTACGGAGTCCTGCTCCATGGCGAAATGGTTTGCATGCTGCCCTTTCGTCACAGGGGTCCCGGGTTCGATTCCCGGCAGGGTCGGGAATTTTAACCTTAATTGGTTAATTTCGCTGGCACGGGGGCTGGGTGTATGTGTCGTCTTCATCATCATTTCATCCTCATCACGACGCGCAAGTCGCCTACAGGAGTCAAATCGAAAGACCTGCATCTGGCGAGCCGAACTTGTCCTCGGAAACTCCCGGTACTAAAAGCCATACGCTATTTCATTTCAGTGAGTATGGACTCAACACCGCATTTAAACCTTATCTTAACTGTATATTTTAACTGATTTCCGAAAGTTGTGACTACTGGGGGCAGTTCCATGGGTGCAATTCGACCCTCACTCCGAGATGACTATGGGTTCAACTCGATCGACTTTCTTTTATGGACATCCCTGACAGTGGGCCCAACTCAGCATCCCCCGTTGTATGAATTTAAAAATGGCTGCCAAGAATAATAAAAGTGTTAAGCAAATACCTATTGGGAAAGTATTCTGCTTGTGTGATAAGAAACACCAAGAAAGAAAAATGAGTAGACCAGTGGGTAAAGAGGCTGCACAGTATGTCACGTGATCATTCGAAGCATGTTAGTGACCAAAAGAGAGTGAGGGTCGATGAAACGACCTACGTCATTTTGGATCTCAACTAAGCAACACACTGTCAATGGCTATATACAATACAATACAATATTTAATAACAGACTAAATAAAAATAGGTGATTTGTAGTACAATACCGTTCCTAAATAAAAGCCACCGAGCGAGTTGGCCGTGCGGTTAGCATCGCGTAGCTGTGAGCTTGCATTCGGGATATGGTGGGTTCGAATCCACCACCGGAAGCCCTGAAAATGGCTTTCGATGATTTCTTACTTTCAAATCAAGCAGATGCTGGGGTTGTATCTTAATTAATGCCACGACCGCTTCCTTCCCACTACTAGCCCTGTCCAATCCCATCGTCGCCATAAGACCTATCTGTGTCGGTGCGACGTAAAGCAAATTGAAAAAAACAAAAGGATATCTACGAATTTCACTAGCTGGCGAGTGGTATATACATAGAGTTAGTAAATAATACACTAGAGGTAGCATTGGCGCTGCAGTCGCGTTCGAAGTTGAGCGAGCGCGCTGTTTGCCAAAAAGCTGGATTGTTTGGTACTGTTTCTCGATAAATTGAAGTATATACTTCTCTGAAGGAAAATGCCAGTCTCCTGTGCATCTTATGGCTGCATAGAGAGGTTCACAAAAGGCCATAGCATATCATTTCACAGGTATTTTCCTTGAAATTTATTTCCGTACGTATAAAATAATACTTCGCGTGACACTTATTGTCATGTGAATTGGCCTACTTGGGCTGACTTCGCGACTGATTCCTCTGTCGGCGTGAATGAGATTCTTTGGATCTTACCTTGAAGACTGAAATTAATGTTTAGGAAATATAAGGGATGACATTTTCCTTTCATTGAAAGGCCATGCCTTTGAAAGCGAATGTCCAGAAGAATCATGTGCATGATACCGAGCGAGTGGCTGCAGGCTTTAGGTCACGTAGCTGTCAGCTTGCTTTCAGGAAATAGTACGTTTAAACCCCACTGTCTGCAGCCCTAAAGTTGGTTTCCAATTTTTACACTAGGCAAATGTTGGGACTGTACCTTAAGGCCATGGCCGCTTCCTTCCCACTCCTAGCCCTCTCCTGCCCTATAGTCGCCGTAAGACCTATGTTTGTCGGTGCGACATAAAGCAAATTGGTACAAAAACGAAACTAAGAAATGATGTGCATGACAGCCTGGAATTGTGCTTCGATTTTTAATTTGTGTGTGTATTTATAGCATTAAAAGCTATTGAATATATTTTCTGTATAAAGGGTACAGTTTGTTGCTTTCCCTTCGTACAATACGAGTAGCAGTCCCCATTCATACCTTACCACATTTTACAATTTAGAGACTAGATGTGCAACACCGTGTGAGCATCTGAGTCCTTTACTTTTTTCAATATCATTATTCCTTTAAATGTCATATAGGACTATACACAAGCATAATAAATTATTGACCGAGCGAGTTGGCAGTGTGCTTAGAGCTGTACACTTGCTTTCGGGAAATAGTAGGTTCAATCCCCACTGTCAGCAGCCCCAAAGATGGTTTTCCGTGGTTTCCCATTTTCACATCAGGCAAATGCTGGGGCTGTACCTTAATTAAGACCACGGGCGCTTCCTTCTCACTCCTAATCCTTTCCTATCCCATCGTCGCCATAAGGCCTATCTGTGTCGGTGCTATGTGAAGCAAATTGTTAAAAAATATTGTAAGTATGTTTTCAGTTCTCTTCAATCATATAATTGACTTCTCTCCCTTTCCATTAGGCTACGGAAATTATTTTACAAGTTAAAATATTAAAGCAAATCATGCATTTCAAGAAAAGCTAACAAAAAAACTCCATAATAGGAATAATAATATTGGCTTTACGACCCACTAACTACTTACACAGTTTTCAGAGACGCTGAGGTGTCGGAATATTTTCCCACGGGAGTTCTTTCATGTGCCGGTAAAGCTATCTACAAGAAGCTGACATATTTGAGCACCTTAAAGTAACACCAGACTGAGCCAGGCTCGAACCTGCCAACTTGGGCTAAAAAAGCTTTAAAAAAGTCTAAACTGGAGATGACAATATTTTGTCTACTTTACCCCAAAATCTCACCAAAGTTTAGGCCTAAAAATTCGCCGATACGCTTCGTACGAGAGAGGACATTTTCGATCGTTGAGCAGAATTATACCAAAGTCCTGGTCATTTACACACAAAAAATTAGCGAAATATACATGCCCTCCTTCTAAACGTACTGTGTGTTGTTAGAAGACTTAATGTGAAGAGTAACTACTACTACTAAACGTTTTCATTCCTCCCCTGAAGGGGGAGGCGGACCTCCTAGACGGTGACGCCGTCTCTCAGGCCAGGAGATTTGTTACGGTGAAGGAAAATGAAATGTCGTATGGCTTTTAGTGCCGGGATATCCCAGGACGGGTTCGGCTCACCAGGTGCAGGTCGTTCTATTTGACTCCTGTAGGCGACCTGCGCGTCGTGATGAGGATGAAATGATGATGATGAAGACAACACATACACCCAGCCCCCGTGCCATTGGAATTAACCAATTAAGGTTAAAAACCCCGACCCGGCCGGGAATCGAACCCGGGACCCTCTGAACCGAAGGCCAGTACGCTGACCGTTTAGCCAACGAGTCGGACACGGTGAAGGAGAAGTGCGGAGAAGGTCAGGGGGTAGGCGGCCGTGGCCTATACTACGAACTGTCCCGGCATTCGCCTTAGTGCAGGAGAATGGAAAACCACGGAAAACCATTCTCAGGACAGCCGACGGGTGGGGCCAGGCGTGAAGTCCGGTACTGTGCCTCAGGCCCGTCTCCCGAATGCAGAGGCGTAGAGCCACGGTAGAGCCGTAGCCAACTTTCCTCTGCTCGGTTGGCCGGTCAGAGTACAGAGCTGTTGGACCACGGGCAAGCCGTGGCCCCTTAAAGGACGAAACCTAAGGGCCGAAACCCACTCTGCATCCACCGACGTGAACAGTAAATCGATTTTGTGTTACTTAAATGCACCTGAACACCATCCTCGTACACGCACTTAATCATGTATTTATGCCTTTTGGGCTATCTTTTTCACTGGAGAGAAACATCGCAATTATAGTGTAGTATCTGAGAATGTTTACATGTAAGAATTTTAATTAAACCTTGCCTATTTACAGTACATTGATGAGTACAGCGGAGTGAGCTTTTTGCCAAACAGCTGCGATTTCAACATGCTCCGCTCGCTACAGTGATTCTCTCGTAGACGGTGGCGTTAATGCTACCTCTAGTGTATAAACTAACTCTATGGGTTCTAATTTTATTCAGGGACCTTCTTCTTACCTTAGGGCCTGCATAAACCCAGACTTCCTGTGTAATTCAGTTGGGTAAGTAAAAGGTGACAGAGCTGATATTATGGGAAGTAAAATGCATGGATTGGTAATAACTGGAGTAAATTAGGACAATCTAGGAAATTACCGATACATTTATGCACATTCATTCGTCATAACAGTGTACATTCATTGAAATGTTGGTCCCGAGCGTCCTGAACGGCAAGTTTTGTGCAGGACAACATAAAATTTGAAGAGCTTTTGAAAAATAATACCGTTTAATTCTCACAATAGCACCCTCTACAGTTCTGTTTTCCTGTTACAAATGCTCCCTGCTGTACGACAATGTCACGTCCCGAAGGCCAACGTGGTCGGGTCGGGTCGATCGATGGCTGCCGGCTTTCATAAACAAAATAATAAGTCAGCACCGACTGTATGTGTTAGCTGTTTCAGGAATAAATTTCACTGTAAACTAAGTTACATTTTCAGAAGGAAACTTCGGAATAGTTTATGAAGAACTGTTGCTGACTAGAGAACAACGGTTTTTTTTTTGCTAGTTGCTTTACGTCGCACCGACACATAGGTCTTATGGCGACGATATGACAGGGAAGGGCTAGGAGTGGGAAGGAAGCGGCCGTGGCCTTAATTAAGGTACAGCCCCAGCATTTGCCTGGTGTGAAAATGGGAAACCACGGAAAACCATTTTCAGGGCTGCCGACAGTGGGGGTCGAACCTACTATCTCCCGAATACTGGATACTGGCCACACTTAAGCGACTGCAGCTATCGAGCTCGGTAGAACAACGGTTGAAGAGTGACGGGACCGATCATCTTCTATTTATTATTCTCTTCTTTTGAGATAAATAAAATCCCTTGTCAGAACCAGTGAACGTTGGGTACGACCTCTCGTAATGCAATAAAATTAAAAATTTGTATTTAATAATAATAATAATAATAATAATAATAATAATAATAATAATAATAATAATAATAATAATGAGCCTCCGTGGCTCAGGCGGCAGCGCGTCGGCCTTTCACCGCTGGATAGCGTGGTTCAAATCCCGGTTGTTCCATGTGAGATTTGTGCTGGACAAAGCGGAGGCGGGACAGGTTTTTCTCCGGGTACTCCAGTTTTTCCCGTCATCTTTCATTCCAGCAACACTCTCCATTCTCATTTCATAGCATCTATCAGTCAGTAATAAATCACTTTGGGAGTGGCGACCCCATCGTACTAATGGCCTTATATCTGCTTCATTCATTCCATCCCTGACCCGTCAATGACTGGAAAACAGGTTGTAGGTTTTCATTTTTCAATAATAATAATAATAATAATAATAATAATGGTGCATGGTATTTGTATAGTTTTGGTGGTGACCTAGAGAAGACGAAATCAGTGGAGAAGACGTCATAAACACCCAGTCCCCAAGCCAGGGGAATTAACAGTACGAGAGGGTTGATTCTGAGAACTGAACCGGGGACATCGGACCAAAGGCAAGCATTCTATCCATTTACCCATAAAGCCGGACTTTAAGCATCTGACATGACAAACTGTTCCAGTTAAAAAACTTCAATACAACGAGAAAAATCAGTCGCACGTATTTCTGAGAGCAAGTCATCGGAGACAGATATTGCAGCCCAGACTCTGCGTCCCTCTCCGCTCGACCCTCCTCGCGCGGCTTGCTGATGTATAGCTCGATAGGTGTCAGGACCGGGGGGGATAGGTCCATCAGATCGCCACTGCTTACTAACAGCCATGCGTTCCGCACCTCATACTCGTACATAACAGAGTGCTGATATTTCACTCCCGTTACTTCTACATCCTTGTAGGAAGACAATGCAGGGCTACTGTTATAGGAGTAATATAGTTTTCTTATAGGAGTAATATAGTTTTCTTTATGCCTTTGCTGGCGGGGCCTAGTGTTTACACTGCACTAAGTCTTCTGGTATGGGCTAGAGCAATTTTGTTACTTTCATTGATCTGTCTCTGTCTTATCCTTGGCTTTGACAATATGAAAGTGACTAAGGTATGAGCGATGCTAGTAATGCCATTCCTTACGCAGCCAGTCCCTGCTATGGATGGTGTGAAACTGTTGCTCATAGGGTCGGTTGGTCCATGCATTTCAGTGGGCTTGGCAGACTGATATGTAATAGCAACTTCTGGCTCGGTGAGGAAAGCAACGGGAAACTACCTCACTCGTCATTTCCCTAGTACACCTCTTCAGTGATGCCTACGCCATCTATGACAGCTCATGGTGAAACTGTTGAGGATCCAATCAGCCTTCGGGCTGATGACTAAACATACTGCACCCATAAGCGAATTTGCCTAATTTAATTCACAATTAAATTGAATATTTCGCATATGAGATACCACAGTGAGGCTGTGAAACTAGCAGTCACAAAGGAACTTTCTGGCGCCAGCCTGACGGCGAGGAGAATCCATGAAACTCTTCTCTAAGCACGACCAACTTGTAAACCATCCTTAGGGTTCCTTCCAATAAATTTTATGACACCGCCTAGGAGCGGCGACTTGCTGTTCGTTCTCACGAGAAAAGCACGCGTTGAAGCCTGACCTACTTGGCTAGGACAATAGGGGACAACGACAATAACCGCCAATCCTGGGAGGAAATGGAAGCAGCCACGTTTGGAAGAGCGCGAAAGTCTCAGCCAATCAGAAAATTCTAAATTTGAATGAACTCTCACAGCGGGAAATCTACAGTCAGTATTCCGCGATCTGAAGCCCGGTGTGATAGTGGAAAACAGTGTCCTGATTTCTTTATAATATTTGGTGAATTATCAGTGCGAATCTGTGGTAAATTTGTGCCTAATTAATAAAATTCAACTTCACACGGAGGAGTAATAGGACCCGGAAGGAAGGAGCTGTCATGGCAGGATGAGGCCGTCCACCGGAAGAAAATAACACCAGTGACGCGCGCCGTCGTGTGGATTATCCTGTGATCATTTCCCGCGGCGCAATATCACATGTGAGTCAGACAAAATTTAGGAAGTTTTGCATATGAATTTTGAAAACCATAACCTACGGATGTACGAGAAAGCGCTCCCGAGGACTAGATTATTACGCCACATCCCTTCCACGGAACTATTTTCCAGGTGGTGGGAGGAATCTTTACAAAAACCAGCGACCAGAGGGTCGAATTCTCAGTCATTCCAAGTTCTCAGTCGTTCTCAGTATCTTCAAAGTTCTCAGTTGTTTTGTTGAGTCTTGGCAGTGATTCTGTAAGTCTCAGTGTTTATGAATTCTTAGTTGTTGGCTTGAGTATCGACAGTGTGTTTTGACTAATTCGCAGTAATTCTGTAATAATCTCAGTGTATCTACGTTTTGACAGAATGACAGAGTGCGACAGCTAATTCATGTAGTCAGACTTACTTTTGGCTGGTAAGAAAGCTATTAGAGACACGTGTAGGCGTTTTGAGAAAGCCTTGTATTATTTACTTGGGAGAATAGCATTTCAGAAAATGAACACTTTAACAGACTTTTACTGTAAATGCAGGGAGAGTAGGCAAGAGCTACACTTTCAACTTAAATGAACTCACATTACTAGTCGAGGGAAACAAGTCCATGTTTTCAGCATATTTACCTAAAAACATTTCTAACCAACTGGTAGTTTCACATGTGTTATCAGCATAAAGTTTCCTCCACAACATAAACTGTATTTTAGCTTGCTTCTACCATTCAATAAACTGTCTTGGCAAGCGAGGTATTTACGGGCAGAAACTACTAAAGACAGATAGGGAGGAGTATGACTTATCTTCAATGGAGGCCGCAGTAGTCAACCTTGAGGAAACAGTTATGTCCCGTGGGGTTAATGTTCTGTAAGCTGCAGTGTAAACAGAGCTGAGAGAGGCGAGCAGACCAACAGGTGATTTCCAGGTAGAGAGCGAGGCGACCGTCCAGCTTCACAACAGGAGTCTGCAGTGGCATCTTCTAACTTTCACTGGAGTGAGAGAAATGCGAGTGTTTTGTGCTAATATAAACGTGTGTCGCGGCATGGCAAGAATGTGTCAAATTTGCGTGTGTAAAAATTTGGAATACCACATCAGCTTGAAGATGGAATTCTAATTTCCAACATGACCGGGGCCGGAGGGTGAGCCGACCTGCCTCCACCACCACAGGTATGAGCATCATTAAATAATGTAAATAAATATGTAGGACCGTGGCAAATCGATGATCAATGTAGTTTAGAGTACTAGGTAGGGTTGTAAATAATTCACAGTTTGATAATACCGCTAATAATAATAATGATAACTATAATAATAATAATAATAATAATAATAATAATAATAATAATAATAATAATAATAATAATGTTAATGTTGCACTTTCAGCTAGGATTATTTGTGCACTTTGTTTAGGTAGATGTTTGTTTGCGTGTTGTATGGTTATTTCTGTAGTATGTCACTTAGACAGTTAGGAAGCTATGATTTTTGATCTTTTGAATGTAATGCCAGTTTATTATTATTATTCATCATGTTATTTAGATCGATGGTTTTTGAGTCATATTTTTGTTGAAGTTTTGATGTTGTAGACACCGCCGCGATGTTTTCAATGTTTATTTTGCTATTTTGCGCATTTCAGCTTGTTTTATGTGGCGGAATCATCCTTCAGATGACCGGTTTTGATTGTACTTATCCCGTGTATTTTTGCGACGATTTTGGTAGACGCGAGTATTTATTTCTGTGTATTTGCGGTTACGCATGTTTCAACATCTGTGTTTTGAGAGGCAATCCCGTCATTTATTTTTTTTATATTAGAAACAGTGAGCGCCATTGATGAGTCAGCTCTGAGATTGTTGTGATATGTTAAGCAGCGAATGATCGAGAGATCGAGCTAGATGATTAATATCCCTGATGATCTACGTTGATGATGGAAATATGATTTGGACCATGTCATGATACTGTCGTAAGAAGTCGTAATGTGCACGACAGATACTTTTGCCCGCCGGATACGAGCGAGGCTGATTGTGAGAATAATGAATAATAATGACGTCGAGAATTAATGAATAAATAGAATTGTGAAATGAAGAATTTAACCACGAGTGTTAGATGGGTTACGACATGGGTTATGATACTACAGGCAGGAGCCTGTATTTGTTTAAATAATTCCAGGGAAAGTAGATGCTCGGCAAATAATGCTAGCCAGTGTACAATGTGAACAGAGCGACGAGTCAATGTGTTTTGAATAATTATGTAGAGTCACGGATGACGTGAAATAACAGTAATTTGTCCATCAAAGTTGAATGGTATCATGTCCAGACATTTATCGTCTGAGGTGAGAGATTGCCGTCAAATTCACAATATTTTTTTTTTTTTGCTACTCGCAGCGGGGTATATTTTTCTGGAGACTCGGAGTTCATTTTTGCGCATTCTATCCTTGTTAATTTCCAGTAGGCCGCGATGGTGGGATCTAGTTTTGCTTATTTGTTTTCCTTTCTGTTTGTACCTTTTACCGTGTATTTGTAGGACATAAGCGTATGTGAATTATTTATATTTGTTGTGATGTAAATAGATAGGTGTAGATAGGCTAGTTTTGATTTCTGTGTTTTCTTTATCGGAGCGGTGTTTCTCCGTTAATTAACGTAATGATGTAAATACCATTTCAGATGTTAGGTTTATGGATCGTCGATTATGTCACAGTCGAAATAGTAGTGGTATGCTCATACCAGGCATTTAAGTAATTACCAAACTTTCTTTTAAAAATCCACTACATTTTTATTTAGAAATGAAGCGATCTTTAAATAAACCAATTGTATAAAACTGCCGCAATGAATGGTAAATAAGATGGCAGCTGCCTCCATCTAGTGGTGGTACCACAAAACTATGAATTGATAATGAAATGCAGTTAGCGGCAAAGTCAATAGAAATTTTAATGTACAAGGATCGCTATCATTCGATAATGTTAACATCAGGCACTTGGCCTAATTTTTGGGTTTACTCTTAAGAAGTCCAGTCTATCACAGACATGCAAATGAAGTTTAAAATTTAGATGAGTGGTTGGATACACTCAGAGGTATGTTTCGATAATTAATTTTGTTTAACCATGAGGTGTTTGAATAAGACAATGGTTATGTCGGAAATGAAGTGTGATGTTCATGGCTGTTCTGTTTTCTTCGAATCATTCCTTAAGTGATACATTTGCGTAGTGCAGTCCATGATTATTTAAATTTGGGTATTTTACCAAATGAGCCCCGTGTGATAAACATTTGATAACTCCTATAAATCAGTGGTTTGATGGCATAACAGATTTAATTTACTTTATTGTGATTCAACTACTTTAAATTTATTTTGAGAGATTTTTCTCCATAATGTAATTCTGTATTTCAAGAAGATGGTCTTTCCGACCAGAGTTTAAATTGAGTCATGTTATTAACTTGAATATTTGAGAGAGATATTATTCTCCGTAATGTAATTCTGTATTTCAAGAAGGTGGTCTTCCTGACCAGAGTTTTAAACTGAGTCATTTTATTAACTTAACGACAGTGTCAACAGAGTCTGGAGTAATTTTAATTATGGTGTTTGACCTTCAGTCAGTTGATTTAGGCAGATGACGATTGTTTTATTGTAAGGCAGATCCTTAATCTTTTATGCTCTCAGTTTTTTTTATTTCATTTTGTTTACATTTTTCACTAGTTCAGTTTACGTTCATTTTTATCATTTTGCATTTTAGTTAATAAATCAGCCTTTTATCTTAAATCTTAATTCAGTCTTGGGTACCGTCATTTTTAGTTAGTTTACCCCCTCTTTTCATTTCCTCACTCCTTGATCAGCGGGTGGCCTCTCCGGGGATAACGGACGGGCACGACTGAGAAAGAAGAGTCTACATGCAGCGGTGAGTATTATTTACATGTCATTTATTACAGGAGCAGCCGGCGCACAGAAGAAAGAAGAGATCACCGCAGTTATTGCCTTGAAAAGGGCACAGGGGCCGGAGTGAGGAGTGAAAAGCGTGTCGCCCACCTTTGGGGCCAGATTTGCTTATCCCCGGGACTTTGCACTTTACATTTTATTTATTTTGTACCCAGACTAACAGCCATGAACATAGATTTACTAAATATTGATAAATATGAATGCTGTGATAGTACTGTTTGACAAGTAGTGGTATGAACTATAAATGATATGTTTTGTATAATTTTATCCAAATTTAGGATAAAATTGTTTTGTATTGGTGATTACTGTGTCTTGCATGTGTTGGAAGTATTGTTGGGGAGCCTGAAGGTCTCAGTCGTTTTCTCTCAGCATATAAAATGTCAATTAGTCAGGAGCAGTGGGACAGGTTAATTAAAACCATCAGTGATTTAAGTGTAACAACTAATGAACTGAAATCCAGTCAGGCAGAACTAGCTAATGAACTAAAATCTAGTCAGGCCGAACTATCGAATAAAATAGAAAGTAGCCAGGCAGAATTAGCTATTGAACTTAAAATAAGTCAGGATGAGTTAAAATCCAGTCAGGCTGAACTTGTAAACAAAGTAGAAAGTAGCCAAGCCGAATTAGCTAACGAATTTAAAACCACACAAGGCGAATTAAAATCCAGCCAGGTAGAGTTAGCCAACGAGTTAAAAGCCACACAAAGCGAATTGAAATCTAGTCAAGCTGAACTTGCAAATAAGATTGAAAGTAGCCAAGCCGAACTTGCAAATAAAGTAGAGGCAGTACGAGGACAGGTTTTAGAAGAATTCAAACAGTGTGAGATAAAGCTCGAGGAGAAATTTATAAAGAGCCAGGTTGAACTGAAGAGAGAGTTACGGGAAAACCAGGATAAACTCATGCAGGCGTGTAATGCAAACAGGCAGGAGACTATGGAAGAAATAAAGAAGTTAGCCGATGCACAAGCACAAATACAAGAACAGTTAGACAGCCATAGCGCGACTGTTGAGGAAAGTATGAGGGAAACCAGGGCGATGGTGCAAGATCAAGGCAAGTATCTAGCTCGAGGTATCATACTCTTGGAAGAGCGAATAGATAAAATTGAGGACGAGACTAGGAAAGAAATGAATAAAGTATGCGTACAGATTGGAGAGACTCAGGAGGAAACGAGCCACGAAATCATGACCTTAAAGTCGGAGACCCAGGATATTACAAAGAGGTTAACCGAACTGTCAGAAAAGATAGCAGAAACTGAGGGTGCGATTACACTCAGTGAGCAGTCAGTAAGACAGGAATTTAACGAGGTCATAGAGGGAAAAATCCAGGCAATTAAGACCCAGGGCGAAAACCTGTCGACCTTGGTCAAAATGCTAGTAGACAAGCAAGCCGAGTCCCAGGTAGCCAGAGAAATTAGGATACAGCCGCAGCATGAGCAGACACAGAGCGAGCCGATAACACAAATATTTAACGTGGAAAGGACAATGCCGGAAAGTACACAAAGAGCTGAAGCTTCCACCCAGATCATAAACATTGTGCGTACGAGTGACGATCAACCGAAGAAATTTAGTGGAACGTCACAAATAACCCCAAAAGTATATCTTAGGGAATTGAAACAATATTTCCAAGATATTAAAGCCCCAGAAGACAAGAAACTACGCATTGTAGAAAAATATCTCGAAGGACAGGCAAAGACCTGGTACTATGGTTTCGTAGATACTTTTAAGACGTTCGAAGATTTCGAGAAGGCTTTCCTCGAAAGGTACTGGTCCTTGTCAACACAACAAGCACTCAGAATGGACTTGTACACTCGCAAGTACATGTCGACACAGCCCACACGATACCTAGACTTCTTCTTAACACAGCTCGTGAAACTTAGACAATTAGACTCCCCTGTGTCTGACGCAGAAATCGTTCAGACGATAATCAAGCAATTTCCGTCGGACGTGCAGAGAATGCTGATTACGGCGAGGGCAGATGATCCAGCTCAAGTTGAGGCTATTTTAAGGGAGCTAGACGCTACATCCACCAATAATGTACCGCAGAGAGTGACCAGGCAAACGCAGGAACATAGGGCGTACCTAGCTAATGCCACAAGTGAAAATGCACGAGGCAATGCGCAGGTAAACGGCCCGAATTCAGGTGCTGTACCGCGGCGAGAGACGAACACGAGACGCCAGGAGGAAGAAACCCAACGTCCGTGGTTTAGAAAACCTAACTATCCAGACAGGCGACCGCGATACCAGGACAGGCAGCCATACCAAAGGAGGTACATCTCACAAGACAGAAGGCGATGGGGAGATAGAGGAAGAGATAGGCCTTATTATCGCGATCCTGAGAGAAGATGGAACGAGAGAAGAAATTACCAGCGAGATAGGAACTCGGACCCAAGGTACCAAGAGGGGCGCCGATATATCAATGACCTGAATAATAAACAGCAGCGCGATCCGTGGAAACAGGCAATCGAATCCCAAGACATGAACCCGGATATCACGGGAGCCGAAAGCCTCGAGTTCCAGCAAACAAGAAGGAGAGGAAGCGAGGACCGCAGACCGCTCAATCCGAATGCACCGACGTACGAGGGGACCGGTGCTAGACAAAAAAAACTTCAATTTCGAATTAGTAGCTCCATTAGACACTGACTCAGCCACGCATTTAACCATTGAGAATGAAGAGTGGGAAGTAGCGAAAGTAGATTCATGGATAGCGCAGCCTGAGGACTTGTTAAATGATGAATTCAAGCAGGAGAGCCCACAAATTTTACCTCTACCTGTGATTAAAATCAAAATTAATGAAACAAGTATTTTAGGACTTTTAGATACTGGTGCAAGTATCAGCATTATTTCGAGGACTCTGTTTAATGACTTGAAAGAGAGAATGAGCCTACCTGAGATCCCGGTCTCGACAGTAAAAATAAAAGGGATCGTGCCAGACAAGGTGACTACCTGCAAGTCCCAGACATACCTGGAGATGACAATAGGGAGCTCAACCTACAGTCATACATTTATCATAATGGCCAAAGTTAACTACAACGTAATTCTTAGAGCTGATTTTCTAAGGGAAACACATGCCGTCATTGACCTTGCAGGGGGCGTTGTGAGATTCCGAAGGAATGGAGGTCATGACCAGGTTGCAATAAATCCGGAAACTGATGAGGACGAAGCAGATAACAGTACTGACGGAGACTTCCACGATATCTTAGGAGCCGAGCATGCGGATGAACAGTTAAATATTTTGGACCATGAGGGGATTTTTACAGACATTTTTATGGCTGATACTGCAGAAGATATTGAAAAATTAATCAATGACAAGGTTGCAGAGTTTAAAGGAACCAAAGAACAGAAAGATCAATTAAGAGCCTTCTTAATTGAGCATCAGGCCGTATTCGATTCCAAAGTAGGCCTCATCCCTAATTTTACATACGTTTTCAATGTTTTGGACTGGGAACCATACAAACGTAAGCCGTACCCAGTGCCGGAGAAATACCACGAGGAGGTCAAGCAAATAATCAAACAAATGGAAGAAAACGGGATCATCTCGAAGCGACCCACTCCGTACGTGAACAGCCTTGTCATAGTAAAGAAAGCCGACAATTCCCTGAGGCTGTGCCTAGACGCTCGTCAATTAAACTCCAAATTAATCCCGGAGAATGATCAAGCCATGCCTATTAAGGACGCAATTCATCGATTTAGAGACATGGAAGTTTTCACAGGTGTGGACCTGACCAGTTCCTTTCACCATATCCTTCTGCATGATAAGTCGAAGTTACTAACAGGGTTTATGTTTGATCAACAGACCTATGTCTTTGAAAGACTCCCGTTCGGAACCCACAATTCTTCTAGCGCTCTCATACGGGCACTTGACAGGAACCTAACAGACGAAGTCAAAGCAGTTACTACTTTGTACATCGATGACATGATAATCGCAACTAAAACCTTTGAAGAAAACCTCCAAAATTTAGGTAAACTGTTTAAAAACCTTATAGAAACTGGATTCAAGGTGAATATCAAGAAATCACACTTCTGTCAGCCGGAAATCCTATTCCTAGGACACGTAATAGACGGCAAGGGAATCCGACCAAATCCAGTAAAGTTAGAGGCGATAAGTAACTTCCCTAGGCCTACCAAGGTGAAACATGTTCGACAATTCCTTGGTATGTGTCAATTCTTTCGAGAACACTGTAAAAATTTCACCGAAGTTGTAGCACCACTACAGGACCTGCTGTGTAAGAATAACAGATGGAAATGGACAGAGGAAGCAGAGACAGCGTTCACAAGTACTAAAGAACTGTTAGCCAGGAGCATACAATTAGCGTATCCTGATTTTAACAGACCATTTATCCTCCAGACAGACGCATCTAATGTGGGCGTAGGTGCAGTCTTATTCCAGGAGCAGGACGATGAATGTAAAACCAAGGACTATTTAGGCTTTTATAGTAGAAAACTGAGGTCGCACGAACGGAACTACACAACTACAGAGCTGGAAATGCTAGCCATAGTCCAAGCCCTACAGCACTGGCGGAAAGTTATTTATGGATTTCCAATCGTCATAAGAACCTACCACAAAGCTTTAACGGTCATGTTAAAATCAGCTGTTTCATCTGACAGAATTACTAGATGGTCACTGTTCGTGCAGCAATTTAATTTTACCATTGAACACTGTACCGGCAAGGCAAACATTCTAGCAGACGCCTTAAGCAGGAACCCAAATAAACGTGAAGAGCAGGTAAATTATGTGGACTTAACACAGGAAGACCGAAATGTACTGCTCCGACTGAGCCAGTTACCAACCTTTCAACAGGCTGACCCAACCTTACAGCCGATTATCCAGTATTTCCAGGGAGCAATTCAACAAGGGGACCCTCGTTATGACGAAATTCACAAGGCCGCACAAGAATACAGGTTGTTAAATAATCAGTTGTTAAAATATGCAGATAAGGATCATACTAAATTAAAGATTGTCGTCCCGAAAGAATTACAGGAAGAGCTAATATGGCATGTACACCGTGTTATTGGGCACGGAGGTATTGATAAGACCGTCGCCACAATTCAGGAAACCTTCACCTGGAAAGACCTAAGGAAAACTGTCAGGGATGCAATAGTTACATGCGACACTTGCCAGCGTGTCAAGGCGAACTCCTACCTTGTAAAACAGAAGCCAATTCCCATTCTACCGTCAAAGCCCCGTGAGTTATTCGCGATGGATATTTATGGAAAAATCCCGAAATCACGGAGAGGCAATCAGTTCATATTAGTCACCATGGATGTATTTTCCAAATTTACAAACCTTTCTCCAATGCAAAAGGCCAATACTAGGTCAGTTTTAAGATGCATTAACAGGGAAATAATTCCGGCCATGGGAAAACCGGAGAAATTATTAACAGATCACGGAACACAGTTCACCTCCGCAGAGTTCAAAACAGGTTTACGGCAATTAGGAATACAGCATGTTCTGAGTTCAACACGTCACCCAGAGTCGAACCCGGCAGAAAGAGTAATGAAAGTCATCGCAAAATTCAGCAGAATTTATATCCCAGAACAGCATTGGCGATGGGTCGATATTCTCCCATTGAGCACTGACTGCATAAATAATACTGTCCACGAAGCAACAGCGAAAATCCCGGCCACAGTGCATAATGGCTTACAACCGGCCAGGCCGTGGAGTCCAGTCGTTAATTGTCCGCCTGAACCCCTATTATCTCCGGAACTATGTATACAACAGGTACAGGAGCGCTTAAGAGAGCAAGCTGACCGCAGGCTGAGAAGAGGTCGAAGAAAAAAATATCACAAGCCATTAAGAGTAGGTGAAATGGTATTGATCCGTAGACCAGCCATCTCCGATCCTGAAAGGAAGTATTACGCAAAATTCGCACCATTGTACATCGGTCCTTACAGCATTGTCCAGGATATGCAAAACAATGCATATAAAATTAGAAGTTTAGATGGAGAAAATGAAATGATTATGAGCGCTGCCAATCTTAAAACATACAGAATAGTACCAGGCGCAGCTCAAGTGAATCTCGTGGAAAAACCAAGGAGCTCAAACGCAGGAGAAGACGCAACTTCCGGCACGGAAGAAGAAGATGATGATGATGACCCGTGCACCGAAGCAGAAGAAGAAGATGACCAGGAAACCCTATCAACGAACCCAGGAGACGACAGTCATTTCGAGATTGAGACAGGTCAACAGACAGAAGAGAATTGTCCGGAATGCGAACAGAACTCAGCCGAGATACTGGCAGTCATGAAACTGATTGCAGATGACCTCGAGAAAGAGAACAAACTTTTAGAGAGAGAAATCAGAGAAAAACTCAGACATAAGCAGAGGTATACTTCATAGTCAGCAGTATACATTCGCTTATGGCTGCAAGTATGTCTAGAATATCATTGGTTGAATTGAGAAATCTTCCACTATCGCGTAAGATTTCTAACGTCGTAAGGGGGCATTGCACCCATAAGCGAATTTGCCTAATTTAATTCACAATTAAATTGAATATTTCGCATATGAGATACCACAGTGAGGCTGTGAAACTAGCAGTCACAAAGGAACTTTCTGGCGCCAGCCTGACGGCGAGGAGAATCCATGAAACTCTTCTCTAAGCACGACCAACTTGTAAACCATCCTTAGGGTTCCTTCCAATAAATTTTATGACACCGCCTAGGAGCGGCGACTTGCTGTTCGTTCTCACGAGAAAAGCACGCGTTGAAGCCTGACCTACTTGGCTAGGACAATAGGGGACAACGACAATAACCGCCAATCCTGGGAGGAAATGGAAGCAGCCACGTTTGGAAGAGCGCGAAAGTCTCAGCCAATCAGAAAATTCTAAATTTGAATGAACTCTCACAGCGGGAAATCTACAGTCAGTATTCCGCGATCTGAAGCCCGGTGTGATAGTGGAAAACAGTGTCCTGATTTCTTTATAATATTTGGTGAATTATCAGTGCGAATCTGTGGTAAATTTGTGCCTAATTAATAAAATTCAACTTCACACGGAGGAGTAATAGGACCCGGAAGGAAGGAGCTGTCATGGCAGGATGAGGCCGTCCACCGGAAGAAAATAACACCAGTGACGCGCGCCGTCGTGTGGATTATCCTGTGATCATTTCCCGCGGCGCAATATCACATGTGAGTCAGACAAAATTTAGGAAGTTTTGCATATGAATTTTGAAAACCATAACCTACGGATGTACGAGAAAGCGCTCCCGAGGACTAGATTATTACGCCACATCCCTTCCACGGAACTATTTTCCAGGTGGTGGGAGGAATCTTTACAAAAACCAGCGACCAGAGGGTCGAATTCTCAGTCATTCCAAGTTCTCAGTCGTTCTCAGTATCTTCAAAGTTCTCAGTTGTTTTGTTGAGTCTTGGCAGTGATTCTGTAAGTCTCAGTGTTTATGAATTCTTAGTTGTTGGCTTGAGTATCGACAGTGTGTTTTGATTAATTCGCAGTAATTCTGTAATAATCTCAGTGTATCTACGTTTTGACAGAATGACAGAGTGCGACAGCTAATTCATGTAGTCAGACTTACTTTTGGCTGGTAAGAAAGCTATTAGAGACACGTGTAGGCGTTTTGAGAAAGCCTTGTATTATTTACTTGGGAGAATAGCATTTCAGAAAATGAACACTTTAACAGACTTTTACTGTAAATGCAGGGAGAGTAGGCAAGAGCTACACTTTCAACTTAAATGAACTCACATTACTAGTCGAGGGAAACAAGTCCATGTTTTCAGCATATTTACCTAAAAACATTTCTAACCAACTGGTAGTTTCACATGTGTTATCAGCATAAAGTTTCCTCCACAACATAAACTGTATTTTAGCTTGCTTCTACCATTCAATAAACTGTCTTGGCAAGCGAGATATTTACGGCCAGAAACTAGTAAAGACATATAGGGAGGAGTATGACTTTTCTTCAATGAGGGCCGCAGTAGTCAACCTGGAGCAAACAGTTATATCCCGTGGGGTTAATGTTCTGTAAGCCGGCAAGGTAAACAAAGCTGAGAGAGGCGAGCAGACCAACAGGTGATTTCCAGGTAGAGAGCGAGGCGACCGTCCAGCTTCACAACAGGAGTCTGCAGTGGCATCTTCTAACTTTCACTGGAGTGAGCGAAATGCGAGTGTTTTGTGCTAATATAAACGTGTGTCGCGGCATGGCAAGAATGTGTCAAATTTGCGTGTGTAAAAATTTGGAATACCACATCAGCTTGAAGATGGAATTCTAATTTCCAACATGACCGGGGCCGGAGGGTGAGCCGACCTGCCTCCACCACCACAGGTATGAGCATCATTAAATAATGTAAATAAATATGTAGGACCGTGGCAAATCGATGATCAATGTAGTTTAGAGTACTAGGTAGGGTTGTAAATAATTCACAGTTTGATAATACCGCTAATAATAATAATGATAACTATAATAATAATAATAATAATAATAATAATAATAATAATAATAATAATAATAATAATAATAATAATGTTAATGTTGCACTTTCAGCTAGGATTATTTGTGCACTTTGTTTAGGTAGATGTTTGTTTGCGTGTTGTATGGTTATTTCTGTAGTATGTCACTTAGACAGTTAGGAAGCTATGATTTTTGATCTTTTGAATGTAATGCCAGTTTATTATTATTATTCATCATGTTATTTAGATCGATGGTTTTTGAGTCATATTTTTGTTGAAGTTTTGATGTTGTAGACACCGCCGCGATGTTTTCAATGTTTATTTTGCTATTTTGCGCATTTCAGCTTGTTTTATGTGGCGGAATCATCCTTCAGATGACCGGTTTTGATTGTACTTATCCCGTGTATTTTTGCGACGATTTTGGTAGACGCGAGTATTTATTTCTGTGTATTTGCGGTTACGCATGTTTCAACATCTGTGTTTTGAGAGGCAATCCCGTCATTTATTTTTTTTATATTAGAAACAGTGAGCGCCATTGATGAGTCAGCTCTGAGATTGTTGTGATATGTTAAGCAGCGAATGATCGAGAGATCGAGCTAGATGATTAATATCCCTGATGATCTACGTTGATGATGGAAATATGATTTGGACCATGTCATGATACTGTCGTAAGAAGTCGTAATGTGCACGACAGATACTTTTGCCCGCCGGATACGAGCGAGGCTGATTGTGAGAATAATGAATAATAATGACGTCGAGAATTAATGAATAAATAGAATTGTGAAATGAAGAATTTAACCACGAGTGTTAGATGGGTTACGACATGGGTTATGATACTACAGGCAGGAGCCTGTATTTGTTTAAATAATTCCAGGGAAAGTAGATGCTCGGCAAATAATGCTAGCCAGTGTACAATGTGAACAGAGCGACGAGTCAATGTGTTTTGAATAATTATGTAGAGTCACGGATGACGTGAAATAACAGTAATTTGTCCATCAAAGTTGAATGGTATCATGTCCAGACATTTATCGTCTGAGGTGAGAGATTGCCGTCAAATTCACAATATTTTTTTTTTTTTTGCTACTCGCAGCGGGGTATTTTTTTCTGGAGACTCGGAGTTCATTTTTGCGCATTCTATCCTTGTTAATTTCCAGTAGGCCGCGATGGTGGGATCTAGTTTTGCTTATTTGTTTTCCTTTCTGTTTGTACCTTTTACCGTGTATTTGTAGGACATAAGCGTATGTGAATTATTTATATTTGTTGTGATGTAAATAGATAGGTGTAGATAGGCTAGTTTTGATTTCTGTGTTTTCTTTATCGGAGCGGTGTTTCTCCGTTAATTAACGTAATGATGTAAATACCATTTCAGATGTTAGGTTTATGGATCGTCGATTATGTCACAGTCGAAATAGTAGTGGTATGCTCATACCAGGCATTTAAGTAATTACCAAACTTTCTTTTAAAAATCCACTACATTTTTATTTAGAAATGAAGCGATCTTTAAATAAACCAATTGTATAAAACTGCCGCAATGAATGGTAAATAAGATGGCAGCTGCCTCCATCTAGTGGTGGTACCACAAAACTATGAATTGATAATGAAATGCAGTTAGCGGCAAAGTCAATAGAAATTTTAATGTACAAGGATCGCTATCATTCGATAATGTTAACATCAGGCACTTGGCCTAATTTTTGGGTTTACTCTTAAGAAGTCCAGTCTATCACAGACATGCAAATGAAGTTTAAAATTTAGATGAGTGGTTGGATACACTCAGAGGTATGTTTCGATAATTAATTTTGTTTAACCATGAGGTGTTTGAATAAGACAATGGTTATGTCGGAAATGAAGTGTGATGTTCATGGCTGTTCTGTTTTCTTCGAATCATTCCTTAAGTGATACATTTGCGTAGTGCAGTGCATGATTATTTAAATTTGGGTATTTTACCAAATGAGCCCCGTGTGATAAACATTTGATAACTCCTATAAATCAGTGGTTTGATGGCATAACAGATTTAATTTACTTTATTGTGATTCAACTACTTTAAATTTATTTTGAGAGATTTTTCTCCATAATGTAATTCTGTATTTCAAGAAGATGGTCTTTCCGACCAGAGTTTAAATTGAGTCATGTTATTAACTTGAATATTTGAGAGAGATATTATTCTCCGTAATGTAATTCTGTATTTCAAGAAGGTGGTCTTCCTGACCAGAGTTTTAAACTGAGTCATTTTATTAACTTAACGACAGTGTCAACAGAGTCTGGAGTAATTTTAATTATGGTGTTTGACCTTCAGTCAGTTGATTTAGGCAGATGACGATTGTTTTATTGTAAGGCAGATCCTTAATCTTTTATGCTCTCAGTTTTTTTTATTTCATTTTGTTTACATTTTTCACTAGTTCAGTTTACGTTCATTTTTATCATTTTGCATTTTAGTTAATAAATCAGCCTTTTATCTTAAATCTTAATTCAGTCTTGGGTACCGTCATTTTTAGTTAGTTTACCCCCTCTTTTCATTTCCTCACTCCTTGATCAGCGGGTGGCCTCTCCGGGGATAACGGACGGGCACGACTGAGAAAGAAGAGTCTACATGCAGCGGTGAGTATTATTTACATGTCATTTATTACAGGAGCAGCCGGCGCACAGAAGAAAGAAGAGATCACCGCAGTTATTGCCTTGAAAAGGGCACAATACATAGTTTTCTTTTTGTAGGTAGATCTGCTAAAATGAAATGCAATCTTTCATGTTAAGTGTTCTCTTTTGTTAGTTGGAATCGACCCCGTGATCATGGGTCGGACACCACCACTCATCTTCCGAGGAACCTAATAAACCAGTGAACGTTGGGTACGACCTCTAGTAATGCAATAAAATTAAAAATTTGTATTTAATAATAATAATAATAATAATAATAATGGGGCATTGTATTTGTATAGTTTTGGTGGTGACCTAAAGAAGACGAAATCAAAGGCGAAGACGTCATAAATACCTAGTTCCCAAGCCAGGGGAATTAACAGAACGAGAGGGTTGATTCTGAGAACTGAACCGGCGCCATCGGACCAAAGGCAAGCATTCCATCCATTTAGCCATAAAGCCGGACTTAAGTTTTCAAAACCTTAGGCTACCATCTCCACTGATCAGGTGTTCATTATGGACAATAGCAGACGCCAGGGCAGTAGCTTGTCAAACAGCCTTGACAAAACAGCAGACTACTTCGTTGGCTATTGGCTGCAGCTCAACATGCAGCTTGACATTCACTAAACCAACCATCGAAAAGAGGTAACCTAAGTCTAGTAGTAACCCATGTCTTGGACTCAGCATACGCCAATGGCAGATCCATAGCACGGAATTATGTTTCAAACGTAATCTGACGTCTCGGATGACCACTTGGAGTACGTGCCAGTAAATCCACTGACACGAAGCTGGCGTACTTTAGGACCTTCAAATACCACTGGACTGGGCCAGGATCGAACCTGCCATCTTGGTCAGTTACCCCAGCAAGAATTATACCAGTATTGTTATTCTTACATAGTACGATGATGTACCGGTAACGGCGGTACAGACTAAGTCCCCGTTATGAAAATCTTAAACTTACGTGTTATGCTCCGGACTGCTTACGAAGAACTGACTAGGCAGCGAGCAACAGCTGCGGGCGTGTGACGTAGTGAGCGGGTGACGTCACAGCATGCCTCGCTGCTCTACAAAGCCTGGATTGATGGAGAATGTTCTACGAGTTTCGGATCAAATATAAATACGTGCTGCTTCGCTCAGCAGATCAGTGAAAGTGAATGTGAGTGTGTGTTGCAGCATGTTATAGTGAGCAGCAGTGCGCTGCAGAATGTGATACCAGTTCGTGGCCGGGATTTCTATAAGCACATTAGACTGTAGTATTCGCACCGTCAGTTCGCGGGTGTGGTAATCGAGCGTGAAGCCGCTGCTAAGTTTCAAGTTCGTGGACTTTAATATAGTCACGTTGAATGTGGACTTATTCAGATTTCCTTATATTGTGACAACCTTTTACTCCGATAGGACGTGAGGTGAATTGTGTATCGTCTGGACATTATTTATTGACTGTTACTCTATACGAGTGTCCGAGACCCGCAAACATTTTCGAGTGTTCGAAATTGAAATTTTATGGACTTGAATCTGATTGCTCCTTGCCGAGGACTCGATACTTTAAGTTATAAACTGTGTTTAATCCAAATTTAATTTACCAATCCGCAAGCTGTGGTCATGAACTGTGAACTGTGCAGGTGTGAACAGCGCATCTCTATTTTAATGAACAGTGCATTTCCATTCTAATGAACAGTGTACATTTAGTTTATGGACAGTCAAACCAAGGACTGTCAGTACTCAGTTAATTTCGTCTTTTGGTTTCAACACGTGAACGAGTTTGATTCACGAGCGGAACATCTTTATTTCATTTAAATTGAACAGTGCTTCAATGAACTAAGTAATGTGACATTACTTCACGTTGTAATAGGTGCAACAAACTTTCAGTAACTTTAAACTTGACAATCAGTTCCGAGTGGACTTTATTTTATGAATATTTCTTTCACTTGACACATGACAAAATTAAGTGACATTTCACCGAGACATTTGTGTTTGGACTTTGTTAAAAGCATTTATAAACACTCTATCATCTGTGCAGAAGCAGCCTTTGCACTAACTCGCCCAGAGCTGAACGATGTTCATTCATGTTCACTACCTCGACGCCATGGATCTTCAAAACACCGAATAGATCTTCTAGAACTTCCATCGGGGGACGAATGGTGGTTCGCTGCTATGGAAAATGGAGCTGCCGGAATCTAAGGACATCGCCAGCCACAAGACGAGGAAAATTTTCGACTGTATACGCTGTACAGAGGTGATATTAATTTCAATCTTTTAATAAACTCTGAAACAAAGTTTTTAGGATTTCTTTTAAACAAAACCCTCTCCCTCTGTATGCACTTCAGCGACTGGTACACGCCCTGCGTCTCATCTCTACCAAAGTACCAAATTTACTGTTACAATATAGACATATTCATTGTAGTCTTGCATGCCTCTGTTAAATGAACTCCGCGATTCTACAATCTTCCTTCAGTTAGCCCTATGACGTCCTGTATTTCTAAACCTTGAAAGAGTGCAATCGTCTCTCACCCACCATGGCCGAGTCCATCATTTCCTAGATAAGCTCCTCCTTTCTTCGCCATATGCTCCTCCGAGGTAGCCTGTCCTTCTTTATTGGCCTCGTATGACCCCACCAGTGGAACGGGTGTCCGACTCGTTGGTTGAACGGTCAGCGTACTGGCCTTCGGTTCAGAGGATCCCGGCTTCGATTCCCGGCCGGGTCGGAGATTTTAACTTTAATTGGTTAATTCCAATGCGCGGGGGCTGGGTGTATGTGTTGTCTTCATCATCATTTCATCCTCATCACGACGCGCAGGTCGCCTACGGGAGTCAACTCGAAAGACCTGCACCTGGCGAGGCGAACATGTCTTCGGACACTCCCGGCACTAAAAGCCATACGCCATTTTTTTTTAGTGGAACGAGTTCAAATCCATAGAATTCATTTCTAACTTTGCCTCGTCTCTTCATTGGCATACCCTTTACCATTGCTCCCTCTTCTTAGTAATTAATCTTTCTCGCCACTTTCATATCAGTTACCGTATCTCAAGTTTCTTCTTCTAACCCTGAGTATCTAACGTCCTTTCTACTGCTAACACATCTCAAGAGATACCGCAGTGTTGGATATTTTCACTGAGAAAGTGTTCGGTAAGTTGTGAGGAACCAACTTACACGGATCACTTGCATTTAGGGGTCCGTACTGAAAAAAGTGCCAGCCAACTGCTGAGGTGCATTTAATTTCCATTTTTTCTTATTGTATATGAAGTTTCATATATTTGCATAGAAATCACTAGCATTAGAAAAGAGTATAAACACATCGTAATCACACAACCAACGACAACACACATATATGTGCCCTACGTCGAACTCGAATCAGCAACTGGAGCCAAGCCAAACCCTTCACGCCTGAACATATGCCGCCTAGCAAGCATTCTTAAATGTCAACAGAATGCCCCGCAATTCAATTCCGCAACCAGTGCCACAGTAAACTATATTACGGTATCCATTGCCTGTTGTTAGAGGCGACTAAAAGGGGAACGTAAGTTGGAGACCATGGGCCCCTAGCTAAGTCTGACATTACATCAACTTGCTTGTGCCAGGCTCCTCACTTTTATATTTCCTATCCGACCTGCTTTGGTTGCTCTGTTCCTCCGACGGTATTAGGTTTGTGAGACCTGTCTTTCATTTTCATTTTCGTGACGCTTCCCTTCGTTTTGTCAAAAATATCTCCATTCTTCGGAGAGTCTAACCTCTTCCATTTTACCAGTATTATATAGAGAATGGTTACCCATTTATTTTTATTTTTTGTTGTTGAGAGCGGGTGGATGAGATTTCCAGGACGAAAACTCTACCCTTCTACTCATCTGTTTCCGCGAAATGTCGATGAGTCGGAAAATCTCCATCACGTACACTGGCGGGGGAAAAGCGATCTGTCATGGAAGGAAAAATATACCCACATGTCAGGGATGAAACCTCCTCTTTGCTGAACTGTTATAAATTATAATTTTATGATCGGAGTAGAATAAGAAGAAGAAGAGTTTGGGGAGGGGGGAAAGTTTCGCTTCTTAACAAAAAGGCCCTTTCAGGAGGGATTTAATTTACATTATTAGTGATTTAGTTATTTCATTTGGAATAGGGCGAAAAGTGGGGAGGTAACCAGTTAAAACAGGTGTAAGTTAACCAAGGGCCGCGATGTTTGTAACGAGTGTTCGGCTTCTCGGTTCTTACGACCCATTTTAAGACTAGGATGCCTGGATCCAGAGGGGTACCTCTTCGAAGGGTCGGCCGAAATGACACCACCACCTCCACTGCCAATGACCCATACTTAACGTACTTCCGAGCGTTTGTGTGGTAAATACTATAGCGTATATTTCCGGCTAAAAGTTATTCCTACAATACATCATTACAGCTTTTCTTCATTCAACATGCAATTTACATAAATGAATTGTTAACTGTTCTTCATGTGATTGAGACAGTAATGAGGAGGTGCAAACGGAGCTTCATTAATGAAGAAAATATGTAATACAAGGAGGTGACATCCTTTATACAGAAAACACCTGTGAACTACCACAAACCATGTTATGTTTCCCTGTTTTTAGATACGTTCAATCAGTGAAACAATTGTACCACCAACAACAAAATCAGAAATGACATTCGCTAATGATAACGAAATTTCATTAGGTTATTTTTGAAAGGTTGATAGCCGGAGCTGTTAA
The DNA here is from genome assembly GCF_040414725.1 of Anabrus simplex. NCBI lineage: Eukaryota > Metazoa > Arthropoda > Insecta > Orthoptera > Tettigoniidae > Anabrus > Anabrus simplex. The sequence goes on along the minus strand of NC_090265.1, from coordinate 423,687,588 downwards.
AAATTTGCTGGACATTTCGTCACAAACATTTCTTTCAATATTTAACGGTAAAATATACCAAAATTACTCCGTAGACATATTTAAAGTGGTCTTCTTAATGAGGAACATGAGTTATAGAAAGCTCAGAATCAAAGAAAATTACAATTAAAGTTTGCACTGTAAGACCAGTTGGTAGGTAAAATGTGTCCACATATTCAATACCACACAAATAAAACATTGGTCAAAAATCAGTTACAGTGTCATATAATTAGTACATGGGACCGGTTTCGGCCGCTTGTGCCATCATCAACAGCCGTAAAGATTTAAAAAAGAATGGTACAACTAAAAACATAAAATACCATGAAACAAACAAAGAAATCTAAAAAGAATACACATTAAAATCGATCTCTGATAGAAAACACGTTTATTTCCATGCGTCACAAATATTGTACAATGAATTTAGATATTGGTGTAAAAAAACATTAAACATGCCAAGATATCAAGATAAGACAGCACGCGTTAATTCAATCTCCGACAGAAAGCTTGGTGACACTTGCGTCCATACGTCATAAAATGTTGTGTCCTGGCTTTATATTGGTGAGTTATTATGAGGAGTCAATGTCCGACTGTTGGCTGAATGGTCAGCGTTCTGGCCTTCGGTTCAGAGGGTCCCGGGTTCGATTCCTGACCGGGTCGGGGATTTTAACCTTAATTGGTTAATTCCAATGGCCCGGGGGCTGGGTGTTTGTGCTGTCCCCAACATCCCTGCAACTCACACACCACACATAACACTATCCTCCACCACAATAACACTCAGTTACCTACAAATGGCAGATGCCGCCCACCCTCATCGGAGGGTCTGCCTTGCAAGGGCTGTACTCAGCTAGAAATAGCCACACGAAATTATTATGGGGAGTCCATTCTAGACTTGCTTGATCTTAACAAATAACGTATATGCACACTTATGAGTGATTGAGGAGGACATTGCAGAAATAGGTACTGACCCAGTAGGTGTCCTGAGAAAATGGGTGAACAGAATTTAATGAAAATCCTTATATAATGTCGGCAAATAAGGCACCACAATCTAGGCTATAAATAATTTTATTCGCGCTGGGAGAAATGGTAATTTAAGGGAGGGTCTAACATTTAATTCTCGAATATCTATGTTATTATTGGTCCTGTCGAAAAATACAACACAACAAATGTTATATAGGATACAATTTCCGATAATTTATGTTTATGTGTTATACAGTTTTACAGTACCGGCTATGGTGATAGAGATGTACATCACGTAGTAATGAAATGGGGTATGGCTTTTAGTGCCGGGAGTGTCCGAGGACATGTTCAGCTCGCCAGATGCGGGTCTTCTGATTTGACACCCGTAGGCGACCTGCGCGTCGTGATGAGGATGAAATGATGATGAAGACGACACATACACCCAGCACCCGTGCCAGCGAAATTAACCAATGATGGTTAAAATTCCCGACCCCGCCGGGAATCGAACTCGGGAGCCGTGTGACTAAAGGCCAGCACGCTAACCATTTAGCCACGGAGCCGGACGCATCATGTAGTACTATTTTATTGCTTAGTCCATGTCACCACTGACATCGGAATATTGTTCAATCGTGTTACTGTAACTGGCGACGGTAATGTTTTTGTCGTGATTATCTTAAGTACCTTGCACTAACCAATTGCGCCACTGGGGAATTAACAACGTGATCATTATCACGTATTGTTATGCAAAATTGTAAAGACGACTAACGAAAAGAGAAAATTAAAAATCATGAAGGAATATCATGAAATGAGACATTGGATACCTTAACATCACCGAGTCGGAATGAAACCTACAATGTCTAAAGTCAGTAAAATATTAAAAATAACACGGCAGTCCGCTTCTGTGGTGTAGTGGTTAGTGTGATTAGCTGCCACCCCCGGGAGGTCCGGGTTCGATTCCCAGCTCTGCCACGAAATTTGAAAAGTGGTACGAGGGCTGGAACGGGGTCCACTCAGCCTCGGGAGGTCAACTGAGTAGAGGTGGGTTCGATTCCCACATCAGCCATCCTGGAAGTGGTTTTCCGTGGTTTCCCACTTCTCCTCCAGGCAAATGCCGGGATGGTACCTAACTTAAGGCCACGGCCGCTTTCTTACCTCTTCCTTGTCTCTCCCTTCCAATATTACTCCCCTCCGGGAAGACCATTGTTCAGCATAGCAGGTGAGGCTGCCTAGGCGAGGTACTGGTCATCCTCCCCAGTTGTACCCCCGACCCAGAGTCTGAAGTTCCAGGACACTGCCCTTGAGGCGGTCGAGATGGGATCCCTCGCTGAGTCCGAGGAAAAAACCGACCCTGGAGGGTAAATAGATTACGATACGATACGAAAAATAACACGGCACTGACTACTGCTTGCTGTGATGTGCTTGTCTCTTCTGCGAACACTCATCTCCAATAGATGGCATTTCTGCAGCATGCCCACTAGAACAGCCTGGCTGAATATTGGCGGGAAATAGCTGGGGAGTTAGATAACTTTATTGTTTAACATGCCATTCTTCTGGTCCATACATGTACTGATAACTGGTACTTGACACACTGGTGGTAGTTGTGATTATTGTTTTAAGAGGAAGTACAGCTAGGCAATCATCTTCTATTAACACTAATCAGAGAGAGAGAATACTGAAGGAGTCCGACACTTCGAAAAATGAAGCTATCGGCTACAGAAACACAAGAGCCAGGGTGGGCGTGAAAATGAAGGACTCCTTAGGTCTCGAGACAGAATACTCTCGGGGTCGGAAGAGAACAAGAGTTGACCAAGGGAGGTCGGATAGGATAGATGAAAATGAGGAAGGAGCCTGGTACAAGTAAGTGGAAGCAATGCCAGGACTGAGCTAAGGGCCCCGTGGTGGACCACCCACGCTCCCAAGTTAAGAGAGTCTGGGGCCCGTTTTAGTAGCCTCTTACGACAGGCAGGGGATACCGTAGGTGTTATTCTACTGTCCCCGCCCGCAGGGGATTTGACACACTGGTCTGTTATATTATTCCATTGATTCGATCCCTGCTATGAGGCGCTGATAGGAATGGGGAGCATGCACGCGTAACGAAAAGTGGCAGAGTAATGTTCGATCGGTGGTTTCAGAGTAGGCTTCATCCTACAAGTGGCCACGGCTGGTCCGTGATCCAACAGCTCTGCACTCCGATCGACCAACCGAGCAAAGAACGAGTGATCATGGTTCTACTGTGGCTCTACACGTCTGCATTCGGGAGACGGAGAGAGGCTTGTCCCTACCGTCGGTGTCGGCTGTCCTGAGAATGGTTTTCTGTGGTTATCCATTCTCCTGCACTAAGGCGAATGCCGGGACAGTTCCTAGTATAGGCCACGCCCAACAATACCTTCACCTTCTCCACACATCTCCTCACCATGGCAAATCTCCTGGCCTGAGAGACGAGGTTACTGTCTAAGGCCCGTATTCACCGACGTTAGTTACTTTTGCTGTTATCTCAGATTTCCAAAACACGGATAGTGTCATTATCTCGGATAACGCTCACTTCCGTATTCATCACAGAATTTATTATCTCGGTTTACCAACACTAAGTTTTCGTTTCAATCTGAGTGTGAACCGCAAATTTCTCATACTGCCGCATGGAAAACAAATGACTACGTGCTGCCGCAACTATCGTAATGTAAACAAGTTTTTGATTCCATTCGGGATTTGCAAATAATTTGCTAGTTGCTTTACGACGCACCGACACAGATAGATTTTATGGGGACGATGGGATAGGAAAGGTCTAACACTGGAAAGGAAACCACGTGGCCTTAATTAAGGTACAACCCCAGCATTTGCCTGGTGTGAAAATGGGAAATCACGGAAAACCATCTTCAGGGCTGCCGACAGTGGGGTTCGAACCCACTATCTCCCGGATGCAAGCTCACAGCTGCGCACTCCTAACCGCACGGCCAACTCGCCGGGTCAAATAATTTGCATAAATTAGGTCCGCTGTTGAGCAGAAACGAAGATAGAAGCCTATTATGACTTTCCAAAAGAGTGAATTGTTATTGAACTTGGTGGCAGAAAGCATTAACAAAAAGGGAACAAGAAAACAAATTATAGCCTACGCCTTATATATCACTCAAAAAAGAAGACAGTGTTCCTTAATTCTTCATTAAACATTCATCCAGTCGTGTAACCGTACAATATACACTGACTGACAGAGCAAATGCAACACCAAGAAGGAGTGGTCAGAACTTTATGCCAATTGCAGGGTAGACTGACGTCACTGAGTTATGCTCATGATGTGAAATGCGCCGCTGTGCTGCGCACGTAGCGAACGATAAATGAGACACGGCGTTGGCGAATGGCCCACTTCGTACCGTGATTTCTCAGCCGACAGTCATTGTAGAACGTGTTGTCGTGTGCCACAGGACACGTGTATAGCTAAGAATGCCAGGCCGCCGTCAACGGAGGCATTTCCAGCAGACAGACGACTTTATGAGGGGTATGGTGATCGGGCTGAGAAGGGCAGGTTGGTCGCTTCGTCAAATTGCAGCCGATACCCATAGGGATGTGTCCACGGTGCAGCGCCTGTGGCGAAGATGGTTGGCGCAGGGACATGTGGCACGTGCGAGGGGTCCAGGCGCAGCCTGAGTGACGTCAGCACGCGAGGATCGGCGCATCCGCCGCGAAGCGGTGGCAGCCCCGCACGCCACGTCAACCGCCATTCTTCAGCATGTGCAAGACACCCTGGCTGTTCCAATATCGACCAGAACAATTTCCCGTCGATTGGTTGAAGGTGGCCTGCACTCCCGGCGTCCGCTCAGAAGACTACCATTGACTCCACAGCATAGACGTGCACGCCTGGCATGGTGCCGGGCTAGAGCGACTTGGATGAGGGAATGGCGGAACGTCGTGTTCTCCGATGAGTCACGCTTCTGTTCTGTTAGTGATAGTCACCGCAGACGAGTGTGGCGTCGGCGTGGAGAAAGGTCAAATCCGGCAGTAACTGTGGAGCGCCCTACCGCTAGACAACGCGGCATCATGGTTTGGGGCGCTATTGCGTATGCTTCCACGTCACCTCTAGTGCGTATTCAAGGCACGTTAAATGCCCACCGCTACGTGCAGCATGTGCTGCGGCCGGTGGCACTCCCGTACCTTCAGGGGCTGCCCAATGCCCGCCCACACACTGCTCGCATCTCCCAACAGGCTCTACGAGGTGTACAGATGCTTCCGTGGCCAGCGTACTCTCCGGATCTCTCACCAATCGAACACGTGTGGGATCTCATTGGACGCCGTTTGCAAACTCTGCCCCAGCCTCGTACGGACGACCAACTGTGGCAAATGGTTGACAGAGAATGGAGAACCATCCCTCAGGACACCATCCGCACTCTTATTGACTCTGTACCTCGACGTGTTTCTGCGTGCATCGCCGCTCGCGGTGATCCTACATCCTACTGAGTCGATGCCGTGCGCATTGTGTAACCTGCATATCGGTTTGAAATAAACATCAATTATTCGTCCGTGCCGTCTCTGTTTTTTCCCCAACTTTCATCCCTTTCGAACCACTCCTTCTTGGTGTTGCATTTGCTCTGTCAGTCAGTGTATAAGCTATAATCGAGAATTCATCTTAGGCCTACCTATGTGTTGGGAATTCCATGTTATGTTCGGAAGCTTTAGATAACCTGAAATGTGTCCGACTCGTTGGCTGAACGGTCAGTGTACTGGCCTTCGGTTCAGAGGGTCCCGGGTTCTATTCCCGGCCGGGTCGGGGATTTTAACCTTAATTGGTTAATTCCAATGGCACGGGGGCTGGGTGTATGCGTTGTCTTCATTATCATTTCATCCTCATCACGACACGCAGGTCGCCTACGGACGTCAAATAGAAAGACTTGCACCTGGTGAGGCGAACCCGTCCCGGGATATCCCGGCACTAAAAGCCGTACGACATTTTTTTTATTTCGTAAAATGTGTCTGAAAATCAGAGTCGTCGTAGCCCTGGAAATACGTCGCACGTTGTTTTATTCATATAGGACGTTTATTAACTGCATAACCTTTATCATATTTCTCGTCGCTGTGATTTTATCCTTCAATTAAATATTCCAGCCGCCTACGAGCTGCCATCTGGGTAGGCTATTATCTTAAATTTCCTATTTTACCAATAAAATTTTAAACCTAGATAATACCCGTTATCCCAGACAATGTTGTTGGTGAATGCAAACTTAACTGTTATCTCGTTTTATGTAGATTTAAACTAAGATAAAAGCTTTTACTCACGTTCGTGAATACGGGCCTAACAGCCCCACTTCGCCTTCAGGGGGAAAATGAAAATTTAGTAGTAGTAGTAATGCTCACCGTTGTCTCTGGACGGGTAATTTCACCTCTACCGAGCTCGATAGCTGCAGTCGCTTAAGTGCGGCCAGTATCCAGTATTCGGGAGATAATAGGTTCGAAACCTACTGTCGGCAGCCCTGAAAATGGTTTTCCGTAGTTTCCCATTTTTACACCAGGCAAATGCTGGGGCTGTACCTTAATTAAGTCCACGGCCGCTTCATTCCCACTCCTAGCCCTATCCTGTCCCCACATCGCTCTAAGACCTATCTGTGTCGGTGCGACGTAAAGCAACTAGCAAAAAAAAAAAAAAAAAATAAATCACCTCTGGAACTTGACACTCTTAGAACACCAGTAGAGTACTGTTCGTGAAAAATGAGAAAAGGTGCCGTTTTTCCTTTGGTGGAACATTTCATATGATAGCATTGCTTTTAGCCGCGACTTTCCAGTAGCTAATATTGTCCTCTGAGAAGAATACTGACGTGATTGTAATGACCTACGTCGAGTTCAGTATGCTTTTATGTGTTACGGGAAGATGGATGGGTTGATTTTAATAAAACTTGATATTTCAGTTCAGAATAGGGTCAAGTATGACCTTAGCTATAAGTTGTTCAAAAAAATTAGCAAGAGAGGGCGCTTCAAAAGGGGCCTAAAGCATAAAACTCGATGTACCTCTCTGATGGTTGGCTTTATACGAAAATCGTTCATGGTGATTGTTTTTTCTACCAAACTGATTGAAGTAACACAGTTACCCATAAAAAATTAATGTTCCAGTTTTTTCTGCAGTTTCACGATACCCAGAAGGACAGTTATTAAGAAGATGATCTATAACTGCTCCTAGCGTGAACGGACTGTAATTCACACCAAATATAAATCGACAGTGGCGAAAAAAAATATTCCTGGTCGCGTAATCATGTCACCAAAGAAATTCCAGATGATCACGATCAAATTCATTCACTGAGATTTGTAGAAAGGTTTTCCCGACATCTGACCCCACTCCTTTTTCCCTTTCTTGAAATCGCAGCAGGATGGATGGTGGAAGTTCCAACATGTTAGGGCCTTTCTCCAATCATCCATTTAGTGAGAGCTTTCCTCCTTGTTTACTGGAAGCATCAAACACTGGTCTGCACCTAGTAGTTGAAGTACTCCGCGATGAGGTATAAAGTATCCCTGCTTGTATCACTTATTTAATATTTTCTTCTAGTCAGTCTTGTGGAACTGAATGGTATTCTTCATACCTGTTTTCGGATATGAGTTTTGAGGTCATAGATGAAAGTTTCTTCTCCGCTACCATTCTGTTGTTTCCAAGACCCTATCTTTTTTTCACACCAGGGTAGACAGACTTCATATCTAGCATCTTCGTTAACGGCGACTGTTTTCTTGAAGTGATTCAGAACTGATAACTCCGCTTCATCTCTGGTTATCCTGTATGGTGGATCTGTAAACCCGAGCACATCTAACCTCCAGAGTCTTGGCAGATCTTTACTGTGTGTTAGTAAGAATGTTACAAGGTTAGCTGTGTAACCATGCCCTGCGTTTCCTCGCGTTGAACTCATTACCACCCAGCCAAGACGAGTTTCTTATGCCACTAAGCCACATTGTAGTCCTACCATATTTCCCGTCAACGAGCTTACTGCATAATCAGCTCCAATTAAACTTTCAAATGTAGGACGACCAGCTCCAGTGACAGAGATTACAATATATTTCTCCTTTAATTCTTGCAGGCAAGCACTCTGACCAATGCGGGAAATTGAACCATATATAGAAACTTTCTAATACTTCAATCTCACATCCTGTCATACTCTTAAATGATATTCGATATCTCTTATGAAATTGTCTTTGTGAGGAGACTCCCCTAAAAAGAACCGGTATCAGATTTTCAGATCCAACACAACAGCAAGTCATTTCCAGAGCAATCTTCTTCACGAAATAGGTACGCTCAGATCCAGTACCTATTATCGCCCTTACCACACGTTGACAACCCTTAGCTGTGATTACAACCAATAAAGTCTGCAGCAGGACATTTGGAGAACAACAGTGGTTTTCTCCAACAACACTCGTGTTTTCCCTCTTATTCTTTGCTGGCGATTTATTATTAATATTATTTTTAGTCAGGTCAGAACACATTATCGGATAATGTTTCTTCCCACAGATCAAACATTTCCGATTTACACCCTACAGACCTGTGCCCTAGTTTTAAACATCTAAAACAAGCCCGTTTAGATTTTAGCATGTCTGTCTTTTCCTTACGAGACATCATTTGTGCTTTAAAACACTCCTCACTCTCATGAAACACCTCACAAATTACACAAAGATTTGATCACTTACTCTGTTTTTCACGAGTATATATGCAGTAAGAAATTCACGTCCTCCCTTTCTTATCTTTCATCGGATCTATGAGACAATTTAAACCCAGTTTTAGCTAACGTTATCCTTTCCTCCCCTTCAACTTCAGCCCTTAGAAATTCTAGCAACGTCTTTAATTTTTTCCAGAAATCGCTTGCCTGAGTAACACTCGAACTGCTCCTCATCCAGATTCTCAAAAGCTCGTCTGGTATGCTTGATTCAACAAGTGGAAACAAAATTGCCGCATACTTGTCAAAGGTCATTTCAATTGATTTTAGTGATCTTGAGTAACACTCAAGTTTGTCCTATAATTGTAAAGTAAGTCCCTTAGCTTTCACACTGGTTGTATTTTTAATTACCAAACCTGGGAGTTGTTTGTCGTAGAACTCTGTCAGCAACTCCTTCTTACCAAAACTTTCAGTCAGTCCATCCACTGCCTTCTGATAGTTTTATGCAGTCGGTGAGTAGGGATAAAAGACCGGAGCTGGCACAGGGGCTAATGCGCAAGGTGGCGGCTATACATAGGCTCTTATGGGACTAACTCCTGAGATCTGGGTTAGGGGCTACTGCGCAAGATGGCCGTCACGCGCAATCCACCTCTAGCTACGCGTTACGACCTCTGACACCTTCAGACAATAGGATATCATCATCTTATGGAATACTGTTGAAAGGGGCCACTAAAAGGGGTGCCTGACTTGAGAGAGCATGGGGTAGCGAACTAGGGGTCTTTAGCTGATTCTAGGCATGATGTATTCTAAGTTGTTGTCTATCTAACCTCCCTTGACCAACACTTGTAGGACACTTTATTCTGAGGTGATGAGGTTGATCAAAGTAAAGCTCCTCCAGGGGCACCCTTGATTTAGGTAGGAGCCGAGCAACCTGCCCTGTTGTTGTGTCTGCATTGGCGAAGTTAGTGTTTTTAGCTGAGTTTAGGCATGATGTTTGCTAAGCTGTTGTCTATCTAACCTTCCTGGCCAACACTTGTAGGACACTTTATTCCGAGGTGGGTGAGTCGATCAGAGTAAAGCTCCTCCAGAGGCACCCTTGCCTTAAGTAGGAGCCGAGCAACCTGTGCTGATGTTATGTCTGTATTAGCGAACTAGGGGTCTTTAGCTGAGTCTAGGCATGTTGTCTGCTAAGCTGTCGTCGATCTAACCTCCTTGACCAACTCTTGTAGGGGTCACTTCAGCTCTAGGGGAGCAGAGTAAATTCCACTCCCGAGGATTTGAACGTAGAGTTGACATAAACTTGTCACTAAAGAGCTTAAGTGCAATTCAAATATCCTCACCCTGATTGAAACATGTGTACGATGAAGGTGTACTGACTACAGTAAATGTGGAGAGACATGTACATCTCAGCAGAAAAAAGAATGACTTTGTGAGCTAAGCTGTATTTTCCCATCTGGTGTGTTATGATGCGAGACATTTGACTTGAGAGAACTGCGGGGCTTTAGGTATAGGTCAAAACTTGTTACCGGTGACGTTACTACAGATCTTGCTACTATGATGACGTTACTCATAGACTTAACTAGAGAGCTACCTCAGGGGCTCACAAATTGTAACTTATGACCTATTATTTTTATTTGCTTTACTTTCGAGAGGCTTGAGGTAAGGGCTACTATGTAAGATAGCTGCTATACTATATTCGTTTATACTTAACTAGAGGGGGCTATACTCTAATTAGGGTCTTCTCAGGGACTTATACGGGGTATAGAGGGTTCGAACCTCCCTGTCCTGCAGCCATGAAGTGGACATTCTACGGTTTCCTATTTTTATACCTAGGGAACGCTAGAGTCTTACAGACATCGCAATGACTAGAGCCTTGCGCGAATATACAAAATAATATCCACATCCGCTTCGCATCCGCACTTCTATAAAGCCTGTTCTGGGTGAAGAGGAGGAGGGTATGGTGTCCCTCATCCTTTTTGAACCGGGCTTGGGACCGGCTTAGCAGCGGATTTAGCATCCTAGGTATGAATAAGGATGTAGGATGAGGTTTTAAGGAGTTAGGAATTTTTATAGGACTTTGTGACATTGTAGCTACTCGATGCAGCACGAGACATAGCTTAAAATGGAAGGAGGTATGGGTAAACGGGGATATCTAATAATATGTAGAGTGCTTTTAGCCTGATGACGCTTGATATTTTCGTTCCAGATTTTCTTCTGTTGTAGAAATAGTTGAAATATATTTTACATTGCACTGTATTTTAATTAGTAATGCTATGATGTCCATAGGCGTAAGTTGCTACGCCGTCGGATGCAATTACTCTCTTGTCGTCATAAGGAGAGAGTGCAATCTTGTTTAATTGTTCGGATGATACCTTGTGAAGCTTAGAGGTGGTGGTATTAATAGGAACCCTTTTTTTGTTCTTTCTTTCTAAGGCAATGTGATTCTTTACAGCACTGTTTGTAATACCTTTATCTTCTTGATATCAGAACCATCTATGTCAAGGGCATACATCTTAGGTCTTAGACAGATAAATATTTTTATAATCTTTCCACAAGCTTCATCCTTAAATTTTCCCAAAACTTTCTTGTTTTTCAGTGAGTAGCGGATATGCTGAACAGAGTCATCAGATGTGTCAAGATGATCTAAGAAGTGTAGTCTATCCTTGTTGACATCTTCTGTTTTTACTAGATAGATTAACGAATCGGTGTCCATGTACATCAAAGTTAGGTTTTCTTTTCCGTAATATGGAAGCAAAATATCATAATGATAGGAATACATAAGTGTTTTTGATATGTCTAGTACACTCATGCCAACATAAATAGGTTTGTTAAATAATAGTGCCAGATGAACCGCAGCTACCTGAGGTCCGTATATGGTTCTGTCAATAAAATGAGGTTTTGCTACAAGTTTTTCTAACATTTTAGCATTAGTTACCAAACATATATCTATTCGCTTCCTGATATTTTCCATTGTTTTTCCAAACATTGCATTATTAAACAGTTTGTAGAGATCTTTTTTAAAGTCATTTGTTGCTTCTTTTCTTAGATTGTTATTGAAGTCAACGTAGGATTTGAGCCAACGTGACTGACGAAACCTTAATACACGGTGTATTTTAGTTAGTCGCAGTCCATGGGCCAAGGCTTGCTTTAAGGCTGTGTAGTGGACTACATAACGTTGTTTGTCTTTGATGTTAGGAATTATCTTTTTTGGAGATGATTCAGTTGGTTTCATACACTCAGGAAGAAATGGTAAGTCATTATGAAGGTTGTGCAGTTCAGGAGGGTATTCAACGTCTACGTCCAATATACAACCAAGGGGGTCATCTTCATTCATTGTTTCTAGGTGAATAGTGTCAGGAGACACCCACTCAAAACCTCCGTCGGGAAGGGGGTGACACATTGCCCATCCATAATGGTTGTTAGCAACTTTATATGTGATATACTGTGACGGATTTCTTGTATCAAACTGTTCCATATACGTATTGTTCGCAACTGCATAGCGATACGGTACTTGGCATAAACCTCCACGTATCCCTGCTTCCACCATAAGGTGTTGATCATAGTCCTGTATTGACTCCAATTCAATTCCAGTGAATAGAAGCATAGCATCCCATGTAAGACCAGGTGATGTGAAGTAGTGAGCAGGGTTTGGAACAACACGATGAAAACACTTAGTCCCCAAGTCAGAAAACGTAATCATGTGAAGCCAATCGTACATTCAAAGATTCCAAGTCGATATTGCCAAAAGATTTACTTAGAGCAGAGAGTATTTGGTTGTATACATTGTAATATATCATTGCATGGGCTTATTAATCTTATTCAAGATTGTTTCAGGTTTATTCTGCTTGAGAGGAGTATATGATTGTTTGGAAAACGTACTATAATAACAATATGGAAGGCTATTAGTAGCCTGTGATCGCTGTCTAAACATTCACATAACTTTTACATCGCTCACACCTTCTCCACTTTTTCTGTCTGTTATTACATAAACAATGACTGTTTTAGTTCTTCCAACCCAGCTGTATCTGGTTATTTTATGGCTGTCTTGTTTCTTGAAAAAGGTGTTTTTATTATCATGTTATTTCTGGCACAGAAATTAAGGACATTCTCGCCTTCAGCATCCACCCCCCACCTCCTTTTTTTTTTCCAAAAGGCCCCATTACGTCTTCATAGCTTGTTTTATCTACCCCAACTAGGGCATTTAGATCCCCTATTATCATAATATTACCCTCTTGTACATGGTCCTCCAAATTTTCATGAATTGACTGCGCACATTCATAGTAATGTAGTGCTAGGCTTTTTGAGAGTCGCGAAGTCACCCGCATTAACTCCGGAACACTCCTTGTGAACCACTTACGACAGCTTCCATCACAACCCACAGCAGCACTAGCCTCTGTCATCTGTTTTTCACATTCTCCGCACAGAGTGCTGTCTTCTGTACTCTCGATATCGTCCTTACCTGGCATTTGGAACACACCCTCAAACTTAGAGCATTCAAGACCGACTCCAATCCTCAGACCAAGACCGACTCCAATCCTCAGACCTTAATGCTACTCTCGATCGTTCAAAGATGGCGAATCGAGTAGCCGAAATTGTTGGAAATGTGGGTTTGTTTTGGTTTGTTGTCATCGTATGTAGTCGGTGTAATTTTATTAAATTTGACGATAAATGTTAGTTTCTTTGTAGAATATAAGTGTGCGAGTGTATTTATATGAGTCGGTGGGTACATAGGATCTGTAATTATACGCAGTAATGTGAGAATGTGCTTGTTTTGATCGTATTTGTACTCATTAAAAAACATGAGTGCACTAGGAGGACCAGTTTTTAGTATAACTATGGCAATGCCTCTCATACAACTATTCTTAAGTTTCCTACGAAATAGAACATTAGAAGAGAAATCGATTAGGAATATACATCGTGATTATTTTGAAGTCCATGGCAGAACCGTAGCGTGCATACATCATTTTGAGAATAGGTCTGAGGTTAGGAAATCTAGTTCTCTACTTCCAAACTATTCGTGTTCCTCGAAAAATATTAACTTAGATAGAATATAATTGATATTGTGTTATTCCGTCAGTGTCTATGTGCTTCAAAGTGTCTAGTGATTTAGATGCAAGTGTATTTTACAATAATCTGTGCTTTGCCTGCGGAAATGTTTGGCTGGATCTTGGAGTATAACAAAACTTATAAGTGTGACAGATGGAGCAATCTGTATACTGTTACACAAAAGAAATAGTGACTTAGAGGGATTAGTTGGGTTTGTAACGTAGGGTTTTACACTACCAACACCTTCCGATTCATGCTGTGGCTATCAGTTATCAAGCAGACTGTGCCGAACTGAAGCTCGTGCATGTGGTTAAATATCAATGTTTAGTCAATAGAGTTTTTCCACTCATGTTATTTAATGGGTAAAAACCTATTAGGCTATATCTTTAGTGTCTGAACGTTTCATTACTAAGGTTACTATCATTGCGTGAAGTGCTGTTATGCCATATGTCAACATTATATTAACATCATGTTAACATAATCATTTCGGGTGTACTTGATCTGAGTGACACCGAGCTCGAAAGCTGCAGTCGCTTAAGTGCGCCAGTGTCCAGTATTCGGGAGATAGTAGGTTCGAACTCCACTGTCGGCAGCCCTGAAAATGGTTTTCCGTGGTTTCCCATTTTCACACCAAGCAAATGCTGGGGCTGTACCTTAATTAAGGCCACGGCCGCTTCCTTCCCACTCCTAGACCTTTCCTGTCCCATCATCGCCATAAGACGTATCTGTGTCGGTGCGACGTAAAGCAATTAGCAAAAAACTAGCAATGATCTGAGTGACTCAGACGGTTAAGGAGCTGGCCTTCTGATCCCACGTTGCTGGATTCGATCCTGGCTCAGTCCGGTGGTATTTGATGGTGCTCAAATACGTCAGCCTCGTGTCGGTAGATTTACTGGCACGTAAAGGAACTATTGCAGGACTAAATTTCGGCATTTCGACGTTTCCGAAACCCGTAAAAAATGTAGTTAGTAGGACGTAAAACGAATAACATTATGATTTCTGGTGTAATTCCCATTCATTGGGGGGTGAATTTAAGAAATTATCTACCACTTCAAAACTCAGGCAACAAGTTACGTTTGTGTTTTACAGTTCTCATGAGAGCGAATAAATCGAGGAATTTTGCACCTTAATTTATTTTGAAACATTCAAAATGATGTTAGAAATATCATTTTAACAGTTTTATCACGTATTTTCATCTATCCAGCGAAGTGAAATGTAAGAGAAAACGTTATTTGACGAATTGAAATGTCTAAATAATCAGCTTGTTGGTCTCTTTTCTAGTAGAATATATGTGATTCTAGTTGATTATATGTGATGCGTACTTGTTGGCGAAGCGATTTCATACGTGTAAAAGTGATTTTCCTTACGATGTTACATTTATCATATTAAATTACGGCCGTTTATATAGAATGCACGTGATATTTTCGTGTTAGCCAATACCAGCCATTCGGCTACTTCGGCCGCCATGTTTTTCTTATATTACGGTCTGAGGATTGGAGTCGGTCTTGGAGCATTAATACTATATAAATGATCGAAGCCTTCAAAGACGTTACAGAGCAAAGCAATATGGCTACCCCACTAAAAGAATCGTGAAGTGCTCGTTTGGGTGATATTTACTCCACTACACAATGAAACTCGAAGATAACACTTATTCAGATAGAAATTCACTGTAGAAAATAAACTTCACCGTACCTGGATACACTGGATCGCGCTTGCATTTAATCTGTTACATTAACACACTAGCACATTAGCACCTACCACCGGTTCAGTTTTTCAATTTTGAATCCAAACACCCCAAAATCCAGTTCCAATAATTGTATCATCCCTCTTCATAGTTCGACTCACCTTCTCTGCTGAAAATTAAAGACAACAGATTAAAAAGAGCTGTTTTTGAAGATTGTCATCAAACTAATCACAATTTACTATATTATTTAGCTTGGTAGCACGAACGCACAAGCATGTATGATATCCGACTGCATATTTGCAAATCGTCGCTGCCGGAACAAAACCTCCTATGTGAAATATATATATTTTGCTTAGAAGTTTGGTCGGCAAGGTTTCTGCCATCTAAGGTCCAATATTGCAATATTGTGGCCATTGCCTGCATTAAATTCTATTGTTATTAATATTGTGTGATTATTGTCAAACGTCCGTATCAGCTAATCATGCTACTCACAACCATCAGGTTGAGGAGAATCAGAGAGAGAGAGAGAGAGAGAGAGAGAGAGAGAGAGAGAGAGAGAGAGACAGACAGACAGACAGATAGTGTGCCATTTCACCGTTCTATATTTGCATCAGTAGGAACAAAAATGGCGTTCAAACCATTAAAAGGTCAATGTGAAAGCAATTAACATCGGTACGAGCCGAAATGATAATCCTTTAAACCGGTAGTCACCGAAAGAACCATTCTTAGAAGGCTGTGAGAAAAGAATGACAGAAGCGGATTATTTAAACTAATTATTAAAAAAAGAGACTTCCATTAGAATACTCGACACAATTCAGCACTACGCCAAGTAAGACGGAGTCGGGTATAGAAATAAGCCAACTTATCTGTTTCCAAGATCAACTATTGACGGAGAATAAAATCCGCGGCAGCCCGCTCAACGTCACTGCATAGATTGAAATATCTGCGCGAAATTTAAGACCAGCAGAAAGGAATCGTCAAGTCTGGTACAACTAATACGTCACGGCTGGACTTGGAAGCTTTATATTTGTCCGATACTGCACATCATAGAGAGCAGAATCCAACCAGCTGTCAAGTGCATTCCTAAGAAGCACGGAAAAATTACATTCGCTCAGCAAGCGAGAGAGTTGACAAATAGTAGCACAGTTAGAACTGTTATAGCTAAACTAGACGGCCCAGAGCACATATATTCTGATATCATGGGCAGTACGAAACGAAGACAAATTGCAGCATGTCAATATCAACTAATACATTGTATTATTCTGTTCCTGACGTACTAGAGACCACTATGATGTTCTAAAGGGCCAAGGCAGAGACTACTCCGACTATGGTGGCGCTTTACGAGATTGATGACCCAGGAGGATTGGTAATCAGCTGAGAAGACGAGATGGACCCGATTACCTAAAGCAGAACCATGGAGCGAGGCCTACCATTCCTGATGATCAACAGCGAGATGGCAAACAGGGCCCAATAAGCAAAGGTAAGTCCCCTATGAGTCGTTTTTCGTAAGTAGAAACCTTTATTTTTGGCTATGTGTGATATGATTGGTGACATTGTGCGTGCGTATATAATATGGAAGTGTAATTACATGGAAATAGGTATTCATCTGAAGTTACTGTTAATCCCATATATAGGCGTAAAATACCAGTGAAAGCCGTTCGCAAATTTATCAATGTGGTGTGAGAGAAAGTAATGGTTATCTTTAATCGATATCAGTGAAGTGTTAGAGTATAATATGAATGTTAATATACTTGAGTGATGGCTTTATCGGAATAACAAGCTTGGAGATCGTATTTAGGGAATGTTTACGACGAAGTATAGTAGTACAGCTTAGTATTGTGATACACTTTCCTTTGATACTATGACGGTAAGGATAATGTTTTTTTTATATGTGTAGGTTATGGCACATATGCAGCGTATTTAATGAGATGGGTGCTTGAGATGCACTAATATGAATGTTACGTGATATTTGAAGTGATAAATGGTGAATGAAGTAATAATATAAGTGGATGTTAAGTTGTGATGGTGATAGTTATTGTTATTTGAAAAGTTGGTCATAGTAGTCTTCTGAGAGATGATAGTATGTGTAAATTACGCATGCTAAGGTATATATTGAAACGTACTGTTTTCAATTGCTGTTTGTATTCCCAGATACACAAAATAGGTTAGAATACGATCTCAATGCCATCAATACAGAGTTGTTTGAGTATGTAGGATCATCAGATGAGCCAAGAGGCTAATAACGTTAATATTTAGGCCTTCACTGAGTTATTTATGGCCATTTTCAAGTACTCCCACACATAGTAACCTAATTCATGATTTTATGGGAGCAGTTTGACACATCACTGGTGACTTAGTCATTGATATATGGATTTTTAGATGAAGGTAGAGTCTTCTAACATGTCAATTTTTCCACTTACGGTATAATTTGTTAGAAAGTTAATTAAATACACTTGGCAATGCTACATTCAGCCAGGTACGCACTTAAATTGAATTTTAACCATGGATTAAGATAATAATTGAGTGAATGAGCCACATAAGCCTTATGATAGAATTAATTTGAAATTAATTACGACTTAGAGTGGACCTGAATTTGCTTATATGGAGATCAGACCCTATGAAATGTGAAATATACCTACAAATTTTCAAACATATGAGTTAACTGAAGTCCTCAGAAAACAGACATTGCTTTCCCATACGATTTTCTACTGTGTATGGACACAGATGTTAAGTTTTAGCAAAGTGACATTCGTTTCACCAGTTATATGTGAATTAAAGATTAAATAATAGAATTTAAAGTAATTTTGAGGAGCAATCCAGCTCAGTGGGAAGAGATTCCAGATCTTAATTAATTATTTATTTGAATATTTTCACTGCGTTTTACATTCTATTTTGAAACTATAATCTGAAATGATGTATATAGTAGGGAGTCTAATTTTCTTTTCATTTTTAACTAACTGGATGCATCTAATTCTTTCAACTATATTTAATATGTTTCATTTGATTTATATATTTTAATTTTTCTTTTTCAATTGATTCTACGAACATTACCTAACTAAGACTTAGTATTTCGACAGGCCAGAGTTAATGAATCGATGATTAAGGCCTAGTTTTCAACTATTTATTACGGGTTTTTCCAAACCTATTTTCCTTTATTTTTTCGTAATTGCAACTGATGGAGATGCTTATAGCATTATGAAACGGTCTACGTTATACGAGGCAACTTTTAACGATATTTTACATGACGTTTACTTGATACTCAGACTGAATAGTCAATAAAAGCTGAGTAGTGAAACTATATAATTCTTTTAATGCCTACTTAGTATAAGAACTAGATATAAGACTGTAATGACTCATTTTCTGATTGAGATTTCGTTAGCAACACGTACGAATCACTTGAAATACCGTAGTAACCTGAAATTTGCGATTAATTACGGCGACATGGTAGTATGGTATCCGACTGATAGCGTGTTGGAGACGTCCTTCTGCGTAGGTTGAGATTTACCATTGGCCATCGGCGTACTTTCTCAAGCGGAACCCACAACCCAGCAACATTAATCAGATAGAATCATTTATCAAGAGCTAGTCTGGAACTCATGTATCCTCACCTGGGCGCGGGAACGGTGCAATAGATAGACCTTGGTCAAACCATTTTCGCTCTTCATAATGTAAGTGCTGCGGGTCAGTATATCTCCAAATATTTTATCACATAGGTTTTGTCCCTGGAACGACGAAATGTATTTTATTTCGATAAGTTGAAAATAAATAAAATAAATTAATTATGAAATGAAATGAAATGGCGTATGGCTTTTAGTGCCGGGAGTGTCCGAGGACATGTTCGGCTCGCCAGGTGCAGCAGGTCTTTCGATTTGACTTCCGTCGGCCGCTTGCGCGTCATGATGAGTGAGGATGAAATGATTATGAAAGACGACACATACACCCCAGCCCCCGTGCCAGCGAAATTAACCAATGACGGTTAAAATTCTCGACCCTGCCGGGAATCAAACCCGGGACCCTTGTGATCAAAGGCTAGCACGCTAACCATTTAGCCATGGAGCCGGACAATTGATTATGAAATGATTGAAGTAAAAGCAAGGAGGAGCACAGGCTCGGATCTCTACCAGGAGAACAGGATTTTATAGGAGATAAATAAGTGAATATGCTCTTCCACTATATGTTTTCCTGTTTCAAACTGGTCCAAACATGACACTCAGCTGATTTGTTTGACAGGATTTCTGATGCTCGTAACGCCCCTGGTAACGCTCCGTCCATCAATCATTTCATTGACAAAAATGAGATGGCCCCTTGAATGTGAAAGATGACTGAACCTCCGCAGTCTCAGTTACAGGCTGAACTACTATCGTAAGGTGGCAAGGCCGTGCCCCTGCTGGCATGTCGGGGAACTATTTCACGTGAACTTGTCATAGACTGTCACAAGCGGCGTTTTTCGAATGTTATTAGACCGATTTGAATGTTCATTAATAGTAGCCCCGCTCGCCGGTTTACTTTGATTTCCATTTCATGTCCAAAGAAAGTAATGGTTTTCTTTAAATCGAAGGTCTTACGTGGAATCTTTATAATTATGTATACGAGGGAACATTCATTCGTCTTTATCAGAATTGAATGTTTGTATGGGTGTGTTGCAGAATTATTATTAAATGATCAGTTAGTCAAGCATACAGGGAAATTTTCTTTCGGCAGGTAATTTAATTAATTATTTAGGCAGAATTCATCGATCAACACAAACCCTCCTGCGCCACAATGAAGAGGAACAACATCGCCCTCTTACATTAAGAGAACATAAATTATTTGGAGGTAACTCTTGAAGCGAATTCATTGAAAGGTTCTACTGCAGATGTATGTGCTCCTAATACTCAGGGACGCTTAGAATCCTCTTCCATCGTGAACAGCGAGGGATCGAAAGAGCGAGGCTCGGGGCAAAAATAAATTCATTGTTTGTGTCTTTCTTTGCGTTTTACCACAATCTCTTTCGTAGAACCAAGTATGGGAAGGCTGAATTTTAATTTTAATTATCAGTGATGTTCGAGATAACAAATACCGGGTGAGTTGGCCGTGCGGTTAGGGGCGCGCAGCTTGTATTCGGGAGATAGTCAATTCGAACCCCACTGTCGGCAGCCATGAAGATGATTTTCCTTGATTTCCTACTTCCTTCCTAGGCCTTTCCTATCCCTTCGTCGCCATAAGGCCTATTTTGTCGGTGCGACGTAAAAGCCAATTCCAAAAAAAGAAAGAAAAAAAATCACTTGGAGATTGCTATAAATAACCCTCCGACCTTTCTCTTAATATTGCTGAGAAAAATAATACAATTCTACCTCTCTTCATGTGCTTAAAGAGGAAGAAGAAATGCAGGTGGAAGTAACAAATTCGTAAATTTACTGAGGAAAAAGAGGGCAGGTATAAAGATGAATTAATTTAAATGAGTCCGGCAGGGTCGGAAATTTTAATCATAAATGGTTAATTCCTCTGGCGCGGGGACTGGGTATATGTGTCGTCTTCACCATCATTTCATCCTCATCACGACGCGCAGGTCGCCTACGGGAGTCAAATCAAAGGACCTACATCTGGCGAGCCGAACTTGTCCTCGGACATTTCATTTCAATTTAACTGAGATAACAGATTAACAAAACTGGTCTCTAATAAGCTAATGTGAGGTCACTGGTTAATGCAATGTGATTTTTTTTGCTAGTGCCTTTACGTCGCACCGATACAGATAGGTCTTATGGCGACGAAGGGATAGGAAAGGCCTAGAAGTGGGAAGGAAGCGGCCGTGGCCTTAATTAAGGTACAGCCCAAGCATTTGCCTGGAGTGAAAATGGGAAACCGCGGAAAACCATCTTCAGGACTGCCGACAGTGGGGTTCGAAACCACTATCTCTCGGATGCAAGCTCACAGTCGCGCGTCCCTAACCGCACGGCCAACTCTCCCGGTGCAATGTAAATTAAAGAAGGGAATTTTTGAAAGAAAGTTACGGTGCTATTGGTAGTAAGTAGCCTACATACCGTTCAGTATAACATCCATCATTCGCAAGTTCCAACAGACGCTACACCACGTCCCTTTTCTTCTGGGACTGCCAAACATTAAAAACATAGGGAACTCGTCACGCGGGACAAAAGTCACCAGGTTCTAGCTAGCTATTGCACCTATATTTGATATTTCCGTTAGTGATAACATAACATTTCTTTAAGAACGGCATGACTTTCAATGACAGTGGAACTACACTACTATATCTCAGTCAAAGTAAAGCATACAACAAATGTTATCTAGTTCCTGTTAGTTGACAGAGAAACTCGTATTTGACTCTTAGGTCTCGACTCTTCTGGGGTCCACACACCTCGGAACAACGATTGGTGACCACTAAAGGCAGGTTTCACTGTCCATAATCAGCCATATCGTGCAATATATTTCATGTAGCTCTCTCACATTCACTTCACTATAAAAAAAATAAAAAAATAAAAAACGTACCGTATGGCTTCTGGAGTGACCTGATGTAAGTCTTTCGAGATGACGTCCATAGGCGACCTGTGCGTCTGAGAGGTCAGGATGAAATGTATTGAAGACAGCACAAGGAAGACATCCCGAGGAAATAACCAATGGAAGTTAAAATCCCCGAACCAGCAATGTATCGAATCCGGGACTCCCTTAGACCCAAGACCAGCCAACATGCAAACAAGTTAGCCACGGAACTGGACACACTTCACTGAAACCCTTCCTGGAGACAGAAGAAGAAACAAAATGCAGCTTCTTTGAAGGTCAACAAATAAAATCTGATGCTTAGACAGAGCACACCAATTTCAAAAAGTGTTACTGAAAAACTACGGTACAATGCACCCGAACAACGAATACATTACATGGTAAAACTAAACGAGATGAACGAATAGTCAACATATTTCCGATACTTAATGATTACATGAAATGAAATGAAATTATAATCCGGTACGAGTCATTACTTTGTCATTGAAGGCATCGATTTTAATTTACTGCGCGTACTTCAACAGTTTGACGTGAAACTCCAATTTGATACTGATTTACGCTGAAGGAGAACAGTAACTATTTCGCATTGTTTCCCGACGTTGTAAAAAGGTGGAGGGAGTACCGAACAGAACAAACATGGCTATTGAATGTAAAGCAGGATGAGGAGGAACAAGGGCGGCTGGAATTACCAGGCGAACATGTTATTGCAAGAGCACTAATAATACATTTAAAAGAACCTCTTGTGCTGTATGTTTGCTTACTGATGAGTGTTCCTGAATGACTCTCTTTGGGCACTTGAGGAATGCATAGAGCAGCGTACGTCGCTCGCTGCTGATTGCTCCACGAGAAAACTCATTCTCGCCACGTGCAGAGTTGCACCGTGAATTTAAATCTAAAATCATCTAATGCGCTAAACATTAATTGTTACTTGAAGTGCAGCCAGCATACAGATGGTGAGAAGAATGATGGATGACATTCACCCCATGTTACTCATACACTTGCACAATGAAAACGAACTTCCTAAAGGCAAAGTTAACGAGATCCCACCTACACTCACAGTTTCCCTTCTTCCTTCACCACGTCTGAGACTTCCAGCTGTTTATATACGGTACTTGAGCATGTCCTGCGTTCACTAAGTTATGGAAGTACCTTCCTTAACCTAAAAGTTGTGCAGTGCCTTGAACATAATCTTTAACAAGGCTGCTCCTTCGGTAAATTCTGCTATTAAAGAATCGATTACTCTATGGCTAAGATGGAATACTTTCTATAAAACGCGAGGTACACTTTAAGAACCAATTATTTTTCATGGCTTTTAGAGGCTTGCCAGACCAAAGCTTCACAACTTCTGCCATTTATACCCAACGAAGCTATTTGTAATTCAACTGTGCGTTTAGTTAGCCTTCGTGCATTATTTGCAGTAAGAAACAATCTATTCTCACAAAATTTACGAATTAATGTTACAATACAAAACAATATTCTGAATGCCATTAGTTAAAGTTAAACGATGTATGTATGTCGGTAATTCATTGGGGGCAACATGTATGTATGTATGTATGTATGTATGTATGTATGTATGTATGTATGTATGTATGTATGTATGTATGTATGTATGTATGTATGTATGTATGTTTGTATGTTGGGTATTCAGCCCGAAGGTTGGTTTGATCCTCCACAGCACCGCCAACAGCTGTCATAGATAGCCTAGGCGTCACTGAAGAGGCATATTAGGGAAATGAGAAGTGAGGTAATTTCCCGATGCTTTCCTCACCGAGCCAGAAGTTGCTATTTCATACCAGTCTGCCAAGCCCACTGAAATACACGCAGCTACCGACCCTATGAGCGATATTTTCATACCGTTCAAAACAGGGACTGGCTGCATAAGGAACTGTATTACTAGCATCGCTCTTATCTCAGTCACTTTCATATTGTCAAAGCCAAGGATGAGACTGAAGCAGGTCAATTAAAGTAAGAAATTTATTCTATCCCATACCAGAAGACATAGTGCACTGTAAACATTACATCTCGCCAGCAAAGGCAGAAACGTTGCCATGCATTTAATAAAATAGGAAATATTGTTGAACAGCGCTGTAGGGCTGGCACCCAATCAGAATGCGACCTTCCCACGTGTGCTTGTATGTACACTGGGCTTCAACTTCAACCTACAATCGCAGTTTAGAAGAGAAGACATCCAGTGGTGTGGGCACATTAGAAGGATGTGTAACAATAGCTTAGCTAAGACCGTTTTACATAAATCGAATTGAAAAGGTCTGAGAGAAAAGCGATATTCAGGAATAACAAGAAGAAGGAGACGGAGAAGAAGATTAATTGTGATGGCAGAATAGGTGTATGCGGGTGGCGACGTTATCCACCATTCGAAATATAGCAAGTGAAAACAAGGAGCATCACGACTCAGCAAGGCAAGCAACAAGAAATACAGGCAACAGTTCTGACCTCCTTCGATGACATTGTTTGGACAAATGAACCAAAGAAGAGTTTCTTACATGCTCAGAGCATTGCCTACGGTTTGATTATCGCCATGGCGCCATACACTTTCAATGCACAACCTCCTCCCCTCCAATTCATTGACATGGAGAACTACAGCTTCTCACCGCATTTATTCCCACATTTAAATACAATAAACTCCCATACACCAACTCCATCGGTAAACTGTGGTAGACCGAGCTCGATAGCTGCAGTCGCTGAAGTGCGGCCAGTATCCAGTAATCGGGAGATAGTGGGTTCGAGCCCCACTGTCGGCAGCCCTGAAGATGGTTTTCCGTGGTTTCCCATTTTCACACCAGGCAAATGCCGGGGCTGAACCTTAATTAAGGCCACGGCTGCTTCCTTCCAATTCCTAGGCATTTCCTATCCTATCGTCGCCGTAAGACATATCTGTGTCGGTGCGACGTAAAGCAAAAAAAAAAAAACTGTGGTAGAAACTTGAAGTCATCCAGCAAGGAATCCGGGTACTGACTCCATCAGTAATAATAGGCCTATACCAACCAGAATCCACATCACCACCTGTTCATGTACCAACAAGTTAAACCACGCATTGGCATATGTCTAACGGATGCCACAACTCTGAGCTAACGCATAATCATAATGATTCAAGCACCAGTGCAAGATATCATTTTACACTATTTACTCTTTTCAAGAACTCCAAAATTAAATTGATCATTTCTACAGGTAGTTTATGATGACTTCATCAATAAACCACCACAAATTAACTCAACATTAAAAGGTAATTGTCTGGAAGAAACGAAACCGTGTAACTAATGTATGTTACCAAAACCGACAAAAAACCAGTCAGAATCAAAACTGGCCAAAAATCAGGGGTAAAAGTTACGAAAAATCCACAAGATAATTGACTTCGCATACCTAACAAGGAACAACAATCCAAAGGAAAAATATTATACTTAAGCTGCCAAAGGGAACAAAGAAAATATTCACCCAGAGATGGTGTTGTTCCTCAGACTTACGGAAATCAGGGTGCGAAGGATCCAAGGTCAATCAATCAATCAATCAATCAATCAATCAATCAATCAATCAATCAATCAATCAATCAATCAATCAATCAATCAATCAATCACTAATGATCTGCATTTAGGGTAGTCGCCCAGATGGCAGATTCCCTATCTGTTGTTTTCCTAGCCTTTTCTTAAATGATTGCAAAGAAATTGGAAATTTATCGAACATCTCCCTTGGTAAGTTATTCAAATCCCTAACTCCCCTTCTTATAAACGAATATTTGCCCCAATTTGTCATCTTGAATTCCAACTTATCTTCATAGTGTGATATTTCCTACTTCTAAAGACACCACTCAAACTTATTCGTCTACTGATGTCATTCCACGCCATCTCTCCACTGACAGCTCGGAGCATACCACTTAGTCGAGCAGCTCGTCTCCGTTCTCCCAACTCTTCCCAGCCCAAACTTTGCAACATTTTTGTAATGCTACTCTTTTGTCGGAAAACACGCAGAACAAATTGAACTGCTTTTCTTTGGATTCTTTTCCAGTTCCCGCATTATGTTTAATTTCGTGTAGCTATTTCTAGCAGAGTGCAGCCCTTGTAAGGCAGACCCTCCGATGAGAGTGGGCGGCATCTCCATGTGTATGTAACTGCGTGTTATTGTGGTGGAGGATAGTGTTATGTGTGGTGTGTGAGTTGCAGGGATGTTGAGGACAGCACATATACCTAGCCGCTGGGCCATTGGAATTAACAAATGAAGGTTAAAATCCCTCACCCGGCCGGGAATCGAACCCGGGACCCGCTGAACCGAAGACCAGGACGCTGACCATTCAGCCAAGGAGTCGGGCAAGTAATTCCGGCAAGGATCCCACACATACGCTTGTTGGGGTCTTACCAGGGACGTATGTGCCCTCTCCTTTATATCCTTACCACAACCCTTAAATACCCTCATAACCATGTGCAAAGATATGTACCCTTTACTTACAAACACATTCATGTGATTACCCCAATGAAGATCTTTCCTTATATTAACACCTAGGTACTTACAGTGATCCCCATAAGGAATATCACCCCATCAACGTAGTAATTAAAACTGAGAGGACTTTTCCTATTTCTGAAACTCACAACCTGACTTCTAACCTCATTTATCATCATACCATTGTCTACTGTCCATCTTACAACATTATCGAGATCATTTTGCAGTTGCTCACAATCTTGTAACTTATTTATTACTCTTTACAGAATAACATCATTCGCAAAAAGCCTTATCTCTGATTCCACTTTTTACCCATATAATTTATATATATATAAGGAAACATTAAGGTCCAATATTAGTGCCTTGTGGAAATCCCTTCTTAATTATTACAGGGTCAGATAAAGCTTCGCCTACTCTAATTCCCTGAGTTCAGTATTCTAGAAATATGGCTACCCATTCAGTCACTCTTTTGTCCAGTCCAATAGCACTCATTTTTGCCAGTAGTCTCCCATGATCTATCCTATCAAATGCCTTAGATAGGTCAGTAGCGATACAGTCCAATTGACCTCCAGAATCCAGGATATCTGCTATATCTTGCTGGAATCCTACAAGTTGAGCTTCAATGGAATAACCTTTCCTAAACCCAAACTGCTTTCTATAAAACCAGTTATTAATTTCGCAAACATGTGTAATATAATCAGAAAGAATGCTTTCCCAAAGCTTACAAGCAATGCATGTCAAACTGACTGGCTTTATGTCTATCATCCTTTCTATTATACACAGGGGCTACTATAGCAACTCTCCATTCATTTGGTATAGCTCCTTCAACCCAACAATAATCAAGTAAGTACTTCAGATATGGTAATATATCTCAACCCATTGTCTTTAATATATCCCCCGAAACCTTATCAATTCCAGCTGCTTTTCTACTTTTCAACTTTTGTATATTACTGTAAATGTCATTGTTGTCATAGGTGAATTTTAATACTTCTTTAATATTAATCACCTCCTCTATATGGACATCATCCTTATCCTTATCCATTATCCTTTACATACTGCTCACTGAATACTTCTGCCTTTTGAAGATCCTCGCATACACACTCGCCTTGTTCATTAACGATTCCTGGAATGTCCTTCTTGGAACCTGTTTCTGCCTTAAAGTACATATACTGAAACCGTTCGGTATCCTGTAAGGCTCATTGACAGCATAGGTGCCTTTCTACCCTATTAAAATCAGCTCAAAAGTCGCTTCATTCGTAGGGTGATGGGCGAAGGGACTCGAGCGGCGTGTGGCCAGAACGAAACCCGCGAAAGATCGCCTGGAAAACAAAGGAAAGTTTGGGCTGGAGCCAAGCTCTCATGAAAAAGTCCTCTCAACTTGTAAACAGAGTTGGAGATACGACGCGACGCTACGGTAGTCTAATACGCCCAGAGGTGTGGCCTAGTTTCTCAGGGTCCCACACTAACAGAAGGAACTTCCGGTTTTTATGCACGTTCCACGAATGCCAACGTCGAATTTTGGCGCGGAAAATTATATGATATTTTGATCCAGACATGGGAAAATTATGGGAGGCACACCAATGAATAGAGCTGAATTTTCTGCATATCCCAGACTGAAAATATGGAATACTTTATTCAAGGGGCGAAATGAGGTCACTAGATGTCCAGCCGTAATGTATTACTAACAAATACAGTAGAGATAATACGCGACACTGAGCGAGATATCGAGGGACAGCTACTGGAGCTCACTCTAGCGGATAGACCTGAACAGTACTGATTCTCTCATAAGAGCACGTGTATTTTTGTGTGAAGGTTTTCGTATTATTTATGCGTTTTCAGTGAGTTGACATAAATAAATAGTAGTATGTATCATTCCTTGATATGTCCTCTCAACATGAGGGGAAAGGTATGTGCTGTGTTTGGCTGCAGTAATTACGAAGTAGAGAAAAATGCGCGGTCGTTCTTCAGGTTCCATCGTGACAAGAACATGTAAGTAATATTGTGTTTGCATATATATTCTTCCACTGACAGAGATTTTTATAGTACTTCATAATATTCTGACCTGCTCGACCCATATTTTAACTGGCTTAAAATGTAATACGCATATTTTATTGTATAGTGCAGCAGTTAACCTTCAATACCGATGTGTTGTTGTAGGTGTGATCTGTGGGTTTTGAAATGTCACAGAAGTGATTTAGATAATGTGTACAAGAAAAAAGGGGCGTTACGC
Organism: Anabrus simplex; assembly: GCF_040414725.1. NCBI lineage: Eukaryota > Metazoa > Arthropoda > Insecta > Orthoptera > Tettigoniidae > Anabrus > Anabrus simplex. The sequence continues at coordinate 423,659,105 of NC_090265.1, read as the reverse complement.
TTATATAAGAATTATAAGATCTGTTCAGATCATTTCCAGGCCAGCAACTTTAAAAATCCTCGACTATACAGCCAAGGGTATGTTACATTTTAACTCTAATTGTACGTAAATATTCCTCAAAACATCACTATCGACAACATTTTCACACTTTTCTTTCTTTTATCCCTCTTCTCAGATTATAGCTGGGATTTTATAGATTATCTTTCTGTTAGTAGGCTTTATGTTAAGAGGAAAATTGTCCAGCTATTAAACGTTAATTCGCCGGGCTGAGTGGCTCAGAGGGTTAAGGCGCTGACCTTCTGACCCCAACTTGGCAGGTTCGATCCTGGCTCAGTCCGGTAGTATTTGAAGGTGCTCAAATACGTCAGCCTCGTGCCGGTAGATTTATTGGCACGTAAATGAATTCCTGCGGGACTAAATTGCGGCACCTCGGCGTCTCCGAAAACCGTAAAAGAGTAGTTAGTGGGACGTAAAACAAATAACATTATTATTAAATGTTAATTCATTGCATCGTATGTGTAAGGTATGTGCCGATAGTTTTATTGACAAGTGTCTTAATGTGATGATACAACGTTTTAAAATGAGAAAAAGACAAATCCAACCGTAAGAGTTCAGGCAGGAATGCTAAAGCTAAAAAAGTAATGCATAAATGGAAGATAAAGCCATTTCACAGCAGTCCATTTCACTTCTTGTTTATATGTCTAATATCAGTCTTTGAATAATAACCTTTTAAATAGCTAAATCTTCATTCATTTATCCAGAATTGCTTTAGCAACTTCGAAGTTAATATCTCAATAACACTTTCTTTCTAGACGTAATTTATTTATCCATTTTCGTATATGCATTTCCATTGATATTTGAATTTAGCGCGATTTGTTCAGGTCAAGTCACTAGGAGCGCCACCGTCGAATTGTCTCCCATTTTAGCACTGCCTTCGTAATGTACAGGCCGTACTGTACCTCTGATGATGTCACACAAAGAGGCGAACTGTTTCCTCCACCCGACCCGTGTAATGCAAGGACATGATGCGTCTGTACCTTTATTATGAAATATTTACAAATGTTGTGTTAATATTACAGGTGAGATCACTAAAACCTGTAATCGCATCATTACTCGTAAGTCAGATCTATGTAATTTTAGGAGTAATAGGTTTGAAGTGCGATTTACGCGGACAAACCTTCAGTGTTTTACTTGTCAATGTACCCAACAAATAATTATTATGAATTAATACAAATACGGAGACAACAAACGTGCAATAATAAAGTTTACTTCCATACCTCTAGATGCCATAAATACAGCAGTTTTCTCGCTTTTTTGTTCTTGTTTGACACTTCTGATACTATCCTTTAAATACTTTCTCGAGCCCTTTCTTCTATACAAACGTTTGTATCATTTTTTGTTTAGGAATAGCCCATGTTTTGCCAAATATTAATGCACTGCTCAGCCAGATCTATTAGTTACTTTTCGCATTCACGGAAACTGCCGAGGAATGGTTTCTACTCGCATTAATTTTGGGGAGAAAAGGCAGCGTGTACTCAACATTACGAACCCAAGAAATAACCATATGTAGGTTCAGTTGGTTACTGTACACTTTTATACTTGTTCTGTAACAACAGTAAAACGTTCTGCTGTAAATCGGTGTAATAAGAAAGTCAAAAGCAAAACTCATCATCAGCTCTGGAAAATGAGTGGAACATACACCTTTATTCTTCGTAACAGGCACTCTTTATATTGGTATTTCCGTTTTACATAAAGGTAGTCTGCCCCCATACGAAGAAAATGAAAATGTTAATCTCTATTTACTTGTATAGTTGTATTTTCGCCGTGGTACGCACAAGTTCTTAGCGTTATGGCAAATGCGAACTTTCACGCACTGTATTTAAATTTGTAGCACATTATATTTCCACAAAAACGTGTTATACGATAATAGTTAAATGAATAAATTACACGAGAAGTATTACGTCCCTTGAATTTACATTACTCACCACTTGAAGATACCATGCCTAACTATGACGAGTCATTATCTTAATAACAGCTGTTTACGTAAATCCTGTGTTATAAATTTAAATAAAAAATATGTAATATACTTAAATATAAATTTTTGTCTCTCAACGGTCACAATTGTCCTAAGAATGCCCTCAACCCTTATGGATTACATTCACAAGTACAATTTGTAACATTCGCTTAGCTCGCCTCAATTGATCAGCTGATTGGCTTAGCGCGCTTTCTAGAGTACGGCCTGTGTATTACGAAGGCAGTGATTTTAGCAAGGCGAAATCCGTAAGTGTCGCGTATTATCTCTACTGTATTTGTTACTAACACTTCATGTGAATGTTGAGCGTCACCCAAGCTAAGAATCGCGCTCAAAGATGGCTCCACTCCCAGGCGGACGCTAGTTAAATAATTAATGGCGGGAGCCTAATTACGTGAGAACTGCCGATCGCAGTCCGATCACACCTGGCTCAAATGAAAAGGGAGATAAAGGGTTACAATACGCACCATTTAAATGTCTTGAATTCCCGGGATGAAAGGAGCTACTGTCCTTAATGAACCGTGAAAGGCCTACACCCCCAGTCTTCCGGCGTGGAAACAATATTAAGCTGGACTGGCCCTCGCTGAGTTCAGTTCCTAGAGCGTAGTTGAGAGAGGACAGTGTGTTATTTTGTGTTACAGTTTTTACAGTCTACCGTCCGCAATCTATTGACCGCTTATAAAGACAAAGTTATCGGGTCCGTCGCGGCCGTGAATTATAAAAATCATGTGAATTGTCATTCAATAACTATACATGTCATATTTATGACATTCACGAAACAAATGGGGGACCAAACTGCGTCATAAATACCCATTACAAATACATATATGTTTGATATCATAAAACAAGATATAATAGGCGTTGAGATGGCATTCCACCTACCTTAATTGCACGTCAGCTTCCATTTTTGGCTCACCAGCAACCCTATGGCATTTATTTAGCCATTTTAATTTTTCTGGCTTCACATTTGGTATTATTCATGTTTCTTTCCTGAAAGACAAAGCATTAAAAACTGCCCTTTTACTCGGTGTCTTGGCAGATCGAACTCGAATGATTGGATTTATTGCCCACAAACGAAATACAAATGTAAAGACGATCAAGATACCGAAGTAATATTTGTGAATGATAATATATTGTGTTGTCAAGAAAAGTATTTCTTTCACAAGTCCCTACTCAAATTCTGACGTAAGTAATTTTATTTCCTCTATCCTGTTTATCTTCTTTTGTTATCGTGCAGCTGGAAGAAAATTTACATCATTTATTTCCAGTATTATATCTTGTTTCATGACATCCCACTGTTTCATCTAATACTAGCAATTATTAATACTTGGATAACCCTAATAATTAAGTGCAAAACAAAAATCTGCATAAGTAACTCGCCGTAAAATGTAAGCCAATTACTATGTCACATCCCACCATGACATTCTCATAAAGCTTTGTGCACCCCTCAAAAATAAATCAATCACTACTACCATCACTCTATTTTGGACACCCTGAACTTGGCTAACTTCGCTCATTATAGTCTAACTTCGTGGATGCGTTAATATTTGAACATTCCTAGAAAAATAAACTAAGATTTTCAGAATGCACATTCAAGTTATTCACTTGGTTTGAAGTTATTTCACAAATACGGTTTCCACTGAGTTTAATAATTTAATAAATTTAAATGATTTTATGAATCTTAATTAACAACAAATTCTATATCCGCGGACGAATGGTTTTCTTTCCCTGCTTGGATCAATTTTGTAAATTATTACGAGTGCCGTGTAATGTGTTGTAAATAGTCAATAATGAGGGTTACGAAGTGATATAACGTCCAAAGTAGATCGTCATTTCCGAAGGTAATGGATTTTACTGCCACAAAGTATTGTGAGCGTGGCTGTTGTTGTATTATTTGACTTTGATTGATTGAGCATTAAATGTGCTGGGATTAGTAAAGTGGAAACTTTGGTCATCAACCGATGTAACTTAATTGTGTTTAGCCTTCAGCTTAGAAACTTGGATGGTCATGGGGTCTTCAACCTCAGTGACTTAGATTAAGGCCATATGCCACTATAGCATCATTTTCCTTGCCGTCATCATCCACAATGACTTTAAAGTAAATTAGAAGTTTAGATGTCGGTCCATGACATAGTCGCAGGTCACATCAATTCAATTAAGGGTCCAAGCCGCACAACCACTCTGTGGCACACACCGATTGGACTGCCTTAATTATACCCAGAGTCCAGAGTTCGTGTTACGAGGGCTGGACCATCACGAATCATTATGATGGTACATGCAGTCCCACATGGAAACCGAATTTGAGGATTTCCAGACTTTCTTTTCTTCATTCATAGGTTGTGACAATGGTTTCTAGTAAGGATGTCCATCAGACAGTTAAGTCAAAGGCTCAAACCAGTATTCTGCTCCTCTGTGTTGTAATTATTGTGGTGTTGATTGGACAAGATGAGTCCAAATTATATACTGATTTTTTTAAAAAATCGTTTTTTTTTAATAAACAAAAAATATTTCTTGAATAGACCTTACATTCGAGTCGCAAGATTCAACAATATGAAACCCCACCTTACCTCAGCAAGTGGCGAAGAGCCCGTAACGACCCAGGAGACAGATCTCATGCTAATTGCTGATAGGTGAGGAAGGTAGGTATCCTTTATGGACGATCAAGGGTTCAATATCAACGTCACTGTCGTTCGAGTTAAATTCGAAATTAACTGTCATGAAAACTACAACATTTGTTTCATATTATTACAACACATTATGCCAGTAAATAAACTGGCCTAGTCTCTGTTATTATTATTATTAATATTATTTTTTCCTTCCGCTTTTCCCACACCTGTGGGGTCGCGGGTGCGAACTGCGTCGCACATGTATATTTGGCCCTTTTTACGACCGGATGCACTTCCTGACACCAACGCTATATGGAGGGATGTAATCACTATTGCGTGTTTTTGTGGTGGTTGTTAGTGTGGTATGTTGTCTGAATATGAAGAGGAAATTGTTGGGACGGACACAAACACCCAGTCCTCGAGGCAGAAGAATTAATCAGAAGAGATTAAAATCCCCGACCCAGCCGGGAATCGAACCCGGGACCGTCTGAACTGAAGGGCAGTAAGCTGCCCATTCAACCAACGAGTCGGACATTATTATTATTATTATTATTATTATTATTATTATTGTTATTATTATTATTATTATTATTATTATTATTATTATTATTATTTTGCTAGTTGTTTTACGTCGCACCGACACAGATAGGTCTTATGGCGGCGATGGGGCAGGGAAGGGCTAGGGGTGGGAAGGAAGCGGCCGTGGCCTTAATTAAGGTACAGCCCCAGCATTTGCCTGGATTATTATTATTATTATTATTATTATTATTATTATTATTATTATTATTATTATTATTATTATTATTATTATTATTTCCGTGGAATTCCTGTTACTGATGATAAGTCTAAGGCCAAATTCGTAAATTTTCCTAAGGCTTCAGTAAATTTACCCGACGTTATTGTAAATTGTAGTATTGTGTTCTCCCCATGGGATGTTCTCTCCTTATATTTATTAACATTTCCAAATTGTGCAGACCTGCGACTAAGAAAGGAAGCTGTTGTTACAGGAACTATTTCTCACCTCTTACCTCCACATGTTTCCTCAGTACGTAAAGATGCAGTAGTGTTTCACATCTTTGCTTTGCCAGTGGCATGTTGTCAGTTTGACTTCCTTTCTTGGTCGAACACACAGTGAGAGATGAGAAAAACTGTTCTTGATTCGACGGAGTTGTTGCTTCATTGTAGTGACTAGGAACGATTATGTTAACAATCTTGTGCATTTATAACACGAAATCTGATGATAAACATTGGCTGCATGAACAGAGTTGCGGTTTGCTTCAGTTGTTCGATTCCCGATCGTCCCGTGGATTAAGTTGGAAATTAATCAAACATCTCCCTAATTTATCTTCCTATAAACGAAAATGTGCTCCAATTTGTCCTTTTGAATTCCAACTTTATCTTCATTTTGTGATCTTTTCTACTCTTAAAAACCCAAGCCATCTCACCCGCTCGAAACATTCCGCTTAGTCGAGCAGCTCGACTCCTTTCTTCCAAGTTTTCCCAGTCCAAAATTTGCAACATTTTCGTAACACTAGTCTTTTGTCGGAAAACACCCAGAACAAATCGTGCTGCTTTCCTTTGAATCTTTTCCAGTTCTCGTATCAAGTAGTCCTGGTGAGGATCCCATACACTAGAAACATACTGCTATTGGGGTCTTACCAGCGACACGAGCCCTCTTCTTTACATCCTTTCTACAACCCCTAAATACCTTCATTCCTGTTTCCATCTTAATGCACACAATACAACACAATACCAACTACCATGGATAAACGGTATAGTGTACACATTCCTCCGTGTAGGGTTGGAGTCAGGAGGAGCACCCGACCATAAAACTGGGCCAAGTTAACATCTATTGCCGACCTCAAGTAATAGGGAGAAAGAGAATAATAATAATCATAATAAGAAATCTGATGATAGCGTATGTTGCTACTGGGACCAGGATGAGAAAGGACGTAGAGTTGGCGGTGAGGATTATTACTTTAAATGAATATACAATAAAGATCACCGTCCCCTTTCAACCCATAACAGATTGTACGAGAAAGAAGGAAAGCTTCGAACCTTCGAAGACTAAAGTTACCTATAAGAGAAAGTGAAATTCCATGAAAGGTGTGACATTGCGCGAATCTACAGTAATACAGTAATACTATCAGAATCGGAAGAGAAGAGATGCTCAGGCATTTTGTAAGAAGCTGGAAAGCCTTTGAAATGCCAGTTTACTGGTGGATGACGGAATATTATATTTCTTTTCCTTCGTGACTTGGTGGGATCTGTGGTTTTGGTCCATGTAAAAATGGTTGGAACAGCACTGTGATTTGGTTTTTCACACTTTTTGGGACGTAGTTTCTTTCAATCTAAAACAATGAAAATATTGATTAATGCACTTTTCTTATGACTGATCTACTATTAGGCACCTTAAACTTCTGTAGGCGAGTAGATTCGAATTTTGCAATCGACCAGCTTTGAAATAAACTGCAGTTTCCACATATTCGCATTTCAAGCACAGGCCACGGCTATTTCTCAATCTGTTCTAGCGTGAGTACATCATTACGAAATTCACAATAACACAGGTTGCTAAGAGATCGTGATGCACTGTAGATATGTTGTGTTGTTTGAGTCATCAGTCCATAGACTGGTTTGATGCAGCGCTCCATGCGACCCTATCCTGTGCTAACCTTTTCATTTCTACGTAACTATTGCATCCTATATCTGCTCTAATCTGCTTGTCATATTCGTACCTTGGTCTGCCCCTACCGTTCTTACCACCTACACTTCCTTCAAAAACCAACTGAACAGGTCTTGGGTGTCTTAAGATGTGTCCTATCATTCTATCTCTTCTTCTCGTCAAATTTAGCCAAATCGATCTCCTCTCACCAATTCGATTCAGTATCTCTTCATTCGTGATTCGATCACTGTAGATATACAGGCTGATAAATACTTTGACTCTCCTTCGCGAAACAACAATTATTAGCATTTTAAATACAAATACTGTAATAATTTTTTCCAACGTGCTCAAATAAATAAATAAATAAATAAATACATAAATAAATAAATAAATTTTACTATATGAAATATTAGTCCAACAACGCCGAGATTGGTCACGACGTACTTGCAGACAGGGATTCATAGGTTGTATGGAGACATTTTCTTATCTACTCGTATCGCATGTTCCCTAATACGCCACACTGGCGCTCTGGCGCTAGGCTGCCTCTTGGTCTGCTTGGTCTTCACATGCGTGCGGTGCTCACCACACGCGCAACGTTAATGCCGAGATCGCATGCCAAGCAAGAACTTTCCTCTGTCTGTTCATTGAGAGGATTTATTACTTGATAACTGTCTGAATTTGTTGAATTGTGAATATCGGTTATTATTGCATGATTTAGATGAGATCTTGTTTCACCGAGCTCGATAGCTGCAGTCGTTTAAGTGCGGCCAGTATCCAGTATCCGAGAGATAGTGGTTCGAACCCCGCTGTCGACAGCCCTGAAGATGATTTTCCGTGGTTTCCCATATTCACACCAGGCAAATGCTGGCTGGGGCTGTGCCTTAATTAAGGCTACGGCCGCTTCCTTCCCACTTCTAGGTCTTTTACTGTCCTATCGTCGCCATCAGACCTATCTGTGTCGGTGCGACGGTAAGCAACTTATATAAAAAAAAAAAAAGAGTGTGCTTTAGAAAAAGGTCAGCGAGTGACACATAGCGTTCTTCCTCAATCAATCATTGTACTACACTAGGGGTGTCGCCCAGGTGGCAGATTTCCTACCAAATTGTTTACCATCGGGTGAGTTGGCCGTGCGGTTAGAGGCGCGCGGCTGTGAGCTTGCATGCGGGAGATAGTGGGTTTGAACCCCACTGTCGGCAGCACTGAAGATGGTTTTTCGTGGTTTCCCATTTTCACACCAGGCAAATACTGGGGATGTACTTAATTAAGGCCACGGCCGCTTCCTTCCCATTCCTAGGCCCTTCCTATCCCATCGTTGCCATAAAATACTTCTGTGTCGGTGCAACGTAAAACAAATAGCAAAAAAATAATAATCGTACTCACTGCGAGTACAGTAATTTACATAGAAACCCGTGTACAATGTAGAATACCGTAGAGTGGCGCGGGTATATTTGCTAGTTATAAATACATTTCATAAAGTGCAGGATATAAAAATATAAAGTAATTTTGTAGCTATTTTTAATGCATTTTAAATTTTGTATTGTAATTCTTTGCCATGTTGTACTTTTATTCTTGTTATGTTCCAATGATTTTTAAATTTTATACTGAAATCTTCTTTTGCCGAGTTCTAATAAACATTTTTTAAATTTTGTTTATTATTTTAGCTATATTTTTCAGGTAGCTTAATTTTTTTTATTGCAATTCTTCTAGCTAAGTTTTGATTTTGAATGACATTTTAAAATGGAATTGTGGTAAAATTAATCAAGTCATTTCCAGCTTCGCTACTCACTGAATAACCTAACCTTCCATAAACCCCCACAAACCCCATGGCACTACAGCCCTTAAAGGGCCATGGCCTACCAAGCGACCACTGCTCAGCTCGAAGGTCTGCAGATTACGAGGTGTCGTGTGGTCAGCACGACGAATCCTCTCGGCCGTTATTCCTGGTTTTCTAGATCGGGGTCGCTATCTCACCGTCAGATAGCTCCTCAATTCTAATCACGTAGGCTGAGTGGACCTCGAACAAGCCCTCAGGTCCAGGTAAAAATCCCTGACCTGGCCGGGAATCGAACCCGAGACCTCCGGGTAAGAGGCAGTTACGCTACCCCTACACCACGGAGCCTAACCTTCCATAACCACTTGTATTTCATCAGAATAATACTACCATAAATAAGTTAAATAAAGATTTTCTTTCTTACCTTTACACATTCCTTCAGATTGTTGTAGAAAGCTTCACACACTTCAGGCACAAATAACTGAAACTCCTTGTTTTGATAGTCTAGACAAATACATAAGTGAAAGGTAGGGGTCACCAGTTGCTAAGAATCTTTAAGTTATGTATACCTAGCCCGTCATTAATAGAGATGGCTTTCCGACAATTTATATCATTTCTTGAAATTCCAGGCCCAATTACTGTCAGCCAGAACTGAAAATCGTCAGAAAGTTTTGAAAGCCTGCACATCGTGAATTAAAAGTTCTGATATAATTGTTCTCTCCAAACTTAATTCTAAACGCCTTTCCTGTAATTTTCTTTGCCACACTTTGCGTCAACCCTTTTGTCTAATTGTACTTACTAAAATAATGAAAGATGCAGCTGTAAGTATTTTCTTCTTCCTGACCTTATCCATTGCAACCTCACAAACAGGTTATTTGGTGTGGACAGAATGTTGAAGAAGTTTCTTAACAAAGTTTATTTACTATCTGCGCACTTTTTAGCGATAGATTTACATCCTAGTGCTGAAGCGGTCGACCTCGGCAATCTTCGAGATTCGTACTGGCAATCTTTGAAACACAAACTATGAATTGCTTATGCATCGCTGTGCGACGTCTGGCGTACACTTTACGTACTAGTACTGTTGTTATTTACACAGCAGAGCCAAACTATAGAATTCACTCTAGGAATAAGATGCGCATCGAGAAATGTTATATAATGTTATATAATGTGTGTGTGACACAGTTGTTGACTTAAAATAACAAAGGTTTAGAAAATTCATATCGATCGATCATATTATCGATTCAATTCAGATTTCATTTCCATTCAGTTGGCAGTACTAACGGAACCGGAAGAGCTCCCTCCTTACTCCTCAAACCCGTACACAAATCTATCGCTAAAAAGTGCGCAGATAGTAACTATGTTGAGAATGTTTCTATTAACATTCTTTATTAACTTTGTTTTATTAACATTGCTTATTAACTTTCGTGTGGACTAGGCTTAAGGGATGCGAGCACGACCAGAGTAGCGATAACAGGACCGCTAAGCAAATACATACCATCTGCTATGCAGATAACACCATGACACTTGCTGACAATTTAGATCAATTACCGGGCGAGTTGACCGTGTAGTTAGGGGCACGTGTTTGTGAGCTTGCATCCGGGAGATAGTGGGTTCGAATCCCACTGTCGGCAGCCCTGAATATGGTTTTCCGCGGTTTCCCATTTTCACACTAGGAAAATGCTGGGACTGTACCTTAATTATCGCCATGTCCGCTTCCTTCCAAATCCTAGGCCTGTCCCATCGTCGCCATAAGATCTATCTGTGTCGGTACGACGTAAAACCACTAGCAAGAAAAAAAGATCAATTTTGGCCGGGCTGTGTGGCTCAGGCGGTTGAGGCACTGGCCTTCTAACCCCAACTTGGCAGGTTCGATCCTGGCTCAGTCAGGTGGTATTTGAAGGTGCTCAAATACGTCAGCCTCGTGTCGGTATATTTACTGCCACGTAAAATAACTCCTGCGGCACAAAATTCCGGCATCTCGGCGTCTCCGAAAACCGTAAAAGTAGTTAGTGGGACGTAAAGCCAACAACATTATTATTAGAAGATGAATTCTTTTAATATCAGCCCACCTGGTGGCCATGATCGTTGAGGCGTCAATTCTATATGGTTTGACACCATGGTTAGCAAGTGCGACTGCCACTGGTCGAAAGAAAAGATTCAGAAGGGAAAGATAGTCTTACCTGGCACCGTAACCACACCACAATGTATTCTCCGCAATCAACTACCTAACAGGCAATGGTTAATTGTGCAGCAAGAGGCCGATAAAAGTGATGAAGTAATAGCTAAATAACACGCACATGCGCAAAGGTGACATACCTTGTTAGCGCGCTATGAAACACATTACTCTTCCAAAGATGAAACTTTGTTATACTAAGATCACAAGCTGGGCTTGAAGAGACGGTCCGTTACAGTACGTAGGAAAATAGTGTGTTGATATGTTATATAAACATTGGTGGTTAGACAGAATGATTTGAAGATATGCTTGACCTATTATAATAATTAATCATACACGCGATCTGGGTCAACAATTGCAATACCTCCACATCATACATTTGTCTTCAGTAATTCTTTCCTTGTGTCGGGCGCTAGAACATGGAATGCTTTACTCCCTGAAATTAGAAATTGTTCCTCATTAATTACCTTCAAAATACAGTCTAAAGATTTCCTCTTGAATACGTAAAGCCAACAACATTATTATTAGAAGATGAATTCTTTTAATATCAGCCCACCTGGTGGCCATGATCGTTGAGGCGTCAATTCTATATGGTTTGACACCATGGTTAGCAAGTGCGACTGCCACTGGTCGAAAGAAAAGATTCAAATGGTTAACAACATCAGAAAATGTGACATTCGTTCTCTATGGCTAAAATTGCCAAATGTTTCAGGGTAGTTGGGTCATTTGTGCTTCTCTGCCAGATTTTGAGAGATTCGGGCCTGCTGAAGTCACCAGTAAATGCAGTTACTGTAATTGTGCAAAAAAAAGCTTAATTCCCGTGCACAAGTTATGTGTGAATGTGTGAGTGAATGTCTGGAGCAAATAGTTCCCAAAAGTTTACATAAATTACTGTTATATTATATGAATTCCACTTAGAGTAGTTATTGAATTTATTTTTCTAATTTTAGACTTAGGATGCAATCTTTTAGTTTTAGTCTATATTAAGTTATATTATTATAATATTATATACAGTGTGTTAAGTTTGAATATTAAGTTTGTATTCAGTATTAAGCCGCATAATGTGGTTAAGTGTAAGAGAGGGCCAAGAGCCCTAACTTCGCCACAAATAAATAAATAAATAAATAAATAAATAAATAATACAGTCATATCAGAACACTGACATTTATTTCAAAAAAAAAAAGAGACGGTAGGGGATGGAAACGGAAGACGGCCTAAGCCTCGCAAACCTATAATAGTACCGTCGGGTAAAAAGAGAACAATAGTTGACTAAGATAGATCGGATTGAAAGGAAAAAAACAGAGATTTTGGCGCAGATAGTAGAAAATCAAATTCATCTTAGTGCCCCGTGGTCGCATATATATGCTGCCAATATAAAATTCTAAAACAAATGGAATTAGAAGCAACAGTTGTAGTTGGACTGTAGTTGAGCTTACTGATTTGTTTTGAATAAGACAATAAACTAAACTATACACATCCCTGGCTTTTTCTGACAAATGGTTAACAACATCAGAAAATATGACATTCGTTCTCTATGGCTAAAATTGCCAAATGTTTCAGGGTAGTTGGGTCATTTGTGCTTCTCTGCCAGATTTTGAGAGATTCGGGCCTGCTGAAGTCACCAGTAAATGCAGTTACTGTAATTGTGCAAAAAAAAAAAAAAAAGCTTAATTCCCGTGCACAAGTTAACAAAAATAGCTTCAAAATATTTTCGCACGTTTTGGAGTTGAGACGCTTACTGTAATTGCGAACTTTTCTGAGCCAAACACCGGATTGCGGACGCTTTTTATATGAAGTATTTCCTCGCCTAAGACATTTATCAAGTATTAAGGGTACTTGGAAACAAGATATTTGGTTTTAATTTTCAGTTGATCACTAAGTCCATGAAGGTCAAAATTGGTGAAGGAGTTGTCATATCATTTCAGAACCGATAAATCTAGTCTTCAAATCTGCAATGGCGAAATAAAAAGCAGGAGCTATTGCAGAAGGCTTGAATTCATTTCTTGCTTCTGTTTGAAGTTCGTCTTCAACCGTGTCATCCGCACTTGCCGATGACCTGTGTGGAATGTTGGATCCTAGTTGCACGAGAGGAAATGCCAATTGCTTCGGCAACAAATTTTGATTCCTGAAAAATGATTTCCTATGAATCTTGTAAGTCTGCAACTTGTTAAGTTCATCTTCAATGAGTTGGGTCTCAACAATGGAGGAAATCCTTTTTTTCTGAATGACATTCTTCTGGTTCAGTAGCGGACAAAATATCGTGCCAAAGTGATGGCATCAAAAGATACTTGGAAGATAGAAATTTTTTCTTAAGTCTCAAAACGATGTTTCTTGCTAATGGAATCTAAGTGGTAACACTGTCTTTTAGGAGCAGGTCTAGAAATTTGAGAATCGAAAGATAGTGCTTTACTATCAGACACACAGATTGACGTCTTTCACTCCAACGGATCTCAGAAAGGTTTTTTCAAAAATAATGGGACGTGTTGTTCAGGAATTATCAGCGACCAGGACTGCTAGAAAAAAGAGTGCAAACTTTCAATGTTTCCAAAAAAACATTCAGTACATCATGATTCACTTTCGCAACGTTGACACCAGCTCTGTTCAAGGAGTGTGCTCCGCAAGGATGAAAAAGACAAATTCGTTTTTTCAAGTATTCTTGATTGAATTCCACTAATGTGTGTACACATGTTAGAACCCTTGTCGTAAACCTGTAAACTTGCGCACGACAATCTGCAAGTGGCACTTGAGTGTTTGCAAGCTGGAAAATATTTCATAAATGTCCCACAAATTTTAAATATGTTTCTTTAGTTTCAAAAGCATAACACAGAATAAGCATATTCTGTTCTTGGTGGCAGACGTCAAGTGTCGCATCAACAATATTCCATGAAAATAATGCCTCTTCTTTTCGGTTCAAAGCGGCTTTCAAAATTTTTCACAATATAGGAAATTCATTTTAGCTTGGTGTCTCATACTTTTGTCTTTCAGTAGGTTTTATTCTTTTTTGGCCATAGGTTCACGAGTTATGTCACCGTATTTGCAAGCGTTCCATTATTCCCAAAAATTGTCGTTGTAAACATCACCAATCTGAGAAGTTTCCCCTTGGAAACTAAGAAACAACTAAAACCTAAACATTATTTTAAAATTCCCTGCTGGACGCCGGGCCCGGGACCTGCAGGTACACCTGGAACCCCCACCCCTTCTTGTGGGGGCAATGGTTGGAAGAGGTCAACAAAGAGATCCCATTTCTCCTAAGTAGTACTCAGCTATTCTGAAGTTGATAATGTCAAAACTAAACTGGGAAGAAAAAAATTTAAACCAGTAGGAGGGTTATCAACCGTAGATTCACAGATGATATTGTATCGTTTGCCAATAAATTTGCAGAATTTCAATCCTTGGTTGGAATGTCAGTCACTGGACCTGAGCATGAACCTTTCCAAAACCAAAGTTACATTCAACAAATTGGTTACGGCAGAGAGCTTACGGATCAAAATCACACCGTGTATTTACACTAGTTAGCTTGTAAATATGAGAGATTCAAAACTGGACACGGAGCCAATGATCAACCATCATCATCATCATCAACACAACTGGACACCTTTCCATGCATCAAGCTAGGCTGGTAAGCTTTTGAAAAGCACTTAACAATCTTCAGGTCAAATATGCCTGTAAATCTGTCAATCTGAAGAAAATAGTTTTTGATCAGCGCATTCTCCCCGTGCTAACTTGCGTTTGTGAATGAGTTTTGCAGAAGAGAAGCTCAGTACAGCCTAAAGAGGTACGGAGAGACCAATGTTGAGTTTTATTTGGAAAGACAGGAAGAAGGCAGATTACATCCGGTCGGTCACAGAGTTTAATGACGTCCTAGAGAGAACAGCCACCTTGAAATAGCAGTGGGCAGCCATATCGTTCGCAAGAAAGGCGACAGTTGGATGAAATTGCTACTGGAGTGTAGTCCAAGAGACCAACTGAAACAAAGAGGTAGACACCGGATCGATGAGATAAAGACATTCAGATGATCGCTAGAGTTCACTGGCAGAGAATCACCCAAAATATCTCCACCTGGAAAGAATTTGGACAGACGAATTTTGATGCTTGTTGCTTGTTGTTTAAAAGTGCCTAACATCGAAGGTCATCGGCCTCAGACGAATTTTAGAAGCCACATCATTTTGATAGAATTGGCTGATGTTGTTCTTGTTGTTGTTGATGATGAACAAAGACCTTTTCTTTAATTCATGAAGTTTGTTTCATTTACAACAAAAGTAACGCTGAAATCCTTCCGGACTCCCAAATACTTTGTAATATCAGTACAATGAGGAATTTAAGAAATAAATGACACGTTTTATGAATTTATTCTTATATGTTTCATTATTTTATTATTTACCAATATTAATACATCGATATGAAAGAAATAAGATAATTACAACAGTAATAACATCAATAATATTAACTTTCCTAACCTCATAAAACATCTTTGTCAGAATATAACCTTAACTTCATTTCTATTTCCTATCACATCCAATGATGTACTATTAAAATATTATCAAATTAAGTGCTTATATATATGGCTTGCTTCTATTAGAGAAAATCCCTTCGTAGCTGTGTGTTGGTTGCTAGCTTGTCCTCTTAACGTAATTTCTGCAAGGTAGTCGTATACTTTCATTATGAGCATTTTGTTTTCTGCTTTCAAAGATTCGCATTCTTCTGCCAGTACATTTCGCGTTATCTGAGCTCTTCCTACACGACGCCAGAAATTATCCAGTGTTTTACAAATGTCAACTGCCTGGAAAATAATTTACATATGTCACTAACTTAATTACCCAAAACTTAGAGGCATGTGAGGAGAAGGTGCGACCAAGAGATGTTGTGTATCTATTTTAGGGGGTAGAAATATCTTAGATCACCAGTTCTGAATAAATGTGCGAAGCTTTACAATAACGTGTGGTATCTTTGGTAAAAGGTATAACAGTAAATGTTTGGGCATAGATTTGGAATTGCTGTCTCAGGATTTGAAATAATAAATAAAAGGTAGTGGTAAATAGTACAGCGTCTTCAGTTTATCTTAGGTATATTTAAGGTTTCTGGGCCCTCACTAGCTTATTTTAGGTGTTGGACTAGTGATTTAAAGCCAGATGCCTTTCTATCTCACAGGTAACGGAATCGAAAGTGATGATGATCTAGGTGAAATTACGAATATGGTCTGTCTCAGATAGATTGTTGTTCGTACTTGACATAATCACAGAGTAACTATGTGCGTGTAGTGCTACTAACTTTTCTGAAAACATTAGTTACTTCACCCTGCACGCCACTACATAACAGTAAACTACAATGTACAAGATTGCTTTGAAAAAATAAGCAAAGCAATATATAAGTTAACACTATTTTTATTAGTTTAACAGAGACTCCAGTAACGCACATGCACATAAATTGATTTGTCGCGAACCGAGCAAGTATCTGTGGGGTTTAGGCCACGTAGCTATCAGCTTGCATTCGGGAGATAGTGTGTTCGAAACCCATTGTCACCAGCCCTGAAGATGGTTTTACCGTGGTGTCTCATTTTCACGGGTGGAACATTCCGTGGCTGTACCTTAATTAAGGCCACAGTGGCTTTCTTCCCAATCCTAACCTTTTCCTATCCCATCGTTGCCATAACACCTATCTATGTCGGTGCGACGAGGAAATATTTTACGGCTAGGATACTTGTAGGATTCCAGCAAGATATAGCAGATATCTTGGATCAGGAGGTCAAATGGACTGTATCGCGATTGACTTATCTAAGGCATTTGATAGGGAATCTGCCACCTGGGCGACTCTTCTGAATGCAGATCAGTATTGATTGATTGATTGATTGATTGATCGATCGATCGATTAATTGATTGATTGATTGTGCATTTTCTGACTTGATGAGGTAGAAATTTCAGTGAAAACTAACTCTCAATCGCTATTCCATATCTCAAAGTCTCTGAGATACAAACTGCACTCAGTATAGCACCGGGAATGGAACCTCGAATATAAAAGCAGCTTAAATTCCTGTTCTTTTCTTTATTGCTAGTTGCTTTACGTCGCACCGACACAGATAGATCTTATAGCGACGATGGGACAAGAAAGGCCTAGGAATGGGCCGTGGCCTTAATTAGGGTACAGCCTGGTGTGAAAATGGGAAACCACGGAAAACCATCTTCAGGGTTGCCGACAGTGGGGTTCGAACCCGCTATCTCCCGGATGCGAGATCGAAGCTGCGCGCTCCTAACCGCACGGCCAACTCGCCCGGTAAATTCCTGTTCTTAGGAAGGTAAGCAGAGAGAGAGAGAGAGAGAGTATTATATCGGCTAGTATTCGTCGGAATCAATATTGTTCTCATTTAACTTTTAACATTTAACTTCGAGGGGTAAGATTTCAAAGACAACAAGTTCCTCCTAGGGAGAAGAAAGACAAAATAATGCAAGATATTGTATTATTTATTATTATTATTATTATTATTATTATTATTATTATTATTATTATTATTATTATTATTATTATTATTATTATTATTATTATTATTATTATTATTCAGTCCTGGGACTAACGACATTATGGTCGATAACCCTGAGTACTTGATATGTGAAACTACCTTGAAGTCTGAGTGAGGACCTCTGAAGCTATAGTGTCTACACCAGTGTGTGTCATCATCACAATCTTTTCCCCCATGAAGTTTTCCGAGTGTTCTTCAATTTAGTCTGTCCATGCATTACGCCTCTCTTCTAACTGTTTGCAATCTGTCCCCTCTAGATGTTTCATCTTCTTTCACTTGGTCCAACTCTCTCTTCTTTGGTCTTCCAACTTAGAGCTGCAGAGTGAATTCCTGGGCCCTACAGTGTCCTCTGGACTGTCATGTTAGGCGTATAAATAGAGGACTATTGAGGAGCCAGGCAAATAATGTAACAAAATCAACAGGCTGTTAGCTATTCTCCAAGTGCCGTCATGTTTCGTCGTGCTAAAAGGGAGCAGGATAACAATCAACGAAGTTTCAACAGAGACAAATCTTCGGTCTGCATGAAAGTGGATTTTCGTACCGCGACATTTCTACTTGCATGGAACAATGATAGGAGTGTAGAAGAAGTGGAGAAAAGAAAACCAGACGCATCGAAAATTCGGCAGTGACAACACCACAGGATGGCGGACATCTCGTCCGCATGGCAGTGACCGATCCTACAGCTTCATCACAAGTGTTAGCACAACGGCGCAACAAATTGTCTGCTTACGTTGTTCCTACATCTGCTTCGGGTAGGACTAGTTGCTCGCATTCCTTTGTGGCAGATTTCCTTGATACTGGACCATCGATGCCTGAGGCTACCATGCGCTCGTGAACACACACAGTGATGTGCAGACTGGCAGGTCTTCGTTCAGCGTCATATTGGCAGAACGCCAAGCGTGATAGTGTGGGGCGCCAGGGGGTGTCATTTGCGATCTCGCCAGAAACTGGTACATCAGGCAACTTGTAGACGCAGAAGCTATATCCTTCGTTCAACACACAAATGACGCTTTATTCCAACAAGATAACGTTCGAGCATATGTTGCAGGAATGTTCAAGCTTTCTTCGAAGTACAGCTGGTATGGTTTCTTCCGTGTATGCCCATTTGCCAAGCACGTCCCATAATGAACATGTATGGGATATGGTCTACAACTAGACCGTCAAAGACATCTACCACCCAGCAACAATGAACTGTGGAATCGCACACAAGGAGTGTCTGTCAAGCAATTCCCCAGGAAGACAACAAGCACCTCTTCGATTCAACGCCACAATTTATAGCAGTTCTCATTGCAACTTGTGAAGGTTTCACAAAATTCTGATGTTTTCATGTGTACTAGTCTGAATCATGAATCATTCACGAATATTGAAATTAGTAATGTTACGTGGTAATGCGACTGTCAGCTCCCTTGATGCCCCCTTTGGTAGTCACAGATTGGATAACACCCGGCCAGCCTGCAGGCGCGTTACAACCTCTGATTCGTACGTTGTGATAGCCAACGGATGAGCGTTCAAACCTTACCACGTGGAGTTCCTGTGCAAAGTGACTGTGGGGCGCTCACAGCGAAGTGAAAGGTGAGACCTGTCAGTCAAGATTATGGAGAATCACCTGTCCCATGTAAAGCCTGCCAGGCAAAGGTCCACTGTGAGGACAAGGTACTTTTTTAAACAGCCAGTAATCAGTGAAGTGTAATAATTCATTGTCGAGTATAATTGTGTGTATGTGTGTGTGTGTGTGTGTGTGCGCGTGCGTGTGCTGATTGGGTCATCCTCGATTAAAATGAATAAAACAGTTAATGTTTTATTCGTACTAGTAATATGTAGAATACATTTGATTCTATTGGCATCATTCATTCATTCATTCATTCACTGTTTTGCAATGTTCATAAATATGAGTGTATATTTTGGCCTAGCCATAATGCATATACTGGATTCTAAATTCTAACCCGTATGTCCTCATGCCATAAACGTAAACGTCCTAGAATTCTCATGAGAACTATTATGTCAAGATTTGTATATTACCTCTTTCACTAACTGCTCCTTATGGGTAAGATCAGTTTCTTGTCCAGATTCAGAGACGTTGTCGGTCATCTCCTCGGTGAAATGAATTTGTCCATTGATGATCACTGTCTCAAACTCGGTCTGCCTGAGCTGACACAGTTTAGCCAAAGACAAAATGCGCTCACCCTTTTTCTCGATTTCTGAGAGCCACTGAAATGTTCATACACCATTTTAGTAGTAGTAGTAGTAGTAATAGTAGTAGTTAGAAGTCTAGGTGTCTGGTGATTGCCCAAGAGAGAAAGTAAATACAGCGAAAAGAGGTGTTCTTTAATAGCAATGTACTGCCTTCAGCTGCACTCCTGATAATGTCGGATTTTGTGTAACAAAGGCTTTTCAGTCTGTCAAACACACAGCAAATACAATGTAAATTGTAACACTATAAACATATCTGTAAAAACACACTAACATACAAAGAATGACATGTTTCGTTCTACAAGAACATCCTCAGATTCTATCAAATCACTTTAAAAACAATCTTATATATGTACAGTATTGTTTATGTAGCGTAAACTTGTCAGTGATAGAGAGTTTAGTGATAACATTAAACAGTAATGACAGAAATAAAAATATATACAAGTATTAATATAATGAAAACTTACGTACTTATCTAGACTGCCGAAGTTAAGTCCGTTGTCACCAAGTCTGTACATATATAAGATTGTTTTAAAGTGATTTATAGAATCTGAGGATGTTCTTGTAGAACAAAACATGTCATTCTTTGTATGTTAGTGTGCTTTTACAGATATGTTTATAGTGTTATAATTTACATTGTATTTGCTGTGTGTTTGACAGACTGAAAAGCCTTTGTTACATTTAACTAAGTCAACACTGGAAAACATGGCTTCATTCTTAACAAAATGTCGGATTTTATTCCTTGCCCTGACTTAAAATTAAAAATGCCGGGCTGAGTGGCTCAGACGGTTGAGGCGCTGGTCTTCTCATTCAACCTGGCAGGTTCGATCCTGGATCAGTCCGGTGGTATTTGAAAGTGATGATTTTTTCATTTCATAACATTTTCATAAAATTAATTAATTAAAAGCAAATAATACCTCAGAATCAGATAAAATAATTTTAAAAATTTAGGTTCAATATAATCATTGTTATTTACTAAAATGTGTATGATGTATATCTACATCACCATGCAAAACAGACATAGCTCCAGTAACATCAGCAGATACAAGTCTCTGTTTACGATGCATGAAATGCTTTAAAGCAGTTGTTCTTTTGGTTCAAACAAAGTAAAACATGACACTTTTCACACGACCACTGAGGAGTTCCAGTACATTCCGGCATTTTACAATGCAACCAGTCGGAAACCACTGGCCAATGGGAAACATTATCAGTCCGAATATCATTGAAAGGCAACGGATGTGCAGAACCCCTTCTTTCCTTTGCCTGTATTTCCTTTTCAAGTGAACCATTACTTGGTCTCCCTCTTTTGACCTCTTGGTTACTACCTACATTGCACTATGAATCGCCCACTTCATTTCTAAACTGACCCAGAATTAGTTGCTGTTTCGTGACAACATTTTTACCATCATTTTTACCATTTTTACCAAATAAACGCAAGTACCATTTCCGACTCTTTACAGGTATGTGATATCGTCCCAAAAAGCTGTTCATCAGGTCTACTCCACCTATATGCGTATTGTATTCCGGTACTACTTGCGGGCACGGAATTTCTACATTTTGTTTCAACTTTTTATCATACCGATAAAACAATCTAGGTTCAGCTCCCACATAGGTAGATAAAAAAGTGACTATCTTATTCTTTTTCCACACTATTGCTGATTATGTAATCCCATCACATTCAGCAACCCGTTTTTCATATGTTCCTCTAGGAGCAAACTTTTTCATCAACGTGCCTTTACCAGGTAAGTCACAATTAGACAATCTATTTTTCTGTACTGTCCTAACACAGTGGATTCCCTCATTAGCTAAGTGATTAACCAAGGGTAAAGAGGTGTAATAGTTATCAAAATAAATAATATGATTTACATTTCTTGGTATTACTCTTGCTAGACGGAGGACAACATTGTTTGTTGCTCCTAAATCAGGCTCATCTAGAGGCTTATTCTCCTGACCGGAATAAATTTCAAATTTATTTGCATAAGCTTTCAAACTACAGAGTACAAACACTTGTGAGACTTATTAGCCAGGTATTGTTTTAGAAAATGGGACTTTTTGGTCGCACACATCTGTTCGTCAAGTGAAATCCTATGGTCAAGGGAGATAGTAGAAAATCTTCTGTTCAGGTGCTCAATAACTGGTCTCAGTTCATAGAGTCTGTCATGGTCTGGATGCTCTTTAGGTAGGTGGTGGTCATTATTATTGAAATGAAGTATGTTACGAATTTTTTGAAATGATTAACTGGCATGACTGTTTTCGCCGGATCATATAGCCGTATTTGGTGGACCAAAACGATCTCATACTTGGAAAGTTCTGAACTGACATAAATATCAGTATACCCAAAAACTTCTTTATATCTCCTGCTGTCATAACAAATGGGTTTGAGGGATTCTTATGGGTATAATACAGATTGGTTTCATCTGTAATTCTTTGAATGAAATCATTGGTGAATGTACCGGGTGGTACACCTCCACGTCGCTAATTCAAACTTTGCGCCAGTTGAAACTCCCCTACTGGAGGAAGCCTGAACTTTATCTACTGTGTTAATTTTCAAGTTTCTCAGAAGATGTCACTACTTGGAAATTTTGAAGTTTCTGAACTGGATCGTTTTCGATGTATTTTTGTTTTGCCTGTAGTAAGAAGTGTGGACATTCTCTTCCAGATGGCACTACTGAAGAACTACAATTGTGCACCCTAGTGCGAAGTGAAGGAACTATGTTTTTGGAGAAATTTTGAATTCATAAGTTTGTTCTTTGTTAAATTTCTTTCAGTCATTGTTTAAGTTGGCAATATTAACCCTTTCTTTCCCCTTGTTTTGAATTTACCAATCCCGAATTTCTCGAATTAATTTTCCACCAATAATGTGTTTCTTCTTCATCTTGTGTAGGGGTTTTCTTGGTTAGCCAATAAAATTCTTGTGGGAGGGTGTTCTCATTCTTGAAACGCCTCGAACTTTCCGCGAGAGTATATAAACTGCTGATTTTCGGGTCTCCGCGCCACTTCAGTAACATCTTTCAGTGTGTAAAGTACGTAGCAGGGGGCGGGAAGCGCCTCTTTCGTCGGGCAGCAGTTCAACCACCAGGTAATGGCCGTTTAATAACTTCTTTTCTTGCTAGCTCAGCAGTTTAACTCTCGGGGCAGGTCCGAAGCGTTTTACCATGTAACTTTCCCCTAAAATGTAAAAACACTTGGTATCTTTTCTATCTTTTTAAACTACAAATTGGGATAGAGAGTGCTTAACCCTCTCGAGCTCCCACTCATATTGCTTTGAGGTGAACTTATTTTCACAACCGTTTCTTCCCTTCTAATGTAATGTAAATCATTTTCTTATATAAGTCACCTCTTTAGTATGGGATTAGCCCTTGCAGTAACGGCCTAGTGCCAAGTAGGTTTTAGTAAAATATATTAGGAGTGCAGTTGTGCCTCCTCTCAATTTGGTGTTGTCGAGGCCATGTAATATTTCTGTTTCTTCACTTAATAGGCCTTAGTAGGTTGGGTATTTGTACCCCTGTGTCTATGTCCTTGGAGGACAGCTTGAAGGTGGAATTTGGTGTGGCCCTTGATAGGCTAGAACTTTGAGAGCAGGTTGCTCTTTCCAAAATAAAAATTTGTTTTGGCGTGCCTCGAGGAGGCTTTTCTGTGTAAAGGGGAGCAAGTGCTCCTAGGCATGATTGGGGTTTTCTGCCCCTTTGTTGAACCTTGTACAGAAGGAAAGTTCGGCTCATTGCTCAAGAATTGTGTGTCTGGCTCTCGGAGCCCAAATCCTGTAACTCTGTAATTGGACATTCTCGAATAGTTGCTTTGCTACTCTGTACCTGCCATTCTTGTTATTTCTTGATTTTGCAAAGAAAATATAACCTTGTTAAATTTTAAATTAACTTTAATTTCGTAGCTTGAGACCTGTTCACCCCCGCACCTTCTTTCACCTCTGCAAATCCACGATACTCCGTAACAGTGAAAAAATGAAGGAAGCACCTGTATGGAGTATCTAGATTTGTAGGGTTCATTACAGTACTGCCTTGGAATGTAATTTCAGCGTCACTGTAAACTAAATTCGCCTTCTTCCAAATCAACTTTTACTTATGAAACTCCTCAGTACATACTGGTGGTTGTTAAGATGAATTTGTGGGCTGGTCTTGAACTACCGGTGGAAAACTTTCTTCATCCGAACTGCTCGGATTGTCCTGTAAATCTTCTATCAGTCGATTATCACTCACGTAGAAATCGTCTTGTGTATCATCATCATCCAATCCATCTTCAGAAATATATCCGCCTTCCAGATCAGCAAGTAACTACTCCATATCCTTTTCTGGTAATGAACGAGCCAGCATGGTGTCTGTCCGAGTCGCGAACCTGCTAATTAACGGAGACATTTGAAAAAATATACAAAGCGTAGTACCTACAGTGCATGGTGATGCATTTCTACATCATATAAGTAATTCAAATTTCATCGAGTAATTGAGCTAATATTTTAAATATACGCATCTAGAATGAAGTGCATACCTTTACTATCTTGAGAATAAGAAGTTATGTAAACCTAACTCTCGTAAATTAAGGGAAACGTTCCTTCCAAAACAAAGTCAACGGCCGTAGCCGTGTTGAAACACCGGATCCCGAGAGATCTCCGAAGTTAAGCATCATTGGGCGTGGTCAGGAGTTGGATGGGTTGCCACGCGCTGTTGGTGGGGGGTAAGGGAATGGAGGAGTGGAAAGGAACTGGCCACCCTACCGCACGTAAACTCCGGCTCAGGAACACCTCTGCGGAGGTTCGGACCTGCCTTCGGGCAGAATAACCCTTACCCTTACCTTCCTTCCAAAACAGCACAATACAACACATAACAGCATAGCTCGCATCCAACCTGTAAATCGCCAATTTAAAACAAAAGAGGGGTGAAACGCGATTGGATGTTTCAGAAATTGATTACGAAATAAACTCGATTTTTCTACGAGAAGACAACACAGGTGCACAGTTGGCTATGAGTTGTACATGCTTTGAAATATAATGATATACATCTGCATCACTATACAAAGTGTTCCGTTGATGGTGCTAGTTAATATTTTAAAGGAAGTGGTGGTGATGACTTTTTTAAAGTGGAAGTACAACTGTTAGCGGGTACGTGAATGAATCGTATCCAAGAAATTTCATTATAACTTTTGTCGTAAATGGAAGATAATAATCGCTTTTATGCAAATTAAGATTAAAATTGACGGTAAATTAATAAATACCATTATTACTAGAGAAATATGCACATATTTTGCTACATTACGACTATGAATTCTACTACATCACTGGGCTTCAGTATGTCCTTTGTTCATGTGTGTGTTCAGTCTTTGCTCACTTAACTTCTTTGAACTCCTTTGCCTTGCTTCATGTTACTTGGCGGGACGAGTTGTTGACTTGTGCCGACAACTCATTAATTAATATAAGTAATGATCCCGGGATCATGCTATTTTTCTTTCAATAAAAATATGTTTTGTGTTACTTATGGTATACTTTTCACTTCCATTTTTCCTTTTGAACTGCCCGCGCTAGTCATGATGGACAAAAATATATTGAGAATTCACGGACACCGCACTTCCATTCATCGGTTCAAGCCCTGGACCTCGAAAAGGAAACAAAAGATAAAGCGGAGTGCCACAGACTAGAGTCGTGTCTAAAGCGAAATAGTTGCCGCAGTTCTTTCTTTCTTAATCTGTTTACCCTCCAAGGTTGGTTTTTCCCTCGGACTCAGCGAGGGATCCCACCTCTACCGCCTCAAGGGCAGTGTCCTGGAGCGTTAGACTTTGGGTCGGGGATACAACTGAAGAGAATGACCAGTACCTCGCCCAGGCGGCCTCACCTGCTATGCTGACAGGGGCCTTGTCGGGGGATGGGAAGATTGGAAGGGATAGACAAGGAAGAGGGAAGGAAGCGGCCGTGACCTTAAGTTAGGTACCATCCCGGCATTTGTCTGGAGGAGAAGTGGGATCATATTTTCAACACGTACTAAATGTACGTAACACGACCTAATAGGTTGAAAGTCGGTTTCGATTACAATGCGGACGTGAAAATTCAATATTCATTGACTTGGCCAACAACGGGCGACTTAAACGCACTCTACAGTTTGACGGCAGTAGTGCCAGACCTGTAGCTTAGATCCTTCCCAACAGAACAAAGATGGATTAGGCCACCATAGCTCAATTGGTAGAGCAACCGACGCGAAATCGGGAGGTTGTGGGTTCGGATCCCACTAATGTCCGGCTGGCCATTTTTGTTCTCTACTTAACATCTCTTCAACACGTACTAAATGTACGTAACACGACCTAATGGGTTGAATGCGGTTTCGATCACGGAAAACCACTTCCAGGATGGCTGAGGAGGGAATCAAACCCCCCTCTACTCAGTTGACGTCCCGAGGCTGAGTGGACCCCGTTACAACCCTTGTACCACTTTTCGAATTTCGTGGCAGAGCCGGGAATCGAACCCGGGCCTCCGGGGGTGGCAGCTAATCACACTAACCACTACACCACAGAGGTCGCCGCAGTTACGTATCTATTTTGCTCTAGTAATAAAAAGAAAGTCCGCCTTCGTGGTGTAGTGATTAGTGTGATTAGCTGTCACCCCCGGAGGCCCGGGTTCGATTCCCGGCTCTGCTACTAAATTTGAAAAGTGTTACGCGGACTGGAACGGGATCTACTCAGCCTCGGGAGGTCAACTGAGTAGAGAGGGGTTCAATTCCTACCTCAGCCATCCTCAAAGTCGTTTTCTGTAGTTCCCCACTCTCGTCCAGGCAAATGCTGGGATGGTACACAAGTTAAGACCATGGCCGCTTCCTTCCCTCTTCCGTGTCTATACCTTCCGATCTTCCCATCTCTCACAAGGCCTCTGTTCAGCATAGCAGGTGAGGCCGCCTGGGCGAGATACTGGTCCTGCTCCCATTTGTATCCCCAGCCCAAATTCTCATGCTCCAGGACACTGCCCTTGAGGCGGTAGGAGTGGGATCCCTCGCTGAGTCCGAGGGAAAAACCGACCCTGGATGGTAAACGGATTAAGATAGAAAGAAAGAAATAGATTATACAAACGATGTATCTGATATGTTTTATATTTACAGCCATACATTATCATTACTTTTTTAGCCCGACTGATGGCCGTGATCGTTAAGGCATGACATTTATAAATGGTCTGACACTGTGGTTAAGCCGAAAAAAAAAAATCACCAACAGAATGTTGGCCGGCAGTGTAGGGGAAGTGGTGGTATACAATGTCTAATCACTAGATTCCTTGCGTCCAAAGAGCCTCGATTAAATTACAAACCCTTCCGCATGGGCATATGACACTGTTGATGGTGATTCGTCCGTCGAACGGGGACGTAAAGCCTTGAGCAGACCCCTTTGTGCTATTCGGCAGGAGTATGTTATGTGCCGGTACTGGGGTTCAGCCGATCCCTTCCTAGTCCCATATATCATGCCGTTCATTTCATCTCGTTAACTCATCTGATGCGGTTGGCACTAGGAAGGGCATCCGGTCGTAAAATCTCGCTACGAAGATTCATCTCACTTCACTTCATGAAATTAGTTTTATGTCTCACTAACTACAGTACCATTGGAGACATCGAGATACTTTGTTCTGCAGGAGTTTTTACGTGACGGAAATTCTGAGTACAACCAGACTGAGCCAGGATCGATCCTCCTACCTTAGGCTCAGAAAGCCAGCGTCTATCGTCTGAGCCACTTAGCTCGGCCATATTACCTACTTCAGATATCTGAATACTGAGATGTGCAGCCATTGGTTCATTATGTTTCCTTTTCTTGTTGATTCGATATAATTATTCCACACAGGTTGTAGTTTCAGACGCAGCCGAAACTTAGAACTTTATGCCAGTAGGTAATACATATTCGGTACCTCCTGCCTTTCGTATGAGGCGAGTACAGGAGGTGAAACCTCAGTGGCTCTCGACATGGCAGCGTGGGTTGGTGATCTTGGGGCTCGTAGCTTCCACTTACTTGTGCTACGTACCTTACTATCATTAATTTTCATGGCTGACCTCACTCGGTCAGCACTTGCTCTTTTCCGATCGTGACAGAGGTTTCCGAGGTCCAGGACGTATTCATTTTCACGCTCCTCGTGGTCGTTCCTTTTCTTTTGCCGATACCTTCATACTGCGAAGCGACGGAGCTCCTGCATTTTCCCTCTGATTAATTTTAACAGAAGTCCGGCCCCGCGGTGTAGGGGGCAACGCGTCCGCCTGTCACCCGGCGGCCCCGGGTTCGATTCCCGGCCGGGCCAGAGGTTTTTCATTGTAAATGATTAATATCCCTGGCCTGGTGACTGGGTGTTTGTGTCGTCCTTAACGTTCCTTTCCTCCCATTCAAACACTCTACACTTCCGCAATTCCAAATACACGCAGGTTCCTATCATATGGTGCAAGTAGGAGCAAAAGATCTCTAGAGGTCGACGCCCGAACAAATAGCATTTTTCTAAAAAA
This sequence comes from Anabrus simplex, assembly GCF_040414725.1. Lineage (NCBI taxonomy): Eukaryota > Metazoa > Arthropoda > Insecta > Orthoptera > Tettigoniidae > Anabrus > Anabrus simplex. The sequence continues at coordinate 423,630,698 of NC_090265.1, read as the reverse complement.
CAAAACAAAAAACAGAAGATGGTTGCACAGCTGTACTTCTCCTTGAGAAAATAATCACCACCACCAAAAACTAAAATGGAGATTTTTAAAATCAGATGCTGGAAATTGTTATTAAAGCCATGGGACGGAGCTAGTTCCCTTTTTGGGAGATAGCTTGAGTTGAAGATAGGGCTGTTTGTACGGCCAATTTAGAACTGAGCTCATTCTATCACCACCTGATGCTACGATCCACGCTAAAATGAAAAGATAATAATCGTATGGCCTCAGATACTGTGTTTAGGCATTTTAATTTGATGCTATCTAGGCTACGTGCATGTCAATTTCGACGTTCCGTTTTACTCTTCCAGATGGCAAACAAACAGATCTATGGCAGAGTTCTTAATTTTGCCGGGTAAATGCCAAATGCATCACCGAATACATTTTACATCCGAAATCGTACGACATGGAGTACCAGATAAACTCTTCTCCATCCTTCAAAAATTCAGTTAACTGCGGCAGTCTGAAACGATTAACCCACAAAGATAGTAAGCTCTTCACATCACGGTAATAAATTCATAGCCTCGTTCTTGACTCTTTCTCCGATACGCCAAATGATAGAAGCTCGTTACCACCCGAGGCAGCTCAAGGCAGCAGCTTATTTTCAGTGGAGTCAACCTTTCACCTGGTGTGGAGTATAAATTGACCTGTTAGTGGACCTGAGAATAATGGGACTTATTAATACTCCCCAGGGGCACACAATTCGTGAGACGTAGAGTGGCCAGATCGAAATGTTCAAAAGTAGGACATTTGAAGAAAAGAAGCAGGACATTTTCAAAAAGAGCCCAATAACATGCCACATTTCTGTTTATTAACATAGCAACAAGCAAATACAACAAATCTATATATTAATATTATAATGTTATTTTTGTTCTTCTTTGACGAGGAAAATCCTTTAGTAACTTCGGGGATTTCAACAAATAGCTTTGAAATTCTTTACAAAAGGATGCGCTTCTATTGACAGTCTGTTCCTTTCACCTGACGGCTGTGTGTTGATTAGTGAATACATCCTAAGGTTGATGTAGGAGTTAAGACCTATCATAAGCTAGCAAATGAAACGTGCCACACAGGGGTCAACGAGCAATTATACGAGAGTCATCAGCCGTCAGCAAAGGGAATTCTACTGGAAATCAGCATCAAACCTCATTACCGACATGAGGCTATACTTGATTGACATTAGCAAGGCTCGTGACTGGATAGTAACAAGCATTGACGAGGTATTTTTAATGACTGTTATACCGCTAAGTCCGGCACCTAAGTGGAAGCCAGCACCATGCTATTCATCAAGATGTTATGGACCAATTTGGACTTGGTGGAGAGATCGTCTACCCAGTGATTTTCTACATACTGTTTCAACACCATCCACGCCGACTATTCACTTGGATTAGTGCGAACAAAAAAAAAAAAAAAAAGAACTAGATTGACTTCGTGCTAGTGAGAAGGAGGTGGAGAACATCTGTTATGAACACCAAGACCAAACCAGGGGCGTACTATGACTCAGATCACAACATTTTCATGGTAATTTTCGAACACCACACCCTCAGCACAATTAGGAGGACGAATCAGTGAGCAAAGATGTGTCTCAAACCCAGCAGAATTCCAAATACACCTCCAATATGCCCATACTCACTTTTTCTATTCTTAACTCCTTTATAAAGGAATTTCCTATTACTTTTACAGTCTTATCTTATGTTAGCCCGGTAGCAAACTCGTCCCAACACTTCTCCTTTTCTACTTTAATCAGTCGCTTAACAAAAAGTTTCTTGTTCAGGTACTGCTGTGCCAGGTGTTGAATTTCATCTCGGTGGACTGATTTCTATTTTTCGTTACATGCCTCTTCTTTGTTGCACTTCTTTCTTTCACAGCAGTTTTCACCCACTGATTCCACCACGACGTTTATTTCTCCCTGTATATTGCACTTGTCTTTCCACATAGTGATTCGGCTTCTGAAACCGGGATGTTCTTGTATGACAGCCACTTTTCTTCTACTTCTCCTTTTTCATTTTTTGATAATTTGGCTAAGATATTTCTTTGGTATTCGTTCTTCCCATCTCCTCCTAGCAATCGCCTTTGGTATTTTGTTGCGCTTGACATTCTGCGCATGGAGGTTCTCAATGTGTGTGACCAAAGACCGGTGATCACCGTCGAGATTTTCACTTGGAATAACCTTAACATCAGTGATGAACTAGCTATCACATCTACCGTTTTATCGATAATATAGTCTATTGCTGTTCTCTGCTTCCCATTCCAACTGTAGCGTGTGATTTTTATGGCTGTCTCTCTTCTGAAACTCCAAGTTCCGTATCCTCAATTTATTCCGTGCACAGTAGTCTATCAGGTTTTCTCCCTCCTGGTTTCTGCCACCATATCCATGCCTTCGCAGCTTTGCCTATCTGCCTCAACTTGGGCATTCAGCCCCGAAAATTGTGATGTTGTCTTCCCTTATTTTTGGTCCTCTATATCTACAAGGAATTGATTTTTTCCATCTGTAGGTCAGCCTGCCTGTGGGGTATATACTTGGAGAAAGGTCTGGAATACCTGACCAACAAGAAATTTCGTTTTAATGATCCTGTCACTCATATAATTTACGTCTGTCTGCATATCAACATCTTTGTGGAGAACGAAAGAAACTCTATTTCTGGCTTCATTAGGGTTCCCATTCCAGTGCCGTAAACTGTATAACTATTCCATAAAGTTTTCTTTCCTGAACCTATCCATTTCGTCTCACTCAACACTAAAATCCCTAGTGTGCGTCTGTCCATGAGGTCTGCGATTTCTTCGCATTTACCAGTAAGGGTGAGGATATTGAGTATTTCAATTCTGAGCTGTTTCTTCCTGCTTAATGTCGGTCTCTTCCTGCCTTTCCGATGAGCTTCTGGTTGTTGGCCGTCATAAGTTCCTGAGTTGCATGAAAAGTTGTCATGTCTGGAAATGTTAATACTTTACATCTGAGGCTTGTTTTGGTTTTGAAAGCAACAAACTCATCAAATCTGTTCAGCTGGCTTTTTCAAGTTGTATCGGAGGTCATTGCTTCTCAGATTAAGCGTGAATTTGAAGGTGTATGATATCGTGCGATATATCTGTTCGATGGACAGCCTTATATAGAGGAAAATCTGGAGATCGTTCGCGAGAGACTGAGCTTTTCAGGGTAAACCATTCAACTTGCGGGTTCGCTTTAGATACGTCTGTCCATGTGTCCCGTTACGTAGAACAATCCGAAACAACTACGGTAACGGCAGCAATATTAAGCAACAACTAGATGGTACACACATGAGCTAGTTAAATAACACAAACAGGAAGCGAAACATACACCCACCGAACATCATTAACAAGAACAGAAGAGGACTTACCTGTAATGATGAAGGGTGTCTTAGAAAACCGTGGAAAGAATTTAAGAACCTGGTATCAAAACACTAGCTTTAGAAAGAAAAACAACCAGTATTTAATTTAGAGGAAAATAAAAATGATTTATTTGAAAGAAATTAAATTGAAATTTAAAACCAGGAAACGTCAACACAGGAAAGGGGAAAACATATACCCAAAATTAAATTAAGGACAAATAATTAAATAATAGTTTACGTTACCAAACATGGTCGACCAAAGAATACGTTTATTTTTTATTTTTTAAAGAACTAAGAGGCCTCAGTATACTAGAGGAAATAGGATATTTGAAATAACGATTTTTTAATAATAGTACATTAAAATGTGCAACCTTAACCACGGAGTTCTGTCCAACAGGAAGAAACTTCAACTGCACAGATAGAGTAATCGGAACGACGCTTCATACAAGTAGCAAAGGGGGAAATAAAATACGATACCGGAAATACAGTATCAACATTACATTTAAGCAAGGGGAATATAATTCAATTAATTAGAAATGCCACACGAGTTAGTGAACTCAGAGACCAGCCAAAATTATCATCATGCCTTCTACCATCTTTTTTAAAACAATCAATTGTTACCGGTCGTCATAGCAATGAAGGCCATGAATCCAAGCGTAAATAAGGTAACCACGGAAACCAAGACAGAACAACAAGGAAAAAAGCATAATTCAACGAGAAAGAAATAAGGATGATTCCAGAAAATCAAAATAAGAACAGGAAAAAAACTTAAATAAGATTTCCTTCCCCTTGGTCGGAACTCATGTGGTTCAACCTTTACTTAATGGGGTGGTTTGATACCGTTTCAAACAAAGTATTACATAATTTTACAAATGTTTAAAGTAAATAGAAAATGGTTTAATAATTTAGCTTCACCCCAAGTATAAGTGCACTACAGTACACTCTCAAAAGGCATTAACATTTCATTACAACGAACCCGAATTATGTACTTATTTAATAATAATAATAATAATAATAATAATAATAATAATAATAATAATAATAATAATAATTTTTGCCGAGATGGAGAACCAAAAATACTATTTAGAGTCCCACACAGCGAAATACTCTAGTTAATTTTTAAAATAGTTCCATACTAAAAGAAACTCCAATACACGACGAAGCGAAGGAAATCCATTATTGAAGAGGACGTGAAAGCGCCATTTTTTCTTACTTACAGCACATGATGTAGAAAATAATTAGGATACCAAAATATACACCCTGGTGACGCTCCCGAGGTGAAAATCACTGAAAAATGTATTGAGGGCGTGAGAGAAGGAGCCCTCTCACAGATTTCTTCAGCCGTATTCCATCACACTAGGTGAAATCTTCACTTTCATGAGATACTTGGAACGTGCCACCATCTCCAACCACACGCAAGACCAAGAATGGCCCGCTCGCGCAGGGCAAGAGTCAACAAGGAGACGTGCTCTCCGAGGAGAGCTCTAATTGGTTATTAGGCGGAGCATCGTAGTTCAAGCTTTCTGCACAGATGTCAGTACGTACAAGGAGCTTTCTTTAGATAAGATCGTCGCTCAGACTAGAGCGCCAACACAGAGTAGTAGTGAAAAGTTAAAACTTGAAGTACCAAGAAACAGAATAAAAGATAACACCACGAAGGTAGAGTTGATTTGACACATTTTCTACGCCGTTCAGGCCACGTCGAAAACGTTGAGAGGAGGAGAAACAACATAATGACATGTCCATGTCACATGTTTTCAAGTTATATTTCGTGTAATTTTATTTTTAAAAGACGAGACTATCTAAGAAAAGTCTCGAAGGCAAAAGTGCGAAAGACCGAATGCAATAATTTTTTTTTTTTATAAATTTGTTGGTTTGTTGTTTCATTTAAAATGTTATTTACAATTTCATTTCATTTAAAATTCCAGTAAATTAATTGTAAATTCACTGTAAATTCGTTGTAGCTTCATTGTAAATTCTTTTCGTTTTGGTTAAAACTTGCTATTATATATTTTTACAATAAATATGAGTCGTTAAAAACGTATTATTTTAAATGACTACAACGAACGCACCACCCATGAGATGAAGAAAAACTACTGAGTACCTACTCACAGAGCCTAGTTCAAGACCGATCATCGACGAAATACGGGTACAGTACATACCTTCATGTGAATCGACGTCATTTTGGCGGATAAACCGTTAGCATCTCATAAGATGCACTCATTGGCGGATTTGAAAATTCGACGTCCTAGGCAAAAGTGAGGCAATTTACGTAACACTTCTCTAGTAAAGAGGAGGCTATTTAGGCAGAACTCCCCTTTAAAGTCCAATCATATTAGGTCTACGAGACTAAGCAAGTGGTTCCTTTTCTAGCCGTTCATTGTCCTTCACTCTCAATATCCGATTCATGTTATGAGAGACTGGTCATCTCGTTATTTTGTCTTTTGAAACAATAATTACCGCCATCACCACTGCTCCATAATGTTTTGGGAGAGAACATTTCTGGAGCACGTTTATGAGGGCAGCGGCTAATTAATTTCTGGTGTCAACTCAATATTCGGTAAAGAAAAAAAACGCCAAAGCACGACGATCTCAATAAACTGTCAAGAAGAACTGAATAAACCTAGACTAATAAAGGAAGAAATTTTCAGAAGACGGATTCGTCACTGCTCACCTTTAGAGACTCATTACTTCGTACTACAAGATCTGTAAGCCGTTTGGCGTCACCTTCCCGATCTTGCCTCAAATAATCACGAAGCCTGGAGTACGCATAAATAAAATCTTTCCTCTCTTCCTTCAGGCCATCCAGAGAAGCCTGCTCCTCTTTAGTTCTCCTTTCTTTATCCTGCAGGATCTTGATCAGCAACTGCAAGAAAGGCCGAGATATTCAGTGAGATTCAAAAATGATTTGATTTTACCACGAAATTATCAACGGCAACAGATTAGTATCCATTAGTGTTAATTACTTAAATCTTACAAAATAAAGAGCCCCCATCGGAGGCATTTGGTTAACTGATAAACTGCTGTCTACCTTAAAACAGTCACTATGGATCTCATTATCAGTAATGTTTGTTTACTATGTTTAATTCTTAATTATCTCATCAAGAGTAAAATTCCTTCTTGATCTTCAAACCACTTTAATTCATGGAACGGGATGAAGCTGATTCCTCCCCGTGGTCTCCTGGATAGGTACATGGAGCTAGAATTTCCTACACTAACGTTCTCGTCAGCATTCTACTGCCAGACTGTCAATTTTCATTACCTGACAAACAAACAAAGCACATAAACCTTGTGAGATATATCAACGGTCTATCTGAGGACCATCAAAGCCGTAGGCTCGGATATCACTTCGAATCTACAACTACTTACAGTTGTCGTCTGCTCCTATTGGTTGCTATGACAGGAAACACTTGTATACGTGTATTACACTTTACTTTTAGGTTTTAAAGGAGTTATGAAACAGGTTTTCAAATACAAAAATTTGATCTGGGGTTATGATAATTTTTTTAGTCACGTGATAGGCCTACAGCTGGACCTAAACCACTTAAACTTACATGTGATACTGCCTTCAATTTTCAGATAAAGCATGAAAATTCAAAAATAACTTAGTCTACTCTGCACACCGTATGTTATTTTCCGCAAATTAAAACCTAGACATGAAAAAATACTGGCACAATTAACAATATGCAACCATATTTACATTAAATTAACTTATGCATACATACCGGATGTCCAAAATTAAAGTTATGGTATTCAGTGCGCTCGTGAATTATGCCACATTGCTTAGTTAAAATATCTACAAAAGTTCAGACTTTTACGATCATTACAGCCCATGCTGTACCGCGCTGAATACTTTAATTGTGGACACCAGGTACATTCTATTTTTTTTATTTTTTGTTATTAGAGATCAAATCAAATCAAATCAAATCAAATCAAATCAAATCAAATCAAATCAAATCAAATCAAATCAAATCAAATCAAAATCTCTTTATTTGCAAATGAGGTGTCTACCTCGGTGGCAAATGGTACACTAAAATACATTATTGTCAAGCACTAAATATTAAATTAACAAGAGAAGAAAATTTTCCTATAATACAATATTATACAATTTGCGCTAACAATTTTTTCTGTTAAACACGCGGCTCATTCTTAATAATTTATATTGTTTACAAAATTTGACTTATAATATCTCCTGTACTACTTACAAATATAGTCAAATGATATATTCAACCCTCTACCCTTCCTGCCTTGAAATGTGGCGCCAGCTCGAGACATCCCAGGGTCACTGACTGGGTACTACCCTCAGAGATATCTTCAGATGTTATAAACTAACCTTAAAATAATCAAGCGGGAAGGATAAAAGAGAAGAAATAAAATAATTAAATAAAAATCCGAATGAGAACATTTACGAATGCAAAATTTATTCAAAAGGCTAAACTTTGGCAAAGCAAATATACTTCTATACAAACAATAAACTCTTCGGACCAAATATCGTTCACAACCTCTATCACCCTCGACTATAAAATATCAACCTCATGACTCATAGATTTCAAATCCTTCTAAACACATTACTTCATCTTTATTACAATTCCCTTTCATCTTATTCATCAACTCTACTTCAGTACTTCAAAAATTTTAATCCAATTCCATTCCACTCATATTTTGGTACCACCATATTTCAAAATTTTCAATAATAAAATATTATAATAATCTATCATCATGACCTTTGTTAATTTGTCAAAGTACCTTTTTAAAATGTTAATACAACCAAAACTTCTTCCGTTCATTCTTTGAATAACAAATTCGTATTTGCTCTCCATACCTTTAAATTATTTCCTCACCATATTATAAACCTTGTAGTTACCATTTACTAAATACCAAATTATTTATTTAAATACACTCTTCAAAATGAAATGTATGAGGCTGTGTAAATTCATTAAGCAACATCCGCCGTGTAATTCACAACTCATCTTTTAATTAATTAAATCCATTAAATTCATTATAATTTACAAATTCGCAGTTATCAATGTCGGTATAATTGTTACCTTGAAAATCATAAATTTATCCAATCACGTTTGTTAGATTTGGTAATTCAATCCAAAATTTTATATATCATAAAATTATTCATCACAAATTTTATATAAAAATAGTCCCTAATTTGAGTCCGAAACTATTTAACTTATTCTTTCTCAGTACCATCCTCCCCTCATATAATGCTGATAATATGGAACGCACGCACGAGATCGAAAAGTAACCCTGACATAAATAAATTAAATTAATTTACCGATTCATTAAAATGATAAATATCTCACATATGCTTAATTAGCTGTTTTATCATACACAAAACATATGCCTACCCTGTAGCAAGAAACCCTATACTATAATGTTAAATACATCTTAACCTACACTGATTCTACAGACAATGGGATAAACCTCATTGCCGCAAGTATAAACAACCATCGTGAACTGAATTCAACATCACAAGAAATATTGCAACTGCAAAATCAAAATTTGCATTGCCCACATATTGAAGAACATATAACATAAACAAACACAACATAATTTCAATCATATAGTCACAGGGAAAATCATTATACACTGGCTCGGCCGGGCATCGAACTCCGACCCTCAACATGGCATCATTACAGTGACCTATCATTATGCTTGCCGCAATAAACTGTCACGAAATATATCTGTTATTAATCAATTTTATTGTGCTGTCCTAAGTTCTACAAAACAGAATTATCTAACAAATGACTGTAATATATTTTACTTATAAGACCCTACTACAGCTACCATAGCTTCTCTAATACACAACACGCCGTCCCGGTCTGCTGCCTTATCTCACGCCCGACACGTTTCATTGACACGGCATTCTAATTTGTCCGCACCCACTTAATATTCTCTCTCTCTCCGCTCTAAATGAAGCCATATGTTTCCTCCACAATATCTGCGTATTCTTACTCTCGGTGCGAACAGTAACTAATTATATATGACACTCTCAATACATCTCATTTTGTTCCATCTTTCACGTATATTTGTACTACCTTTTTCATTCAACATTCTCGGGAACACATATATCACTATGCCGGTATTTTACATCTGTGGCGTTGTACAATATCATTGGTTCGACCCTGCGGTTGGCAATCTGTGTCTTAGAGGTCCCTGCTTCAATACTAGCTAGCTATATTCCGGATAAATTAATAGAATGACACTTTATTTCCTACAGCACAAAATTTTAATTCACTGGTTAGCACTACCTGTTACTTACTGATGACATCTATTTCAAAAATCCCACTGTAATGTGCCGGAAAGATCAAGGTTCGAAACTTTGGCCATGGAAATTTTCTTGATGAACTTTCATGCGACATGCCAGGTTAATCTATCTATTCCCTCTAACTAATCCTTACTGATACCTCCTACATCATTAAATATTCACACAGGCACACGCTAATATTTGCTAGAAGATCACGCACTGAGAAGAAAACAAAAAAAACCATGTTTCACACCCGTAATGGACGATCATTATTTACACACATTATTTTCACACTCGCGAAGACCGTATTTTAACACACGCTAATATCACAATATGTACACCCCCCTAGGCATCAGCATAAAATAAACCTAAAAAAAACCTAACTATCCTTGCTACAGTACTTAAAAAGGAAAATAAACGAATAATCATACATTAATTTATTTACAATTAACAGCTAATCATGCACATGCTAGATAATGAATCAGGGTACTTATCGACTCGGCGACGCTCCATACTCAGCTCCACGGCCTCATGGTTTCAGGTCGGCCCCATGATGTACTTAAGCCATCATGCTAACGCCCTGAGAACCTGAACCCATACCATTCTCCACAACCATGGTCTTCACTCTTGTTGCTTTCATGAAATCACACGCTCATCACTTCTTACTACACTAAAATACATATAAAAAAAACACAGATATAGTTAAATTATTCTAGCACATACACTTATTCACAATTGTAATATACACTTTGTCTCTGCTTTCCGCGAGTTTACACGTGGCACTGCGATGCGTCCTTGTTTGATCTCGCTCCGATCCTAATTTTCCAGTTAATGTTGTAAAAATTCACCTTCTTGAATTTACAAAAAATTTCGGTCATTATTGAGTTAAATGCAAAGTCTATCGGACCCGTAGTATCTTCGACAGCTAGTTATTTGATAGGAAATGCTCTAGATTAGGGTTCTCGTGAACCACATACACGTACGTCCGACACGTTCAAATTTCCGTAGCAGAGTGCCTCTTCTCAGCGGCACGCGTCTCCTTCATGCACGCTGGATCTTGGATAGTGAGCTCGGGGAACCCCATCAACAATGATGTAACATCCCGTCACATATGCCTGCGATTATTTATTCCAATAAATTGTTGCAAATACGCCGTCTTTAATTATTGTTCTCAAAATGGTTTAATCTTGTTTTCACCTTATCCCCTGGTGGATTTAATTATTTTAGAAGTCATTTATGCGGCACCCATCTTTAATTTACCCCCATCATTCCAAAACCTGCTCTGCTGCGATTCGCTGCCTGAAAATGTTGCCAACTTAAATCTGGTGACTTTGGTCATCACACCTTATAGAATATTCCAATGCTTTCCATTTCATCATAAGATGACCTTGACACGTGGAACTATCTTTAAACCTGGGCAAGCGAAATGGCGCCACACATCCGGCCTATAATGTAACTGCGGCTATGCCCTCATATGCCATCTTTTTAATTTCTAATATTTTTAAAGACAATGATATGAGCCAATTGGGCTCAATATAGTATGCGGAATTACTTCAAATGATACTATACAACTGGTATAAGATTCAAATTTATATTGCTTTTTTTTTTTTTTTTTTTTTTACACATTCTGGAACCTAAGTAGCATAACGACCTGCTGCGTCTTAACTAGAGCCCCTTTTGCCACCACTTTTCAGAGTTCCTGAAGGCCCTTCACAGCTTCCGTAGCGGTTCCAGGGCCCTCGAAGTCCCCACTGTACTTCACCCCTACAGGCAGTCCCCTACTTTGGCTGTCCAATCTCCTTAGACCAGGTGATGGAATTAATTAAGATTAGGCATGTAGAGTGACAACTACGCATATACCGCAATTACATACTAACTGTATAATCCACACACATGTTAACATGAAATTACATGTGTTTATTTCCGTAACGCGACATTTTTCTTTTTCTTTCGAGATACATAGGAATTTTAAATTATTTACGCAGGATTTATTGAGGACTGCAAGTATTTATGGGCCAACAATTGTCAAACATACCACCTACACTAACATATTCACTACACTAACTTCACATCAAAACACTTTTACACTCAATATTTCTTTATTTTTCGGAAATCTGTAGAAAGACTTTGACGCATGTTGCTGACTGAAATTATTACAACCATATATAACGCAAATACTGCCTCTTCCATCCATTTTTCCTTAAAATAATGAAATATTATTAACGACATTGTATATTCCACAGTGTTGTTGATTTCCGGTTTTTTAATGTGCACTTCGAGCCACCAGAGTGAGTCACACTCACAGTCGCAAGTTTCCACGCCTGCTTTCCGCTATTACCTTTGTAACCTATTTGGATGTAGTCCTCCTTCAAGAGACTCACGTTGAGAATGAAATTCGATTTAGAACAAGAGAAAGAAGGCATTGTTATGACATTGTTGATGTCTCATTTTACCCACAGTACGATACATCCGATACGATATAGAAAATGTTAGAATAAGAGAAATCTTGCATCAGGGGAATCTTCACCATTCTATCACTATTTACAAGCCCCTCATATTGGAAGGTCAGTTATACCTCTGGCCAGCTATGACCATCCTGTTATATACATGCGTGACTTAAATAGTCACCACATGAACAGGAAATACTCTTCCAGTGCTCATAATGTGGAAGGCGTGGTACACTGGAACGGAACAAAATTTATTTAATTTGTTATGCAAAGTATCAAGGATCCTTAATACCTATATAGCATAAAAGCAGGACTACAACCCAGATCTCTGTGATACTAACCTGATCCCATTTCCAGTCACAAGGAAAGTTCAAAATTACTTCCCACAATCAGCATCCTTCTGTAATAGCTGAAACTAGTACAAAATCAGAGTCCCCAGAACAATACCACGTGCCAGGTGGAATTTTGAGAAAGCAGATTGGAGTAATTTTAAAGTTCAGCTTAATAATGCTGTCAGATTGATTCTACCCAGGCGCGGCGGGCCTATGTTTGCCGTGTTAGCCGGGCTAACACCATCTAAAACGAAAAATCAACGGCTTTGACAGCATAATGTTACGGGATATAAATTGTTTATTTAATACCGTTATACTCAATTAGAGTGGCGTGCGGTGAACATATTCATTACCCCAGCTGCAAAAAAGTTATTTAAAAACATATAAACAAGTGTAGCCCCACTACACTCTCTAAAGTCAACATTACTATTTTATAAGGCTGCATTTTTCGTGGAAAGGTCTACCTGAGAAAGATCTTTCAAGAATACTTTCAAGCACACGCTCGCACATACTTCCAAATTGATATTCACGACAGTGACGACACCATCATAACTTAATCTATCGCAGATTTTAAACAATGTTCTTACAGTTTAATCGGGCGACGCTTCGTGATAGTACAGTCATGATTTTCACAAAAATGCACTGTGACTAACTTTTTTTTACTTAAAAAGCCTAATCTAAACTAATCAGCAACATTTAAGTGGTATTATACATTTCCAATTTATTTGCAATAATTTAAGAAAAAGCTAGGAAAACAACAGACAGGGAATCTGCCACCTGGGCGACTGCCCTAAATGCAGATCAGTAGTGATTGATTGATTGACTGATTGATTGATTGATTGATTGATTGATTATTTTACCGTCGTTGAAGTTTATAGTTTCACTCGCATACTGAGTGTACGTGCATCAACGACAAACGAGGGAAAATATTTGTCACGATATATAACACACGTCATATTCATGAAGAATGCCACAAAAAACGCGAAACCTTCACCTATAATCCAAGAGGAACACTACAAAAATTCACTATATACCACCACCACAGAAAATCATTCGCGCTTAACTCTATGTTCATGCTGAGCAACCTAAATAATTTTCTGTGACTATCAGTGCACATACCCTATACGTGCCATCAATTAATTGCTCGAAAAAACTGTATTCATGCCGAAACTCAAGACTAAAATATATTCTTCTATATTACAATTATTGATTTATATACTGGCTGTATTTTTATTAGCAAGACGACGTGCAAGTGGCTATACTGTTAAGATGTTGATGTTTTTTCTTGCAGCCTCTAGTATGTGGCGCTGAAGACTTCGAGTGTCAAGTATTAAAACTAACACCCCTTACCTAAGCTAGCTGCCCTGTCGCCGTAAACTGCTGTCGGGGCAGGGGGTACCATAGAGTTAGTAAGTGATTCACTAGAGGTAGCATTGGCGCCACCGTCTACGAGAGAATCACTGTAGCGAGCGGAGCATGTTGAAATGGCAGCTGTTAGGCAAAAAGCTCATTCCGCTGTACTCATCAATATAAATCGAGGCCTTTTAAAACTGTGTGGATACACATAAGGTTTACAATTCTTACATGTAAATATTCTCAGATACTACAGTATGCTTGCGATGCTTCTCTTCAGTAAAAAAGAAAGCCCAAAAAGCAGGAATACAGGACTAAATACGTAGTTTAAGAGGACGGTGTTCAGGTGCAGTTCATTAACACAAAATCAATTTACTGCTCATATTAAGTCTTCTAACAACGAGCAAATTTTTAGGCCTAAAAACGTTGGCGAGTTTTGGGGGTAAAGTAGACAAAATATTATCATCGTCGGTTTAGACCCTAGCTTTCTGAGCCCAAGTTGGCAGGTTCGAGCCTGGCTCAGTCCGGTGATATTTGAAGGTGCTCAAATAAGTCAGCCTCCTGTAAATAGATTTAGGGGCACATGAAAGAACTCTCGTGGGAAAAAATTCTGACACCTCAGCATCTCCGAAAACCATGCACGTACTTAATGGGACGTAAAGCCATTATTATTATTATTATTATTATTATTATTATTATTATTATTATTATTATTATTATTATTATTTTCGATGTTTTCTAAACGTGATTACAAGTGGAAATATGACACTCGGTTGTGGTTTCAGCCTATTATGGAGTTTTTATTTAGCTTTTCCTGAAATGTATGATTTGCTTTAAGATTATTATTATTATTATTATTATTATTATTATTATTATTATTATTATTATTTTGCTAGTTGCTTTACGTCGCACCGACACAGATAGGTCTTATGGCGACGATGGGACAGGAAAGGGCTAGGAGTGGGAAAGAAGCGGCCGTGGCCTTAATTAAGGTACAGCCCCAGTATTTGCCTGGTGTGAAAATGGGAAACCACGGAAAACCATTTTCAGGGCTGCCGACAGTGGGGTTTGAACCTACTATCTCTCGAATACTGGATACTGGCCGCACTTAAGCTACTGCAGCTATCGAGCTCGGTAGATTTTAATTTTTAAAATGATTTCCAGTAATGGAAAGGGAGAGTGGTAAAATTATTTGATTGAAGAGAATTGAAAAAATACAATATTTTTTACAATTTGATTTACATCGCACCGAGATAGATAGGCCTTATAGTGATGATGGGATAGGAAAGGACTAGGAGTGGGAAGGAAGCGCCCGTGGGCTTAATTAAGGTACAGCCCCAGCATTTGCCTGGTGTGAAAATGGGAAACCACGGAAAACCATCTTCGGGGTTGCCGACAGTGGGGTTTGAACACACTATTTCCCGAAAGCAAGCTTACAGCTGCGTGACCTAAGTCTACAGCCACTCGCTCGGTATCATGCACTTGATTTTTCTGGATATTCGCTTGCAAAGGTATGGCCATTCAGTGGAAGGAAAATTTCATCCCTTAATTTCAGTCTTCAAGGTAAGATCCAAAGAATCTCACTCACGCCGACAGGTTAATCAGTCGCGAAGTCGGTCCAAGTAGGCCAATTCACATGACAATAAGTGTCACGCAAAGTATTATTTTATACGTACGGACATGAACTTCAAGGAAAATACCTGTGAAATGATATGCCATGGCCCTCTGTGAACCTCTCTATGCAGCCATAAGCTGCACAGGAGACTGGCATTTTCCACCAGAGAAGTATATACTTCAATTTATGGGCAAGCTCCAGTAGTGACAGTGCCAAACAATCCAGCTTTTGCCAAACAGCGCGCTCGTTCAACTTCGCACGCGACTGCAGCGCCAATGCTACCTCTAGTGTATCATTTACTAACTCTATGGGGGGCACAGCTCCGCCTCGAGGAAGCTTCAAGTCAACGAGCTAGAACAAGACCGACTAAAATATATCAGACCTTAATGTTACTATCGATTAGGAGGAAAATGGCGACTTCGTGGGCGAACGTTTGAGACATGTGGTTGGTTCATATCTGTGTTTACATTCTGTTAAAGAGTGTTATTTTGATCGAGTTATTAAAGTATAACGTATATGTTTGGTAAAATAGTAATCTATAACGGTTTATCAGTATGGTGTTTTGTTAGAAATTTATATGATGGTATTTTTGATGTATAAGTGTTTATATTGTCGTGCTGTAACATAGCACAAAATGCATTCCTGCTGCGTTCGTTGTTGTAGATCTAATTATACCGTTGCTGAAGCTTATACATTCTACAGGAGAAGTGGATAAGGAATATTCACCGGGAAAATTTGGAAGTCAAAGACCAAACTATCGTAGGCTATGTGTGTAACCAAAATTTGTGGTTAGGGAAGATCTCTTTCCAACCGATAACGGTGAGCCTATTCGTTTTAGTTTTCTCATTCAGTTGGATTAATTTCATGTAAGTTGACGATAAGTATTAGTTTCTATGTAGAATATAAGCGTGTGAGTGTATTTATATGGGTCACTGGTCACTAGGATCTGGAATTATACGCAGTCATGTGAGAATATGTTAGTTTTTATCGTGTTGTGATCCGGATTTAAATCGAACTATGGCAATGTCTCTCATACATCTATTCTTAAGTTCTCTAAGGAATAAAACATTAAGAGAGAAGTGGATTAGGAACATATATCGTGAATATTTCTACAAAACAGTAGTGTGCATGTGTCATCTGTGAGTAAGTCTGAGATTATGGAAGACTATTTTTTCTAATTCTAAATGGTTGACCTATTCGTATTCCTCGAAAAAACAATTCATTTAGATAGTGATAATTGATATGGTGATGTTCCTTCAGTGTCTATGTGCTTCAAAGTGTCGTGTGATTTAGATGTAATTGTATTTTGAAAGAATCTGTGCTTGCCTGCGGGAACATTTGGCTAGATCTTGGTGTATGACAAAACTTAGTGTGACAGATGGAGCAATCTGAACACTGTTACACAGAAGAAATAGTGACTTGCAGGGATGGTGGTGGTGGTGATTATTGTTTTAAGAGGAAATACAACTAGGCAACCATCCTCTATATAACACTAATCACAGATAAAGAATGGAAGGGGCCCGACAATTCGAGAAATGAAGGTATCGGCCGAAAGACTCCCTAGGCATCCATACGTAATACCATCGGAGTCTGAAAAGAACAAGTGTTGGCCAAGGGAGGTCGGATATGATAGATGAAAGTGAGGAGCCTGGCACAAGTAAGTGGAAGCAATGCCAGGACTCAGCTGAGAGCCCCGTGGTCGCTCCAAAGTTCAGAGCCCCTGGGGCCCCTTTTAGTCGCCTCTTACGACAGGCAGGGGATACAGTGGGGGTTATTCTAACGCCCCCACCCACAAGGGGGATTTGCAGGGATTAGCTTTGTTTGTAACTCAGGGGTTTTATTGTACCAATACCTTCCGATTCACGCTGTGGGTATCTGTTATCAAGCAGTCTACACCAAATTGTAGCTCGTCCATGTAGGTTAAAGACATCATTGTTTAGAGTCAATAGGGTTGTTTTACTCATGTTCTTCAATGGGAAAATCTATTATATATTTAGTGTCTGAACGCTTCATTGCTAAGTTTACCACCATGGTTGGAAGTGCTACTATATCATACGTCAACATATGATGTAAGAGTTTCCAGTAACGAAGGCTTAACATCACCGGTGCTGTTCATTGGGCTGGCATAATAATTTCGGGTGTACTTCATTGTCATCGAGTGCTGAACATTAGAAATTGTCCACCACTTCGAAACTAAGACAACACGTTATGTTTCATAGTTCTTATGAGAGTGAATAAATTGAGGAATTTCGCACCTTAAATTATTTTTAAACATTCAAAATGATGTTATAAATATCATTTTAACAGTTTTATAGTGTATTTCCACCTATCCAGCGACTTGTAATCTAAGAGAAAACGTTATTTGACTATCAGTATTGATTGATTGATAAGTGAAATTTCGAAATAATCAGCTTGTTGTTCTCTTTTCCTGTGGGGCTGACCATCTATTCTAGCAGAATATGCGTGATTCTAGTTGATTATATGTGATGAGTAGTTGTTCGCGAAGCGTTTTCTTAGGTGCAACAGTAATTTTCCTTATGGTGTTACATTTATCATGTTAAATTACCTACCACCGTTTGCAAAATATGTACGTGATCTTTCCTTAATTTCTGGCGGATTGAACCAGATATTGTGTAGCTCTTTCAGTGGTAACACAAGCAATTTAATGTGACGCCGGGCTAAGTGGCTCAGGCGGTTGAAGCTCTGGCCTTCTGACCCCAATTTGGCGGAATTGATTCCGGCTCAGTCCGGTAGTATTTGAAGGTGTTCAAATAAGTCAGCCTCGTGTCGGTAAATTTACTGGCAGGTAAAAGAACTCCTTTGGGACTAAATTCCGACATCTCCGAAAATCGTGAGTTGGTTTATCGTTGAAATGAAGTTATTGCGTGCTACCCTAACCTTCATCAGTCGGCAGCTACTGCGCCCACGACGTCCACCATCTTGGTTTTGATATTACGGTCTGATATATTGTAGTCGGTCTTGGCTAGAATAACATAGAGAGGCGGAAGCGCTGCCTGGGTGAAGCTAATAGAACGAAAGTCCGCCATGTTTCCTGTTGTCACACAAGCAAGGGGGCATGGCCTTTAAATGACGAAAAGTGTAGAAAATACGCATTTTAGAATCACTGGGGGAGAATTAAAGACCGTTGCCGATAGCTTGAAGCATTAAAGCGAATACCGCCACTTCATCATATTGCGGCACGAGGCCAACATCACGATCAGTTGATTGTAGGGTAGTTCGAAATCATCGCACAGTGACATACGAATAGGCCTCGAAATCGGAACAAGAGCGTTACCCTGCTTGGCTGTTGTGGTTAAGCGTAAATTAGAATAAAAACGATGGACATAAATATTTATGACAGGAAGCCTTAAAATCATAGGGACCTACAATAGGTTACAACCTCATTCTGTTCATATTTTTAAAATTATTGCATCCTCATGAGTACTGTGTTCCTTTATTAATCTGTTTACCCTCCCGGGTTGGTTTTTCCCACGGACTCAGCGACGGATCCCACCTCTACCACCTCAAGGACAGTGTTCTAGAGCGTGAGACATTGGGTCGGGGGATACAAATGTGAGGGAGGGCTGCACCTGCTATGCAGAACAGGGGCCTTGTGGGGGGGGGGGGAGAAGGAATCGGCCGTGGTCTTAAGTTAGGTACCATCCCGGCATTTGTCTGGATGAGAAGTGGGAAACCACCGAAAATCACTTCGAGGATGGCTGAGGTGGGAGTCGAACCCACTTCTACTCAGTTGACCTCCCCATGCTGATAGAATCCCGTTCCAGCCCTCGTGCCCCTTTTATAAATTTCGTGACGGAGCCGGGAATCGAACCCGGGCTTCCAGGGGGTGGCAGCTGCTCATGCTAACCAGTACACCACAGAGGCGGCCCATGAATACTTTACCATAATATTCGTTTAGTGTAATTATTTATTATAATATAGAGGGGGGGTATCATGTTTCTCCCATTACCATATCATACTGGGATTACTAGCTGAAAGGTAAGCTTTAAAGTTGTCCATTATGAAGTGTGGCATAGTTTTAAAAACCAAGGCAACAGACATCTACAATAAAGGCTGTATACATTTCAAAAATAGCAGTAAAATACTGTATTTACCATACTTAGTGTACGTTTGAACGAAATAAGTGTTATTTTTTGTGGGTACGTTTTCTTGGTTGTGGGCGCTCCATTTCCTTTATTTGTACATGTGAATGAAAATTAAATAGGGCTGGAAATGTACAGAGCATAAGCAACTGAATTGAGTGGGATACCATTTATCTCTTTTCGCCCTCACAACGCATTGTTCCGTTAATTCCTTGTTCTTTAAACGAAATCTGAAACAAAATTCGACAAATAATAACCGTGGCTATCCGTACTTTCGCTAAGTAAACAATAAAATGGATTTAATTACAAACAGAAATTACAAAAAGGAATCTCGGCTATAATTCAGTAATACTTGCTTAAAGTACGATATATCCTTGGTTTTATTACTCCGATTAGAACAACCATACGCTGAGCTTACGGCTGGCATTCTTCAAAGCGAGAATCTATGTTTTCACTTCTTAAAACTTAGGGAATTAAATTGGCATGCACGATCTCCCTGTCACCTCAACATATGCTCTCGCGCCAATTCGCTTTGTTTGACAACCGTTAACATGGCTGCCCCTTACCAACTTGCATCAAGCAGGGAGCGCTGATGACAGGCTTACAGCCCCTCTATGTTATTCTAGCTCGTTGCTTCAAGTGCATGCGTCATCCAAGAGACCTTAAATTTCGCTGGTGGTAGCTCTCTATCGCGCCGTCAAGGTAACCAAACACACAGAAAGCTAAGCTAAGCTACGCTACACTATGCTACGCTAAGCTGTGGTGTGGTATGGCACGAATAAAAAGCTAAGCTAAACTATGCTAGGCAGCACTTTTATTGTCTCACTGTTGTAAAAAATCAATTACTATCTCTGCACTACTGCTCGGTGGCATGATTTTTTCTCGAAGGGGTTCGACTGGCTGAGATTGTGTAGGTGTGTGGGCGGACGGAACAGATGATGAATCAGATATATGAGATAAGGAGTGTAGGTCATCACATTCCGGACTCTCACGTTCATCTGGGTGGCTACTTCAGTTACCTCTTGACGTCGATATGTTCCCTGTATGTCAATGTTTGAATGTGTGCTGTAACGAAACTTAAGCTATTAATGTACATCCAAACATATATTAAGAAATGACACATGGAGATCTGTTTATGAAGAATGAGCATATTGAACTGTCCTAGTCCTTGTGCTTCAAACGCACTTATGTTGTTCATTTTATTAGTGAAATATTTATAATGTCTTAGCTGCAAAACATAACAAATCGAGACGGTCTTATTTTCTTATAACCTCAAATGAATTGCATGCGTTTTAATTTATAATATACTCAACATATACATTCACTTATAATTTCATCAATTTTTAACTTTTTAAAAATATTTTAAACATTAGTGATACTGCGTGCGTTAAAATTACAGTTCACCTTCTTGTAGAAATATAAGGCAGAAGGAAATCCATTAGTTTGTGGAATCTCCACTCCTTCATTTTTCCCTTCCTGCCCACTTTACTCTCTTTTTGTCTCGTTAGTGCCTCCCTAAAACAGTCTCTCAGTCTTTTTCATAAGTTTTTAAATTCCTTACCTAAAACAATATATGCTATTATTTTACCTTTCACGTTCTTAGTAACTGTTGATATATTTAGGAATATGGCATACAGTTGCAGAACAGGCGCGTCAACAGTATCTGCTAAATTGTAAATGTGTGTAAAGCCATGTGAAAAATGTATTCTTCTCAAACAATTAGAACTGTCAAAATTTTGATTATATAGTTAATTAATAAATGATAGCCTACTTACAATCAACTTAAAGTACTGAACTTATTTCCTGCTAACAGTTTTCCTTTCTTATCAAATCTCTTTAGTAATTTGCTGACATATCATAAAGGCAGGTATATATTTTTACCTCCTCAATTAGTCGTTCTTCTTTTGGCTCGTTATCCATTGTATTAAAATATCGAAGTACTATACCAGAAGAGACTCACACGACACGACTAAACACACACGACAGCCCGCCAGACCAACTGCTCAGAAATGAAAAGCGCATGCGCCAGGCCAGCTACAGCCAAGAAAATCGTCTGTCTAGCGATCTGTCTAGCTTAGCCTAGCTTAGCTTGGCATAGTTTAGCTTAGCATAGCGGCCTGTGTGTGTCATCGTACTTAAATGCATTGTGAGCGATACTTTTCACAACACCGCGTAGCTTAGCTTAGCTTAGCTTAGCTTTCTGTGTGTGGTGGCCTTAACTGCGGTAGTGCGAGCGGATTGTCGAGACAGCTGTACTTGGCTTGGCTTAGATGTTCGCAATTTTTTAAACATTATAAAACGAGTTCTAAGGAATAATTAGAACATATGGTATTACAAAGTTCTTCACCCCAGCAGTCCTGGGGAAGATGGGGTTCAGTGCACGCCACTGCTAAATTATAACAAGCAAAAAGTCTGATTCTCTTCCGTATTTAAGTTACAAATGCTCCGCATCTGTCGCACCACGGCCGACTGGCTCCCTTTCTGCGCTTCTTATACCGGCCTTGAAACTCGCTTGTGAAGCCCAGCATAAAGCTGTAATTGGAAAGTTTCACCATAATGCCGCTGGAGCGCTGGCCTCCTAAGTCACGAAAAATAAGCTGTATACCGCAAATTACCGCATTTCCAGTTTTATTTATAATGTTTTGCTGTCCAAAATGTTGGCAATGTGTTCGCAATGAGGTTTTGTTGGCTTCTTATTGAGAGCTGATAGTTATGCGCTAATCAATATATTTTTTATTGTGTAGTGTGGGGATTTAATTTTTTAAATTGTGTTTACAAATTTTGGAATATGTGATATTATTGTGCGCCTTTTTGTACTTCAAACAGAAATTTTCTGCAAATAAGAACAAATGTAATGAGTGGCTCAAAGTGATTTCTCGCCGTAACTTCGTCCTAAACAAGAATTTTAATTTATGCGCTAATTGGTTTTTTTTTAAATTGTGTAGTGATTTGCTTTCCTTTTACTGTGTTTGGAAATATTCCAATATGTATTTGTGTGCGCCTTTTTTACTTCGAACAGGAATAAAAGAGCAAAGGGACACTACTATTTCACGAATTCTCTGTAGACCAGGACAAAACTACGGAGTGGATCAAAACAGTTAGCACTTTCATTTTATTTTTCCGTTTCTTCCGGGTATTTATCTTCTTTCTTTCTTTCTTTCTTTCTTTCTTAACCGGTTTACCCCTCCAGGGTTGGTTTTTCCTCGGACTCAGAGTGGGATCCCACCTCTACCACCTCAGAGGCAGTGTCCTTGAACGTGAGACTTCTGGTCAGGGGATACAACTGGGAAGGATGATCAGTACCTCGCCAAGGGGGCCGCAACTGCTATGCTGAACAGGGGTCTTGTGTTGGGGATGGGAAGATCGGAAGGGATAGACAAGGAAGAGGGAAGGAAGCGGCTGTGGCCTTAAGTTAGATACCATCCCCGTATTTGCCTGGAGAAGTGGGAAACAATGGAAAACCACTTCGAGGATAGCTGAGATGGGAATCGATACCCCCTCTACTCAGTTGACCTCCCGAGGCCAAGTGGACCCCGTTCCAGCCCTCGTGGCAGAGCCGAGAATCGAACCCGGGCCGGCAGCTAATCATGCTAATCGAGTATTTTTTACCCCTAAATTTTTCATTGAATAATTCTTTAGGCGGAGTCATATTTACCACATGACACCAACACAACACATTTTTATCCAAGATAATCTGAACTTTAACATTTAAACACTGACAAGTAGGAACCATTATTGTTATGATGGTAAGGCCAACGTATGAAGTACATGTGCAATGAACAGTTTACAATGTATTTACTCACAATACTTTTCTCTCACTGAATTTTTATTTAAAATCCCTCTTTTTTGCTATTTTTTTTACGTCGCACCGACACGGATACGTCTTATGGCGATGGCGGAATAGGAAAGGGCTAGGCCTGGGAAGGAATCGGCCATGGCCTTAATTAAGGTGCAGCCTGGAGTGAAAATGGGAAACCACGGAAATCCATCTTCAGGGCTGCCGACGGTTGGGTTCGAACCCACTATCTCCCGGATGCAAGCTCACAGCTGTGCGGCCCTAACCGCACCACCAATTCGCCCGGTATTTAAAATTCTAGTGCAAGGTATGAATGAAATGTAATCTGAAACTATATATATATATTGAAATTAAAATTTAAACATGTTTGAGTCAAAATATTTATGTTATCCATACACCGATTATAGAAAAAGTAAGACTTTCATGTTTTGTCCAGCCCCTTTCCTGAGAGCAGTATTTGAAGAATTTTAAAACTCTAATTGAACAATGGCTCTTAATCTCAAGATTAACATCAGAAGACAAAAGTATTGTGGTAAGTTCTACTATGTATCTAAATGCTATGATAATAAAAGTGATTACTATTATTCCTTACAGTTAAGGAATGTCAGTTGGACGTCTCCATCTCTCCGCAGTTTCATTTCATTTCACGACGTTATTTTAGCAAATATCAACGACAGTAGCCTTTAGGATTATCATTTTAACAGTATTAGACAATGCAACATGCTCCCGTCTTTCCCTAAATTAAGATAAATCGACAATCAGAGTCAATATCAGAACGTCAGCTGGACTACTTCGTCTCTCCGCAGTTTCATTTCACATTATTTGGCAAATATCAACGAAAGTAACCTTTAGGATTAATAATTTTAACAGTATTAACCTATGTAACATTCTCCATACCTCTAAATTACGATAAATCGACAATCAAATTCAATATCTTTTCCACAGATGAGGATGTATTTCTACCGCAAAAACTTAGGTCGCCAGCGTCACGTGTCGAGCTATGAAACTACTCCGATTACAGTGCGTGGACCCGATTGTCAAGGCCGATAAGGCATGAAGTCGGCCGTGGTCGCTGGATGAACACCTGCCAACTGTGTGCTGTGTTTGCCGTTTCTCCGAGGCAAACATAAGGAGCTTAAATTCAGTCGGGCCGCGCTTGCGCATTCGATGCACTCAGGAACAGCACAGACCATGCTGGCTAGTAGGCTCGCGTGTTTGTCCCAGTCGAGAGACTAACCTAACAATAACCGCTTGCAGTGTTCAGTGGTGATTGTAATGAGCGTGTTCTGTGCCTGCAATGGCTTTGATGTTGTTAAAAGGAGATTCAGTTATGCTGGAGGACGAATGCGGCTGTGTTATTGAAGACTTATAAAACATTCATTCTCTAGCCGAACATTTTCATAGACAATAGGCGACCCACTCCTAGTATATCAGCTATAGTAACAGAATGAAGAGGCAAAGTGCGTCGTTTTAATGATTCCTGGTACACAAATGATACATGGCTGTGTGGCTGTAGGAAGTCGTGTTCCTTGTATTGCTGGTTTTGCCTTTTATTTTTAACAGACACAAATGTTTGGATAACAAAGGGACTTTGTAATGTTGACAGTTATTATGTACAAAGAAAAGACTTAAACAGTCTGTAAAAAGACAAAGTCACCTCCGTACAGGCCATGAAGGTCCTTGGAGGAGTGGAAGGTAAAGGCTTCCACCATTGTTAACCGCGGCACGTGATGGGGTAGTGTGGTTAGCTCTACGCCCGGCCGCCTTTGCCCCCAGGAATTAACCTGGTACTCATTTTTGGTGTAGGCTCAGTGAACCTCAGGGCCATATGCATCTCCGGAAGTGGAAATCTCGTTTCTTAAATTTCACGACTTCCTGACGGGGATTCGAACCCACGTCCTTCCGGGCGAACCGAGCACGCCTTTACCGCCTCGGCCAGGAAGCCCCTGATCAGAATCAAGTACACTATGAAAAGTAAAATCAGTTGGTCTCAGTTCCTTTTTCACCCCACCGCCATCGTGCCATCATGGGGAGGGTGGTCTTTTTCTCACCAGGGGCGATGGCGCGGCCGGACAGTAGTAGTAGGTAGTTAGCTTATATTATTTATATTATTATATTTTATTTATTTATTATTTATTTTGTTTCTTAATATTAACTGGAGAATATGGACGTGGCATGGGGACTGAGGATGACTGCCGTGCTTGGGAGTGTCACGTTTCCAGAGTATCTGACGGGCCCCATGGCATGCCCAAGGACTCCTGTGTTTGTTTCCTTTTGGTTGTTAGTTGTCTGT
The DNA here is from genome assembly GCF_040414725.1 of Anabrus simplex. Taxonomy (NCBI): domain Eukaryota; kingdom Metazoa; phylum Arthropoda; class Insecta; order Orthoptera; family Tettigoniidae; genus Anabrus; species Anabrus simplex. The sequence goes on along the minus strand of NC_090265.1, from coordinate 423,605,126 downwards.
GCATGGAAAGGGACTGTGTAAACATGTATCGGGGCTAATCGCCTGTTATGTTTAAATAAATACTATACTATATATACTATACTATAAAAATACTATACCGGGCGAGTTGGCCGTGTGCGTAGAGGCGCGCGGCTGTGAGCTTGCATCCGGGAGATAGTAGGTTCGAATCCCACTATCGGCAGCCCTGAAAATGGTTTTCCGTGGTTTCCCATTTTCACACCAGGCAAATGCTGGGGCTGTACCATAATTAAGGCCACGGCCGCTTCCTTCCAACTCCTAGGCATTTCCTATCCCATCGTCGCCGTAAGACCTATCTGTGTCGGTGCGACGTAAAGCCCCTAGCAAAAAAAAGAATACTATAAACCTACTAAAGGTCTTTTCTCTCGAATACCCGACAAGGATATGATTTCACATGATGATATTAAAATATAAGGCAATACTTCTTGCTACTGACGTTACTCGACGTAATTACAAGAGGACAGAAGCTGTAAATGCAAATACAAGTCGCAAGTATCGGAAGTTTATTTCTAAGTTGTTTCCTACACATCAACTGTTGCGCGTGGTCTCAATGTTAACTACAAGCCTTGGTTGTCGTATGTAGACCCCAAGTTACTCGTAGAACGTTTTCAACTCCTATGAGCTTCGCAAAATGCTGGCCACATAGGTCACGATTTAGAAATTCTAGAAATAGAGAGGTAATTACGTCATGTGTGTATTATTCAGTAATGGCTCCTCAAGATAAGACCTCACCTGTAAAGATAAGCATCGCATACGAGTTACACAAACCTGCTGGTTCGTACCTGGCAAGCTGACTTAGCTAAATGATTCCTTATGCCTCTAGTAATAAGGGGTATAAGTATCTACTTACTGTCATCGATGTGCACTCTAAATTTTTTACACAACCTATGAGTTCTAAGACAGCAGCTCAAGTCAAAGTCACCTTTAAACATATTGTTGAACAATCGAAATACTGTCGAAGGCTTCTTCAAACTGATCAAGGTAAAGCATTTTACAACAAGGTTTTTTCTTACCTCAAGTCACTTGGTATTCATCACTATTTTACGTACAGCAATCTCAAGGCAAGTGTTGTAGAATGCTTTAATTGTACGCTAAAAACAATAATGTGGCGAAAATTTACAAAAAGTTTCTTATCGCAGGATTGATCTGCTGCCTAGGCTTGTGTCTACCTACAACGATACACCTCATCGCACCATCGGCACAAAGTCACGTCTTGTTACTAAGAATACAGCACGCTTAGATGCTATTCATCCTGAAATCAAAACAGCTGATCCACGGCGACATCGCTTTCAAAAACGTGATTTTGTTCGCATCAGCAAACACAAGTCCGTCTTTGCAAAAGGATACATACCTAACTGGAGCATAGAAAATATTCAAATCAGCAGAGTTAAGCTTACTAATCCAGTTACGTATTTACTTCACGATCTTTCAGGACAGCCTATTGAAGGAGGATTCTACATCGAAGAGCTGCAGAAAACAAAATATCCTGATCAATATTAATCGAACATGTTATTCGTCGTCGTGGTGAAACTGTATGTCGAATATCTTGGTTCTAATAACAACTTCAATCATGGTTAAATAAAGAGGATGTACTTTGAAACTTGAATTTTTATTCTAGAACCTCAACCTTTCTTCCATTGCATAAAACAAGTTTAAACTTGTTAGTAAACATCATTATTACTAGTGAATTTAGGACTTGCTGTAGAGTAGGATTAACATTAAACAATCAAAACACACCTGCATTATGTTTAACAAATCGTATTTATTTTATCATATGCACATTTTTTCAAGTAAATCTGTTTAGCCCTTTCTCATATAATTATTTCTACCGTCTTCGTTGTTTGATGCCACCACCCGGTAACAGTTTTCCTTTCATTGCACCGGCAACGACAAGAACTGCGATTTTCAGCAAGCGTAGCATAAGTGACGTCACACGCTGCATAGATTTACGAAGCAGTCTTTGATCTGCTACACGTCTCAGTTCAGGTTCGTTTTTACGTTCACTAGCACAGTAAACAAGATCGTGGTCTTTGCAAGCAGCATATAACATCTTAACACCAGGATCACCACGCGCCAAGCCAACATCGAGTTTAGTGCCAGGAAAACAGTATTGGTAGGTAGGAAGATGAATCTCAAAAGGAAGAAGAACATGTTTTTTGCGTCTGTCTACTCACTTCGCAGCCATGGTAATTGTTCATGAGAAAAGTCAACTCGTTAGTTTTAAGTCCGCGATACAGTTTAATCATTTGACACGTACGGCACTGTCTCATTGAAGGTCTCTTATATAAACTTACGTGTTCATGATCTAGACTACACGTTTGAAGCTCTGGCAAAACATTCACGAGGCACTTTCTCCCAAATTTTCTTTACATCATTTACAGCCACATTCACTAGAAGTGCTTTTGATAATATCTTTAGCCCTTCTTAAATGTGTTTAGTTTTTTATTGCAAGTATAAAACTTGACAATAACCTTTTCAACTGCATGCTATCTTTACTCTACAAAGGTTTCCTTCGCACTGTTGGCATTTGTACACTGCAATTTACATATATTGCTCACCTCCTGGCAGACAATGCGACACAACTAATCACAGAACATACACACATGGCGTAAAGACTGTTTAATTGTTTCCTCACTGTGCTCCTTGAGAATAATTTTAAATGATTGACATCCTATTTCATGTAAGTTGATAATTTCACATATTGATGGTAGATACTCACTCAACCGTTCCTTCCTTTCACAACCCATTAAAATCAAGATCTGCTCCTGACAAATGAGCATTCATGATCATAGCTAGAAAGCGATAAGGCGTCCCTTTTTCTTCCCACTGCAGTCCTAATTTTCTTTCTATCCATTGTGTCTTCTGTTTGTCTTCATCTGTATGTAAACAGTAAGGGAAAAGCGGGCTGAAAACTAAACATGAATTTTCATGCTCGAAACACAGTGCAATACAACACAACCCTCTCTTTGTACACCAATTTATTCCCGTTCACTTTAAAGCATTGAACATCAACTATTAATGTTCTTGTCAAGAAGGAATAAAGCACTCTACTCTCTATCACAGTATATTATGGACTGAATAAAATATTCTCACTAATAGCATATATAAAGTCTTGAGTTTACTGGACAGTTACCTTGATAACGAACAAGTCTAAACATGCATAACCATGTCCACGTGATCACTGCATGCCAAAACAGCGTGATCTCACTATGACACATGATCAGTCCCGCTATCTTTTTCCACGCGTTTAGTAAATTAAAGTTTCTAGTGTGTTCTGAACATGCGGCTTTGGTCCCAGAGTGATGCAAGTAAAACAGTAGCTTGCTATAAGTCTCTAGAGATCAAATCTATAAGTTCTAAAGTTAAAATAAAAAAATTAGACAGAGCTTTACACATCAGCTCAAACGCTAGCGTATTTAACTCCACAGTCGCTCGGACCCGAGACCTTTAAGTACCTCCTATATAGTCGCCATCTTGTCTGGTTAGTTTAAGCCTGTTAGGTTAATTCTTTGAGTGCCAAGGGATGATTTATCATTCCTCCGTGAACTCGCCGAAAGTGCCAGGAATAATATTTCATCCCTCATGCAGACTCGTTTAGAAACCGTCGTAGCTCATCCTTTTCCGTTAGACGGCAGCACATATCAGTATATTCTTGTTAAGGAAAGTTTGTAGTCTTCAAATTTATCACCAGGAGCCGCATAAAACTATTTGTTTTCGTGTGACGTACATTTAAAAAACGGGAAGGCTGTGTCCGCACATCTTGTGCGCATGTCAACAGTGATGGCGGACTTACGGGACGACGTATTTACAAATAATGATGGTCTAGCTGACTATAGGCCCTATACATAGTTTAGGGGATGACGATTATTATTCCGAGTCAGAAAATGAACTGGACTTCATAATAGTGTTGAAAATACTTCTAGTGAGGTTATAGTCAGTGAGAGTGATTCTGAAATCGATTTTGTAACCACGACCAATTACCGAGGTTAGAAATAATTCGGAATGTAACGAAGATTTCCACGGTAATATTGGTATTAACAATATCACACATTGCCATTATTCAGTGAAGTTACCCGTGATAGTTATTTACTATACCAACCACCTCACACTTTCCTTGAGTTACCAGGACCGAAACATGCCCCTCCTCATGATGCTGTATCTTTACCTTTTATTTTGATTTTTAAAACATATTATCACTCCAAATAGCATAATTTTATCCAGTACGACAGTCAAGTGTCTGTGCTACAAAAAATACCACCAGTCAGTGTGTCGTACTGATTTTTAGAGCTACATATTTGCCTTAAAATGTGGATTTCATTAATTGTATTACAATTTTTAAATTTGTAATTTATGTTAATACTAACTATAAATGATTTTAGGTATAAACTGCCATTAATTCAAAGGGACATTCCTTCTATACAACAGAAAAAAATCGCTGAGAATGGGTTTAAATTGGGAGAGTATGATTTTTTTCTAGAGATTTGCAAATCGGACAAAAAGTGGGTGGCACTCTTGGCTAGTACCTAACAAATACGCGCGGCACTGAGAGGGTTAAGCTTCTACACTGGGATATAAAACTTGATGTATGCAGGGTTAACGCCCTTGTACAGTTAAGCCTGGGAAAGGGACCGAATCCAGGGTCTACAACCACCTCTTTGCACACCAATTTTATCCCCGTTCACTTTAAAGCCTTGAACAACAACTATTAATGTTCTTGTCATGAAGGAATAAAACACTCTACTCTCTATCACAGTATCTTATGGACTGAAGGAAATATTATCACTAATACCATATATGAAGACTTGAGTTTACTGGAGAGTGACCTTTGATAACGAACAAGTCTAAACATGCATAACCATGCACACGTTAGGTTATAACGTCATGCACACTTAGCTAGAAGTCCGCATTTCAAATCGCCCGCACTTTGACGTCACAGCTCTGTCAGGAGAAGGCCTGCGCGTTAGATTATGACGTTATGTGAAGATAAGCATGCACTCTTAGCCAACAGTCTGCATTTTAAATCGCCTGCGCTGTGACGTCACAGCTCTGCCACTCCTCCAAGGGGAGACGGCCAAAAGCCTGCGTGAGGATAGATTACCGTCGTTGCCAAGGTTAGGTTAACACACGTGTTAAGCCCGCGTACAAATTACGTCACCAGTTGGGCTCCTCCAAACAGAGTCCGTAAATAGCCTATCTGACGTTAGGTTAGCGTTCCTCGTAGCGAGATTAGGTTAACACGTCATCATGGCGACATAACCTCAACTACAAGTCACCTAGCCGATTGGACTTACCCAAGGGGAGCCGATGAAGAGTCTGTATGAGGTTAGGTTAGTGTTCGTGCTCAAGGTTAGGTTCAATCGTTATAAAGAACTAGTTATATTCGTTATAACGTTATAACATATTAACCTCATTTACAGGTCACCTAACCGATTTGGCTCCTCCAAGGAGGCCAGACCGAGCTCGATAGCTGTAGTCGCTTAAGTGCGGCCAGTATCCAGTATTCGGGAGATAGTAGGTTCGAACCCTACTGTCGGCAGCCCTGAAAATGGTTTTCCGTGGTTTCCCTTTTTCACACCAGGCAAATGCTGGGGCTGTACCTTAATTAAGGCCACGGCCGCTTCCTTCCCACTCCTAGCCCTTCCCTGTCCTATCGTCGCCATAAGACCTATCTGTATCGGTGCGGCGTAAAACAACTAGCAAAAAAAAAGGAGGCCAGACCGATTCGGCTCGTCCAAAGTGGTCCGTGACCTGTCCGACTCGACTCACAAAGGGACCCGTCCGATTCCGCTCCTCCAAAGCGGCCCGTGAGGTTAGCGTGGCCCTCGTACGTAAGAATATGATGTCTTAGCCTCATCTAGGGATAAAAAGCACTCCACGTTGGCCAATGAGCTTCGCATTGTCCTCGCATGTAATGATAGGACGTCATAACCTCACGTAGGAGTCAAGAGCAGCCCAGGTCATTCCCTGACCGATTGGGTCCCTCCATGGGAGCCTGTGAGGTTAGGATTGCTCTCGTACATAAGGTTACGACGTTATTCCGCGTCTTAACCTCACCGGGAGGTCATTGATCCCGGCCAAGTCAGGGAGTAGGAGTACTTCAGGGAGTAGGCTGGGAATGGGGCTAGTACGGAAAGCTCCCCTTGCCAGCCTAACTCCCCTATGGTGAAAACTGTCCAAAAGGTTCGGCGTAGATCTTGATGCTGAACCATAAGCAGCACTATCATAATCTATTCGTAAGAGGACTGTTGCCGTTTGAAAACGTAGCAGCACAGCCTGTTCAGCCCCCTACGAGGTTTCGCTGAAAAACTTAAGCATGTTAAGTCTCTTCATGCTGGCAACCTACAGCCGACGGATGTGGGTCTGCCACATTAGTCTCTTATCGAAATGGAGACCAAGGAACTTGTTGGTGTCTACCACTGTTAAGTCAATGTTTCGCAAGCGGAGCTTTGGATAGAAATGCACAAGACAACGTCGACAGAAGTGTACAGTTGAGCTTTTCGGTGCTAAAAGTCGAAAACCATGTTGTAGGGCCCATCTGTCGACTCAGTAGCTTTTACTAGCTTTTTCAAATAGTGGAGATTTAATGTAGAGCTAAATCGTCCACATACAACGATGGAACAACTGAGATTCCAACAGCGGTAACTATGCCGTTGATGGCGATTTTGAACAGCGGGACACTCAGTACAGATCTCTGCGGTACTTCATTTCCTCGAATGCCATGCCGGACTTGAAAGAGCCGGAGGGACACGAAATTCTCTATAAACAATGGTATATCTTCTCGAAATTCTCACTGGTGCCGAATTGAGATTATCCCATATCGCCAGGTAGTGTCGTAAACTTTTGATAGGTCTAAAACATAGCGACTAACAGTGTTCCTTCCGGAGAAAGGCCTCCTATATGGCGTTCTCCATTCTGACCAGATGTTCGGTGGCAGACCGATGACAGCGAAAACCACACTGGTAATTAGACAAGAGGCCGCTTTCTTCCATGACCCACACAGGTCGCCGGTGCACATATTATTTTCAAATAGCTTACACGGGCCATTTGTAAGGCATATTGGCCAACTATCCAGAATCTTTGGACCTTTACCTTGCTTGGAAACTGGTATTATAATTCCCTCACGCCGTTGAGATGGAAACATTCACTCACTTCATATTTTGTTGAATAGGGTGAAGAAATCCCTGAGACATCGTTCTCTTATTTGACCGTTCTTATGGGCGTATTTACAATTATGAATTACATAGCGAGAAATGTAAAATACGGTAATTATTCATAATATAACACATCCTTAAATAACTAACATAAACTATATGTGACATGTAGAACAAATATAACTCACTTATCTATATCTACATACTGTCCTGGAAGACATACAACCTGAACACAGTATTTTGATACAAACTTCCTACTTGATCATGTGTTAAAATCTCAAGAGATAACTTACCTGCAAGTGGTGTATGCGCTCAGAGATTCTACGAATCTCTGCTGTAATTTTTTCGTCCCTCCCTTTCAGCCTTAGATATGCCTTATGAATATCCTCTGTTCTCTGTTGATACTCTGCAACGACATTTATGATTTGATTCCAAATCTTTTCTAATTTTTTCTCAAGCAGAGTATACAGCTGTTGAACCTGTGCTGTGGACTAAAATCGAGAACCAAAGTATTAGGGTAAATGCTTAGATAATTAATGGCATTAATATAAATAGAAAACTTGAATATATTATGCATGAGTTAAATTTTAATTAAATAAGTCCGTCACAGTCCCAAAACCACACTGAGAATGGGAAGAGTTCATTAGCGCGTACCGAATCCCATGGCACAAGAGCTCCGAAGGGCCATGGCCAACTAAGTGACTGCTGCTCAGCGCGAAGTCCTGCAGATTACGAGGTGTGAAGAGGTCAGCACGACGAATCCTCTCGGCCGTTATTCTTGGCTTTCTAGACCGGAGCCGCTATCTCGCCGTCAAATAGCTCCTTAATTAATTCTAATCACGTAGGCTGAGTGGCCCTCGAACCATTCCTCAGAGCCAGGTAAAAATTCCTGACCTGGCCGGGAATCGAACCCGGGGTCACCGGGCAAAAGGCAGGCACGCTACCCCTACACCACGGGTCTGGCTAATTAGTACAATGACGAAGAAAAACTTACGCGGAGTGATGCGTGGCAATAAATACCCAACGGAACTAAGAACTTGGGCGAAGGAACTTCGTTAGTTGATGTTGGGGCACCTCAATTCAGGAAATGACTGTGGAATCCAGTAACGTATACAGCAGGGCCTCTCAAACGCCCAAATTCTCACGCTTGCAATCAGCGGCGCAGAGTTCCTGTGCACAGTGCATCGGTCGCCCTCGGCTCGGCTCGGACCAACGCTTCGTCTCTGGGCTACTCGGCTCAACTCGGCTCGGATTTGGAGCGCTACGGAGCAAGTGAGGTAGAGGGTGACAGGGGGAGCGAGAGGGACAGGCGTGGGGAAAGAGAGGAGTGCACTCTGGTCAATCAAGCGAAGTCGTCTTTTGCACCGCGCACAGTGCATGCACTCTGAGAGGCCCTGGTATACAGCGTCTGTTTTGCATGTTATAGACGGTTTTAAAGGATCCTTGCAAAACGATTCCGGTGGAAACGGTCTACGGTTCTAATGGTGGTAGAAGATGGCAAATGAGGCGAATAAACCAAGGAAGGGTACGTATTTCTCCTTGAGAAGTGAGAGCTCACTCCAAAAGATGGATGACTAGTATGGTCAACAGTAACAGGGAGGAAAATGGGAAACCACTCAATTATTGTCACAAGAATACTCATGAGATGGTAACTGAAACTAAGGTATGTTTGCTAAGTGAGTCCCGCGCCGACCGCTTCAATCTGTATCCCAGTCAGATGACGTGAAATGAGCAATAGGGAATGCAATGTTATTCGACAGAGTCCTGCACAGACCAGCGAGAAACATCAAGAACACCCAGTCAGGGCTTTCGTCCATTGGGAGCGGAAACATGCAAAAACCTGCGATGACGAATTCGTACGAACACGGACAGAAACGGCCGAACCGCTGATGTCGAGCATGACCGCGTCCATTTGCACCGGCGTTGTTCGTCAGTGAACGCACGAATACCAACGAACTGCGAACTATCCAGGTTGGTTTGGATTTTTCGGCCAAAGAGCTGCGTTGTGCCATGAACGTTGAAAAGCTGATACTTCTGGTGCAAGATAGGAGGTATTTGTGGGACCAACGAGAGTCCAGTTACCATATGCGGGATGTGCAGAAGAAATTATGGAGTGAAGTGGTGACAGAAATGGATGAGCCAGGTAAATTTCAGTATATATTTGATTTCTTTCATACCATTTCATTTGATTCTTATATTTAAGATTATTAACAATACAAGTTCGAAGTGTAATTTACATAAAAATCTCTATTAGTTTTGTTTCCCCATCTCATTGTTTTGTGTTTAGGCTTACATTTAAAGGTTATGTACAAATTAATCTTCAAAACTGTCTTTTATATCATTGACTATGACAGCATCATGATTTAAGCTACTTTTATTTTCCTGTTCGATCACTTCATGCCTGCATCTCACTATTATTTACAAAATAGGTTTAAAAATGTTTCTTATAACATAGGCTCTAGCAGTACTTCTGTTTTCACCTCTGGTAGCAAATCTATTTAAGTGAGGGTTTCTGGGTTCAACTGTTGTGGTTCCTAGTTCTCTCATGCCTTCTCTATCTATAATTATGTGTGTAATAAGCATGTACATTTTATAATCTGTTCCGCTCGTTACATCAACGCGTTATGATGAATTCACAATTTATTACTCAGTATGCCGAAAGTACACTCTACCACTTGCCTTGCATGTGACAAACGCTTGTTAAAAATTTCTTCTTCGGGTCCTTGGCTCCTTTGAGGGTAAGGACGCATCAAATACGTCTTCAGTGGATAACCTTCATCCCCAACTAAAACATGCGATGCACGTAATTCATATCCAGGTAATTATTTCTCACAATTCATTTTAAGTGCACCACGTTCCAGCTGTTTGGCTAAGTTGGAGTAGCCAAAGATGCCACTGTTGTAACCGTCCAGGCTTCTCCAGCCCTACTAATTTAATATAATATCATTTTACGAGATATCATTTGATATCAAGTTTATCCGCCATCGGCAATTATTTGTAATAACATATTTATTCAACGTCAATCATTTGTTATCAAGGCATTTTGGAATCATATTGTATATATGATAACATCGTTTTATTATTTAAATTATCATATTATGTAGGATAAGAATTCATTATGTTGTAAATACGGTCAATATGTTGAGACATAGTTGTTTTCATTTCATCTCATATCTGTGTATACGGAGGGTTATTCTTGAAGCTTGGGATTTTGCGTGCGTCATGGGTTTATTTTATGACCAAGGCTAGTAAACAGCGACCCGTGCGCGAGGCTTGCAAGCTGGTCAGCTATATCATCGCCACGCCTTCTGGACTTGTCAAGGAACAAGAGAAGGGGAGTTGATGCTTCGATCTATCGAATCAGATACTTCGTTGTATATGAGTTTTGAGATTGAACTGTTACCAAGAGTGGGGGTGAGCCCGGATATATACTGATTCTCAACACGAGAACGGGACCTTACGACCTTAAAACCTTACAACCTAACTACGGATACTCCATCACTACTACTACTGTGAACATCGACTTTGAACGACGTGATTTGATTTTTGAAACAGTGTGTGGTCGCTCCGCGACATAAGTATTTTTGTACAATGTGTTATCGCTTCGATACAGTACTCAGCTGCGGTAATGTTATCGGATCTACGTGAAACGAAACAAGCTTACGGCTTGTATTATTTTCAGTAAATATTCTGGACGAAGAACTATGTTTAGTTCAAGTCCATGGAATTTTGGTACAAGTCTGTACCGTATAAATAGTATAGCTCAGTTGGATTGAGATTTCTACTAATATGGAAAAATTCATATCTCTGAATTTTCTCCTCTTACGATCAACGCTGATCAGTTTTTACAAGTGTAGGGCCAATGTCTAATTTAAAGACTAGGCAAGTAGGGAGTGTTAGTCCAGATAGCCAGTACCACATCAGAGAAGGAAGGAAGGATGTCCATGGAACAAAGTCTACATCGAGAAGGAGAGAACGAGTAACCACGGAAACTAGATGACTTCAACGGAAGCTGCAATTGGTGAGCTTCAATTAGATAAAGCAAGCAATAGTAAATTCAGTAAATTCTAAATCCCTCCACGCTTTAAGGAAACTTTTCCGATTCATCTCATTTTTTTGTATAATAAATTCATTTGTATTTTATATTGCGTTAATTTTCTTTCTTAAGCGATACTTAATGGTTAATTATTTAAAATCCTACCCCTGTGATTTCAGTGTAAGTCTCTATGCTAGTAAATATAAATGTTGGTTTACAGTTTTATTTAAAACTGTAACCATGGCGCCCAAACATTACATAGAGAAATGGGGAACCATGGAATGTTGATTGTTTCTATTTGCGTGGCAATTTGCGGGCAAGCCACAAATAGTTTATTTAATATTCAGGTGTCCCAAGATAATAACTTTCATCTCCCCAAGTGTTTTGGACGAGAGGAAACAGTTACACTGTCACTCTGCTTTCCGTAGGCTCCAACATCGATGCAAATGAACCTATAGTTTGCTCCTACCACTCCTTGCAATACGATAGAGAAGTACTTCTTATAATTGAAATACATATTACCAGACTGCTTTGGGCATTTGATTCGAATATGTTTTCCGTCTATGCTGCCGACGCAATTTGGAAATCTCCATTTCCTCCAAAATTCGGCAGCTATCTTATCGACTTGTTCTTCAGAAGGAAATGACATATGGTCATTGTGTAATTATTCCCATATCACACTGCACGTTTCGTGAATAATTCTTCCAACGGTTACATCTGACAATCGAAAAGAATAACCCAAAGTCTTGAAAGTTGCTAGGTACCTGAAAAGAAAGTTCTTATTGTAATTTTAAACTTCGTATGCGGTACTATGCATTTATTGGGACTTTCGAATATATATTAATTTAAACATTTTTTTTCTGTTTCAGTTGAGGACATTAAAAAGAGATGGAGGGGACTCAAGGACACGTTCAGAAAGGGACTAAAGAAATATAATGGCAAGATATCTGGAAGTGAAGAAGATACAATAGATGAACCGAAGTGGCCTTGCTTCAACCAGCTATATTTTTTGTCAGATACTATTAAACCCAGAAATATGTCCAGTAGTGTTCTCGATGTTTCTGGAGATGCAGGTAGTAATGAGCTGGACGCTGAATTACCGAGTTTGTGACTGATTCTACTACGGCACTATTCACTCCACAATCCGTGGAAAATATTGCAGGTCTTTCTCTAGGAAATAATGATGATGATCAGCAGGTACATAAACAACAGAACAAACCCTTCAAGAGCCCTCTAAAAAGGGGAAAGAAAAGAATAAATTATGACGACAAACTACTGGAAATAGAAACAAAGAAGTTAAGTTACTTTGAACAGACTCAAAACTGAAACAGGACAGCGACTATCAGTTTCTAATGAGCCTGTTACCATCTTTACAGGATGTACCTCCAGAAAGAAAGTTGCATGTTCGCATGACACTGATGAATGTGCTAGTTGACGAACAGGAAAAGCGAAACCGTAGTGTGATGGCTACGCGTAATATTTCACCTGTATCACCTGTTGGTTCTAACAGTACTGCTATGTATTTTAGTCATTATTGTCCTTAATAATTGTAAAGTAAACTCGATGTATTGCAATATTTAATGCCTCATAAATCATTGCACCCAATGTTCAAATTAAATAAAATCTAGAGGAAGTTTCTCATTTCAGATAAATGTTATCATTCTGTGACTTGACAACGAAACTTCACACATAATTCCGATTGTCCTGGGCACTCGAGCCTTATCGCACTGATGACAAAGTGTCATTTCCGCTATTCTGTTACGTTTCGCTGTCGTAAAAACATACTCAAACCCCAATACCAATGAACATTCTCTGGGAAAAGACGATTTCCTTTGTTTGGTTAGGAATTATGAAAAGAATGTTAAAATGGGGTAGAGTAGAAGTGGAGATATACCCAACTTTCCCCTTTAATATAAGCATTTGCTTACTTCAAAGTTACAGCTAGACGTTGTTCAGGTGAAATGGTTTCTTGAAAATTACTGTACTTCTTCAACTGATCTTGTAATTTGTCTAATATATATCGAAATGCATCACATGTCATTCGAACAAAATCAAAATACTGTCTTTTGTCCTTTTCCAGATCAGCCCATATATGTGAAAGTTCACCAAAAATTTACTTTTTTGATAACATATCATTTAGCCACTCCCGTTTCCTTTTCTGAGCTCTTCTCGCTAGCAGAGGTGTATCTAATGCATAGAAAAAATCTTCAGTAGACGCCATCTTCTCACACATACACCTACTAAGTAATTCGGCCGAATACGAAGCCGAAGGACGATAGCGTACGCACGATTTCGGACGAACAGGCTTCGTACAGATTCGTCCGAACTCTCAGTTCGCAGGTTTCCGCTTCCAGTGGACATGACGCCTCATGTAATTACGGAAGGACGTCGAAAACGGTCCTTTGAAATAGGAGGCATGTGGAAAACCGGTAAATTCCATATTGGAAGAACTCAGCCGACATGCAATACCTGTACAATGTGTGATCATTTTGAAATATCAAAGCAAACTCGTTCACTGACACCACTGGCCAAAGTAATATGGCATTCTTGATAAAGATAACTTTGAATTTTTTTTTTTTATGGGATGTTAAACAAGCCAGTCAATTTCGGAGAGATGAAGTCGGAAAGTTGCTGGGATAACGTGTGGGGCTCTATTGGAATTGGCATAAGTCAACATCTCTGTCTAAACTGTTACCCTTAGTTCCTAAATAAGCAAACTTCCACTGAATATCATCAATGAGAGGCTTAAAGTTTGCCAATCGCAAATGGCTAGACTTATGCTTGGAAATATACAAGTGACCAGATATTGGATATCTAGCAAATGTTTGAGAATGCTAGCGAAAGCAATGTAACTACAGTGTGTCCATGGGCTTAATCAACTATAAAGGGACTTTTACTCAATAAAATGGAACAAAATTGCTGACAGCCCCCAATATGGCAACACCTTCACGATTGGTTCAGTTAAACTACCCTCTTTTTGAACTTTTCTCCAAATATCTGAAGCAGGTACTAATGTGGATTGATACCATTTTTACGACTGGATGCCGTTCCTAACGCGAACCCTGTGTGGAGGAATTATTCACTATTAAGTGTTACTATGGTGGTGGTATTGGTGGTGGTAGTGTGGTGATTGTGGTGCTGGTGGTGGTGGTGGTTATTGTTTAAAGAGGAAGCACAACTAGGCAACCATCCTCTATATAACATTAATCAAAGATAAAGAATGGAAGGGAACCAACACTTCGAAAAATGAAGGAATCGGCCAAAGAAACATTAGGGCCACGTGGGGCGTGAAAATGAAATACTCCCTAAACCTCCATACGTAATACCGTCAGAGTTCAAAAACGACAAAGAGCAGTGGCGTATGAGAACGATGGAAATCTAAATATTATATAATGTAAGCATCTGACACATTCTTCCATTTACAAAACTTGAAAGCATTGAGAAAGAACGTCGCTCGTATTTCTGAGAGCAAGGCATCGGAGACTAACATCGCAGCCCAGGCCTTCGGCCCACTCCCCTCGACCCGTCGCGCGAGGCTTGCTGGCGAATGTCGGAACGGTGCGGGGAACGAGGGGATGCTAACCTTAAATTGTGCTAGGCTTCGGTCCGTCAAATCGCCGCCGCTAATGAGAGAGACAGCGGTGGAAAGAGAAGGCCCAAAGACTCGAAGTTCTCCGGAAGTGTCCGAATTGATGGGATTCACCCAAGTGCTACAGTGTCACGAGTTTGTTTTTGCATGTGCAGGACATGTTATTGGTAGCTTATAGTTGGAAATTATGGTATATTTCAGTTGATCTTAGAACAATTTTAACGTGACTGTGACCTTGTGATGTTACTTTTGTGCAATGGCTGAACCGTGTGTAAGTTGTTGGTTAAACCATTCTCGCAACTGAAATATGAAGATAAATTGCTGATAATTAAAAATGGTAAGCCTACCCCCCCTCTTACTCAGTTACAGTGTGAACAGGAGGAGAAAAACAAGAATCCATACAAAGGGTATTTCAACTTGAGTAAGTATGAAAAGTATTTGTGGTTATGTGGCTCATGCGAACTTCACAAACTTTATTGTTGGCCATGCTTATTGTTTGCAACTGAGATAATAATAATAATAATTATTATTATTATTATTATTATGTCCGCCTCTGTGGTGTAGTGGTGAGTGTGTTTAGCTGCCACCCCTGGAGACCCGGTTTCGAATCCCGACACTGCAACGAAATTTGAAAAGTGGTATGAGGGCTAGAACGGGGTCCACTCAGCCTCGGGAGGTCAACTAAGTAGAGGAGGGTTCGATTCCTACCTCAGCCATCCTCTAAGTGGTTTTCCGTGGTTTCCCACTTCTCCTCCAGGCAAATGCCGGGTTGGTAACTAACTTAAGGCCACGGCCACTTCCTTCCCTCTTTCTTGTCTATCCCTTCCAATCTTCCCATCCCCCACAAGGTCCCTGTTCAGCATAGCAGGTAAGGCCACCTAGACGAGGTACTAGCCCTCCTTCCCAGTTGTATCCCCCGACCAAAAGTCTCACGTTCCAGGACACTGGCCTTGAGTGTAGAGGTGGGATCTCTCGCTGAGTCCGAGGGAAAAACCAACCTGGAGGACAAACGGATTAAGATAATAATAATAATAATAATAATAATAATAATAATAATAATAATAATAATAATAATAATAATAATGCATAACCTCTGGAAAGGCTTGATGGTGACCTGATGAAATGAATGGTGAAGCCGTCATAAGCACCCAGTCCCCGAGCTAGGGAAATTAAGAGTACGAGGAAGCTGATTCTTTAGCTATCATCTACATTGATCAGGTGTTGAGTATTGGCAGTAACAGAGGCTAGGGCTTGTGAACCATCCTTAACACAGCAGGCTACTCCGATGGCTATTAGCTGCAGCTCAAAACCCTTAAGGCTTGACGTTCACTAAACCAACTATCGAAACTGGGTAACCTAAGTCTAGTGATAGCCCATGTCTTAATTGCAGCATACGCCACTGAAAAAGAGTTGACCAAGGGAGGTCCGATGCGAGAGGATGTCGCTTCTGCAGCAATGAGGAAGGATAGGGCTGACCAAGAGGGGAGGGAATCAAATGAGATGGGTAGGGTTAGGGCTCTAGGCATGGTGGATTCCATTGTTAGACACGTGGGGAAAGTGTGTGGAGGAAAGAGAACCAGGGCAGAGTGATATCCAGGAATTAGGTTAAGGCAAATGTTGAGGAAAGTAGAAGAGAGGGAGGAGGGAAAGGAGAAGGTGGTAGTGTTTCACGTTGGTACCAACAACGTAAGGCAAGCATGTATAAGTACAAACAAAGTTGGGAATATGTGGGATGAGGTAAATGCAGCACGCATGAAATTTAAGAAAAAGGAGATTGTTATCAATGGAATACTGTGTAAGTGGAATACGGACTGGAAGGTGATTGGGGATTTAAATAAGTCTATGGAGTGGGTATGTGGGAAACTGCGAGTGAGATTTCTAGGTCCTAATGGATAGGTAGGAGATAGGGATCTGCGCTCAGATGGCCTTCACAGTGGTACATATAAGTTAGGAAATTTGTTTGGAAGGGTAATAGGGAGGTACATTAAGGGAAACGGGGTGGCCTAAGGGAACAGGGTGCTGGAAATCAAGTAGGGATGACATAAAAATGTTAGTGTTGAACTGTAGAAGTATTGTACTAAAGAAAGGAATAGAATTAAGTAATTTTACAAAATATTGCAGTAGGAGTTGAATCATGGCTGAGAAATGATATAATGGATGCAGAAATTTTTTCAGGGAACTGGAGTGTGTATCGTAGAGATAGGATAGGATGGTGCGAGGGGGAGTATTCATTCTGGTGAAAGAAGAATTTATACGCTACGGAAAAGTTAAAGATGATAAACATGAAATTCTAGGTGTAGTGCTCTTATTCTGACGTTGATTCGGAATTATTTTATAAGACAATCAGCTATGTGGGAAACGATGTGGAAAGGAACGTGATTGTAGCGGGTGATCTCAATTTACCAAATGTTAATTGGGAAGATAATGCGAACGACAGGAAGTATGACAAACAAAAGGCAAATAAGTTAATACGGGAAGGACAGCTGATTCAGAAAGTGATGGAACCAACTAGAGGGAAGAATATTCTGGATGTAGTGCTAGTAAAACCACATGAGCTCCATAGAGAAACCGAAGTAATATATGGTATTAGTGATCACGAAGCTGTTTTTTGTTGTAGTAAAAAATGAATGTGTTAGAAAAGAAGGTCTTAAAGGAAGGACTATTAGCCAATACCGTATGGCTGATAAAACAGGCATGAGGGAGTTTTTAAAAAATAACTATGATCGGTGGAAAACGATAAATAAAAATGTAAGCATACTCTGGGGTGGGTTTAAAGCAAATGCTGAGGAATGTGAAAACAGGTTTGTATCTTTAAAGGTGGTAAGGAATGATAGAGACACACTATATATAACAGAGAAGTAAAGAGTCTAGGATGAAGATGCAGGATGAATAGAAATAGAGTTGGCTGTGGAAGTTAGGAGAAAATGAAGGAAATTAGTAGGAAATTGAATCTAACAAGGAAGTCAGCTAAGGATAACACGATGGCAAGCATAATTGGCAGTCTTACATTTTTTCAATATTTCAATCAATACTGATCTGTATTTAGAACAGTCGGCCAGGTGGCAGATCCCTATCTGTTGTTTTCCTAGCCTTTTCTTAAATGGTTTCAAAGAAATTGGAAATTTATTAAACATCTCCCTTGGTAAGTTACTCCAGTCCCTAACTTCGCATCCTATAAATGAGTATTCGCCCCAATTTGTCCTCTTGAATTCCAATTTTATCTTCATATTGTGGTTTTTCCTACTCTTAAATACGCCACTCAAACTTATTCGTCTACTAATGTCATTCCACGCCATCTCTCCGCTGACAGCTAGGAACATACCACTTAGTCGAGCAGCTCGTCTTCTTTCTCCCACTTCTTCCCAGCCCAAACTTTGCAACAATTTATGTAACGCTACTCTTTTGTCGGAAATCACCCAGAACAAATCGAGCTGCTTTTCTCTGGATTTTTTTCAGCCCTGAATCAAGTAATCCTGGTGAGGGTCCCATATACTGGAACCATACTCTGGTTGGGGTCTTACCAGAGACTTATATGCCCTCTCCTTTATATCCTTACTACAACCCCTAAACAACCTCATAACCATGTGCAGAGACCTGTACCCTTTATTTACAATTCAATTTGTGTGATTACCCCAATGAAGATCTTTCCTTATATTAACACCTAGATACTTACAATAATCCCCAAAAGGAACTTTCACCCCATCAACGCAGTAATTAAAACTGAGAGGACTTTTCCTATTTTTTAAATTCACAACCTGACTTTTAACCCCGTTTAACAACATACCATTGCCTGCTGTCCATCTCACAACACTATCGAGGTCATTTTGCAGTTGCTCACAATCTTGTAACATTTATTACTCTAAACAGAATAACATCATCCGCGAAATACGTACCTGTGATACCACTTCTTTACTCATATAATCTATTATTATTTACATATTTTACGCCCACATCTGAGCACTTAAATCAATACATTTGAGTTAATTTCTTCTTTTTATTCTCCCATAACTTTCTCATCCTCTCCGACCTGGAAGCCCTTTGTGTGTCCGATATAGTATATTGTTTCCGATCAACTGTTTTTAGTTTGAGACTTATGCTTTTGTTTTTCAAAGTCCTCTTCTCTCTTCTGTCTTTGATTTGTTGCCGAGTTATACCCAATTTTTCCAAATCATCCCGAACTTCTTTGAACTAATTATAATTGATTTTATTATTCAAAAAGTAATCAAATAGTTGTTTCAATATCCTGGTGTCTGGTAATCTTGATATGTGCCAGAAAAAGGAAATTCTTCTTTTACGCATTGTAGATATTATTGATTCACATTCATGGTAGACAGTGTTGTTAGGCAACAATCTCTACTGTCCATCAACATGGTGTTTTTTTATTAATAATTGTTCTAAGAATTCTTTTATCAGTTTTCTGTTATTTGTCTGTTGTAGTTTTAGATTTTACATTTATTTTGAATAAAGTTTCACTAGCATACGTTGCCCCTGGTTTAACTATGGAATTATAGTGTTTCAGCTTAGCGTTTATCGAAAGAGATTTTTTATAGGTTGGCCAGGTAAGTCTTCGTGCTTGTTTAAATTTAGTTGTTCTGTGTTCTATTGCTTCTTTTTCGTTTGTGTTCCATGTTATTATTTCCCCAAGATATTTTGATTTCTGAACAATTTTAATCTCTTTATTACTGTTCATTTGAATAATTGGTACTAGTTTCGACTTTGCTACATTAGGTCATCTTCACCCTTTATCAAATTGGTATTGCACCTGTCCCGGGCTCAGCAGGGCACTGTTTATAAAACTTAATTTCACAAATAAATACATATTTGGATGGAAATCTTGTGGGTGAGGAATTTTGGGAATCAATCCCCGGCATCAAAGTGCCATCCTTCCTACTTTCACCGGCACAATGGCTAAGCTCAAGAGCATATATAAGAAAATATAACGGTCCAATAATACTGCCTAGAGGAATTCCCCTCGTAATTATTACAGGGTCAGATAAAGCTTCGCCTACTCTAATTCTCTGAGATCTATTTTCTAGAAATATAGCAACCCATTCAGTCACTCTTTTATCTAGTCCAATTGCACTCATTTTTGCCAGTAATCTCCCATGATCCACCCTATCAAATACTTTAGACAGGTCAATCGCGATACAGTCGATTTGACCTCCTGAATGCAAAATATTTGCTATATCTTGCTGGAATTCTACAAGTTGAGCTTCAGTGGAATAAACTTTCCTAAAACCGAACTGCCTTCTATCGAACCAGTTATTAATTTCGCAAACGTCTAATATAGTCAGAAAGAATGCCTTTCCAAAACTTAAATGCAACGCATGTCAAACTTACTGGCCTGTATTTTCAGCTTTATGTCTATCACCCTTTCTTCTATACACAGGGGCTACTATAGCAACTGTCCATTCATTTGGTATAGCTCCTTCAAGCAAACAATAATACAATAAGTACTTTAGATATGATACTATATCCCAACCCACTGCCTTTAGTATATCGCCAGAAATCTTATCAATTCCAGCCGCTTTTCTAGTTTTCAAATTTTGTATCTTACTGTAAATGTCATTGTCATCATATGTAAATTTTAATACTTCTTTAACAGTAGTCTCCTCCTCTATCTGGACATTATCCTTGTAACAACAATCTTTACATACTGCTGACTGTATATATTGCCTTTTGAAGATCCTCGCCTACACACTCCCCTTGTTCATTAATGATTCCTGGAATGTCCTTCTTAGAACCTGTTTCTGCCTTAAAGTACCTATACATACCCTTCCATTTCTCACTAAAATTTGTATGACTGCCAATTATGCTTGCCATCATGCTATCCATAACTGACTTCTTTGCTAGATTCAATTTCCTAGTAAGTTCCTTCGATTTCTCCTTATTTCCACCGCCGTTTCTAACTATATTTCTTTCCAATCTGCACCTCCTTCTTAGTCTCTTAATTTCTCTGTTATAATAAGGTGGGTCTTTACCATTCCTTACCACCTTCAAAGGTACAAATCTTTTTTCACACTCCTCAACAATTGCTTTAAACTCATCGCAGAGTCTGTTTACATTTTTATTTACCGTTTCCTCCCGTTCATAGTTACTTTTTAAAAACTGCCTCCGGCCTGCTTTATCAGCCATATGGTACAGCCAAATAGTCCTACTTTTAAGACCTTCCTTTCTATCCACATTTATTTTTAACTACGATAAAAATAGCTTCACGATCACTAATACCATCTATTACTTCGGTTTCTCTATAGAGCTCATCTGGTTTTACCAGCACCACATCCAGGATATTTTCCCATCTATTTGGTTCCATCACCGGGCGAGTTGGTCATGCGGTTAGGAGCGCACAGCTGTGAGCTCGCATCCGGGAGATAATGGGTTCGAACCCCACTGTCGGCAGCCCTGAAGATGGTTTTCCGTGGTTTTCCATTTTCACACCAGGAAAATGCTGGGTCTGTACCTTTCTTAAGGCCATGGCCGCTTACTTCCCATTCCTAGGCCTTTCCTGTCCCATCGTCGCCATAAGACCTATCTGTATCGGTGCGGCGTAAAGCAACTAGCAAAAAAGTTTGGTTCCATCACTTTCTGACTCAGCTGTCCTTACCGTGTTAGCTTATTTGGCATTTGTTGGTCATGCTTCCTGTGGTTCCCAATTAAAATTTGGTAAATTCAGATCTCCCGCTACAATTACATTCCTTTCCATGTCGTTTCCCACATAGCTTATTATCTTATCAAATAATTCTGAATCCGTGTCAGTGCTACCCTTTTCTGGTATGTACACTCCTAAGATATCAAGTTCCCTATTATCTTTAAAAATGAGCCTTACACCTAGAATTTCATGTGTCTCATCTTTAACTTTTTCGTAGCTTAAAAATTCTTCCTTCACCAAAATGAATACTCCTCCTCCCACCATTCCTATCTTATCTCTACGATACACACCCCAGTTCCGTGAGAAAATTTCTGCATCCATTATATAATTTTTCAACCAAGATTCAACTCCTGTTACAATATCTTGTAAATATATATCTATTAGTTACTTAATTCTATTCCTTTCTTGACAATACTTATACAGTTCAATGTTATGTCATCCCTACTTGACTTCTAGATCTCTGTACCCTTATCACAGCTCCCTAGACCACCTCGTTTCCCTGAATGTACCACCCTATTACCCTTCCAAACAAATTTCCTAACTTATACGCACCACTGTGGTTTAATTGAAGGCCATCTGAGCGCAGATTCCTATCTCCTACCCACCCAGTAGGATCTAGAAATTTCACTCCCAGTTTCCCACATACCCATTCCACAGTCTCATTTAAATCACCAATCACCCTCCAGTCATCATCCCTCCTACACAGTATTCTACTGATAACAATCTCCACCTCCTTAAACTTTCTCCGTGCAGCATTGTCCAGATTCCACACATCTCCAACTATGTTGGTACTTATGCCAGCTTGCATTACATTGTTGGTACCAACGTGAAACACTATCACCTTCTGCTTCCCCTCCTCCTTCTCTTCCACTCTCGTCAACATCTGCCTCAACCTAATTCCTGGATAACATTCTACCCTGGTTCCCTTCCTCCACACACTTTCCCCACATGTCGAACGATGGAATCCCCCATGACCAGATCCTCAACCCTACCCACCTCAATTGACCTCCTCCTCTCCTGGTCAGCCCTACAGTATCTTTCCTGATAGCTCCAGAAGCTACTTCCTCCTCCCTGTTCTCGTTCACATGACTCTGTTCCTCCTCAAAAATGTTGGCAAAATTGCGCTAGGAAGACTTGGGAGAAAGGAGGCGAGCTGCTCGTCTAAGTGGTATGTTTCGAGCAGTCAGTGGAGAGATGGCGTTAAATGGCATTAGTAGACGAACAAGTTTGAGTGGTGCCTTTAAAATTAGGAAATATCATAATGAAGATAAAGTTGGAATTCAAGAGGAGAAATTGGGACAAATATTCGTTTATAGGAAGGGTAGTTAGGGATTGGAATAACTTACCAAGAAATATGTTCAAAAATTTCCCATTTCTTTACAATCATTAAAAAAGGCTAGGAATTCAACAGATAGGGAATCTGCCACATGGGCGACTGCCCTAAATGCAGATCAGCAGTGATCGATTGATTGGATTGATTGATTAATCGATTGTTGGATTGATTGATCAATGGATTGATTGATAGATAAAAACGAGGAGCCTGACACAACTGAAGGCAATGTCAGGGCTCAGCTAAGGGGCTCGTCATCACTACCACACACTTCCAAGTTAAGGGCCCCTGGGGCCCGTTTTAGTCGCATCCTACGACAGACAGGGGATACCGTGGGTGTTATTTACCGGCCCCACACGCAGTGGGAATGTAAGGAAGACAAAATTGTTGCACTTTTTACGCCGAAAGCCTGTATTCAATATTCCACACCTTTCCGCAGTGTTCATATGGGGTGAGGGCATATGAAGCTATTGATGGTCATTCATCCGTCGCCACAGTACTCCTAGTGTTGTTCGATAGGAGTAGGTTATTTGCCGACACCACTTTTCGCCCTCTCCCCATCGCATTATCATCATCGTCATCATCCCACACAGCAAGATGCACAGGTCACCCATGGGTGTCAATTAGAAAGAACTGCACGAGGTGAGCTGAACATGTCTTTGAAGACTTCCAGCATTGAAAGCCATGCGACAAATTATTCCTATTCTTTATTTTCCTCCAGATCTGCAGTTTTTTCTACCTTAATGATCTAATAATGAAGAAAAATAATAGTGCCCAACCTAGACAAGCTCTTTCAACTTAAACTCTCCTAATTAAAACAATAATAAAAATAATATAATAATAATACAACAAAACAATATAATAATTCGAGTCAAATGGCTCACGGGCGACTTCCTTCCGAAGACCCGAAAGCCCTGTAATACGTGAAATGGATAAAATAACCTATACTGCGGTAAAATGAAATAACGGCAAATCGGCACATGGAGGTTAAAGACCTCCATCTCTCTTCTGGCTGGACTCGCGAACCTCGCACATTCCATAGCTTATGCTATCCACACTCATTGACGTACTGTGGTTCGCTGACACAGCCAAAACATTACACCTCCTGTCGTGTTAGTGGGCCGCAATCTCGTCGCTTTGCAGTTTCTGCATGACCTACGTACTTCCTTGTTCCGTGTCATTACCACACTCCATTCATTTGTCCTAATTTACATACAATAAAGCAGCAAAATCATCTTTCCATTCATACATATATCAACTACAATCACATAAGCTACTCACCATTATAAATTATGATATCACATTTTACCATCATCCGCCAACCTCATCACCTTACCATTTTTACAATCACTTTGTTACCTTACTAGCAATATACCCGCCATATATTAATTCCAGCCTTCCAATAAAGCAGAAAAATCATCTTACCATTCATACATATATCAACTACAAACACCTAATTCATTCACCATATTAACTAATGCCATCAAATTTTATCATCATCCACCAACCTTGTCACCTCACCCTTTTTACAGTCCCTCTCCACATATTCACTTCTTTCCTCCAATCCAATTAAATACATCAACCACTTTCCACAATTTACATTACATAAAGTAGCACCAATCATCATCCCCTTCGTACAGATACCAATCAGAATCACATTATTAAATTCGACCCTTCAATTCAATTACTATATACCATCAACTCCAGGCCATATTCATTAGATTTACCGTAACCCATCTCTTAACCATCTGCCATATCAATCTCATTATACATTTCAATTACAGTTGGCATATAGTTAACACTCAGCTCCACCATCTTTCATCCAATCTTCATTATACATTTAGTTGATTTGCCATACCCATCTACTCAACCATATATCACATCAAGTTCACTTACATTTCAATTTCAATTTACATACCGTTAGCAAAGACACAGGGCCAACATTACACTTGGCATGCAGTTACCAAAGCCACAGATCCAACATTAACTTAAATTACCATACCTGACTCTTAACCATCAACTAAATTTCATTATCCCTCTTATCATTCAAACATTCAAAACTTAAAATCCAAGCCTACTTAACTATAATAACACCTCAAAATCACACTTAACCATTAAATTCACTATACTTTCCGAAACCCATTAACAAGCACACTCCACCACCTATCAACCAGACCATCTTCCCTTGTTTACAATCATTCCAAATTTCACCCTGCCAACTCCACTCTCCCTCCAGCTTAATCCTTGAATCTACTTCACTATAATCACTCCTAACCATATCACACTTAACAACTAAATTCGCTATACATTTCAAATACAATTCACTCTGCATTTCAAATCCTCACAGCCAATATAACTTCCTCATTCTTAACCAACCGAACCATCTTTCCTTATATTACCACCTTGTCTTCATCCACTATTTACTTACTTACTTACTTACTTGACTTTTTACTTCTACCTCTATGTCCTCATCACTTTTTCATTCCCCCAGTAATCTCTTAAGCCCCTGCTCCTCCGTTTGTTCATAAACAGTTCTATTCTCACCCTGTCTGACCTTTCCTTTACAATCTGCACATCCATTCCTTCACTGTGTTCACCTCTCTGCCTTTCCTCTTCCCTGACTATGTCCATAGCTGCTTCCCTACACATTTCTGTTCTCACCCTGTTGTTCACAGCTCTTTCTTTTTTACTATGCAAGACCACTCTTTCACTATGTTCGTCTCCATGCCTTTCTTCACTCAGTTTCCCTTGGTTCTTTCCTTATCACCACGTCCGTCTTCTCCGACATTGCTTTCTATAACTTGCATTTCTTCCACTCTCTTCCCCATCACTTCTTCTTGCTTCAAATTCTCTTCTGATTCCCGTAATTTCGTCACTGCCCAAAATCTGGTCCATTGGCCATTGGTTACCACAAATTCCTGACACCTAATGTGAGCTCTTCATCCTTGAAGTCTGGCCCTCACTAAATGTTTCTTAAGAGTTTTTATATTCTTAATCCCTTTTCTTCCCACGTCTCTATTAATCCAAATTTTTGTACTCTGTAGTTTACCCACGTTTCTTATCACTATTTCCGCCATCAGGGTGGATAACAGCTTCACTTTTATCGGCCTGTTAACCTGTGCTTTACCTATCCTTTCCACGTCGTCTATATCAACTTAACTGAAGTTAATTTTCATTCTGTTTTGGATGACTTCCACAACTTTGTAGAATGTCATCACTTTGTCCTCCCCTTTTTCTTCCGGCACTCTATATATAAATACGCATTTCTTCTGCGTTTATGCGTACTGTCTTCTATTTCTGCCTTCAGCTTCACCACCTCTTCTTCCATATACCTCATTTTCTTTTTGAGTGACGCAATTTCTCTCTTGTTGTTTCCCACTTTGGTAATTATTTCGTCTGTTTTTCCCTGGATTCATGGTCTCATATTTTCGAACTCTTTCACTTGTTCCTGAATCATATTTTTAATCTGTTCAAATGGGAATACTTCTTCCACAACCTCCTTTACCACCCTCCTTATGACCTCCACATCTTCCCAGTCGGGCTGGGGTAAAATTCCACGCCCCCTATAACTAGCAGTACCATAATCATCGCTACCGCCAATATCATCTCACCCTTCCGTCTTATTTCCATTTTACCTCCTTCTCTTTTGGCTGTTTCCTTCTTTCTTTTCCCCTGCCATCTTCCAATAACTACCCGATATTGTTCCACACTAATCATCTCCCTCTTCACTCTCGTCTTCGCTCTTGCACTCACCGCTCACACTCTACTCCTACTCTACCGGCACACTTGAACCAGCACGTCTGCACTCGATGCTTGCTTAGGCTAGACTGGATAAATGTATGTTACCTGGCTAACAACGTTTTCGAGCCTAGCTATGTTCTCAGCCTCGCACTGCAGATCGTCGTGGATCTGAGTTATCTCGGCTATGTAGGCGATGGCGTGCTGGTGCTCAATTTCCTCTCTGTTTCTCTGCTTCTCCTTCCGGATTGCCCCTCTCCCCGTCAAACACAGCTTCTTCACTAGGACCTTGTTCCTCTGCCGGAGATCATTGAGCTGATTCACGTACATATCTGAAGAAACAAAATATCATGTTTCATTGTGCTGACCCGAACATCCGTGCAACTCATACACCATACTCAACTCTATCTTCCAGCACAGTAATATGCTGTGTGGTTTAAAATGGGCAGAACACGCTCGCTGGATGGTCTGCCTAACATGGGGTGCACCGGGCCAGTAGTAGTCATATGAAACTATCATTATTTAGTTGTTTCATTTAGTCGTGGTGGTGATTATTATTTTAAGAGGAATTACAACTAGGCAACCATCCTGTATATAACACTAATCAGAGAGAAAATATGGTACTTCGAACAATGAAGGTATTGGCCAAAGAAAGACAAGGGCCACGAAGGGTGTGAAAATGAAACACTCCCTAGATCTCGAATGCTCTTATACTGGTGGGGTCAGAAAAAACAAGAGTTGACCAAGGGAGGTCGGATATGACAGATGAAAGTGAGGAGCCTGGCACAAGTAAGTGGAATCAATGTCAGGACTCAGCTACTGGCCCCGTGGTCGCCAAACCATGCTCCCAAGTCGAGAGCCTCTGGGGCCCCTTTTATTCACCTCTTTCAACAAACAGGGGATACCATTGGTGTTTTTCTACCGCCCCAACCCACAGGGGCGTTTCATTTAGTCGCTAGGGTCTACTTGGTTCACTCCGAGAAGTAATTTGAGTTAAAATTCTACGCTTACGGGGACGTTAACTGGTAAACAATGAAAAAAAGGGGGATTGTTTTCAACTGCAATATATCTTTAGAAGAACCTAATGCACCTCGGTAAGATTTTAGACTGAAAGCTCAATATTTTCAAGTTGTTTTGAGCATTTGATCTGAACATAGGTCACCTCAGTAAATCGACCGCGCCCCACTTTATGAATCTTACGACAACAGCTATAAAAGACCTAAACGTTTTGGAACAAAAATTGAGCCCGAGCTCGAAGTTCCTTGCATGTCCACAGAGAGCGTATTAATACCTATACGCTCTTTGAACAGCATACGAGTAGTTTCCTTATCGCTTGGAACTATACCGGTCGTGGTGTTCATGTTTGTCGAAGAATATAATTATTTTGTCTTTGTTGGACAACAAAGTACGTCTATGGCAAAATTTCAAATCGGTGGGGGGGGGGGAAAAGTAGAAACAGTGGTGATGAAGAGAATGGAGCGACTGAGGTTGGGTTTAGTATTGCTAACTCATGCAAACTTAGAGGCAACTCTCAAATATAGTTATGAAAGTCAGTGCACTTCAGGTTATAAGGTTATTTCTATGCATCGAACCTATTTATACAGACCCAGCCAATAAATGATTCGATATTTAAGAGTATTATTCACTGTGTTTTTAAATAACGGGACAGTCGCAAGCAACTGGGAAAAGGCTATTGTGGTCCCAGTTTACAAAGGAGGGGATTAGCTTGACTGCAATAGTTTGCAAGCAAATGGAACAATTAATTGCGGAGTATATTACAACATTTTGGAAGGGAAATCATTGGCTATATAGCAGGAAACATGGCTTCAGAATTGGTTGCTCCTTCGAAACACAGGTAGTTGGACCGTTGCCTACGAGATACATAAGGCCGGGAAATACAGCACACTAGACTCGGCCTCTGGATACTTCCGTGAAGCGTCGCTAGAGTTCTCTTTACTGAGCTTGTAACTTTTTGATGAATACTAATAAATAAAATCATGAATAAAAATATATAAATAAAATTACTCAAAAACTTAATAAAATTAATAAGCATAATTAACCGAAATGTCCGTCGTATGGGCGCCAGAGTTCACCAGAATGGATCTCTCGAATTTAGATAAGAGCATGATAAACTTTATATCCCAGGGCGTGTACATAATGCTGCGTAATGGTACATCTGCTGCAGGCCTGACCTAACCTCCTGAAAACGACTAAATAGGTAGGAACTGCACCTAGGTTCATCAGTAACACTGATTCTGAAATAGCTAACTATATTCTTAACAAATTCCGTGCATGAGCACCTCATCAACATACAACATTATACATATAATACACACATAAAATATTGCTGGAAGACTCCATATTTACAACAACAATAATGAAAATCGTGGGAAAACGAAAGCGAGAACTAAGCTACCATTTGTAGATAGTGCGATGAACAATGTACATGTATGAAGATAAATACCCTTCACTGTCTCTATATCAATTCGACTTACCGATTCTCATAATCGGCAGTTATCACATCACGCAGATACTGTACCTTGTACTACTGTGTTCACATATTTTAACACTTGTTGTAAAGATATATACACACGTCTGTCGATCTTCAACATAAATTATGGAAAGTTTGAGATAGCTTTCACCAACATATAAAGCTAGGCCGCCACAAGTGCTACAATACTTAATGCGCAAGCACTCTCCACAATCAGCCACTTTCCACGAACATAACAAAACT
Organism: Anabrus simplex; assembly: GCF_040414725.1. Classification (NCBI taxonomy): domain Eukaryota; kingdom Metazoa; phylum Arthropoda; class Insecta; order Orthoptera; family Tettigoniidae; genus Anabrus; species Anabrus simplex. Next base: position 423,575,881 of record NC_090265.1, on the reverse strand, counting down.
ACGCTCCACGAACGTTTGAAGTCCAGTCCATTGCAGCCGTGTCACTCCAGTAGCGTGTATCAGCACCACTTCCTTCCCGTACAGTGTCAGTTGTCGTTCCTTCATACAGTGTTACTGCTTGTAGTTGTAGTAGTTACATTACAATGTCCCCGGTTGCCGCCGTATGATCAACCTTTATAGACATCAACATCCCCCTCCTCTCAGATGATACGTCTGGATTGGTGCTTGCCCGCCAATCATGAGTGATCTCTACTGGTCAATACCATGCCCTGGACTCATACTAGGTTCCAAGACAATAACAAACACTCGGGTTTATTAAATGACTCACCGAACTTCCCTAGTACAACAACATCAACAAACACATCTCATCAGACACTGGGATATTTACATGACTCATGGAATATCCCGACACAAGTACATCACAACAAACACTGGGGTAGCCACATGACTCAACCAAATTACCAGAGTTATTAAAGCAATGTTTTCCCACTCGTGCAAAACAAATTACTCATACCTACATGTGTGGATAACTTCCAGCTTACCAATATAAATGGCAAAATATACAAATGAAATACTGATGATAATAATAATAATAATAAATCGAATACTGACAATAATATCTCTAACTTGTACATATAATTCGGGGGTGTGATATATGTACTATCACAAGCTGTCTCGTCCGCAGAAGCAGAGAAGTCTATTAGCGAGTTTGTCACTTCTTCCCGGTTTCTCTAATTCTGCCTCAGTGTATCCGATAAACTGATCGAGATTGCGGTCATAAATAACTTTGGGTTTAATCACCATCTTATAATTATCGGCTATCCTACCTTTTCCTCCACACATATGATGTTGCGACATTCGTATTGAAGCCGCTGTTTGGAGAGCAATGTTATGCCCGTTTCGCCATTTTTAGCATCTTCTGACGTGGTTCAGTTAGGCAGTGCAAGGTTCTAAAATCTGTAGCTGTCAGGTGCTTTCCCATGCCAGAGGACGCAAATTTTTAGCGTCGTTTCTCCGTATTTCAGTTTTTCTTCCCGTAAGATTCAATTTGTTCTATCAGGAATAAAGCTTTTAAATGATCATTTGTACCATTATTTTGAATTTGGTTTACATTTTGGTCGAGTTCAGACACCTTAAATCATTTTTCTGATTTCATTACCACATCCTACTTCGCAATATATTGTTTTCCGTAATCTGGCATTTGAAATTCATCAATATATATTTAGATTTAACATAGATACTCGTAGCAAATCCTTGACATAGAAACGAGACTCGAAGGTATTTCTTCGTTGTTTGTAGATGACGTAGATCAGTTATATGCTGAAGATATGAGTAGTATAAGTCACGGGTTTGGGGGCCGCCGCCACCACACCCTTATGAGATGGCCATAGGCGATTGCGCAAGATAGCGACTATACACGGGCTCTTATAGAGAAATATGATGGCTATAGACGCTTGTGTAAGATGGCGGCTATACACAGGCTTATATGGAGAAAGCTAGCTTAGAGGCTAATGCGCAAGATGGCGGCTATACACAGGTTCTTATGAGGCTAACTCCTAGAACGTGGGTCAGAGCAAGATCGCGGCTATACATAGGCTCTTATAAAGAAACCTGGCACAGGGGTGACATAGGAATTAAGGTGACGGCCTAAGGATAACTGCGCAAGATAGCGGCCGCAGACATTTTAGTGCTAGGGAAAGCGAAGCAAGATCGTCCCTATACTTTGGTTATATGAGACTTTAAGGAGATGGACTAGGAGCTAATGGCGATACATTGGTCTTATAGGCCTAACTCTACAGAGCTGCCTCAGGGGCTCACAACTTGTAACTTACGACCTATTAGTTTGATCAGCTTAACATTCGAGAAACGAGACAAAGGCTATTATGCAAGATGACTGCTATACTGTATTCGTATAGGCCTTAACTAGAGGGCTGCCTCAGGGGCTCACAACATGTATCTTATGACCTATTAGTTTTACCAGCCTAACTTTCGAGGGACTGGGATAAGGGTTACTATGCAAGATAACTGCTATACTCTATTCGTATAGACCTTAACTAGAGGGTCGCCTCAGGAGCTCACAACTTCTAACCTATTAGTTTGATCAGCCTGAAATTCGAGAAATGAGGCAAGGGTTATTATGCAAGATAATTGCTATACTCTATTCGTATAGACCAGATGGCGACTGCTCTAGGCTCTTATGAAGAAACCTAGCTTAGAGGCTACAGTACAAGATGGCGGCTATACATAGGCTGTTATGACCTCTTCCTCCTCCTCCTCCTCCTCTGTCAAGGCAGGATCCTCCTCCTAGCAAAAGGGCAAATGGGCTGCTCCTCCTTGTGCCAAAAGGACTCCTCCTTACAGTTAGTGAGGTTAGCTCTACCCCTCATCTTACAGACAGATGCTTTCCTCAATTAAACGTTACATTACAAACAAATATACTTACGTTATGTAGCGTTATCCTCGTCGCATAAGTTTTTCGATTGAGAATAAAACGGTAGGAGGTGGAGGCGGTAAGGAGAAGGTAATTCTTTTTTCAGCATGCAAAAATATTTTAGGATAAGAAAATGCTGTATCCGACAAAACAAAACAAGTTCAATCCAGTTACAGAATGCAATTGTAAGAATATAGAATTGACATGCAGTATGTCATTATCCGACAAGACAAAACATGTTGACTATTGAACAGAAAACTTTTATCGCTACTGCGCTTCATCAAAACAAGTTACAATTAGCATATACTAGAATTGATTGTAGAACAAGACGAAATATGTTGGCTATCAGTGCTAAAATATTACAAGATTAATCTCTCTGTTGATACAATCGTACTCTTAAGCAATCAGCGCGCACACATAGAATTGCAAATGTTTTATATCTCCATCCGACATACTTCTTCTTAATTACTGCAGATAAAATGATTTTACTACTTTGCAGGGGATACCTTTGTCCTAAGGAGATAAATTTTGCGGGAATCGAACAAATGCAACAGAAAAAATCTGTATAGATTTCGAATGATTTAGTTACAATAGGAAAACATAGATTCGAACCCTGTTCTCTTATCACAAACACGCAAAGTGAAATTAAACAGAACGCCTAGTGCTATAAGAAATACGTTGGCTACATTTAAGCTCCTAGCAGTTGAACAAGTTATCGCATAAACATCTAACATGAAATATCGGTTCGGAAACATATTGTTTCAATCTGTTGGCATGGGTTACAAGCATGTAGCTTGTGCAGGAGAGGGCTACTATGCAAGATGATTGTAAAATGCTGAACCGAAAAAGTAATCGTGCTACACACATAATAGGGAATGGAACCCAGGGGTCACGTCTTATCAGAAGGGCAAAAGGTTGAAAGGACTTTCTCCTCCTCCTTCTGACCGCGTCCTCCTCCTCCTCCTAGGGCTAACGGGCTAATGGGCTAAAGGGCTAATGGGCTAAAGGGCTCCTCCTCTACCTTACCGCTACCTCCTCCTCCCAGAAGGAGTTGGCTGAAGTTTGTACATTTTTGACAGCAACAACACCCTCATCGATTGTTATCTGCAAGAACGCTTCTACTTTGTTAGATGTAGCAAATTAATCTCTATTGGTAAATGGTTTATCTCTTCTAACTTTATACTCGTGACGATGTATAACTTCTATTCTCCATGCACATGCCACGCATAAGGTAAATTATTAACCAAATATAAATTAAACCTATTATTAAAGCTATCATACCAATTAACAAGTTCTCTGTACTTATCCAACCAATGGCCATGCCTATTTAACTGTCTTACCAGTATTACCAGTATTGGAAGGACCATACAAAAACAACTGCTTACTTTTAACAACCTTCTTATTAATAATTCCATTCCACCACTTAGCAACATCCAAACTCCAATTGCTATATGCAAATTGACAATACTTCAAAGAACCATTGCACTTAAATTTCTCCTTATAATATTTGAAATATTTCTGCAAATAATTGTAATAGTGAGTGTGATTTGCAACAAATGGACCACAAAAACTAAAGTTATCAGTCTTTGCAGCCCACTTAAAACACTGGTATGGAAATGAAAAGAAACCAAACTTAACACCCTTAGTAATCTTTGAAGAGAGTTCATTGAAATTAAATTTGTTTGGTAATGCAACACTATACTTTAAAACATAAGAATTATCCTATTTACTACCCTTTCCTGTCTGACCAGGCTTGCCTGGGAGGTCCAATGGGCCTTTTAAGGGCCCCTAAAATACTTTGATAACAATAAAGCGGCCGGTGCAGCTGGCCACAATGGCTGCACACACAGCAAAGATAAGGACACCACAATGTGTCCTTGAACGCTCTGACGTCACGCGTGTGCTGATCAGGCATCTGTCTATAATAAGACCATGACAGATCCCGCTGTAAGACTTCCTAGCGAGTTACTAAGTCCCTTATCAGTGCTACTGCGCATGCGTGGCTAGCGGGATATATAAGCGCGTGCAAGCTGCTGCTTGTTCATAAGGACGAGCTGACTGTTGTAGCGGAAGGACGTACGTGCCTCTCGCTCTGCTATCTCTCTCCTTGCCAGGCACTCTGTACTTTTTAAGTGCTAGTCAGGCAGCTGTACTTATTAGTACAACTTTGAAGGAGCTTTTGTCAGAGTGAGCACTTCTCAGTGCTCGCTTTCTGTTCTCTTGCAGGATTTCTTTTCAGGAGGACCAGGATGGAGAAGCGACAGAAGCTATCCGTACCAGCGAGACCGGCCGACTACGACTGCAGGGGAGCTACAGGCGGCGCTCAGCTCGTTGACCACCCCCGACTACAGACTCCCGACACTATTGGTGTACAACCGGTGGGGAAAGGGCGATACGCATAATTGATCTCCTCACGGCGATCGCGGAGCTCATCGGGGAGCTGGTCATCAAGATCATCGGCGAGGTGGTCACTGGCTGGGCGGTGATCATCCACCCCAAGGACGCAAACCGCTTCCAGGTCTACGAGGAGCTGGTGTCCCAGAAGCACCAGGTTGTCCGGCTACCAGGACTCAGGGAGCACCTGAACATCTCAGGCTACCAGGAGGCAGCCACGCAGACGGAGCTGAGGACCAAGGACGACGGCGGCGTTCTGGAGCGCCAACCAGGAACGTCGACCATCTGCCAGGGCGAAATGGACGTAGACCCAGGCCCACCAGGAAGGGCCTGTAGCCCGGACGCAAACCAGGAAAGCGCCCGTGACGGTGGATGGCAGCACAGTAGTGGAGAAGGACGCCCCCTGGCGTTCTGAGGCTGCTGTCCAGGCCCAGCCTGCCTGCATGTCTGTCGAGCTGCAGCCCTCGATGTGCGCCCCACAGGACAGGGAACGCAGTCGAGTGTTAGCACCGACCGACGCCATCGCCCCCAACCAGGGGGAAGAAGACGGCGACGCAGCGGAACCACCCGCTACCCCGGGGTCACCAAGGCGGAAGGAGGGCCACGAGGGAGAGGCCTCTTCCCCTGCCGAGAGGAGATCCCGGGAAGAAGACGCCGGCCCACCAGGAGAGGGCTGCCCAGCCGCAACCCAGGACTGCTCCCAGGACAGCAGCCGACCGAGGAGCCAACCAGGAGAGGACCTCAGCGGGTAGCGGCAATCAGGCGAGATTGAAACGTCCCCCTCAGCAGCTCTTGCAGTGTTTCCGCTGTCTGAGGTGGGGCCACCGGCAGAAGAGGTGTGGGCTCCAACTGAGGTGCAACCGCTGTGGTGGTGATCACCACTACACGGCCTGCGCAACACTTAAGGAGGCGCCAGTGTGCGCCAACCACCCGGCCTCCCATCGCAGTTGCCCTGTTTACCGGGCCATGGCGTGGGCAGAGAGGAAGGAGGCCCGGCGTCATGAACCACCCCCTTCCAGGAGTGGTTGGCCTCATTCTCCGGGATCGGAGACTGGGTACGAGGGACCCCAAGGAGGTGGCGCTGTGCGGCGGGCCCTAATGGTACTCGACGCATGACTCTGCAAACGGCAAGGCCCGCGCTAGTCACGGTAGTGCCCAGACGGACTGATCCCATGAAAGATGGAATGGCGAGGAATAGGCTTATGACTTGTGCATGATACCTGTTCCCAACTAACACTACCACTGGACTTTTCCAGCCCACATCCTTGCATGTGCTATCATAAGATGTCAGGTTTTACATGTAGGCTATTTCTCTGTTCTGCCTGTGTGGTTTTCCCTGACCCTTCAATACCACACTTCAACACCACCTTACCAATACAACCTCTTGCCGTGGTAGCAAGTCTAACTCGGAAACCGACAGATACTCCTTGTATCACTTCCCACTCTTCTCTGCTATCTCTTCTTATAAATTAATAGCATGTCGGAGGCCATGTAGATTGAATCGATTGTTACGCGAGAGGAGCGGGCTTCGGGGACCCCCCGAAAGAAAAAACAAAACAAAAAACTGCTTGCTCATTATTCTTCGATTGGATTTGAACGTGAGCAGACGCTTTCTCAGAGCTCCTTGGATACTAACTGAGCCTGTCAACCATCAACTACAGCCGGCCATTGCAGTCTTGCCTGTGTTTGGTCGATTCTGTGAGTGACAGCCAACCAGTAGAGAGCAAATTTGTCCATGTCCTTTTGGGTGTAAATTGTGTTTCCTGTCGTGGAGACACCACTTATCAACTGTTGCCTGAGACACATTTGCACCTGAGGGACACTTCCCCAAATAAAAAAAGATCCACCATCGGGTGTTTGACCGGTCCTCCCCAGCTAAGTCTGACCGGCTTTCGGGCCCTTGGTCTAAAACTTGGCACTTAGAGCGTGCAAGCATACACACTACACCTACTAAACACACCCCTGGTAACACCATCCACTGAAAACTGCCGAAATGTCTACCCCTTCGGATATTGGTTCCCACATACACCAGGCTGATGAGACACTTCACGAATTTGACCTTTCATCTGTCGAAAGGGACACTTCGGTCTCCACTACACACATACCAGGACACCCCACTCAATCTGCTTCCTCCCTCAACCCTCCTAACCTGTCAGGTGGGGAATTGAAACTCAATAAATACCAAGAATTTCTCAAAAACCAACCTGAAAAGCCTAAGGCAATAGTCACAACCAGGAAAACTGTGTCTTTTAAGACACAATCAAAAGCCAAACCCAAGGAGCAAACTAGAATTCAATCCAAAGTGACCAAGATAGCTAATCCTGAACAAGTCCTCCAACAACTATCTCAACCGGCAGCCTCTAACAGCCAACCTAATGTGATTCAGCCCATAAATGGAAATGCACCTCTCTCAAACAAGCCCAAAATGTCGCATACAATAACGGATGAAAATGGGTACCAATATCCCTCTTCTAGAAAAACTGCCCGTATTCAAACTACTGAAACTCCCAACCAAGTCAATGTACAAAATCAATACCAAATAATATCAGAAGAAATGGACTGCAATTCCGCTGATCCGGCCACTTCTTCCTCATCACCATCTCAACCCAGAATACCCCCTCCAATTACCATCAAAGATGATAAGGTCTCCTGTTCTACACGGAGAGCCTTCATTAAAATGAACATCCACGGAAGTTTCACAGCCCGTGTAGTACGAAACAATCTCAATGAGTATTATTTCCAAGACCCCAATGACTATCACTCACTCTTAAAAGCCCTCAAGCAAGAGGAAGTAACCTACTTCACGCAACCATCGGAGCCAACTTCCACCCTCTCAGCCATCATTCGGCATCTCCCTATCGACACCAATCCAGAAGAAATCACCTCAGCCCTAACCGAACTTGGATACTCAGTATACCAAACCACCCAACTCACTAAATCACATCCCATCGCCAACCAAGAGCCTGAAAATACAGAAGTTAGACGAGAACAAAGAAAAATTCCTCTATTTGTTGTCACGATGAAATTTACCGCGAAGGCAAAGGACATATTCAAGGAAACTCATTTGCTTGACCTACACGTTGCTATTGAACGTCCCAAAACCCCAGTTGGCCCCCCGCAGTGCAAAAGATGCCAGCGAACGGGCCATACACACAAAAACTGCAATCTTACACCTAAATGTGTAAAATGCCCCGGCCCACACAGCACTGATGAGTGCACCTTAACCGAACCCACTCAATTTCAATGTGTCAACTGTAAGGGAAACCACACGGCAAATTATCGGGGTTGCCCTGTCATACTCCATGCAACCCAGGCTAAGACTGGGAAGATACCAAATAACATTGCTACTTTTCAACTAGCACAGTAAGACTTCCCGTCATTGCCTACCACGTCTCAAATTCAGGAGGCTACACACAGCCAATTACAGACCACATCATCACAACCCATCAGCCAATGGAAACCGCACCCCCAAAATGTACTATCCCCTTCAACTCATACTCCTTCTCAAACCCACTCAGCGCCTAGATCTTCACTTATCATACTACCATCCCCTATCATCACAAGATCGCCTTCTTCACCCCAAAACATCAATCACCAAGCCCAGAATCGTTCTTCCCTTCTTCCAAATACCAGGCAAGAAGCTCTCAACCTTCTTGCCATCATTCCTCCTGACCAGCACTACAACTTACTCACATCGCATATACAAGCAACAGGTATTGCTCAACAAATCAATAACATGCTTCTAGATCTCATATACCCACCCCCAAGTATGACTCGAGAAGCTGTAGTTTACCAGCACATCTTTGCCACCTCGTATGGCCGCTAATCTGTACAGAGCAGCACGCCATTCAAATAGTTCCCCCAAAATCAGCAGCCAATCCAGGTTTCCCAGGATCATTTAATGGAATGCAAATGGTATTAGGAGCAAAAAGCTTGAATTTCAACATATGTTACACAGTTTAAAAATAGACATCGCTCTGGTATCAGAAACATTCCTTAAACCAGATATAAAGTTCAACATTAAAACCTACAAGATACTGAGAGCTGACAGATTAGGAGATGGAGGGGGTATAGCCATTCTCCTGAAGCAACGCATTAAATGATTAAATTCTCCTTCCCACTCTCACTGCAATGGAAGCGCAAACCATAAAAATACATACTAATTTCGGCCCTATACAAATCATAGCAGCATACAGACAACTAAGAAATAAACTGTATCCCTCAGACTTCGAACAACTCCTCAACAATGGCATCCCAACCCTCACAGCTGGTGATCTGAATATAAAACACACTAATTGGAATTCCAGACTTATCAATACTCCAGATAGGCAACTATAAAATTACTGCGCAGATCATAACTTACTCACGTCCCCGAAGAACCCACCTATGTCCCATTTCAATCAAATCAGCTTCCAGATGTCATTGAGATAGTCCTAGCTCAAGATCTTCCGCATGACATTGAAACGGAAACCATATGGGCCACTGACTCTGACCATAACCCAGTCCTACTTACAATCAATTCAGATATTAGTATCAAAATCACTTCAGACCCCAGTTACATAAATACCACGCTTATTGACTGGACAGTATTTCAGCATCACCTGAACAACAGACAAAGATCTTGCAGACAAAGCACTTGTAAGGCCCTTGTTTGAATATGCTCCAAACGTTCGGGACCCACATCAGGCTAATCTAATACACAAACTTGAAATGGTTCAGAGAAAGGTGGCAAGGTTTGTACTTCGGAAATTTTCGCGCAACGAGAGTGTCTCGGAGATGACTAAGACATTGGAATGGGAATCCTTGCAGCACAGACGGTACATACGACGTCTTCAAGGGGTGTACAAGGCTTATACAGATAAGCCAATCTTGGCAGAAATCAAAGTAAGAATGCTCGCTCCTGAGTATCTAGGAAAGAATGACCATTTATATAAAATTAGAAAGAGGGCTCCGAAGACAAACTATACAAAAGTCTCTTTTGCAAACTGGGGTATTGACTTATGGAACAAACTGACTTAAGAAATCTTAGTACCCTTTCCTAAGAGAAGATAACTGAAGAGAGTAAATTGTGTTAAATAAATAACATGAATTTATACTGTATGTGATATAAATGATGCCACCGGGCAATGCATAACTATAACATTAGGAAATAAAATTTGAAATTTGAATCCAGAGCTACTAAAGAAATAACTGCATAGCGAAACTCAAAATGTCAACTAGTCATTGGGTGCCATGGTGTGGGCAAGATGCTCTAACAGTAAAACTATCGAATAGTGGGTGCCAGTGAAGCAACAGATTACCCAACACATTCATATCGGTAAAATGTGATACTTCTGTGTATCTTAAATAGACGATCATAATGGTTTGAAGCTTAAAAAGAGTAAATTTATGGAATCTTTCGAAATATGATTAAAACATTAATAGACCCTACGTATATACATACCCAGGAGTGCTTCACTGGCACTGCGGTTTAATATGTTATCTTTTGTTAACTGTTGAGGTCCAGTGCTGATACAAAACAATCTCGAGTATTATGGGTGTGAAGTCTGAATATCTCTGTCTAGTTACTCTTGTTTTAGCATCTTCCAAGGTCTGTGTTACTAACACCGACTGTTGGCGGGATTATGAAAAACCACAGCAGAAATGTCATCTATTCAATTACGGGTGCCTCCACCAACCAAGTGGAGGGTTACTGGTCATGGCTCAAAAGCCGGGCGAGAACGATGCGAGTAATGAAGTCTAAATTGCTTCCCGAGCACATCGACCAATTCATGTGGCTCGAATTGATCGTAAAATCTGCGAAACAGACCTTCGATAACTTAGTGATGCATATTATAGATAAATATCGTGAGTAACACAGGTGTTTATATACCGTATATCTCATTACAGTTATTGAAAATGGTTTCACGAGAAGAAAAAATGAAAAAAGAACATGAGCCTTGGACCAATAGTACGAGTAATTAACAAATTATGGCTATATTCTATCATTCTATTAAGTCTTGCATGTCATTTCGAGAATCGATTAATAAAAATTAAGCGAAGAACTACAGTTTACATCTTACGAAAGATACAACAAAAGATATTAAAAAAGCGCAGTGTCCCAGTAAAGAAAGTTGTATGAGATGTACCATATATGTACCGGTATGTTTCAATCATAATATTTAGGGAAGATCCCCTAAATTGGCTCTTGTTCTAGCTTCAAACCATTATGATATTACATTTAAGATACATAGAAGTATCAAATTTTACCGATACTATTGTGTGAGCTACTCCAAATTAGAAAGATGAAAGTTGGCATAAGTAGACTACGGTAGCAAATATCAGGTTCAATTGAGTTCCTGTATGCTTCTCACGTCTGAAGAGTTATGAACCTTTCAAGGCTTCCGTTTCAGCTGTAGGTGAACTTAACATACAGTCCATGGCCGTTTCCTTCCCAATAAGTAAGACATGTACTCACACACCTACCTGCCTGACCGAGGCGATAAAGGCGTTCACCCGGAAAGACGTGGACCTGTCTCCCGCTCCAGGAATTTAAAAAAAAAGTAAGAAAAGAGATTTCCACTCTCGGAGGTGTTCATGGCCCTGAGGTTCACTCAGCCTACTCCATAAATGAGTACCTGGGTGGGGGGTAAAGGCGGCCGGACGTAGAACTTACCACTCTAACCCACCGGTAAGTGCCGAGTTTACGGATAGTAGATGCATTTACCTTCCACCCCTCCGAGGTCCTTCATGGCCTGTAAGGAGATAACTTTGTTTTTACACGCGCGCGCACACACACACACACACACACTCTCTCTCTCGCTCTCTCTCTCTCTCTCTCTCTCTCCCTCTCTCTTATCGGTGATAAAATACATGCACGGTATCGTTTGTTTGTCGTATGAGGCGACTAAAGGCGGGACTACAGGGGACTCTCAGCTTGGGAGCATGGGTTGGTGAATGCAAGGCTCCTAGCTGAGTCTGACAATTGCTTCCACTTACTTGAGCCAGGCTTCTTATCGGAATTGCCTTGGTTGACTTTTGTTCTCTCCCAGTCGCGATGAAAATAGGTTTGCGAGGCGTAGGGTGTCTTTCATGTTCACATCCTCAACGGCCTTTCATTTCTTATGCCATTCCTTCTACAATTTCGTTCACAGAGCGACTTGGCTGCTTCGTTAGGGTCACGTAGATGTCATCTTTCATTCGGGAGTTGGTGGGTTCGAAACCTATCGTCAGCAGCCCTGAAGATTGTTTTCCGAGGTTTCCCCATTTTCACATCAGGCAAATACTGGGGCTGTACTTTAATTAAGACCAAGGCCACTACCTCCCCAATCCTAGCCCTTTCGCATCCTTGCGAAGAAGAAGAAGAAGAAGAATGGTTATGCCAACAAGGGCAGGAAAGGGTAAAAAAGCGGCAGGGTCTAGGCAGCTGGACAAAAACACCTCACAAAAAATTTTAATTTTGAAGATATGTCCTAAATTATATTTTCTTTTCTTTCTTTTAATGTGTCAATATTCTTTTAGAAAAGCAATATCAGTTTAACAAATTTTAACATGAGATAACAATGAATATGTGAAAGAGAAAATAACAAGCTAGAGTTTAGAGCTTAACAAACAAGGGTTAACAGGCTCCCAAAAGACAAGACTTCATAGTCTTAAATACATCTTTGGTACGAAAAAATACTTTGGCTTTATCAGATATCAAAAACTAGAGCTTCCAATAACAAAGGTTTCCTTGGAAGGGATATCGAACCTTTAGATTTAACAAGTCCACATGGGTCTACACTTCACAGTTCAGGAACCTTCACATGTACAAACTTGTTAGCTGTACCCTGCTTGACACTCACCACCCATACTTCAAGGGGAAGCAACAAAAAAGGATAGGGATGCGAAATATCTAGAACGTAGGCGCAAAAGCTTATACTATGCGGCCGAAAAATTACAATAAATAAAAGGAAAATTAGAAAGGCTGGGAAGAGAACAGGCTGGGATGCTGAACACCTCAAACAATCCTGTGACATGACTTGCCGTAAATACTAATGGGGCAGAAAGCCAGGTGACACAAAGGAAAAGGCATACAATAGCTGGGGCACCTGCAGATTCGACTTGCCAGTTCAGCGGAAGTCGGAGCGGTTTCGCTAAGTTGTTGACGGGAACGATCAGCTGATAGGCCTATACAACACAACGGTAGAACAGAACCGCTCTAGGCCATCCTCGTCTTCAGAATAAAATTCGTGTTATAAAATCCGAAATAATACAGTTAGCGCGAATAATAACGCACTTCGAATGAGAATGTGAGATAACACATAAACGGACACAATTATTAAGAAGTGAAATACCTACATAATAAAATGTATGTTATATAAACCGAAATAATGCAACTATTGAGTATAATTGCGCTCGTACGACAGGAATAATCAGGTACAATGTAAAAAAAAGCACTCACGCAGTTAATGGAAAAGTGAATTTTAACGTGAAAACAATGCACTTTGGGTAACAATGTGAGATACAACATAAATAAAAAATAAGTAAATGAAATGAAAAATGAAATGTCGTATGTCTTTTAGTGCCGGGATATCCCAGGACGGTAAATATCGGTAAAATTTCATCTCACCATTACCAGCTCTCGCTGTCCTGATAGCCGCATCCTTGCAGTCCAAACACGGAATAAATCCTTTATAACGAGAACACACGGCTTATATCCGAGTCTCTACTTCCCAAGTAATCGTCAGTCGAACTCTTGCTCCCACTTGAGTTTAATGAGATGATTACATGTTCTACGTATCCTTCCACAACACCATCTTTCTTCCAAGCGTCATTAATTACGTTTTTGGTGTGGTTAACACCTTTCTTCTAGTCCTCCGCAATTACATGGTCCATGACTTCCGAGGACAGGAAAGGTCCCATTACAGTTTTCCCTCTCAAAATATTCCCTCGCATTGCACAATATTTCACGAGGTTGTCTCCTTAGAGACCGAAAGCCTTCTTTTCTTGCGAATTCCACTCTTAGTATCGGGTATCGACATGATAAAGTAACTGCACATGAAGGGCCCTAAAGATAACCTAATCCTCGGCATAAGACCTATTTGTGTCGGTGCGACGTAAAGCAACTAGCAAAAAAGAAAAAGATAACCTACAGAAAATTAAATAAATACTCATCTAAAGCCACGTATTTAAATTGAGTAATAATATGCATTACGCTACACTAAAAGGTACTACACACGCTATATTATCACTAAACTATGATACAAACGCTGGAATAAAAGCACAAAGACCGCCAAAAGAACAGAGGGCAATAAACAGAGCTGATAACACGTGGTGACTGTAAACAACAGCCAGGCAAAACTGGGTAGAGGAAGTCCACTGCACACGCGAATGGCTGTCTGCGATTGGCCAATCATTAATTCGCATTTTCTCCACCAGTCACCAGCACTCAAACGTCAAGTCGAAACGTAAAATGCACAAACTATACGGGGTCACTGACAGGAAGGAAATTAACTGCCGAAAAATAAGAAAAATGTAGAAACGTTAAGGAAACTTAGGCACCAAAAGCAAAGTGAACAAGGGAAACAAGGGTCCACACGCATACAGCCTTAGTATAGGCCTATTACATGATACCCACTAGAGAGATTACACTCCGACCGCAGACAGCCTAGAAAACTACGTATGAAGAAACTAACTGGATTAAAGGAAGCCTATATTTAAAGTCAAGGTAAACGCGACACACCCTAACCGTTACATGGTAGAGGGGAACGCTGGCATCTTCTCGTCGCCACACGCAAGTAAGTTCACATTTTAGAGAAAATTCCAGCCGCCTACCTTACACATGCCGCCCCATCTCCTCTATAGCCTCCTGTAAGGAGAACTTCACTTGCTCGCTGCATTTCAACAAGATCCAGATAGATCCATAAGGCCCAGGATTACAAGTATTTATAGGGGCGAGCTGAGTGATGATTGGATAGTTTAAACAGAACTGACAGTATTGGCAACGTAGAAACAGATTAAATTATCGAGTGCCACCTCACCAACAGGTACAATTCTCTACTAAGCAGAAGACGTTCCAAACGCCTAGGTGGCACTCCAAAATCAAAAGCTGTTTATCTGTTAATAAATCAGATAATTAAGTACATTTCATTTAGTTCTGTCTCTCCCCGAGAGACTACATTGCCTACCACTAGGGAGAGGCCGTACTGATGGCATAATAATAATAATAATAATAATAATAATAATAATAATAATAATAATAATAATAATCGAAACCGACTTTCAACCTATTAGGTCGTGTTACGTACATTTAGTACGTGTTGAAAAGATGTTAAGTACAGACCAAAAATGGCCAACCAGACACCAGTGGGATCCGAACCCACAACCTCCTTCGTTTGAAATAAAACGTTCGGAGTGCTTCAACAATAATACTACTCATTTGGATATGCTATATCACGCATGTTTTCGTTGACGTAAGGAACTTTGTTTACGTACACGTCAACTCGACATTGCCTTGTTTCTTCTCCCTTTACGCAATGAAAAACGCGGATAGTAGCATATTGCACGTCCCGGATGGCATACCGTGTCCCAATCCTGCGCTCGAATTACTATAAAACCACACACTCGTACAGACCCCTCACCGACATAGATTGCCAGCCCATTTTCACACTCACTATAGCATTGGATTGATGACCACAGATGTCCTAATCCCCTAAAAGACATAACAGCAACAGAACCCACGTTATTTTTTTACAATTTGCTTTACGTCGCACCGACACAGATAGGTCTTATGGCGACGATGGGACAGGAAAGGGCTATGAATTGGAAGGAAGCAGCCGTGGTCTTAATTATGGTACAGCCCAAGCATTTGCCTGGTGTGAAAATTGAAAACCACGCGATAACATCTTCAGGGTTGCCGACAGTGGGGTTCAAACCCACTATCTCCCGAATACAGGATACTGGCCACACTTAAGCGACTGAAGCTATCGCGCTCAGTAAACCCACATTAACACCGGCCGGGACCGATCACCAAGGATATCTGAAGCCCCTGAAACGGAAGAAAATTCTAACAATTCATCGTGGAGAGGCTGCCCGTCAACAAACACAAAACCAGTCTCAAGAGAATGTTATGTAACATGGCGTGGCCTAGTAGCGACAGCCTTCGGCTGCTATCCTTCACAGATGCCCATAAACAAAACCAATTTGGAAATTATATCATCTTTTAGTAATTCTTGGAAGTTACTTTCGTGAGCAAAGGGATTACTTTTAGTGAAAGTAATACGACTTATTGTGAATGGATAGCTTTACTTCGTTAACTGTCATTTTACGCACCATTCTTTCTAAACTGGTTTTGTTTATATATATGGGCATCTGTTCTACGACAACAGTTGAAGGCTACCGCTACTAACTAATATACAGTATATATTGGTTCGTCACATCGTTCTTGGCTCCTATAAGACATATCTGCACTAACGGCTATTGTGCTATGTATGACATTGACATATTTTCTTGCAAATTACATGTTCTTAAAATCATCTTAAAAGCTTGTAAATTAAATTATAGATACCGGTTCAATGAAACTGTTTTTATATATGTTTTATATTCTAGGTTTTATAAGTGTTGTCTTTCTCGCATTCACTTGTAGCACTGACAAGCACAGATTATCATAACGCTTATTCAAGAATTAGCACTCTATATTAAACTTATTTAACGTTACTACCACGAAGGTGAATTACTTATATCGTTGTAAATATAGTGAATGTACTTATTATTAGAATTATAATTAACATGTATACATCATGTATGTATTTCTTATTATCGGTTTTGCTATCTGTCAGAAAGACAATATATAAATGAATACTTATACATCAGCTGGGGAGAATAGCGGACTAGATAAATTTGCGTTTAAATTTTAACGTATTTCTTCCTTTCTCTAATGTTTCAGCATGTTGTGAGAGAATTAGTGATGATTACTGTTTTAAGGGGAAGTACAACTGAGCAACCATCGTCTATTTAAATAAATCACAGGAAAAATAGAAGAGGACCGACACTTTAAAGAATAAAGGACTCGGTAAAAGAATGGGAAGGACCAATAAGCTCGTGAAAATGAGACTCCCTAGCCCCCGTTAACCTAAAACCGTCGAGGCGGAAGAGAACCAGTGCTGACCAAGAAAGACCGGATAAGAGAAATAAAAGCGAGGAACCTGACATAATTAATTGTAAGGAATGCCAGACTTAGCTAGGGGAACCGTGTTCACCAACCCATGCTCCCAAGTTGATAGTTTTTGGTCATCCATTCAGTCGCCTCTTATGATAGACAGGGAATATCGCGGATGTATTCTACCACCCCCACCCACAAGGGTTTGGTGTGAGGGAGTTCGGGCAGATTACACGAAGAGAAGCCTTCAAATTTGTATCCCAAAGATTTCTTTTCAGTCGAGGATTCATAATTTTCACTAGGGAAAACACACGTCCACGTGCGAGAGTTACGGCAAAAAACAAATTGTAAAGTTGTTTGCTTGGTGTTTTAAGGGGCCTAACATCGAAGGTCATCGGCCCCAAATTGTAAAGTAATAAGTACGTAACTGAAGGGACAATGGTCAGCAATGAATGGGGCTCGTGGTGAGGAGATGAGCAGGGAGCGGGCAGATAATAGCTGTAACTTGCTCTCAGAGTTACGTTTTGTGCATCTCTGGCCTGTAGGCACAATATGTTGTCTCTATAATGAAGACAAGAATGTGATATGAATGAATGTAAATGTGTGGGACAGATGATCTTCCTGTTCGAAATTCTGCTTAGTTCCTTTCATTAAACTATAATATCTCTCTCTATATATATAAAACAAGAGTTTTGTCTGTACATTGCTCAGAATTTGAAAAGAATGGTATTTCTGTCTCGGTCATGTCCTCAGTAACAAGAAAATGCATTTTTTACATTTCCATAATTTCTGTCTGTCTGTCTATGTATGTATGTACACATCACGAGAAAACGGCTGAAGAGAATTTAATGAAAATCGGAATGTAAAGTCGGGTGATGAACCGCTACAATCTAGGCTATAAATTATTTTAATCACGTTGAGTGAAATTGTAGTTTAGGGGAAGGCTTGAAATTTAATTCTCAAATATTTCTGTTATTAGTGGTCGTGTCCTCATGAAAATCGCTAGACAAAGATGGGAAATAAGTCGCTACAATATAGGCTATACACGCTGAGAAAAATGGTAGTTTAGGGGAAGGCCTAAAATTTAATTGTCAAATATTTATTTTATCAGTGGTCGTATCTTCACGAAAATTGGTATGCAAAGTCGGGAAATAGGTCGCTATATCTAGGCTATCAATAATGTTATTCACACTGAATGAAATGGTAGTTTAGAGGAAGGCCTGAAATGTAATGTATACATCTATATAAAATAAGTGTTTTGCCTGTACATTGCTCAGAATTTGAAATGAGTGGTATTTCTGTATCTGTCATGTCCACAGTAACAAAGAACTGCATTTTTTACTTTTCCATAATGTCTGTCTGTCTGTCTGTCTGTCTGTCTGTCTGTCTGTCTGTCTGTCTGTCTGTCTGTCTGTCTGTCTGTCTGTCTGTCTGTCTGTCTGTCTGTCTGTCTGTCTGTCTGTCTGTCTGTCTGTCTGCATGTACACGCATCATGATAAAACGGCTGAAGATAATTTAAAGAAAATCGGTATGTAATGTTGGGTGATGAACCACTGCAATCTAGGCTGAAAATTATTTTATTCGCGCTGAGTGAAATGGTAGTTTAGGGGAAGGTCTGAAATGTAAATCTCAAATAAGTTATTTATGTTATTAGTGGTCGCATCGATAAATACTACATAACTAACATAACTTTAGTTATGTCGTAAGTTAGTAGTAATTATGTAAGAAATTAAATTTCCGATCACTTATGTCTTATACATTGTTACCGTACCGCATATAATCGAAGATATTCATGAATTTGGATTTTTGTTACAAAGTCCATATCAGCGCCGAGTCACGAGAAAATGGGTAAACAGAATTTAGTGAAAATCGGTATGTAAAGTCTGAGAATAAGGAACTACAGTCTACGATATAAATTACTTTGTAAGACACCCTAATATCACAGAGTCAAAAGAAAACTAATGTGAAGGCCTGCAATATAGAAAGCTCATAAACTTTATCAACTTTATCTACATTGACCATTGTTTGTTGCGATGTGCTTTTTGTCTTCTGTTTCCTCTCATCTCCGATAGATAGGATTACTGCAGCGTACCGAGGTTTTTTAATTTGTTTGACGTCGCACCGACACAGGTAGGTCTTATGGCGACGATGGGATAGGAAATGAATAGTGGTGTGAAGGAAGCGGCCTTGGCTTTAAGGTACAGCCTGGTGTGACTGGTGTGAAAATGGGAAACCACGGAATGCCATTTTTTTTGCTTAACGTCGAACCGACACAGGTATGTCTTAAGGCGACGATGGGATAGGAAAGGTCTAGCAAGTGGAAAGAAGCGGCCGTGGCTTTAATTAAGGTACAGTCCAGGCATTTGCCTGGTGTGAAAATGGGAAACCACGGAAAACCATCTTCAGGGCTGCCGACAGTGGGGCTCGAACCCACTATCTCCCGAATACGATCTTCAGGGTTGCCGGCAGTGGGGTTCGAATCCACTATCTCCCGGATGCAAACTCACAGTTGCGCGCCTGTAACCACACGGCCAACTCGCCTGATCGTACCAACTGTAACAGCCTGCCTGTTTGGCGGGAAGTAGCTGGGGTGTAAGATAACTTTCTTCTTTAGCATGCCATTCCTCTGGTTCATACATTTTCTGATATATCTGGTACGTAACACACTGGTTCATCATAGTATTCGAGCTATACAATCTCTACTCTGAGCCACTGATTGGAATGAGTAGTGTGCATATTTAACGGAATAATGACAGAGGAGTATTCACGGCAGTCTGCGACCTGGTTATTCCAGCTCTGGAACTTTGGACTCTTAGATCGACACCGTAGTACTGTTCGTTGAAAGTGAGAAAGTGTGCGGTTATTCATTTGATCGAGTATTTTATATGATAACATTGCTTTCAATCGCTACATTCCTACTGACCTTTTTGGTAATGACCTATGTTGAATTCAGTTAGGAAAACCACCAAGTCAGTCTTTCTGAGAATCCCGTAGCGAAGCACGGGTACATCAGTTAGTCATTCAAATAAAACAAAGTGTATGATCTCACCTAGTAACTGCTTCATGGCCACCGATTGGCAAATGTCTGATTGGACCCTCCGTTCTTCTTCTTCATCCAAGGCTTCACGGAGAAGGACGATTATCCGGTTCTTGATATCCACTGTGTGTTCGAACCTCCTCCGGAACGCCTGCGCAGGTGACGTGAACTCATCAACAACACAAATAAGGCTTCACACGTTAACACTTATTTCTAGAGTTCTGCCGAGTCAGTTTTAACCATTGTTACGTCACTCCAAAGCCGTTGCTAAATTAATTCTAAAAATATCTTGAAATTTGTTTGTTTTCTCGAGAAACCACTGGAAAATGAAAATCACTAACTTATTAATCATTTAAGATATCGAGTTGGAGTCTTTTTTACTCGATTCCTTAACCCAGAAAACTAGAGACGTTTTGTGACAAAACGTAAAATCCGTGAACGTTGCCACATACTTTCTTCTATTCATCTAAAATCGGAAATGGCCTATTTTTAACAAAGCTGCTAAAAGATCTCCCTCTGTTAACAGTTGGCAGCATCATGAAGAAAACTGAAAAAATGAATGGGGAAAGCTCGAAAAGAGGTCCATTCCTCTTTCTGCATTAGGAAAACCTACAACCACTTGAACGTTTTCTGTGTTCAGTTAAGCAGATTGCCAAGAACTTGTTCTTCCTAGAACTCGTATTTTCCATGCAACAAGTTTTATTGCATGTAGATAATAAATATAACATATCTAGGGTTGTGATCACTATGCGTACGACTGTCGTAGACTACAGCTCTATTTCCCACGCAACGGTTTGTTTTGCATGCTGATGATAAACATAACTTGTATCTAGTGTGATAATGACTGTGAAGACACCTATGCATAAGACTGTCGAGTCATCATCCCTGTTGCCAAAAGGATAAGAGCCCTCATCCCGCCAACTTTGCTGGTGTAATTTAGTAGTCATCAGCTTTCTGTTTTCTGTCCCCAAGGCAGTAGGTTTTTATACAACTCGAGGTCAGTAAAGGTGGATCATGGGAGACTACTGGCAAAAATGAGTGGAATTGGACTGGACAAAAGAGTGAATGGGTTGCTATATTTCTAGAAAATAGATCTCATAAAATTAGAGTAGGCGAAGCTTTATCTGATCCTGTAATAATCAAAAGGGGAATTCCTCAAGGCAGTACTGTCGGGCCTTTATGTTGTCTTATATATACTGTACATAAATGATACGAGTAAATGAGTGGAATCAGAGGTAATGCTTTTTGCGGATGATGTTATTCTGTATAGATTAATAAATATGTCACAAGATTGTGAGCAACTGCAACATGACCTCGATAATGTTGTGAGATGGACAGCAGTCAATGGTATGATGATAAACGGGGTTAAAGGTCAGGTTGTGAGTTTAACAAATAAGCAAAATCCTCTCTGTTTTAATTACTGCGTTGATGGGGTGAAAGTTCCTTTTGGGGATCATTGTAAGTATCTGGGAGTTAATATTAGGAAAGATCTTCGTTGGGGTAATCACATAAATGGGATTGTAAATAAAGGATACAGATCTCTGCACTTGGTTATGAGGGTGTCTAGGGGTTGTAGTAAGGATGTAAAGGGGAGAGCATATAAGTCTCTGCTAAGAGCCCAACTAGAGTATGGTTCCAGTGTATGGGACCCTCACCAGGATTACTTGATTCAAGAACTGGAAAAAATCTAAAGAAAAGCAGCTCGATTTGTTCTGGGTGATTTCCGACAAAAGAGTAGCGTTACAAAAATGTTGCAAAGTTTGGGCTGGTAAGAACTGGGAGAAAGAAGACGAGCTACTCGACTAGGTGATATGTTACGAGCTGTCAGTGGAGAGATGGCGTGGAATGACATTAGTAGACGAATAAGTTTGAGTGGCGTATTTAAAAGTAGGAAAGATCACAATATGAAGATAAAGTTGGAATTCAAGTGGACAAATTGGGCAAATATTCGTTTATAGGAAGGGGAGTTAGGGATTGGATTTACTTACCAAGGGAGATGTTCAATAAATTTCCAATTTCTTTGAAATCTGATAGGGAATCTGCCACCTGGGTGAGTGCCCTAAATGCAGATCAGGATTGATTGATTGATTGATTGATTGATTGATTGATTGATTGATTGATTGATTGATTGATTGATTGATTGATTGATTGATTGATTGATTGATTGATTGATTGATTGATTGATTGATTGATTGATTGATTGATTGATTGGGGGTGCGTGGCCTCCGCAGAGGCATGGTACAGATTTTCCGAGTTGATGCCTTATAGGCGACCTGCACGTCGGTGAGGATGGGATCCTACCTATGATGAATTCTAATGTTGAAGATGGCACACATACTCAGTCCCCAAGCCATCGGAATTAATCAATGAAGGTTCAAATCCACAACAGAGCTATCTTGGCAAAAGTATCTCTTAAAGTGGAAAGAGCGCTCCGTTTTTACTTTAGGATTTCTTCTTGCCATTTTCAACAAGTAGATTATCAGCATTTAATGTAAGCCCCCTTAAACAACAAGCAAGCACGCTGTCCAGACCATTTCAAAAATCAGAATACTGAACCCTTGAACTTACCATTCCGTCGTTGGTCGTCTGCCTCGGCTACTTCGGTAGAGCAATGTTGACTCGGATCTTGGGATCGTTACGAGTTTTTTTCTGTCACTTCATAGACCAATCGACAGGGTTCAGAGGAGAGCATAACTACTTGAAATGAGGAGCAAAAATGTGCTTACTAAACTTAGAGTTAACCCACACGATCCGTGGGAAATCTGACCTTCACCTAGTAGAATTCCAGATTTATATTTAATTAAGTTTATCCACCAGTCAATTATCCTATCGGATATTGGAACATCTCCCGAATGGATCCTTAATCGAACCAAATCGACTATCACTTGCTTTGGATAGGTTGCGAAATATTACTTGAAAGCATGGTGTTCATTACAAGTTAACAGCGATAGTTACAATCAAAAATAAAATTTTATCATGTACTGTCACCTCGTGACACCTTTAAGTTACAGAGGAATCCCAATGCTGTAACATGCATCACCCCAAACAGATGTTCAGAAGGAACCAACACCACTTGATCAGAGGAGATCTTCCGTTACATCGTTCTGAAGGAACACTGCGAAATGCTGGAAAACATTAATGCATTACGCGTTTAGAAAAAACGTTAAACACTGAATTTAAAGAAAAGTGATAAATCACTTGAAACTGTTCTTACTAAACCCACTTCCATGTTATGAAACAGTTACGCCGTTAATTTCGTTAAAATACAAGTCTGCAATATAAAACAAACAACAGGTAGTCTTTCCAATTCCCTATAACTACGACTACAATTACAAATCTGTCTACCTACACTTGTCCCCTTAAACCAAGCTACAAGCGATCGGTAGATCAACGTCTCACATAAATAATGTGAATAACGAAAAATGAGAATAAAATATAATAACTAACGAATCGAAGCCGCAATCGCAGTGTAAATCCTACAAAATTTAACTGTCAACACACGGCACAATCAGAACTTACCGTACACCCGAATAATAAATCTTAAAGTAAAGAAAAAGAAACAAGTAGAAACGAAAGTTCATCGAACTTGAACGAATGCGGCTAAGTAGTAGGGATCAGTCTCCATTAGCCAGGTTTCCGCGTGGGAGAGCCCTTGCATTCATGCCGCTACTGATGCAACGCTATTACGGTAGCACCTTCCAGCTAGTAAGAATTATGCCGAAACACGGCCTAAATAGTACCTGCTAATACCTTCCACACTCGTATCCACTACTGAAAACACTAACATGGTTCAAATCGATTCCCAGAGATGCCTAACCTAGAGCTTGGTTATGTACAGACGGCGTTCTAATCCTGTCGCTGAGTCAACGTTACAGTGTCTACTCATCCTTAAAGATAATTATAACACACGCATCGTCTTAAATCTATCGTTGAGCCAACGTTATGGTATCTACACATCACTCATACTGCCAGGTGAAATCGAAACTTCAACACAATGTCTGGATATTTAAATCTGATCCTCGTTGAAACCCTAACACATGATGTGAAATTCGCTACAGAAATGAACTCGAATCTGGAAATAATACTGTGTGTAATTCCTACAATAAGACGATGAAATCGAAATTAAACAACAGGTTCGAATAATTTAATCTATTTCTCATCACAATTTAAACACATGCGGCGAAGTTCGGTAAATAAAAATAAACTCAAATCTCGTTTGATATTACCGTACGTAATATCACTGAAAACAATAATCACAACCATCACGATATTCACGGCATAACTCGAGTGTGAGACTCTAACTGATCTGCAATGTCAACACTCCACACATGTATTATCGTGAACTGTCCAGTGAAGTAACTTCTCATCAACCTACTCAGGCTAAACTCTCATTCTAATAAAATTCATTCTCTCACCCGCGTTGTTTCCAGTCTGCGCGCGATGTTTTCGTCTCGTAAAAATACAGAATTAAGTATTATCTTGACTGTGTGTCAGAATGTATTTTGGGGGCCGATGACCTAGCGTTCAGGCCCCTTTAAACAACAAGCATCCACAGAATGTATTTTGTTCTTGAGGTCGGCTATCACAAAATGCACTTCGCTGGTATCCAATAGAATCGTCACCTAGACTTACCTGTCATTACCTACGGTCTTACATAAAATAATAATCATGGGGGAACATCAACTTGTTATTAAAATAGGTGCTACAACGCCCTCACTTGGATTTGACAACCCTTACATTTTTCAATCGTTTTGGATCGCTAAAGGATATCGCTCCTCTTACACAGCCTGTCTCAGAAATATTACACATGAACTTATACACCATGTCACAAAAATTCCTCTCCATTGAGCTACAGGGCTTCTTATCCTCGGCATCCTGCTTATTCTACATCACTCAGAAAACACAAGCTTACACTGTCTTTCTCATAATATTTCATTTCCATTACAATATATTCTCTTCTTGCTTGAAACTTTTAAATACAAGCGATCCCATAATCAAACAACATTATAATGATCTCAAAATTAACTTCTATAAATTTTTCCGGATCTCAGGAGCAAAATAGCATGCCGTAATTTTCTATATCACAAATGCACGGTGTCACAAAATTTAAAATTCTCCAAAATGCCAAACTTTATCATACTTTACTGGATTTCGACATAAACTGCAAATCTCGCTTACCTGACTGCTGAACGCATTATTATTATCATCTCAATTTAATCTTGACGTGAATATTATTATTATTATTATTATTATTATTATTATTATTATTATTATTATTATTATTTGACTTTATCACACTTATAATGGTTATTTTTATCGACATTATTATTACTTTTACCGGCCCGAACAATATTATTTCGCTGGTTTTCATTATAATATTTAACTTCAGCTTTTCTTGCTAGTTGCTTTACGGCTCACCGACACAGATAGGTCTTACGGCGACAATGGGATAGGAAAGGCCCAGGAGTTGGAAGGAAGCGGCCATGGCCTTAATTAAGGTACAGCCCCAGAATTTGCCTGGTGTGAAAATGGAAAACAACGGAAAAACATCTTGAGGGCTGCGGACAGTGGGATTCGAACCCACTATCTCCCGGATGCAAGCTCACAGCCGCGCGTCGCTACCTGCACGGCCAACTCGCCTGGTAAACACATTTCTTTAAAAGAAATTTAAACACAGTTTATCGTCGTCGCGGGCTGACATAAATAACAGACAGTTCGCCTCTACAATAGAATAACGAACAAGACACATCATCGTTATCGCAACATACTTACTACTACGAACGCCACATATAGGCCTATATCGCGGTGTTATGATTTATAAATTTATTTATTTAAAGGGCCAAACATTTACATCTCTAACTACAAAAAACATAATATTTGAATTAGACAGACCTGTAATTGTACCGTTTGACGTGGCGTTATCTTGGCTTCATCTTGCAAGCCAGCCACCTCTGAACTTACGCCCTCATAATGGTAGGAGTCATTCTTCGCTTTAATACTGCCTTATCAATGCACTGATTCTGCACTCGTCTTGAAGCAACACATGAATTTTCTTGAAATAATTAACGAGAAATTTTATTAGATACATACACAAAATTAAACCACACCGCCTCATGTCGAGTATTCAATTGATTCTGTTTCTGAAAAATTCCCACCTCCTCTTCACCAGGTGTTCCACAGATGTGAATGACCTTGAGACAAAGGACGTTATCTCCGCCAGACTCCAACAGTCCTCCCTTACAGATTATCAAAATAACCTTGTCCGCAATTGTTCAAAGGACTCTGACTCTGCTGTCACCCTGCGAAGTTCAGGATTCCTACAAATATTAACTTATGATATTCCCACCTACCACGATGGATGTCATAAATACAATTTTTCAATATCTAAGTTGTCTTCACTCCTCATTACCACTTTGTAAAATTTTCATCTCTTAAGCCAACCGGCTTTCGAAATTCCCCAGTCTATCTCACACATGTTAATTTTAGAAGTCCTCTCCTTGATATCACTAATTTTTGGATTTAAAAAATTATTTACTGTATATCTGAGAAAATGTTGTCATATGTTGAAATTAGCTGTTCTAGCGGTGTGAACTTTGGGGTGAAAAATTTTGATAGCCGCCTGAAGATTGAATGGTGAGGACCTTGAGAGAACTATAACGCACTTCTTTAAAAATAGTTGTTTCATTATTTGTAACATATTCTATTTTAGTCTAATCTATTTCTCCTTGCAGAGGAAAGGGCACCCAGGAAAGCTCTCCATTCCGAACGTTCTGCAACCAGTCTTTCATTTCATCTCACGTTACAGTCACTTTTTTCCTAACTATTCGTTTCCAAGTGTTTCTGGATCTTCCGCGCTTCCTTTCTTCTTTTGGACTCCATTGTAAGACCGAATTTTCAACTGTTCCGTTGCGTTTTATTAATGTGTAGCCTATCCATCTCCAATGTTTTTCTAATGTCTACATCAATAGGCTTGTGGTTGGTTTCTATATACGAGTTTTCGTTTTTGATCACCTCAGGTTATGTTATTTTGATAGTACGCCGAAGGCAGCGATTTACGAACATATTGAGTTGGTGTGTAATTTGCTTAGTGACTCTCTATGATTCACACCTGCACAGGGGAATGGACTTCATATTTGTATTCAAAAGTCGGATCTTGGTTTTGTACGAGAGGTTGCTGTTCCTCCAAATAGGGCATAACAGAACGAATTTCCATTCGCCTTCTGGATTTGAGCATTGATGCCCTTCTCTGTGTCACCAGTTTTTGTCACTATGTTCCCAACTATTGCAATGTCTTCTATTTTCTTGCCAGATATGATGAGCTGATTGCATACAATACCATTGACTCTCACCTGTTTTGTTTTTCCAGCTTTTTTTAACTCAACAGCTGCTGCTTCTTGTTCTTACTCCAACAGATTCCTCTTCATGTTTTCAAAGTTCTTGAAGAGTAGACAGTTATCATCAGCAAAGTCCAGGTTTTAAAGGAACATATTCCATTACCAAATTGTCAATGCCAGTTGGCCTATACGAATAAAAATATATTTTAATTTGACCTACTGATGACCGCACTCTTATTTGGGATTTAGCTGTTCACGCTTAGAATGATGCTCTTCCTTGCAGATTTTGGAATTATAATATAATTTTTACATCATTTTAGTGTCTTTTAATGTGTATCTGTATGTTCGTGTTGGATTTCTAACACCAGAAATTCATAACGTCTATAATATGTGGTCTAAATGAAATAGGGAGAAATAACATTGTACATTTAGATGGTTTTTAAGAAAAGAATTCGCACAATTCTTGCAGCAAATGTTCAGATTTTAGGTGACATTTCGTATCTGAAAGTGATCTAAAATTTATGATCGTCACTGTATATAGTGCTATCTACCGTACCGGTTCACGACACATGTAGTGGCGATGGTATTGCTTTAAGATGAAGTACAACTGGGCAACAATCCTCTCTTAACACTAATCAGAAGGAAAATGGAAAAGGTCTGACCCTTCGAGAAATGAAGGTATCGGAATAAAGGGAAGGCCACGAAGGGCGTGAAAATGGAAGACTCCGTAGACTTCGTAAACCTAATACGGTAGGGGTCGAAAGAGAAGAATTCACCAAGGGAGATCGGATAGAAAATAATAATAATAATAATAATAATGAATAATAACGAGTAAATGCAAGCAATACCGGGTTTGGCTGGACTCATGGTCGCCAATTTTCGCTCCAAAGTATGGAGTCCTTGGGGTTAAACCCTTTTAGTCACCTTCTACGACAGGCAAGGGATACCGTGGATATATTCTACCACCTCCACCCACAGGGTGGACTGTAGGAGGTAGTCATAACATGTCTTAGCTGTGTATTAAGGGGAAGGCAATAATTCTAAGTTATAAGTCAAATAAACCATTCAATTACCTCAGCATCTTCTTTAATTAAAGGTGTTTGAAATTTCCTAAATATTTTTCTCCAGGTATTCTCCACTATCTTGTAATTCTTTTGTGTTGCAGCCAGTTCCCGTTTGATTTTTTCCTGAAAACAACAATATTGACCGTGCGATGAAACAGAATCTGAAGTGTACAAAATATAGGATTAAACAGCAAGGGGTTTACCAGCAAGGATACACATTGTATATGTTGTAGATATGACAATACGCATAATGAAGGTTTGAATTCAAGAAGAAGAGAAGTCTTGCTCGTGAACAGACGGGATTTTCACCTTGTTTTCTGACACGGCAAGCTTATTATCATGTCTACAACTAAAGGCTGTGAAAGCATCACTCTACAGTAAATAGTTGTTATTACTGTGTACCTTTAGGAACGACTGCAGAAGCGGCGTTTGGGAATTAGAAGTGGGGAGAGGGCAAAGAAATGTATAGACAACAAAAAGTACCCTGGTTTGGGATAAAGCGGTCGGGGGGGGGGGGGGAATTGGGAAGGGTATATAAAAACTGTCAAACAAACAAAAAATGCTACAAAATGGTACGGTTTTTTATGGTGGTGGTGGTGGTGGTGGTAATTATTTTAAGAGTAAGTACAACTAGGCAATCATCCTCTATATAACACTAATCAGAGGAGAAAAATGTAAGGGATCCGACACTTCGAAAAATGAAGGTATCAGCCAAAGGAAGACAAGGGCCACGAAGGGCGTGAAAATGAAAGACTCCCTAGGCCTCCATACGTAATATCGTCGGGGTCTGAAAAGAACAAGAGTTGACCAAGGGAGTCGGATAGGATAGATGAAAGTGAGGAGCCTGGCACAAGTAATTGGAAGCAATGCCAGGACTCAGCTGAGGGCCCCGTGGTCGCCAACCCACACCCCAAAGTTCAGAGCCCCTGGGGCCCCTTTTAGTTGCCTCTCGGTTTTTTTATGCTCTCTGAGCGAATTTTAACAGAGAGGTAAAGGTTGACTGACAGTCTACCAACTTAAGTGCGGTAATAATAGTTTTTTTGAGATTTTGATTCAATACTATACAATAAAAGGCCAGGAGCCCTAATTTAGCCAGAGAAAATAAAGGCTTTATCTATCTAAAACTTTCACCACGGAACAATATTATACCAAAACCAAACCAAACCCCATGGCACTACAGCCCTTGAAGGGCCTTGGCCTACCAAGGGACCGCTGCTCAGCCCGAAGGCCTGCAGATTACGAGGTGTCGTGTGGTCAGCACGACGAAACAATATTATACATGTATTACAATAAAATAGAAGTAACGAGTGATTATACAATTAAAAATCATTTAGTATTTGACTACACACTAATAAACTAACAGACTGACAGACTGACGAATGCGCGTGGCAAGCGGGTGAATCATACCACAGAGTCCATGACCTTGGTAAAATAATATACCCCTTCTACCCTTCCTCACAGCACATGTAAAGTCTCCACTACTTGCTGCAGTGCAATACAAATAGGTTAGCCGCGACGAACGACATTTTGTGCGTATTTCTGCTAACAATTTTGTTAATAACTGAAGAAAATACAGGGAAAAAATGAGCTGATAAGACAACGGAGCTTGTAAAATTTTTTAAAACATAATTCCTATAATTCCTAGTTTCAGCCTACTGAAACGAAATAAAAATGTAATGTTTTCTCCACAAAGTGAGGGGGTGACTGCACACCCCTCCCCTAATCGTTGCCTACTGGCTACGAGAACGTCAGAAGAGGAAAGGCAAAAGGTCCTGAATTCTGAACACCTTCCTTCTATAACAAAAAAGAAAGCAAAGTTATCTCCGTACAGACCATGAGAGTCCTTCGAGGGGTCGCCGTCGTCGTCGCCGTAAGACGTATCTGTGTCGGTGTGACGTAAAACAAGTTCTAAAAAAGACCTATCTTGTGTCGGTGCGACGTAAGGCAAATTTAAAAAAAATACTCGGTACGCAGCAGTTATCCTCTCTATCGGAGAAGAGTGGCAACAGAGACACAAACACATCACAACAAACAATGGTCAATGTAATGTTATTGTTGATCAATTGTATGAGCTTTCTATATTGCCTAGGCCTTCACATGTAGTTTACTTTTGACTCTGTGATATTAGGGTGCCTTATAAAGTTATTTATAGCGTAGACTGTGGTTTCTTATTCTCCGACTTTACATGCCAAGTTTCATTAAATTCTGTTTACCCACTTTTCTTGTGACTCGGCGCGGATATGGACTTAATAAATGAAAAACCAAATTCAAGAATATCTCTGCGATCATAGCCGGTACGATAACAATGTATAAGACATAAATGGTCGGAAATGTAATACTATATAACTTGAGTTATGTAGTATTTATCGATACGACCACTAATAACATAAATATTATTGAGAATTACATATTAGGGCTTCCCCTAAACTACCATTTCACTCAGCGTGCATACAATTAGTTTCGGCCTAGATTACAGCTACTTATTCCCCGACTTTGCATTCCGATTTCCATTAAGATAGAACCACTAATAACATAGATATTTGAGAATTTAATGTTAGGCCTTCCCCTAAACTACCATTTTTCTCAGCGTGAATACAATTCTTTATGACCTAGATTGTAGCGACTTATTCCCCAACTCGCCCACCGATTTTCGTTAAGGTACGACCACTAATAACATAAATATTTGACCATTTTTAGGCCTTCCCCTAAACTACCATTTCACTCGCCGTGAATATAATTATTTATGGCCCAGATTATAGCAACTTATTCTTCGACTGTGCCTACCGATTTTTATTAAGATATGACCACCAATAATATAAATATTTGAGAATTAAATTTTAGGCCTTCCCCTAAACTACCATTTCAGTCGTCGTGAATACAATTATTTATGACCTAGATTGTAGCGACTTATTCCCCGACTTTGTATACCGATTTTCATTAAATTCTATTCAGCCGTTTTATAGTGATGCGTGTACATACATATAGACAGACAGACAGACAGACAGACAGACAGAAATTACAGAAAACTAAAAAAAAGTGCATTTCCTTGTTACTGCTGACACGGCTGATAGAGAAATACCATCCTTTTTAAATTCTGAGCAATGTACAGACAAAACTCTTATTATATATATATACTAGCTGATGTACCCGTGCTTCGCTACGGGATTCTCAGACAGACTGACTTTGTGGTTTTCTTAACCTGAAATCAGCATAGGTCATTACAAAAACGAAAGTATCAATGTAGCGATTAAAAGCAATGCTATCATATAAAATACTCGATCAAATAGAAAGCCGCACGTTTTATCACTTTTAACGAACAGTGCTGCGGTTAGATTGCGGTGCCAATCTCATAGTCCAAAGTTCCAGAGCTGGGATGACCAGGCCGCAGATTGCCATGAACACTCATCTGCCATTATTCCGCTAAATATGCACACTGTTCATTCCAATCAGTGCCTCAGAGTAGGGTTTGAATAGCCCGAATGCTATGATGATCCAGTGTGTTACGTACCAGTAGTATCAGAAAATTTATAAACCAGGGGAATGGCATGCTAAAGAAGAAAGTTATCTAACTCCCCAGCTACTTCCCATCAATATTCAGGCAGGCTGTTACACTCTGTACGACTGGGCGAGTTGACGGTGTGCTTAGCGGTGCGCAGCTGTGAGCTAGCATCCGAGAGATAGTGGATTCGAACCCCATTGTCGGCAGCGCTGATGATGGTATTCCGTGGTTTCCCACTTTCACACCAGTCAAATGCTGGGCCTGTACCTTAATTAAGGCCTAAGGCACTTCTACCCCTTTCCTATCCCATCGTCGCCATAAAACCTATCTATGTCGGTGCGACGTAAATCAAATAAAAATACTCTGTACGCAGCAGTAATCCTATCTACCGGAGATGAGGGGCAACATATGACACAAAGCACATCACGACAAACAATGGTCAATGTAATGTTATTGTTGATCAATGTTATGAGCTTTCTATATTGTAGGCCTTCACATTTAGTTTTCTTTCGACTCTGTGATTTGTAAAATATTTAATACCATAAACTGTAGTTTCTTATTCTCCGACTTTACATACCGATTTTCATTAAATACTGTTTACCCATTTTCTGGTTACTCGGCGCTGATATGGACTTAGTAACAAAAATCCAAAATCATGAATATCTTTGTGATCATAGCCAGTACGGTAACAATGTATAAGACATGAATAATAGGAAATTTAATACTATATAACCCTAGTTATGTAGCATTCATCGATTACACCTCTAATAAGAAATATTTGAGAATTACATTTTAGGCCTTCCCCTAAACTACCATTTCACTCAGCGTGAATAATATAATTTACAGCCTAGACTATAGCGACTTATTTCCTGACTTTGCATACCAATTTTCATCAAGATAGGACTACTAATAACAACAATATTTGAGAATTATATTTTAGGCCTTCCCCTAAACTACCATTATTCTCAGCGTGAATACAATTATTGATAGCCTAGATTGTAGCAACTTATTCCCCAACTTTGCATACCCATTTTCTTTAAAATGCGACCACTAATAACATAAATAGTTGAGAATTCAATTTTAGGCCTTCGCCTAAACTACCATTTCACTCAGCGTGAGTAAAATGATTTATAGCCTAGATTGTAGAGGCTCATCCCCCGACTTCACATACCGATTTTCATTAGACCACTAATAACATAAATAGTTGAGAATTCAATTTTAGGCCTTCCCCTAAACTACCATTTCACTCAGCGTGAGTAAAATGATTTATAGCCTAGATTGTAGAGGCTCATCCCCTGACTTCACATACCGATTTTCATTAAATTCTCTTCAACCGTTTTCTCGTGATGCGTGTACATACATACAGACAGACAGACAGACAGACAGAAATTACGGAAAAGTAAAAAGTGCATTTTCTTGTTACTATGGACATGACGGATACAGAAATACCATTATTTTGAAATTCTGAGCAATGTACAGACAAAACTCTTATTTTATATATATATATATATAATGGTGATGCAATGTGTCATGCGAGTGTTTAAATGACATCTATCATTACATCATGGAGTCCGGCACGAAGGCTAAGAGGTTAGCATGCTAGTCTTTGGTCCAAGGCAGGGCCTCTCAAACGCCCAAAATCTCACGCGTGCAAACTGGGGCGCATAGGTCCTGTGCACAGTGCGTCGGTCCCGCTCGACTCGGTTCGGACCAGCGCGTCGGCTCGGGGCGACTCGGCTAAGCTTGGCTCAACTCGGCTCGGATGTAGAGCGCTGTGGAGCAAGTAAGGAAGGGGTAGACAGGTGGAGCGAGCGAGACAAGCGTTGGGAAAGAGAGAGACAGCGCTATTGCTCCAAATCGAGGAGTGGAGGTCTGCACTCTGGTCAACCAAGCGAAGTAGTCTTTTGCGCCGTGCACCGCGCAATGCACTGGTATATGCAAACTGGGAGGTGCTGATCCAAGGTGTCCCAGGTTCAATTCCCATCCGGGTCGGGGATTTTAACTTTCATTAGTTAATTTTTCAGCCTCGAAAGGTTGTTTGTGTCATCTTCACCATTAGAATTCATAGACGGGCAGGTCACGTATACTGCGTCAACTCGAAACTGCACCAGGCCTCTTGGGAGGTCACACGCCATTAATTTATTACCTATTACATCGTGGAAGAAGTTTTGAAATAAACAAGAAAATATTACGTGGTTTTGAAGCTGAATTGCTCATGAAAGAACTGCACAAGGGTCAATTTGTTAAGGAATACACCGATGGTGTAATCTCTTTTTCTTTTAAAATCAAAGGTCACTATACTTTCCTAACATTAACCTAAGGAGGAAGAGTTCCGAGGTATCAAAAATGGGGCAAGAGAATAACCACTAAAGACGGAAAAATTAAAGTTCCCGCAAACCTTGTACTGTCTCGATTGGAAGTGAACTGGAAGCTCGTTCAGGAGAGATGCAAGAGAGGTATTCCATATGAAGTGGATGGAATGCTAGACTCAGCTGAGTCCTTTTGGTCACTACGACAGCTGGTCCCTCTTAGATGGGGTCAGGGCTTAATTTCTGAAATTTTAAGTGCCGGGACGCATACCCACTCATTTTGCCTCTTTTCAACCATTGCCGCTCTCTCTCCTCTCCCATAAAAGTCACAGGTTTCGATACTTGAAAACTTGCGATATCATTGTAGGCCTATAAAGCATGTATGAACATAGGCTACATGTTCCAGTAACATTTTATTGAACAATCCCTTAAGAACAATGCGCAAAAAAAGAATACCCTGGGAGGTGCCGGAACGCTGTTCCGGCGCGTTCCAGCCGAAATTAAGTACTGGTGGTGGTGATTATTGGTTTTTTTGTTCTTTTTTTTTTTTTTTTGCTTTACGTCGCACCGACACAGGATTATTGTTTTAAGAGGAAGTACAACTAAGCAACCATCCTCTACTAACATTAGAGAGAAAAATGCCAAGGGAGTGACACTTCGAAATATGAAGGTATTGGCCAAAGATAGACAAGGGCCACGAAGGGCGTGAAAATAAAGAAACTCCCTAGGCCTCGCTCGGTACCTCATATCGCCGGGGTCGAAAAAGAACCAAGATTTGACCAACGGAGGTCGGATAGAATAAATGAGAGTGATGATATTGGCTCAATTAAGTGGAATCAATACTAGGACTCAGCTAAGGACATAATTATGGTGAATGTTGGCGATTATCACACATTTGAAACTCAAAAGTTTGATCATGAAAATCGAAAGATTGTGTCAACAGTTTAGATTTGAAAATCGTTGGAACAAAATAATTCTGAATATAGATTTAGTTAGATTAATATAGTGGTACTCATACTTACTTCACGCTGCTTACGCTCCTGTAACTCTCGTAGTATTTTTGTTTTCCATGAACTCTTCTTTTCCTTCGCCGGTTCTCTCTTTTTCGGTGGCATGTTTTATCTGGAATAAGATTGTGATCGTATTTCATAAAACAGACCGTGAATGTTGGTGCTGGTGATTACTGTTTTAACAGGAAGTACAACTAGACAACCATCCTCTATTGACATTAATTAGAATGAAAAGAAAAAGTGGTCCGATATTTCGAAGAAAAGCTGGGGAAGGATCACTGAGGGCGTGAAAATGAAAGACTCCCTATGCCCCGATACCTGATACCGTCGGGATCGGAAAAGAACAAGAGTTGACCAAAGGAGGTCGGATAGGATGTT
Source organism: Anabrus simplex (assembly GCF_040414725.1). Classification (NCBI taxonomy): domain Eukaryota; kingdom Metazoa; phylum Arthropoda; class Insecta; order Orthoptera; family Tettigoniidae; genus Anabrus; species Anabrus simplex. Next base: position 423,540,307 of record NC_090265.1, on the reverse strand, counting down.
TGAAAGCGAGGAGATTGGCTCAACTAAGTGGAAGCAATGCCAGGACTAAGCTAAGGGCCCCGTTGTCACTAAACCACGCTCCCTGGGTCCCTTTTCGTCACCTCTTACGACAGGCGGGGGTACCGTGGATGAATTTTACTGCCCCTTCCCCCACCCACAGAGGGACAGCCTCCCCTGAAAGCAACCTTACAGTTACGCGGTTCGTTCCACGCAGCCAACTCGCTTGGCCCTATGACTTAAGTGAATAATAATAATTCGTAATGGTTTCGTGTCTCGCTAACTAAGTTTAAGGTTTTCGAAGACACCGAGGTGCTGGAATTTTGTTTCACATAAGTCCTTTGCTGATAAATCTACCGGCTCGAGGCTGGCGTATTTGAGCACCTTCAAATACCACCGGACTGAGCCGGGATCGAACCCGCCTACTTTTGCTGAGAAGGCAATTCAAGTTAAGAGTAATTATTGTCTCGTTATGTTTTCCCTTAAAACGATAATCATCACTACTAACACACACACACACACACGCGCACGCACATAGTGCCACGGTTACTGGACCAATATAGTGTCCCTAATCCCAAGATGAAGTAAAGAAAGACAACAGAGATATTGCATCAGAGTGCTTATATTAATTCCCTAATTACCCTCTGATCCAATATAATAGATTACGTTCTATATGTGGTGGAGATGATTATTCTTTTAAGGGGAAATACAACCGTTTAAACATCCCCCCCCCCCTAACACTAATCAGAGGGAAAATGACAGGGGTCTGACACTTGGCAATAGAAAAGGGCCACAGAGGACGAGAATATGAGACTTCTTACGTCTCGCAAACCTAATATCCTCAGGGTCGATAGAGAACAAGAGTGTTGACCAGGAAAGGCTAGACAGCAAAGATGAAAGTGAGAGTTATGGTACAAGTAAGTGGAAGCAATACCGTGATCAGTTAGGGACCCCGCGGTCGCCAACCCATCATCCCAAGTTCAGAGCTCGTAGGTTCCTATTTTAGTCACCTCTTGCGGCAGGCAAGGGCTACCGTGGGTGTATTCTACCGCCCCTATATTTCATATGAGCTGAAAACTAGTAATTTCCGAGCAAACTCTCAGAAACTACGTGGTTTTCAAACATGGTTTGATTTTAGTACTAAGAGATAAATTTATGTAATGACCTTGACTTACCTCTTTTCTTAAGTTTCTTGCCTATTCTGAATTATTTTCGAGTTAAAGCATAATCCACCAATGATTACTACCAAAGCTAAATGAAATGATGTAGTCAATTATTTATTTACAGAGAGTCGATAGAGTTGTGAACTCAGAGAATAATAAATAAACATAAGGCATCTCAGACCGTAACATTAAAAAACATGGCGGCCGAAGTAGCCGGACTGCTGGTTTTGGCTAACACGAAAATATCACGTACATATTATAACAATGGTGGTAATTTAACTTTAGCTGTGAGCTTGCATCTGGGAGATAGTGGGTTCGAAGCCCACTGTCGGCAGCCCTGAAGATGGTTTTCCGTGGTTTCCCATTTTCACACCAGGCAAATGCTGGGGCTGTACCTTCATGAAGGCTACGGCAGCTTCCTTCCCACTCCTAGGCCTTTCATATCCCATCGTCGCCATAAGACCTATCTGTGTCGGTGCGACGCAAAGCAAATAGAAAAAAAACTTTATAAATGTAACATCATAAGGAAAAACACTGTTGCACGTATGAAAACGCTTCGCCAACAGCTACCCATAACATATACTTTTTATTTTGCTGGTGGTTTAACGTATTACTCACACATGAGAGGTTTTCGGCGACGCAAGGATGGGCAAGTTAGTGTCCATGGCCTTAATTAAGGCACAGCCCCAGTATTTGCCTGGAGTGAAAATGCGAAAACAATTTTCATGGCTGTCGATAGTGGGATTTGCACCCACTATCTCCCGAATACAAGCTCACAGCTACGCGACCATAATCACACGGCCAAATCACTCGGTCACATGTAGTACACTAGAGTCACAAATATTCTACTACAAAAGCCCCACAATAAAACAGAACAAGAAGCTGATTATTTAGAAAGTTCACTTAGTCAAATAACAACCCGCCCAGTGGCCATAATTGTAAAGGCGTCGAGTATATATGGTCTGGTACCATGGTTAACCGCTTCGAATCCCGTTCGTCGAAAAAAAATATTACCGTCAGAATGTTGGTCCCAGGTTAGGAGAATTGGTGGTATATAATTTCTAATCAGTAGTTTGCGTGCCGAAAGTATGAATTCAATTCCTAACCTCTCCGCAGTGTTCGAATGGAGTGAGGGCATATGACGCTGTTGGTGGTGATTTGTCCATCTGATGGAGACTTTAAGCCTTGAGAAGACCCCTTCCTACTATTATATATAACGTCATTAATTTTATCTCATTAACTCCTCTGATGAGTTTGACGCCAGGAAGGGTATCCGGTCGTAAAAACTCGCTACGAAGATTCATCTCGCTTCACACTCGACCACGTAGAGTTTTCTTTATTTCACGTACCTGGATATATGTACATACATGATAAAGCTGTTAAAATTATATTTATAGCATCAGTTTGAATGTGAACCGGGATTGAGTCGAACTACAGCAATGCTCCTCATATAACTATTCTTAAGTTTTCTAAGGAATAAAATATTAAGAGAAGAGAATTAAGAATATACATCGTGACTATTTTGAAGTCGATGACAAAAGAGTAGTGTGAATACATCATTTTGATATTCTGATTCATGCTGTGGTTAACTGTTATCAAGCAGACTACATCAAATTGAAGCTCATCCATGCAGGTTAAAAACTTCATTAGTGCTTGTGAAAAAGGAGGCATTTGAAGTGTGTGATGTTATTCTAAGGGAAATCAATGACAGGTTTAGCTTCACGGGACACCTTGTAGCTGCAACTTTGTTTCACTCTGAAAAATTTTCTGAATACGACAGCAAGTTCCCAGAAGAGTCTCTGAAAGCTGCAGTAAAATCCTATTCATTCATTAATGAGAACAAAATTCGCACGGAACTGTCTGTAATTTACACTAGAGAGGAGTTCTGAAATATGTCTTGTGCTATGTGTCTAATGGACTTCATTACAGACAATAATGTTTTTGCTACATTTAGTGAAAGTGTTAAATTGTTGAAAGTGCTGTCAACCATTCCGATGTCTACTGCAGAGGCAGAACGATGTTTCTCCGCTCGAAATAGAGTAAAAACATTTCTGAGGAACACTATGTCGCAAGACAGGTTGTCAGCTCTGGCAATGCTTTCAATAGAGCGAGAATTTGTAATGAGAATCAGTGACTTTAATCCAAAAGTTATTGATAAGTTTGCCAGGTGTAAGGAGAGGAGGGCAGATTTCCTGTATAAGTAGGTGAGTTGTGACTTTTTATTTATTTATTTATTTATTTATTTATTTATTTATTTATTTATTTATTTATTTATTTATTTATTTATTTATTTATTTATTTATTTATTTGTATACGTTTACTTTCGAAACCAGATACATTACAAAAGGATTTTTTTCAATACTGGAATTAGGCTACCTGAATGTGTTTCATTTCAATGTGGTAAACAAGATTATAAATTTTAAAAATGTTAATGGGTTTTAGTAATATTCCTGAAAATAGAAATGTAATATGTTTGTTTTATTTTTAATAATAAAATGTATTGTTGATGTATTGTACCCTGATGAGATATCCCCTAGTTTCATGATTTGATTTTGATATGAGAAATACAGATATATTGGAATATTAAATAAATACAGTGTCAGTTTTGTGTGGACGGGAGAATTTCAACATGATCGCGACAGTCCGGCGCCACCGTAAGCTTGTCATTAAGGGGAAGAAGGTTTCCTGGTCAAAAGATAAGAGGATTAAAATCTAGAGCTCTCAACAACAGAATAATTACTACAAGGAAGTGAAAGAGTATATATTTCGGACCAAGGCCGAGCAGGTGTATCGCCAATACCGAGAATATGACGTACCGGGTATTTTCACGCCCGAGGCATTTGGTGTGGCCACGTTTAACAGGGAGAGATTTAAAACTAACCAAAGCGGTGTTGACCAATGAGAAAATTTATCGTAGGCCGCAGATGAACCAACATAAGAAAAACTCAGAGTGAACTCCAGTTAGCTTCTCCGATAACAATAATTAAATTATTCCAACCACATGATTGAATAGAGGGGATTTTTGTGATATCGTTCCCATGTTGAATAATGGTAATCGTAATAAATTAAAGTAATGAATTCGTGGAAATGACCCACGCTATCTCGCCATTGGTCGAGATGAGCACGCCATCAGGGACGCCGAGTTAGCGCGCGAAAGGTGGAGGACAGAAATTAAGTGATATTTCCATGATCACCGAACGATATGAGTTCAGAATACGACACATGAATGTGTATCACCAGTGTATTAAGTAGGATAAAGCAAGAGATCCAACTCCGCCTGCATATGCCGATTTAGGATAACCAACCCCCCTCTCCAGAAGTTGACCGCGGATGACCCCGGCGGGAAATCAGATCGTCCATAAAAGTCCAGTAGCGGACCTCACATCACAGCAGTTCCTACCAGTACTCAGTCGTTTGAAGTCACCAGTTGTGACCGAGCGGACCTCACATCACTCAGTTCTTACCAGTCACCAGTCGTGTCAGTCGTAATGAAGTAGTTGAGACTCTGACATGTTGACTCTGTAAGTCAGTACCTCGGGACGCATTCGAAGTCAGTTAGAGCTGAAAGTACGTGAATTATTAGGAGAATGAATACGAACAGTGAAATTATCCATAGTACCGAGTGTGTATAATCAGCACAATTGTATGTTGAATTTAATGAATGTCATGTGTTTAAATAATAAATAACTAACGGAACGCCGACAGTACCTTTGGAAGGCAGTGTGCGGAGCCTGAAGTAAACACCTCAAGATAGACGGTGAATAACTATCCGAGCAGGGAATTATAGGAGCTAGGCGATGATCAAGACGGCTTGAAATAAACCAGGAAGTGCCGGTTGAAGACGCGATACGCGCCGGTTCAAATGAACGACATTTCGCCGTAATGTGTCACGACGTGTGTTTCGGGCGTATATGAAGAGTATATTGTGCGAGTGTCAGGGGTCTAGGAGCACCTATAAGTGTTTTTTTGTTATTAGTTTTTTTGTGTGTAAATTAGTGTAATAAGGTATTAATCATGGGTAGTCACCCAGAAGTGTTTTATTGTGTAAAATTTGTATTGTGCGACATGATGGACGTGTAAATCACCATGGGGCCGTAAAGCCTATATCTCCTCCGCTACGAGACAATGGAATTCTACACAGGAATGAGTACACAATTTTGATATTTAGGGGATGTTATCGCGACTAAACGGGGTTCAGTGTAAATTAATTATGGTTACTTAACATGGTCCGCTTCCCGAGTCCATGATTTTTTTTTTTTGTTAGACGGACGAACTAATTTATATTAACGTAATAATGGGTTAGATTAATTAATTTGAGCATTTGTTTGTTGTATAAAATGTAAATATGGGATATATTCTTTCAATTAATGCATGCTGTTTGTAATACTTTGACTTAAGTTCATTTCAAGTGTTAAATTCCTTTTTTGTGCTAACCCATTTATTTGATCTTCAATCACTGAGGTGATCATTTGTAATTTAATTAGGAATAATTTCTATTAGACAGCCAGATTATGAAAAAGCCAGAGTATGGAAGATTTGTGTTGCGTACGGAAGGTCATTAAAATACTAATAATAATCATGTTTGTGAGTCGACAAAGGAAAGTAAAATAATAATAATAATAATATTTGGGCGTGTGCAAGTTAAAGTATAATAATAATAATGACGGTGCTTCGCGAGTTAGCCAGTGCAGATATAATAATCAATGTGGAGATGACATGTAGCGTTAAAGACTTTCATTCGCGTAGTCAGTTTGATTTTACGTAAATTTTTGATTTTACGTTTTTGGACTTTAATTTAACCATTAAAATTTTGTTTAAAAGCGATATAGGCACGTGAATTAGAATGGTCACGATATGTTAAAAGCCCAGAATGATTTGAGCCCATATTTAGAGTTGGAAGTCATGAGGGACGAATATCCGGCGTGAAATAAGTTGAGCCGTATTGTTTGTAATGATGAAATAGATGAATCTCAAGGCCTAAGATGATATAAATGCATATGCCGGTGTTTTTAGTGGTAGAATCCACGCACCGAGGATTATTTTATGAATTAAATGTTTGAAGAGTTCCGATGAAAGGAAATGGACTTCAAATTTGAAGGAATAGTTTAGCAATCGCCGGCATTGGAGGTATTTGCCCAGCCGCGATGTGCCATAGGTTGTGAGATGTGTCTTGGGAGGACAGGTGTCCCCATATAAAATTAACGGCAGTACGAAGTTGAAGGTACGGTCCCGAATACCGCGTTGTCCCGACCGATATAAAGCAGATCTTAGTGGTTCATAACGGGATTTAACATATGTGACTAAATTCTAAAGAGTGGATATTAAAATATCATCTTTCCATTTTTAATAATAATAATAACAATAATCATACTCCAAGTGAATCTTGTCTTAAATCGAGTGCTTAGTGCCAAGATAAATCGGAATTGTAAAAGGGGTTATGCGTTAAACATATTAAGAGTGGACTACCGTGTAACAGGCGAATTTAAGTTTTTTTTAAAAAATAATAATAATAATAATAAAAACTAAGCTACTTTTTTTTTTGAAGAATAATTTTTTTTATATTTTGGAAATAATAATGATGTTGGGAGGTGAAATGAAAGATTTGAGATTTTTAACTAATAATAATAATAAATAAAATATTTGGAGAAGGAGAAGAAGAATAACCAATGAAGGTATTTTTTTATTTTATTTTTTTGATGAAAATAATAAGAGCGAGAAGTTGAAGTATTATAGCAAGGTTGATTACGGGTTACGATAATCACGATTTCCACTATTAACACTAATAATCATAATAATAATAATAATAATAATAATAATAATAATAATAATAATAATAAAAATATTTATGAGGAAGCTGATCATTATATTGTGCGGATAAATTAGGAGTAAGAACGACCCTCGTTTGAAACGTCGGCAAGGGTTGGCATATAATCATCCCGGATGACAAATGATAATAATCAAATACCGGATTATAATTAAAATTAATGATAATAATAAATTAATTGATGGTAGTCAAAGTATATGCTAATGATCAGACAGAGAATGGTAATGATATTATCTAATAATAATAGGAGGATATGCTAGGGACAGTCATCCTGTGTCGAACTGCTCCGAACCACATGTTGGGTTTTCACGGGGAGATAGCGGTAGATCCGTAAATAACCCACGGACGGCACATGTTTGCAGGGTCAGAGCAGAGTAATGAACCTTTCCGTACGTCTTGTCGTATTGACAAGTGTAAATATTAAAGTAGCTTTTGAGTTAATGAACTCTACCTGGTGTGTTTGTGAATCTGGAAATAATAGGCTAGAGTTTGTCCGTATTATAAATCCCCGTTTTTTTTCAAGGCGATAACATTTTCTACGGTGGGTGTCCGGCTCACCAGAATGTACATACCGGAAGTGTCTCATGTCCAAACGGAACGAGGAGACGACAGTAAAAAGTTACTGTCGTGCCTTCGTCGCCGAAAGAATATCTCCAGCGGTGAAACGTCCAATCATACGGATGTGAATTCGATCCCCAGTAACCAATTGGGACGAATTCACCAGATGTTTTACACTACCAGAGTAGTGAGGTAAAATCCAAGTATTATGTCATTTATTTTTCAGGATTAAAAGTGTCCCAATGTAAATTTGTCAACATGTGTAGTATGCAAAACAAGTGAATAAATTGCTCCTCATTGCAATTTCAATAGGAAACAGCTTCCATATCTTTTCATTGTAGTTAGTCCAGTATGCCCATGGAATTTAAGTTGTCACTTCCCAGTCCTATTGTGGAGTCAGAATTTTGTATCCATGAATGAGTCGTCCCCCGTAACCTTAAATTTTCATGCCCCGTTCATCCCTGTGTTCATTTGATGCGCCGATATATATAATTTTTTTTTGATATAAATTTTTTTTTATTCGTTTTCGAACTGATCACCCCTGAGATAAATGCTAGTCTGGGACTCAGGAGGTGGGCGGGTGCATAATGGCGCCCAACGTGAAAGGGCCTATTGCATCATGTTTGAGCAACGGGTGACTTTATAATTTTTTACGCAAAAAAAAAAAAAAAAATCTGAACTTTTTGTTGTATTAGCGACGATATCATTAGCGAGCAGCTCAGTGCCCGATTTCATTATAAATAGGCCCAGTTGTTTAACTTAAATGTAAACCCAATCGGGATATTTAATTAAATTTTGACCGCATCACGGTTAAGTTAAATAGTGGTTTTTGATATGTCAAGTAGTATTTCCTGTTAAAGTAAGGTTAGTTTCGAACGGGGCTAGACTTGATAATTATACAAGAGTAGTTTATTGCTATAAAGACTCATTAAATTAAAAATTCCCTATTCTATAAAATTAAAAGTTATTGTGATTTAGTGAGACTCCACATAAATGTAAATATCCATGGGCAGGAATTTTATATAGGCAAAATTTATTAGGAATACTGTATTTGGTAAAAATGTGACTGAGAACCAGATTCAAGTATTAATAAAAAGATAATGGAACTGTGTAAGTTAAATTTAAATTATTTCAAGACAGGTGACTTCAAGGTTTTCGTCATGGTATTATCGATTGTTGTTGTTGTTGTTGTCATAGTCTGGAGTGACTAATGATATGAATTTCACTCATAATGAGCACGTGATGGCAATTAATATGCAAATTTGAATTACGTTATATAAATTATTCGCTATGTGAAAGCGAAAAATATTGTTTGGTTTTGAATTTGGAAATTTGAAAATTCTAGAAAATATTAACAAGGATATAACCGTATGATAGGGCCTAGACCCAAAATTGTCGTAATCGTGTGCGATAGGATGAGAGGCTGATCGGCCCTCTTTTCTCATTTATATAATGTCAGACGAAGGTGGGGAGCGTCCCCAAGGTGAACAGTTAGAAGGACAGGGAGAGGTGAAAGCTCTCACTTTGGAAGACTTAATGCGAGTTATGGTTCTAAATAGACAGGAACTGACGGAACAAATACAGGCCGCTAATAGTTCGTTAGAAATTAAAGTGGACAAGGTGCAGGCCGCTAGTGTTTCTACTAAACAGGAACTGACATCTATAGTTCAGGCCGCGAGTGTTTCACTAGAGCGTAAAATTGAGACTAATAGACAGGAACTGACGGAACAAATACATGCCGCTAATGTTTCATTAGAAAATAAAGTCGATATGGTACAGGCCGCGTGTGAATTTAATAAAATAAAACTCACAGAACAAATAGCTGAGGTTCATGCCGCCAGTATATCACTAGGACAGGAATTACGGGACCAAATGACCCAAGTCCAAGAGGCGTGTCATTTCGCTAAGGACGAATTGAAAGGGCATATCGACTCGTGTATTATTAGTGTCAATGAAAAGGTTGACCGATTCAGGGATGAGGCGTTACTAGAACGTAACGAAATTAAGGAGAAATTAAAGGCCAGTATTCAGGAGATTTCAGCTCAGAGGTTGGTCGACCGCGAAGATTTAAAGGCGCACATCGACGAGGTGAGGGGTGAATGTCGCAAGGAAAACGATATCATCCGAAGCCACGTGGAAAGTAAAGGTGCACATACTGCAAGTACTTTGGACAGGCACGAAAAGGGAATCGATGAGTTACGAGGTGAAACTGTTCGTACCCTAGTACTAGTAGCCGGTCTCAGAAATGAAATTCAGGATATAAAGACGAATTCGGAAGATCGTAGCCGTAGACTCACACAGTGTGAGGAGGCAAATATAGCATTGTTCAGAAAGACTGATGGGTTAGCGGAACAAAGCCAAACGATCGCTGACACAGAGGTCAGAATAGTGGAACAATTTAAGGTCCACACGGGGCAGAATTCAGTGTCCAAGCAAATGTCAGACAGTAATACCGAAAGGCTGGAAGAAATTAGAAAGGATCTGGAACAGGTCAAGGCCAGGTTAGAACAGCCAGGGTCACTTCAGGACTTCCATCTCCAGTACCGAGAGTTCGAGACCCCAGACAATCAGGGCTTTCATAAAAAGGAAGGCATGTCACAAGCCGATACGACCGGACTTAAGTTTGAAGTAGGAGACGGATCGTCATCATCATCAAATGCCCTTCCGACATCTGTGGTCCACGTCATCAAAATGTCAGACGACAAACCACCTAGATACGACGCTCGAGGACATATAACCCCTAAAGGCTTCATCCGCGAGATCACTAACTATATTAGTGAAAATAAAATTCCGGCGGAGCGGCAATTACGAACTGTAGAGAAGTTTTTGGACGGAGCACCTGCAATGTGGTTCAGGGCCTTCTTATATACATTCGAGGATTTCATGGGATTCCGACAGGCGTTTTTGCAAAAATTCTGGAGTATCCAAGAACAGCAAGATCTTAGGTTGGAGTTGTATTCTAGACGTTATTCAACATCGTCCCCAACTAAATATTCAGAGTATTTCGTATCCCAATTTCATAAGATGCGGGAATTAGATAATCCGGTCAGTGAGACAGAACTCATTAGCGCTATCGGGAAGCAGTTACCATTTGAGGTCCAGCGGATGATGATTGCGTCGAATATTCAGACTGCAGTGCAAGCGGAAGCTTTGTTACGTCAATTAGATCAGACCACGTATCACTCTAACCAGAGGCAACCCAGGCCTAGAGAGCAACAGATAAATAACGTCGAGAGGCAGACGGAAACTAGAACCATCAGTACTAGAAGCCAAGGAACGAGTACCGATCCAGAACCCAAGAGGATGTATGATCCAGGATGGAGACCCCGACAATGGAATCACCGAGGAGGATTCGCGGAAAGCAACCGGCAAATGAAGCATGTTAAATTCCATGACGAAACGGGATACCGTGGATATCGGAATGGAAGGAGCGAAACTCAGCCATACCACCGAAGAAATCAGAATAACCGAAGGCATTACACGGAGGAATACCGTAGAAATGGGGACGATCGACACCCAGAAACCCAGCAGTACCTCGATGAGCTGAAGAAGAGGAAATGGAAGGAGGCAATCCAAAATCATGACCGAAAGGATGACAAGCCATGTAGTGTTTGGGACCGAGACGATAGGAAACCATACATAGAGGCGACGATACAAACTATGGAGGAGCTACATCAGGAGACCAAGCAATATTTAGAAGACAAATGGAAGAAGGAGGCAAATGGTGGTCGCAACGGGGACAGGAACGCGCCGTTGTCACATTCTCAATATAGTAGCCAGCTAAATCCAAACGCCCCTAGATTCGAGGACGAACGACAACTCGGAGCTAGGAGGAAAACGACAGAGTTTCAATAAAACAGAGGATGACCAAGAAGAAGATGAGGACGAAGGAGAGGATGATGAAGAAGAAGATGGAAGAGAAGAAGAAGTCCAACTGATCCATAGGCAAATAGAAGCAAGACCATGCCCAGAATGCGGAGAGATCGACAGTGATGTCCAAGAGTTCGTTAACAGGATCCACCTGATTCAACGAGAGAATGAAGAATTGAGACTCAATAACCAGAATCTGCGGGACGAGATCAGTCACCATCAAAAAGGAACGAAAGCAGTAATCAAATCATGATGAAAGTATGATGCGGATATATAAAAAAATCTCATGATTATCACAAGATTTTTTTTACCGAGCAACAGGAAAATGTACCCTGATGAGATATCCCCTAGTTTCATGATTTGATTTTGATATGAGAAATACAGATATATTGGAATATTAAATAAATACAGTGTCAGTTTTGTGTGGACGGGAGAATTTCAACATGATCGCGACAGTCCGGCGCCACCGTAAGCTTGTCATTAAGGGGAAGAAGGTTTCCTGGTCAAAAGATAAGAGGATTAAAATCTAGAGCTCTCAACAACAGAATAATTACTACAAGGAAGTGAAAGAGTATATATTTCGGACCAAGGCCGAGCAGGTGTATCGCCAATACCGAGAATATGACGTACCGGGTATTTTCACGCCCGAGGCATTTGGTGTGGCCACGTTTAACAGGGAGAGATTTAAAACTAACCAAAGCGGTGTTGACCAATGAGAAAATTTATCGTAGGCCGCAGATGAACCAACATAAGAAAAACTCAGAGTGAACTCCAGTTAGCTTCTCCGATAACAATAATTAAATTATTCCAACCACATGATTGAATAGAGGGGATTTTTGTGATATCGTTCCCATGTTGAATAATGGTAATCGTAATAAATTAAAGTAATGAATTCGTGGAAATGACCCACGCTATCTCGCCATTGGTCGAGATGAGCACGCCATCAGGGACGCCGAGTTAGCGCGCGAAAGGTGGAGGACAGAAATTAAGTGATATTTCCATGATCACCGAACGATATGAGTTCAGAATACGACACATGAATGTGTATCACCAGTGTATTAAGTAGGATAAAGCAAGAGATCCAACTCCGCCTGCATATGCCGATTTAGGATAACCAACCCCCCTCTCCAGAAGTTGACCGCGGATGACCCCGGCGGGAAATCAGATCGTCCATAAAAGTCCAGTAGCGGACCTCACATCACAGCAGTTCCTACCAGTACTCAGTCGTTTGAAGTCACCAGTTGTGACCGAGCGGACCTCACATCACTCAGTTCTTACCAGTCACCAGTCGTTATCGGTCACCAGTCGTGTCAGTCGTAATGAAGTAGTTGAGACTCTGACATGTTGACTCTGTAAGTCAGTACCTCGGGACGCATTCGAAGTCAGTTAGAGCTGAAAGTACGTGAATTATTAGGAGAATGAATACGAACAGTGAAATTATCCATAGTACCGAGTGTGTATAATCAGCACAATTGTATGTTGAATTTAATGAATGTCATGTGTTTAAATAATAAATAACTAACGGAACGCCGACAGTACCTTTGGAAGGCAGTGTGCGGAGCCTGAAGTAAACACCTCAAGATAGACGGTGAATAACTATCCGAGCAGGGAATTATAGGAGCTAGGCGATGATCAAGACGGCTTGAAATAAACCAGGAAGTGCCGGTTGAAGACGCGATACGCGCCGGTTCAAATGAACGACATTTCGCCGTAATGTGTCACGACGTGTGTTTCGGGCGTATATGAAGAGTATATTGTGCGAGTGTCAGGGGTCTAGGAGCACCTATAAGTGTTTTTTTGTTATTAGTTTTTTTGTGTGTAAATTAGTGTAATAAGGTATTAATCATGGGTAGTCACCCAGAAGTGTTTTATTGTGTAAAATTTGTATTGTGCGACATGATGGACGTGTAAATCACCATGGGGCCGTAAAGCCTATATCTCCTCCGCTACGAGACAATGGAATTCTACACAGGAATGAGTACACAATTTTGATATTTAGGGGATGTTATCGCGACTAAACGGGGTTCAGTGTAAATTAATTATGGTTACTTAACATGGTCCGCTTCCCGAGTCCATGATTTTTTTTTTTTGTTAGACGGACGAACTAATTTATATTAACGTAATAATGGGTTAGATTAATTAATTTGAGCATTTGTTTGTTGTATAAAATGTAAATATGGGATATATTCTTTCAATTAATGCATGCTGTTTGTAATACTTTGACTTAAGTTCATTTCAAGTGTTAAATTCCTTTTTTGTGCTAACCCATTTATTTGATCTTCAATCACTGAGGTGATCATTTGTAATTTAATTAGGAATAATTTCTATTAGACAGCCAGATTATGAAAAAGCCAGAGTATGGAAGATTTGTGTTGCGTACGGAAGGTCATTAAAATACTAATAATAATCATGTTTGTGAGTCGACAAAGGAAAGTAAAATAATAATAATAATAATATTTGGGCGTGTGCAAGTTAAAGTATAATAATAATAATGACGGTGCTTCGCGAGTTAGCCAGTGCAGATATAATAATCAATGTGGAGATGACATGTAGCGTTAAAGACTTTCATTCGCGTAGTCAGTTTGATTTTACGTAAATTTTTGATTTTACGTTTTTGGACTTTAATTTAACCATTAAAATTTTGTTTAAAAGCGATATAGGCACGTGAATTAGAATGGTCACGATATGTTAAAAGCCCAGAATGATTTGAGCCCATATTTAGAGTTGGAAGTCATGAGGGACGAATATCCGGCGTGAAATAAGTTGAGCCGTATTGTTTGTAATGATGAAATAGATGAATCTCAAGGCCTAAGATGATATAAATGCATATGCCGGTGTTTTTAGTGGTAGAATCCACGCACCGAGGATTATTTTATGAATTAAATGTTTGAAGAGTTCCGATGAAAGGAAATGGACTTCAAATTTGAAGGAATAGTTTAGCAATCGCCGGCATTGGAGGTATTTGCCCAGCCGCGATGTGCCATAGGTTGTGAGATGTGTCTTGGGAGGACAGGTGTCCCCATATAAAATTAACGGCAGTACGAAGTTGAAGGTACGGTCCCGAATACCGCGTTGTCCCGACCGATATAAAGCAGATCTTAGTGGTTCATAACGGGATTTAACATATGTGACTAAATTCTAAAGAGTGGATATTAAAATATCATCTTTCCATTTTTAATAATAATAATAACAATAATCATACTCCAAGTGAATCTTGTCTTAAATCGAGTGCTTAGTGCCAAGATAAATCGGAATTGTAAAAGGGGTTATGCGTTAAACATATTAAGAGTGGACTACCGTGTAACAGGCGAATTTAAGTTTTTTTTAAAAAATAATAATAATAATAATAAAAACTAAGCTACTTTTTTTTTTTGAAGAATAATTTTTTTTATATTTTGGAAATAATAATGATGTTGGGAGGTGAAATGAAAGATTTGAGATTTTTAACTAATAATAATAATAAATAAAATATTTGGAGAAGGAGAAGAAGAATAACCAATGAAGGTATTTTTTTATTTTATTTTTTTGATGAAAATAATAAGAGCGAGAAATTGAAGTATTATAGCAAGGTTGATTACGGGTTACGATAATCACGATTTCCACTATTAACACTAATAATCATAATAATAATAATAATAATAATAATAATAATAATAATAATAATAATAAAAATATTTATGAGGAAGCTGATCATTATATTGTGCGGATAAATTAGGAGTAAGAACGACCCTCGTTTGAAACGTCGGCAAGGGTTGGCATATAATCATCCCGGATGACAAATGATAATAATCAAATACCGGATTATAATTAAAATTAATGATAATAATAAATTAATTGATGGTAGTCAAAGTATATGCTAATGATCAGACAGAGAATGGTAATGATATTATCTAATAATAATAGGAGGATATGCTAGGGACAGTCATCCTGTGTCGAACTGCTCCGAACCACATGTTGGGTTTTCACGGGGAGATAGCGGTAGATCCGTAAATAACCCACGGACGGCACATGTTTGCAGGGTCAGAGCAGAGTAATGAACCTTTCCGTACGTCTTGTCGTATTGACAAGTGTAAATATTAAAGTAGCTTTTGAGTTAATGAACTCTACCTGGTGTGTTTGTGAATCTGGAAATAATAGGCTAGAGTTTGTCCGTATTATAAATTCCCGTTTTTTTTCAAGGCGATAACATTTTCTACGGTGGGTGTCCGGCTCACCAGAATGTACATACCGGAAGTGTCTCATGTCCAAACGGAACGAGGAGACGACAGTAAAAAGTTACTGTCGTGCCTTCGTCGCCGAAAGAATATCTCCAGCGGTGAAACGTCCAATCATACGGATGTGAATTCGATCCCCAGTAACCAATTGGGACGAATTCACCAGATGTTTTACACTACCAGAGTAGTGAGGTAAAATCCAAGTATTATGTCATTTATTTTTCAGGATTAAAAGTGTCCCAATGTAAATTTGTCAACATGTGTAGTATGCAAAACAAGTGAATAAATTGCTCCTCATTGCAATTTCAATAGGAAACAGCTTCCATATATTTTCATTGTAGTTAGTCCAGTATGCCCATGGAATTTAAGTTGTCACTTCCCAGTCCTATTGTGGAGTCAGAATTTTGTATCCATGAATGAGTCGTCCCCCGTAACCTTAAATTTTCATGCCCCGTTCATCCCTGTGTTCATTTGATGCGCCGATATATATAATTTTTTTTTGATATAAATTTTTTTTATTCGTTTTCGAACTGATCACCCCTGAGATAAATGCTAGTCTGGGACTCAGGAGGTGGGCGGGTCTAGGAGCACCTATAAGTGTTTTTTTGTTATTAGTTTTTTTGTGTGTAAATTAGTGTAATAAGGTATTAATC
Organism: Anabrus simplex; assembly: GCF_040414725.1. Classification (NCBI taxonomy): domain Eukaryota; kingdom Metazoa; phylum Arthropoda; class Insecta; order Orthoptera; family Tettigoniidae; genus Anabrus; species Anabrus simplex. Next base: position 423,524,028 of record NC_090265.1, on the reverse strand, counting down.
ATGGGTAGTCACCCAGAAGTGTTTTATTGTGTAAAATTTGTATTGTGCGACATGATGGACGTGTAAATCACCATGGGGCCGTAAAGCCTATATCTCCTCCGCTACGAGACAATGGAATTCTACACAGGAATGAGTACACAATTTTGATATTTAGGGGATGTTATCGCGACTAAACGGGGTTCAGTGTAAATTAATTATGGTTACTTAACATGGTCCGCTTCCCGAGTCCATGATTTTTTTTTTGTTAGACGGACGAACTAATTTATATTAACGTAATAATGGGTTAGATTAATTAATTTGAGCATTTGTTTGTTGTATAAAATGTAAATATGGGATATATTCTTTCAATTAATGCATGCTGTTTGTAATACTTTGACTTAAGTTCATTTCAAGTGTTAAATTCCTTTTTTGTGCTAACCCATTTATTTGATCTTCAATCACTGAGGTGATCATTTGTAATTTAATTAGGAATAATTTCTATTAGACAGCCAGATTATGAAAAAGCCAGAGTATGGAAGATTTGTGTTGCGTACGGAAGGTCATTAAAATACTAATAATAATCATGTTTGTGAGTCGACAAAGGAAAGTAAAATAATAATAATAATAATATTTGGGCGTGTGCAAGTTAAAGTATAATAATAATAATGACGGTGCTTCGCGAGTTAGCCAGTGCAGATATAATAATCAATGTGGAGATGACATGTAGCGTTAAAGACTTTCATTCGCGTAGTCAGTTTGATTTTACGTAAATTTTTGATTTTACGTTTTTGGACTTTAATTTAACCATTAAAATTTTGTTTAAAAGCGATATAGGCACGTGAATTAGAATGGTCACGATATGTTAAAAGCCCAGAATGATTTGAGCCCATATTTAGAGTTGGAAGTCATGAGGGACGAATATCCGGCGTGAAATAAGTTGAGCCGTATTGTTTGTAATGATGAAATAGATGAATCTCAAGGCCTAAGATGATATAAATGCATATGCCGGTGTTTTTAGTGGTAGAATCCACGCACCGAGGATTATTTTATGAATTAAATGTTTGAAGAGTTCCGATGAAAGGAAATGGACTTCAAATTTGAAGGAATAGTTTAGCAATCGCCGGCATTGGAGGTATTTGCCCAGCCGCGATGTGCCATAGGTTGTGAGATGTGTCTTGGGAGGACAGGTGTCCCCATATAAAATTAACGGCAGTACGAAGTTGAAGGTACGGTCCCGAATACCGCGTTGTCCCGACCGATATAAAGCAGATCTTAGTGGTTCATAACGGGATTTAACATATGTGACTAAATTCTAAAGAGTGGATATTAAAATATCATCTTTCCATTTTTAATAATAATAATAACAATAATCATACTCCAAGTGAATCTTGTCTTAAATCGAGTGCTTAGTGCCAAGATAAATCGGAATTGTAAAAGGGGTTATGCGTTAAACATATTAAGAGTGGACTACCGTGTAACAGGCGAATTTAAGTTTTTTTAAAAAAAAATAATAATAATAATAATAAAAACTAAGCTACTTTTTTTTTTGAAGAATATTTTTTTTTTTATATTTTGGAAATAATAATGATGTTGGGAGGTGAAATGAAAGATTTGAGATTTTTAACTAATAATAATAATAAATAAAATATTTGGAGAAGGAGAAGAAGAATAACCAATGAAGGTATTTTTTTATTTTATTTTTTTGATGAAAATAATAAGAGCGAGAAGTTGAAGTATTATAGCAAGGTTGATTACGGGTTACGATAATCACGATTTCCACTATTAACACTAATAATCATAATAATAATAATAATAATAATAATAATAATAATAATAAAAATATTTATGAGGAAGCTGATCATTATATTGTGCGGATAAATTAGGAGTAAGAACGACCCTCGTTTGAAACGTCGGCAAGGGTTGGCATATAATCATCCCGGATGACAAATGATAATAATCAAATACCGGATTATAATTAAAATTAATGATAATAATAAATTAATTGATGGTAGTCAAAGTATATGCTAATGATCAGACAGAGAATGGTAATGATATTATCTAATAATAATAGGAGGATATGCTAGGGACAGTCATCCTGTGTCGAACTGCTCCGAACCACATGTTGGGTTTTCACGGGGAGATAGCGGTAGATCCGTAAATAACCCACGGACGGCACATGTTTGCAGGGTCAGAGCAGAGTAATGAACCTTTCCGTACGTCTTGTCGTATTGACAAGTGTAAATATTAAAGTAGCTTTTGAGTTAATGAACTCTACCTGGTGTGTTTGTGAATCTGGAAATAATAGGCTAGAGTTTGTCCGTATTATAAATTCCCGTTTTTTTTCAAGGCGATAACATTTTCTACGGTGGGTGTCCGGCTCACCAGAATGTACATACCGGAAGTGTCTCATGTCCAAACGGAACGAGGAGACGACAGTAAAAAGTTACTGTCGTGCCTTCGTCGCCGAAAGAATATCTCCAGCGGTGAAACGTCCAATCATACGGATGTGAATTCGATCCCCAGTAACCAATTGGGACGAATTCACCAGATGTTTTACACTACCAGAGTAGTGAGGTAAAATCCAAGTATTATGTCATTTATTTTTCAGGATTAAAAGTGTCCCAATGTAAATTTGTCAACATGTGTAGTATGCAAAACAAGTGAATAAATTGCTCCTCATTGCAATTTCAATAGGAAACAGCTTCCATATCTTTTCATTGTAGTTAGTCCAGTATGCCCATGGAATTTAAGTTGTCACTTCCCAGTCCTATTGTGGAGTCAGAATTTTGTATCCATGAATGAGTCGTCCCCCGTAACCTTAAATTTTCATGCCCCGTTCATCCCTGTGTTCATTTGATGCGCCGATATATATAATTTTTTTTTGATATAAATTTTTTTTTATTCGTTTTCGAACTGATCACCCCTGAGATAAATGCTAGTCTGGGACTCAGGAGGTGGGCGGGTGCAGTATCTGGAATTGAAAATTAGCCTGTAGTTTTACTGTATTATATCATTGGTAAATATTGTGCACCACTGAACGTTTCAACCACCAGCCGCCACTGACTCAGTGGACAGATGGCGTGGAGTGACATCAGTAGACGAATAAGTTTGAGCGGTGTCTTTAGAAGTAGGAAATATCACAATATGAAGATAAACTTGGAATTCAAGAGGACAAATTGGGGCAAATATTCGTTTATAGGAAGAGGAGTTAGGGATTGGAATTACTTATCAAGGGGGATGTTCAATAAATTTCCAATTTCTTTGCAATCATTTAAGAAAAGGCTAGGAAAACAACAGACAGGGAATCTGCCACCTGGGCGACTGCCATAAATGCAGATCAATAGTGATTGATTGATTGATTGATTGATTGATTGATTGATTGATTGATTGATTGATTGATTGATTGATTGATTGATTGATTGATTGATTGATTGATTGATTGGTGAAATGACCAGCGTTTCGCCCCAGTGTACTAGTGGGCTCATCAGTTGGAACACTACACCTTTCCAAGACGCTGGCGCTAGTGTGCCGTTGGACAACACTGCAAGCCTCCTATGTAGGACAACGCAGTGACGGTGCACAAGGGGAAGCATGTGCCTTCACTTGTATAAATATCCGCCTTTGGCCTATAACAAATAATAAGGTTCCTACAAGGAACCCATAATTTAATTTCTTCGATTGCAAATGTTAAAAACATTTGAGCATTCAAGTATTTAGGCTTTTTCAATCGTGAAATGACCAGCGTTTCGCCCCAGTGTAGCAGTGGGCTCATCAGTTGGAATGCTACACCTTTCTAAGACGCTAGTGTTAGTGCGCCGTTGAGACCCAAATATCCTGTATTTTGCTTATTATCCCAGTACCGGTTTCGCTATTGCGATCCTTACCTGGGCTGTAGTGGAAAATAAGTATAAGAATGATAAATATAGTTTTTTGTTGATAGTAATAATAATAATAATAATAATAATAATAATAATAATAATAATAGGTATAATTGTTGAGCTGGCATTTGTATGGAGTGTATTATTATTGTATTGTATCTGGGGAGCGTGATTGACTTCTTTAGGACCATGGCTGTTTTATTAATTTTCCTATGTGATATGTTTCAGTGACAGGTGGTTCATGATGGTTTCCCATCCATGACTGTACGTGCCCATTGTTGCTTAACGGAAATTGTTGACGCTCAGCATACAACTGGCCTTGTCACTGTTGTGAGCACGGGATTGAAAGTAATCCCGTGTGTCAGGTGGTCTTGACACTGTAATTCTATGGAAAATGTAATATTTAAATTAAATAAGTTTGACGGTTGGAATTGTAAAGCATCGTGTTTGGCAGCATGTAATGTGTGCACCGCGACCAGTGTTTCATCTTAGTTGGTGTTATCATGAGGTGAAGGCTGATAGCGAAAGGAAGTGAGGACGTACTTGGTTTTCTTACTTAGCTTGGCTGGGGGGGGGGGGGGAGAGGATTGCTGGTTTGGTTCTTCAGGGTCTCGGCTACTCGATCCACCGAGGGGGCCCTGAGTTTCTTGGAGGTGGTTTTGGAGAAGGTTAAGAATGAGGAGGAGCAGGTTATTGTTGGATGTATTAACTTGGGAGGTGGTGGTAGTAAGTAGAGTTGGGTGAATGGTTTTCTGTTTTGGCAAGTTTGAATGAGGTTTTGGGTACGTGTTTCTGCGTTGTTTCTGTTTTAGAGCTGTTTTGAAGTATGGGCAACCAGGGAAAGATGCTGCGTGGTTTCCGTGGCAATTAGCGCAGGTCGCCTGGTCGCGTGGTACTTTGCAGTCTCTGTGGTGGTGAGGACCACCACAGCGGTTGCACCTAGTCTTATTTTTGCATATGGCTGCATGGTGATTAAGTTTTAAACAGTTGTAGCAGAGAATGGTTAGGGATGGATGTGGTGGGCGAGACTTGGCTTTGAAATGTGGTGCGGGAAGAAGGGGTGCATTGGTGCTGTTTGATTGATTTTGATTTGAGGACGGAGGAGTGTTGACTGAGGTTTGCTTGTTTTGTGAGTGGATGGTGGTACTGGTTGCTTGGATTTTCTTGTCGGATCTGTGGGGGGGGGGGGGGTAGGGGGGTATGGTTTGGGTTTGAGTATCGGAGGCTGCAGGAGATGCTTGGTGAGATTTATCTTGTGTGCTTGGAGTTGTTTGTGATTCTTGGTGCTGGATGGATGGAGTGGTTTGTGACATGGTAGTTGTGGTAAAGTAGAAGGGGTCGATTTGAGAATATTTGATCTTCTTCGGTTTTCTTCCCATGCAGTTGACATCTTGGTCCTCTTTGGAGTGCAGGTTTTTCTTGCGGTCTTGGGCCGTTGTCGTCTGGATTGCTAGTTGTGCTGTTGGTTGCATCTGAGATGTGGTGGTGGAGAGGAGTTCAGTTTGAGTAGATTGATGTGCAGTTTTTGTTGGGAGAGTTATTAGCTGATTGACATCATTATTCATGGGATTAATAATGATAGGCGTTGGAATGTTGGTCTTTTCAAGTGCTTCCAGTATGTTATGAATTGAGGAATTTCTATATGGAGTTACTAAAAGAAGATTGTTATGAGACTCTTCTATGACTGAAATATGTTCATCGAAGATGGGCATAAGGCTGGTGATGATCGTTTTCCTGGTCATTGGGACCGGGTCAGGATCTCTAAGGTTGAAGATAAGTACTTTGCATCTTGGATATACTGGGAAGGTGGTGTTCCCACGTACACAGAAAAGAGGGTCTGTGTAGTCAATATCTTCTGAGTAGCTGTCCGTGGAGTTTGATTTTTCTTCTCTCCCTGCTTTGCTTCTGTCGTTGTCTTCTTCTTCTTCTTCTTCTTGGGATGAGTGTAGGAGAGGTGGGTGGGGTGATGAACTGGGTGAGGCGGGGGAGTAGGGTGGAAAGTTTTGTCTGAGTGGACTAGGGGTGTATTGTACTGCTGACGGAGGTGGAGTGTATTGCGGTTGAGTGAGGATTGATTCTTGTGGTGGAGTAGTGTTATGTGAGTCTGGTAGGCTGTTCATGGCTTCTACTAAGGCTTGCCAGGCTTGTAGAGGGGAGTCTACACTAGCTTGCCATTCTTGTGAGTGGATCATGGTTATGAAATGTATAGAGGGTAAGATGAAACACTGGTCGGGTCAAACTCTTATTAGAGGACCGGCGTAAGGGCGCTCGCTCAGTGGGTACGGTCGGAACAGGTGTAGTTTTTCCGTATCTCAACGGGACAAGTTCCGAGCCAGTAACCACACTGAAGGCTCTGACAAATGCTCTGTGCCTGTGTATACGGGGTTTACAGACTGACAAATGCTCTGTGCCTGTGTATTCGGGGTTTACAGGCTGCTGGTTTAACTGCCTATTCTTAGTTGGCAGTTGGCTATTGTTGGCTATTGTTGGATTTGAATTAGTCCTGGCAGGTGGCCTATCTGCAGGAGCTCGCTGGTGGGTTTCTGGCGCTTGGCTGGTTGCTGGTGTTGGGCGAGCTAGGGGCTCACCGGTGGTCTGTCAGGTTGGCGGCGACGTGGCTAGCGATCTAGGTGCTATTGTCTTGGCTGCCGGTGCTTGGCTCTCTCGATGTGCTCTGTTCGAGCGCTGGGCTGAGAATTGTGTAGTGCCGTTGAGACACCACTGCAAGCCTCCTATGTAGGACAACGCAGTGACGGTGCACAAGGGGAAGCATGTGCCTTCACTTGTATAAATATCCGCCTTTGGCCTATATTTAAAAATAAATGTTTCATAGAAGGAAACCATAATTTAATGTCACCAATTGCTAATGTTAAGAACATTAAAGCTCTCAAGTATTTAGGCTTTTTCAATCATGATATGACCAGTGTTTCGCCCCAGTGTAGCAGCGGGCTCATCAGTTGGAATGCTACACCTTTCCATGACGCTGGCGCTAGTGTACTGTTGAGACACCACTGCAAGCCTCCTACGTAGGCCAACGCAGTGGCGGTGCACAAGGGGAAGCGTGCGCCTCCACTTGCATAAACGCCTGCCTTTGGCCTTTATATATATAAAAAAATAAGTTTCCTTGAAGGAAACCATCATTTAATTTCATCGATTGAAAATGTTAAAAACATTTAAGCTCTGAAGTCCTTACGCTTTTTCAATCGTGAAATTACGAGTTTTTGAATGACTTAGAGTTTTAATGAATCCAATGAGCTGTAAACTCCAGGTAGCTACGGTTAGATATGGACGATCAAAACTCCCCCGCGAGATTAACAAATTATGCTTGTTTCATTTCATCTAATAAATTGACCTTTCGACGTCATACAACTTGTATTTTTTTATACCGTGTCTCTAGAGAGAAAATAGTAAAAGAGAAATGAGAGCTTCCCGAAAAACCTCTTAAATACCGCGATCAGAAACATCGCAGCCTACTATCCTGCACAACCCACTTCACTACTTTATTCGTATTTTCATTTTCTGTATTAGAGGACATAGGTTTCGCTATTATATGCTCCAGCGTTGACTGAGAAGATGAACTGGTTGAAACATTGATAGATGCAGGTACACTTTGGAAGAGATGTATATGTTTAAGATGATATTGAAGGCTACAATACTTGTACTTCCAACATAACGTTTTACCGCACTTATTACAAAAAGCTGTTTTTCTGTCTGTCACCTCACAGCAGTCGTTTAGTTTACGTCCGGAAAATTCACCAGGTTTTCCTCGTATCGTTTCATAAGCCGTGTTTGTAACAGAAGTTCGCAAACACTGAACGAGAATATATACTGTCTGCTGTATAACAACCGCACACGAACTGAGGTTTAAGTTGTCACATTTTCTACTGAGTCTTTTTAACAATTGGTATCTGCCCATTCCCGCATTACCTGGACATTCCTGAAAATTTCTTAATGACAGTCGCTTCAAGTACTTTCCCCTCATCTTTCCGTTATACCGCCTGACTGTGTTTTGTAAAGGTCCGCAAATATACTCCAATAGTATGAGAGAAAGATCTGAACAGAAGCTTACTTTAATTATGAGTCCATCATACAATAGCTGAGGTTAGCACACCAAATGGCAAATAACAATACAATACAATACACAGGTTTTGTACCACGAAAAACAGGTAATAATAATAATAATAATAATAATAATAATAATAATAATAATAATAATAATAATAATAATAATAATCGTATGGCCTCAGCTACCGTGTGCAGATATTTAGATTTGACGCCATCTGGCTGTCTGCTCGTCAATTTCGACGTTCCGTTTTACTCTAGGCCCACTAGATGGCAGACAGAGTCAACCGGATCTCTCTTGGGCGTCTATGACTGAAATTTAATTAATTTTGTCGGGTAAATACCAAATGTATCACCAGAGATCTTTTACATGCCGACATCGTACGACATGGAGTATCGAGTGGACTTTTTTCCGCCCTTCAAAAGTCCGACTACCTCTGCCGGGTTTCAACCCGCTATTTTGGGATCCGGAGGCCGACACTCTACCACGGATCCACAGAGGCAGCACGAAAAACAGGTATTTTTCCTTCACTGAACTACAATTTTAATCAGTTCAATTAATCGACTAAAACACACTGATCGGTTAATTGGATTTTTAGATTAATCGGTTCGATTAATCGATTAAATCCACAGCTGTACATTTTATTGATTGAGGACCTTCATTATTGATTCGTTTCTGTAGGTTAGCACAAGACCGACTCCAATCCTCAGACCTTAATGCTACTCTCGATCGTTCAAAGATGGTGAATCGGGTAGCCGGAATTGTTGGAAATGTGGGTCTGTTTTGGTTTTTTGTTATCGTATGTAGTCGGTGTAATTTTATGAAAGTTGAAAATAAATGTTAGTTTCCTTGTAGAATATGAGTGTGCGAGTATATTTATATGAGTCAGCGGACACATAGGATCTGTAATTATACGCAGTAATGTGAGGAAGGGGAGTTAGGGATTGGTATAACTTACCAAGGGAGATTTTCAATAAATTTCCAATTTCTTTGCAATCATTTAAGAAAAGGCTAGGAAAACAACAGATAGGGAATCTGCCACCTGGGCGACTGCCCTAAATGCACATTAGTAGTGATTGATTAAACATGGAGAATGTGCTCGTTTTGATCGTGTTTTTACCCAATAAAGAATATGAGTGCACTAGGTGTACCACTTTTAGTCTATGACAATGCATCTCATACAACTATTCTTAGGTTTCCCACGGAATAGAACATTAGGAGAGAAATGGATTAGGAACATACATCGTGATTATTTTGAAGTCCATGACAAAACTGTAGCGTGCAGACATCATTTTGAGAATAAGTCTGAGCTTAGGGAAGCCATTTCCCTATTTAGAAACTATTCGTGTTCCTCGAAAAATATTTAGATAGAATATAATTGATATTGTGACATTCCGTCAGTGTCTATGTGCTTCAAAGTGTCGAGTGATTTAGATGCGAGTGTATTTTACAATAATCTGTGCTTTGCCTGCGGAAATGTTTGGCTGGATGTTGGAGTATAACAGTGTGACAGATGGAGCAATCTGTATACTGTTGTATGTATGTTCAGTCCGTCAGCGATGCCGCTGGTGGGATCCTCAACAGCTCTGCCATCAGCTGTCATAGATGGCCTAGACATCACTGAAGAGACGTACTAGGGAAATGAGGAATGAGGTAGTTTCCCGCTGCTTTCCTCACCGAGCCAGAGTTGCTATTACATATCAGTTTGCCAAGCCCACTGAAATGCATACACCAACCGACCCTATGAGCAACATTTTCACACCATTCATAGCAGGGACTGGCTGCATAAGGATTGACATTATAGCATCGCTCATACCTCAGTCACTTTCATACTGTCTAAGCCAAGGATAAAACAGAGACAGATCCATGAAAGTAACAAAATTGCTCTAGCCTATACCAGAAGACACAGTGCACTGTAAACACTAGGTCCTGCCAGCAAAGGCATTGTATACTGTTACACAAAAGATATAGTGACTTAGAGGGATCAGCTGGGTTTGTAACGTAGGGTTTTGCACTACAAACACCTTCCGATTCATGCTGTAGTTATCTGTTATCAAGCAGAATGCGTCGAACTGAAGCTCGTCCATGTGGTTAAATATCACTGTTTAGTCAATAGATTGTATGCACTCATATTCTTTAATGGGTAAAAACCTATTGTCTTTAGTGTCAGAACGTTTCATTACTAAGGTTACTATAATTGTGTGAAGTGCTGTTATGCCATATGTCAACATTATGGTAACATTACCAGGGACGTTCATTGGGTTCACATAATCATTTCGGGTGTACTTGACCTGAGTGGTTAAGGCGCTGGCCTTCTGACCCCAAGTTGACAGATCCGATCCGGGTTCAGTCCGGTGGTATTTGAAGGTGCTCAGATACGTCAGCCTCGTGTAGATAGATTTACTACTACAGAACTAAATTCCGGCACTTCGACGTCTCCGAAAACCGTAAAATGTAGTTATTGGGACGTAAAGCCAATAACATTATTATTTCGGGTGAACTTCCCATTTATTGGGTGATGAATGCCTGTCAAAAGCAGATAATCATCTACAGGCCTTAAACATTGTGTTAACATACATATTTTGACATTGAAGCTGAAAGTACAGCAGAAATGCCACCCATTAGTGAAAACCAGAGGTCTCTACCTCTACCCATTCCCAGTTTAAGGTAGTTTTTGTAAGTGAAGGCATGCTTAAAAAGAGCCATATATTTATAACAAAATAAATAATAACTTGAAAACGGTTTGACCCAGTTTTCTGAATTTTGTTATACAAGCAGGTGTACCAGGTATAAATCTACCAGTTATTGCTAAAAGTCATTAAAAATTTGTATTAAAATTTTAGGGGTGTTGAATGTTTGCTGAATGTTATGAATTGGAGATAAAATGTACGAAGAAGAAAAATATTTTGAATTTCCCTCCATATGATGGCCATGCAGCCAAAGACTTTCTAGCACACTGCAGTGACCCAAGGAGAGATGTTAGGAAGATCTAGGCAGCAATGGATCTCTTTAGCAATGCAAAGAGTTGTTCATTCCTTTGGATGATTTGGGTTAAGTCATTATGGAAAAGTTTTATCGTGATAATGGGTCGTAAAAGTGTGTCAAACAAGACAAAATGGCAGATTATTGGGATGCATAAGGAGCGTAATACTTATAGAGAGATTGCAGCTTGTTCAAGTGTTTTAAAACGTGTGTGAAACAGACTGGGAAATGATTTAATGACTCCGGAACAGTGCTTGATGCCGTTTGCATTGGTCGCCCAAGAAAGACATCGCCTAGACTTGATAGAACAATATTGTTGCTGTAAGTAAGGCGAACAGAAACGCTAGCAGCAGTGACGTTTTGAGTACTGTTAAGACATTGCACAACATTGACATTAACGTAAGGACAATTTCCAGTCGCTTACAAGAAGCAAGGCTCCAATCATTTTACGCGATACGCAAGCCATTATTGAACGACATAGCCAAGAAAAGGAGATGGAAATGGTCTCTTGAAAGAAAGAATTGGCTAAGGGAAGCATGGAGAAGTGTTGTCTTTTCAGATGAATGCCGATTTGAGTTGTTTCCAAGACGAAAGATCAGAGATTGGCGAACCAAAACTGAATAGTTTCTTCCATCCTGTGTGGCACCAGCTGTTCAGCAAGGAGGTGATTCGATAATGATATGGCGTTGCATCACTTCTGAAGGATCAGGGGAATGCAGGATTGTTGCTGGGTGAATGAACAGTATCCAATATTGTGAGAAAATGGAGGAAGTGATGCTGCCTTCAGCAACACGTCTACTGGGAAGCAACTTCATTTTTCAGCAGGACAATGCCCCTTGCCACAAATCCAAGGTCAGGCCTGAACCCTATACAGAACCTCTGGAACTCTATGGCCTACAAGGTGGGGGAAATTAAACCTAAAAATGAGGAAGAATTGAGGTTCCAAGTCATGAATCTCTGGAGGCAGATCACCAGGGATGAGTGTGCTAAGCTAATCGACACGATGCCAGACAGGATCAAGCAATGCAAGAAGGCCAAAGGGGGCCCAATAGATTACTAATGGACTGACACCTGTTGATTAATTTTGTGTAATTTATTATTAATTCATTAGTGAGATAAATAAAAGACGTTCTATTTCCCATGGGTGTCCTTAAACTTTTTGCCAGCACTGTATGTCCGACAACAGGCCTCGAACTCTGCCTCTTCCGTGTCTCGTAACAATAAAACTTACAATATAAGGCAGAGGTGCAGAAATTTTCTCTGAACTGAGAAGCCAGCCCAACAGTTTGGGAACCAGCAAGAATCCCACCAAAATGATACCTATAAATAATCGAGTTGTGCTACATAGCGTTGACCTTGCTTTTACTTTCTCGAATCTTAACATTTAAACCGTCCAGAAATACACACTTCAAAAAATGAGGGGAACATGTTTTATAACGCCTGGTATGTGAACGTTAATTTGGTAGATAGGGTTCCAATGGTCGTGCAGCATACCTTGAGGCCTTGGTTACTCAGGGTGTGTCAAATCGAAGTTATGCTCCATCTGTAGGCGTAGCCATACATTAAAATGTCAGGTGACCCCTGAAAACAAAGTGAATAGCGGTGCGTCCGTGTGTCGTTGTGAGGTATACAGACTACTGCGGTCATCTGAGCACGTTGTACGTAAACCAGCACATCCCATGAGACATCTTAACGAGGTTTAAGTCGCAAAGGCCGTCACTTTGATCCAGGAAGGATGGACTTTTCGTCGTGTTGCCGTGGATCTCAATGTTTCTCCGTCAGTTATTCAACGCTTGTGGAATCGCTACAGTGAGATAGGCCAGTTCACAAGTACAGACGAATCCAGACTTCCCCTGACACAGCGTGATGGACGTCAACGTGTATGGAGACGCCGTGGTGAGTAGTACATGCCAAATGTTGTCCAGGAAGGTGACCGATTCGGACAAGGTTCTGTGATAGTGTGGGGTGGCATCAGTATTGATGGACGTACGGATCTTGTCGTCGTCCGTGGTAATCTTACCGCTGCGGGGTACATCGAGCAAATACTGCCACAGCATGTGTTGGTTGCTGCATACGGTGTTGGCCCTGAATTCTTACTCATGCACGACAATGCCAGGGCTCATGTAGCGCGCATCACCAGAGTTGTCTTGCGAGAACTGGATATTCAAGAAATAGAATGGCCAACGGTGAGTCCTGACCTTAATCCCATCGAACATGTGTGAGATAGGCTTGACAGAAGTGTTCGTGGGCGTCCTGTTCCACTGCAGAATCTCCAAGACCTCGAACAGGCTCTCATTGAAGAATGGGACCTTATACCGCAACGTGACCTCCAACGACTTGTACGCAGCATGCCACGTAGGTGTCAAGCTGTGATAAATGCTCGTGGAGGACATACATCATACTGAAGCTCCCCAACTGTGATAACAATCCACCCTGGAGGACTGTTATTACATTGTTTTCACCCCTATTTGGGCATTTCCGTTTGTGTTCTGAAAATGAGCGCGAATCCATCGGTGTTCTTTTGTATAAGAGCTATAGTGGGACTGTAAGCACTAGTGTCAGTTTTGTATGACAACATTCAGAAGATACTGAACATATTCAGAATAATGACCTCATTCTTGCATGGTCGTTTGCGACCACGCATGTGCCTTGTGGTCTTGCTACTAAACAATCACTGGTCCATAGCACTTGCAGGATCAAATTCATTTACTGAAGGTACATTAATTAAATCACAACAACTTGTGTTTTAATGATAATCTGAATCTGTCTTATATAAGGTTCATCTAATTCAATCCTTGCTCACACGATGCTGTAGAGACTGGAAGAATACACACATAAACTCATACCACTCATTTTGTCTATTATTATTATTATTATTATTATTATTATTATTATCATTCAAGTGATAGGCTATGTTGTTATATTATTTTGGTCAAGGTTTTCTGTTCTATATTTTAATTCTCTGCAAGTGGGGCTAAATCTGTTTAATGGCATTGTATTGTGATTTCTTTTGTAATTACTGGAAATGTGTTACTTTTCTTTATGCAAGAAATATAACTATGTAGCCTGTATCTTGTAAGTTATTTATAATGCCTTTTAAAAATACATTATGCATCTTAGATTATTTTCCTAACTAAGAAAACTTTGAAACGGTATTTATTCCTGCAGCCTGTGTACTTGCTTCATCACCGCGCCCACTTGTTTTGATCGCTTAGTATATGGCGGACGCGGCGTTTAAATAGATTCAAATATGGCGGTCCAGTAGCCACTCTATAGTCCTCTTTCTAACTCGCTGGTTCCGACCAACCCGTGTCGATGATGGCGCCCGTGGCATCGAAATACTCATTTACTTCTGTTCTTGTTTTTCTTTCTTCGTGTTAGATGATCCTTTACTTGCTGTGTGGTCGTCAGTAGGAAAGTAGTTTTTATGTCTTCGATGAAAAAAGTTTCTAGTGCCAATTCATACACCAATCGTGATCGTGTCATTTTGGATATTCGCAGAAGTTTATTTTTTAGAAGTCTTAACTTTATCGATTCTATCGCCCACAGTTCTGAGATTTTTAAATGATCCCATATTATCTGAAATCCGTAAGTAACAATTGTCATTATTTTCGCTCTGAGTCCATAGCTGTTCCAAGAGATAGGTTTGTGAGGTCTTTAATACCACAAAGAGCTCTTATTGTTGCTGAAGTTCGTTCACGGACGTGTATTCTGAATGTAGTTCCTGTTGTCTGTAGGCCGATTCCTAAGTGCCGGTACCGAAAGTTTTTTCTTTTTCTTTTTCTTTTTGAATTTCTTCTAGTTTTATCCTGCCTTCCGCAGCCATTCGTCTACCTTTTCTGAATGAATCTGTACTGTTTTGTTTCTTTTCTTTCTTAATCCGTTTACCCTCCAGGGTTGGTTTTTCTCTCGGACTCAGAGAGGGATCTCATCTCTAACACCTCAAGGGTAGTATCCTGGAGCGTGAGACTTTGGATCAGGGGATACAACTGGGAAAGAGGAGCAGTACCTCGCCCAGGTGGCCTCACTTGTTATGCTGAATATCTCTTACGTGCCAGTAAATTTACCGACACAAGGCTGACGGATTTGAGCACCTTGGGATGGGATGGGATGGGATGGGATGGGATGGGATGGGATGGGATGGGATGGGATGGGATGGGATGGGATGGGATGGGATGGGATGGGATGATCGGAAGGTACGGGCAAGGAAGAGGGAAGGGAGCGGCCGTGGCCTTAAGTTAGGTACCATCCCAGCATTTGTCTGGGAAACCACGGAAAAGCACTTTGAGGATTGCTGAGGTGGGAATCGAACACCCCTCTACTCAGCTGACCTCACGAGGCTGAGTGTACCCCGTTCCAGCCCTCGTTCCACTTTTCAAATTTCGTTGCAGAGCCAGGAATCAAACTCGGGCCTCCGAGGGTGGCAGCTAAACACACTATCTACTACACCACAGAGGCGGACTGTTTTGTTTCTATTTATTTAATAATTGATTTCATGTGCCCAGTTTTGTAGGTTATTCATTGATGCCTAAGGTCTTCCCTGTTTCTGGAGCATAGTACCATAATTATTATCTGCATATAGGAGCATTAATATATCCAGACCGTTTATGATCCTGTTCACGTCTGCTGTCGGTATGTTGATAAGTTTTGGGCTCATTGGGTCGCTTTTAGAACTCCGTTCCTTTGTGTAACTGGGTTTGAGATACATCTTCCATCATTGATCAGTAGTTTGTTCTCATTTAGCAATCTCCCGTATGATGTTTAGTGGGTCATTTTCCTCTTCAATGATTTTTCTTGTCCTTTACAGTAGGTTAGGGCTGGCTGTGGCGGTAAAGGCGTGCTCGGTTCGCCCAGAAGGACATGGGTTCGACTCCAAGTCAGGAAGTCGTAATTTTTAAGAAACAAGATTTCCACTTCCGGAGGTGCACATGGCCCTGAGGTTCACTCAGCCTACACCAAAAATGAGTACCAGATTAACTGCTGAGGGCAAAGGCGGCTGGGCTTAGAGCTAACCTCTCTACCCCATCAAGTGCCGAGGTTACGGATAATGGAAGCCTTTACCTTCCACCTCTCCAGGGGCCTTCATGGCCTGTACGGATATGACTTTGCTTTGCTTTGCTTTGCTTTCAAAGTTGGTTCTGTCTGTCTGTCTACAGAATAGAAAACTTTTTCATAGTCTACGGAAAGAGCTAAATATTTCCCTCTGGGTTGTTTTAAGGCGCCTTTTATTAATTCTGGAAGAATACCCGTGTCCTGTAGCGTCCCTCTTACTTCTCTGAATCCAAATTGTTCTATCGGGAGGTATGATTCTGCTTTTTCTCTCAGTATTTTATTGAGTATCGAGGAGAATACTTTGAAGACATTACTCTCCGGAGCTATGCTCCGATAAGAATTTGGATTATCGGTCTCTCCTTTCCCCTTATGGAGTATTTTAATTGTTGAGATCTTCCAGTTTGCCGGAACGTGTCCTTCTTCGAGGCATTTGTTAAAATAGTTTTGTCCAAAAACCTGTTAAAATATCTGTAGGGCCGTCAGATTTCACGGAAGATTTTATCACGGCCTATTGCCTTACTTTCCTTGCAGCGTCAGAGGGCCATTTGCACTTCCTTTTCGGTGATCGGCTTGATTGGTTTTGGTTCTCTAGTTAGATTGATGATGATGATGATGCTTGTTGTTTAAAGGGGCCTAACATCTCATCGGCCCCTCTAGTTAGATTAGTTTATCTTGTTTCTATTTTATTTTTGTTGAGAAGTGCGGTAAAATGTTGTTTCCAGGTGCCCGTTTGAATTCCAGCTATTGATGTTCTTGATTTCTTTAAAGCTTGAATTGGCTTCTTGAGCTTATTTTTTCGCCTTCTATCTTTGTATATGGCCTATCTGTAGATTATCCTTAGTGTAATGTTCTATTGCTATATTTAGAATTTTGAGTACTTTGCTTTTCTTGTAACACTCTTTGTCGGACCATGGTTCTGCGCTTCTCTCGGATTTATCTGTTTGTGATGATCTTATGTAGTTTATTATCTCTGCGAACGCTTACTCTGTCTTCTCTCGAACCGCTTCAATTTTCCTTCTAATTAGTGATAATGGAGGGTGGTCAGTGGCGTACGCTGAGTCCAAGACGTAGGCTACCACTAGACTTAGGTTACCCCTCTGCGATGGTTGGTTTAGTGAATGACAAGCCTTTTAAGCGTTTTGAGCTGCAACGAAGGACAGTTACCTTATCCCTTTCACTCCCGACACATATACTATGAGAATACGGGTGCGTAATTGCCATTTCCTAAGTGAATATGGCCTAAATATTACCAAAATTAATTTTTTCGCATTTACAAACGCCACTAGGGGTATTTGTTGACACCTCACAATTGTGAGAGTCAGTAGTAAACCATGACCCTCACAATTGTGAGTATCAGATTCACTAAGGCAATGAGGATGGTTGAGATCGTGCATTTGTCATCCTAAAATGTGTTTCGTGAATGAAAAATCAATTTTTGCCATCATATCCTTAATTGAAGTAAATTTTTAATAGTTTGTAACCAGAAATATAACAAATTATAACAACATAAACACTGACTACAGCAGGATAAGTGTCACTTTAGGATTTGTCTTCATAACGGAATTTCTGCACTGCGTTAGTATGTCTACTTCACTGAGTAGAACAAACGGAAGCAATTACTGTATTTACTTAAAAAGAGGTAAACATTGCATTTCATGCATTGTGTGTGAGATCTCCATTGGCAGCCATGAAGTGTGCAATATAGTGGCGTCTTCAAATTATCTACAACTGGATAATTTATAACTGGATAATTTTCAAAACCATCAAGTCGTTTGTCTTTTTCGAGCATACCTGCAGGTATTTCTTGTGGGGGAGAAAGATTCCCATTCTGCTCACTGAAATCATCATACCTTTTTCTCTTGGGTCCACCTATAATACACTCTCCAATGGCCAACCGGAACATTAGTAGGTCCATCATCTCTTCTGGTACCTTCCCATTCAAGTAGCAATCCGTAAATTTGACTCACCGAAACTGGATTTCCTACTTCTATAGAAATAAATTCAGGACCAGGTTTACATTTTAATGTCTTCTTAGACCATGAGACACTTGGCGAAGGAACTGGGTTCACTGGCATTTCTATTTCAGATTCTGAACTAGAACCATCTGCACAAGGTTCTGGTTGCCATGCTGACTGGTCATCACTGTCATCAAATTTCTCAATATCTGACATGTCTAATTAATCTTAAATAGCCCCTGGATCATCTAGGAGGTTTTCTAGTGCCCTTAATTTATCTGAAAAACTACAGAGACCTTGAAGTACATTTTTTTAAAATTAGGGGCAGATAGTACAGACTGTAATGTAAATTAAAACAGTTACAACTACGTGAAAATATACTGCCAGCAAGTAAAAGTATGTTTCGAGTCTGTAATTAGTAATAGGAACAACAGACAGGTAGCTAGAGCTACTTTAACAGTAATAAATGCATGTCTGACGAACTTAAAGCCGAGTGGTACACGTACACTCCCAACACTCACAAACGTGAGTGTATAATTCGTAGATGAACTGAATATCCCGAATACTTTTAGATTGGAAATAAACGTATATAATTCAATTCTAGAGAGTATTAAGTTAATAATTTATAACGATATAATAATTAAAAGTAAACATTGACTAAAATAGAAACATAATTACCTCTTTGTGCCATCTTGTCACAGAGCAAGCAATGAGACTCCTTGTTTTCAACTTTGATTCTGAGGTATACCGCCCAACGACATTAAAGATATAGACTGCTAAACATACTCGTTACAGCGCCCCTGGTTGAAGCACAGCGAACTAACTTTTGCCTACAACTGTCATGGCGGCTGCCACTTCTTGGTCTTGACAGCTAGCCCTTATCAGTTCAATGAATTGATGAGATTATACGTTATTGCAAATTAAAGATATATTTAAGAATAAACACGACATTTTCAAACATGCTTAATGTTGCATTGATGTTATAATGAAATAAGCGCTGTGAATATGGTGAGCATTTGCTTGGTTAAAACGAGAATTACGTGTGTAGAAGAATGGATAATTCGGCGTCAAGCACTAACAATAAAGTCATTCACTACAGAAAGACATGTTATACGTACAGCAGTTCATTGAGGAATTCACACGCGTAGAGGAAGATACCCTGCCTTTTCATGACATACCTTCAGTGTCATTCTGGTATAATTTTTGAATTTTGCATCTTTGTCTGGTTTGTTACGTTTTATGCTTTTTGCTACTTATGGCTACTTTCTAAGAACTGCTGTGCGACATGCAGCACAGACGTCCGTTGGTTGCGGTGTAGAATATTTCTACGGCATCCTCTGCCTGTCGTAAGGGGCCACTAAATGGGGTAACCCCAGATTCTAAAGTTGAGAACACCTGACCCTTGGTTGAGTGTAGCATTCCTTCCACATACGGTATCCTACCAGCTTTACCACTTTAATATTTCTACCGGACCTCTCTTGGTCAAACCTCGCCTGACTTCATTCTACTGAATTCATAGCCTACATTCATTCATTTATTTATTTATTTATTTATTTATTTATTTATTTATTTATTTATTTATTTATTCATTCATTCATTCATTCATTCATTCATTCATTCATTCATTCATTCATTCTAACCTTGCACACCTTCTCAAAGACCGTACTCCATCACACAACAACTTCTGCAGAGCCTTTCTATGGCAGATTCAGAGCAAATAAGCATATGTTTTGCCTACAAGTGTCATGGCTGCCAGTGGTTCAAGTATATTCAAAGATGGCCATCAGATTAGCAGTCTATATTTTTAATGTCGTTGATACCGCCAGACTGCAGTTGTTTCACATAAACCACAACCCTCACTTTCGTGTGAGAGCGAAGTGAACGAAGTCAACAAAAAAAATTCGTATCTAGGCAATGTTAAATCTACACTCACAATTGTGAGTGCAGGGAGCGAAAGGGTTATGGATAATACAGGATAAACAGGGGTGTAATTACCCATACTACATGGCCTTAAGAGTAAAAGAGGAAAGGTTGTACATAACCGGCCATTAGCAAAAGGCAAGGAGGCGAGACTCCAACACTCCTTATAGTGTATTAGTGTATTTATTAATGAACAAAACGGGCTTCCTGCCCAGATACATGTTCACAAAGCAATAATAATAATAATAATAATAATAATAATAATAATAATAATAATAATAATAATAATAATAATAATAATAATAATACACTGAAGAAAATGGAAATTGCAACACACAGAAGGACTGGTGCTACATTGCTGCAATTGAACATACAGGACGAGTGTTCGGTTGTGATTCGATGATTACACTTTCAGGTCCCTCTGACCGCAAGTTTGGACAACAATCAATACAAGATGTGCCCACCACGAGCTGCAATACAGTGATGAATTCGTCGAGGCATGGAGTCAATAATGCCCTGGATCGCTTCCTGAGGAATTGTGGCTCATGCTTGCTGCACTGCACGGGTCAGTTGTTCCAGAGTTGTGGGTGGCTGAGGACGGTTGGCCAGTTGTCGACCCATCATGTCCCACACATGCTCAGTAGGATTGAGGTCCGGGGATCTGGCAGGCCATTCTAAGGTTGTGATGTCGAGGAGAGCTTCTCTGGAGATGCGTGCAGTATGAACCCGGGCATTGTCCTGCTGAAACATCCCATTAGCAATGTTCGACATCATAGGGACAACCACTGGATTGAGTACCCTATCAACGTACTATCGAGCAGTCATAGTGCCCTCAACAGCACTAATTGTGATTTCACATTAAAGCCAATAGCTCCCCAGACCATAATGCTTGGTGTTGGCCCTGTGTGCCTCTCGACAATAAGATCTGGGCGGCCCCTCTCCCCGGTACGTCGGCGCACACGATTCCGGCGATCACTGCGGGCAAGACAGAAGCGCGATTCATCACTAAAGACGACCCTATGCCATTCGTCGACCCACGTCGATCTTTCTCGACGCCAGGCCAACCTTACACGTCGCTGTTGTGGGGTCAATGGAACACCTTCTGCAGGGGCACGGGTTCGTAAGCCAGCTGCTCGCAGGCGATTACCAACTGTTTGTTGTGTAACGAAGGGGTGCAACAGTTGCTCGAATTTGCGCTGCTGTTGCATGGGTTTCTATCCGGGCCATCCGAATGATGCGGCGATCCTCTCTCAGAGTTGTCCGTTGCGCGGGGCCTGTGCCAGGTCTACGAGTGTGGGTACCTTCATTTGGCCACTGCTGTCAAACACGTTGTACCGTAGATGCCTGTCAGCCAATACGTGCAGCGACAGTCCTTAGCGATAATCCAGCCTCACACAGCCCAATTATCCGAGCCTTCTCAAACGGCGACAGTTGTTGAGAGCGTGCTCTTCTCTGTCGTCGAGGCATGTTTGACGGGGAACACTTCACTGCACAGACTGCAAGTCAACTACGCTACACCAGAGTCCGTATACTGGAGTTGATTCCTCCGCGACCAATCACGTGGCGAGACCTGTAGCAACAATCCAATGGGTCGGAAACTTGGATTGTTTACATACCTACTGTACATGGCATCGTTCCATATCTTGAAAATCAACACAAACGACCAATGCCTTCATGGTGTTGCAATTCCATTTTCTTAAGTGTAATAATAATAATAATAATAATAATAATAATAATAATAATAATAATAATAATAATAATAATAATAATAATAATAATAATAATATTAAACAAGTCTCTACCTACAAAACAACTAATCTAGCCCTACCCTGACCTTGCATTCACCACATGACCGTCACAACAGATAGTTCTGCAATAAAAACCGCTGACATTATGTTACAACAGATTCAGCTCCAGTCCTTGTATGCACAGTTGCCTACTTCGCAATCCTTGTTCCTTAACCCACTTATCCCGGATTTAAAGTACACCAAATGACAACAATTGCATGCTGACTTGCAGTCTCGCAGTCGGTAAGGCCTCTTATTTCGCACATACGATATTATTTACTTACTCAATTACTTCGCAGTCTGAATGCCCATCGCTGTCACTCGGTCTTACTTCACCTCCAGGCTCGAATTCTACATCCTTCACTATGAACACATCACCAGCACTTCACTTACTGCTGAAATTACCTAACGTACTCAAACCACTGGATACTGTTAAACAAGACCCCCATAAACATCATGAACACCCGTCCCCATTCCAAACACATACCCCCTTATTCCCTCCAAGCTATACTCACCACCATCGCCGTATGAATCTAATTCTTCCATTTTTCTCACACATGCATTTATAACCGCACATAAATACCTGTTCAGTTCTCCTCCGTCTTCCCTTTCCTTAATAATCCACCTTATAATACTCCGCTCGTCCCCTATTCCTAACATTTTCCGACGTTTGGCACTCAATAGCCTATTTCTGATCTTACTTGTTTCCTCACAATTACCTAATAAGTGAAAATTGTTGTTCTCTGCCCCACAAAGTATTCATACGGACTTATCTCTCCCTTTTAACCATCCCTTATTTTTATTAATCCCCATTATCCACCATATCAACCCTCTTCTGTTTAATCCCTCAACGTATCTAATATTTATCTCCGTTACTTCTTCTACTTTATTAAAACACTAAGAGAACTATTTACTCTACTTTCAGCCAATAATTTCTGCCTATACATATATTTAATTCTCCTTGACAGCACCTTCATCCCTTTAGCTTCTGTCTTCGTCCACACCTCTTCCCACATGTACCCCAAACCTATCATCTCCAAATATCCCCTAATTTTTTCTAGCCAGCCTCCCTTATACATGCTCTTCCGTTGTTGTTCATACGCGGCCTGTAATACCCTCCCCCTTCCTGTCTTTTTAAATTCATCCAATATCTAACTATTCTTTTCACACACTCAGATTCCACATTCTCCCCACACATTAATTCCGCCCCTGCATTAGCTGTGCACAGCGGCAGCCCAATCACTATCTTACCAAAGTTACTAATAATTCGTCTTAATTCATCTCTTTTCTCATCCAACAACATACTCCTGCGCCATACAATGCCCTACCTAAAATCACTGATCTCAACACTAACCTCAAGGTTTTATAACTGATACCCGGATATTTAGCTAGCAAGTTTTTGACTGAGGCTAGGGCTGCCAAACCTCTGCTTTTCGCCCTACTAATCGGATCGTTCCAAGTTCCTTTACTGAATGACTCCTAAATACTCCAACTTCCTTACTTGTTCCAACTTTTCTCCCTGCAGGACCCATTTTCCGCCCTCCCCTCTTCGTTTGTTTACCTGGGCTACTAGCGTTTTAGATTTATTCCCATTAATTCTCAAGTCCCATTTCTTCGCGAAAAGCGACACTGCATTTAAAGCTCTCTGCATCCCCCCTGAAGTTAGAGTCATCAATATTACATCATCAGCAAAAATCAATCCCGGTACCTCCAACCCATTAATTACCGGCACGGCACAATTGCTAGCCCCATGCCCATCCAAGATATCGTTAATAAATAGAATAAACAATATTGGCGATAATTTTCACCCTTGCTTTAAACCCACCTTAGACTCTAAGGGTCTGCTCAATCTATCGTCTCCCAATTTTACACAAAACCTGACCACCCTATATATTCCCTCCACTGGCCTCATCATCTTTTCTGAAACCCCCAACCTACCCAATTTCTCCAATAGAGCCTCTCTATTCACCTTATCAAACGCTTTTTCAAAATCTATTGCTGCCACATACACTTACTTCTAGACAGGCTCCTATACTTCTCTAAAACTGTCCTTACTATCATTATATTATCCACTGTTCTTTTCTTTTTCCTAAATCCCCCTTGGTAATCTGTCAATATTTCATTTCTTTCGGCCCATTCACTTAACCTGTTCGCCAACACCCCCGTGTAAATTTTACTTAAGGAGTCTAAAAGATAGATTCCTCTGTAATTGTTCAAACTGTTCTTACTACCCTTTCCCTTATATATTGGTCGTACAATTCCTATTTCCCATTCCTTCGGGTACTTCCACCCTCATAGGTTTTATTGAATAGTTTAACTATGCCCTCTTTCATTGTCACATTTTTGCTAATTTCTTTCCAAAACTTGTTGTTTATCCCGTTACGTCCCCCGTCGACTTGTTCCTGATTCTTCTTATCACCCTCAAGGTTTCTTCCCTTGTAATTTTCTTGTCCAATTTATAATTTGCCACTCTCCTATTCCTCCAAATTACTTCTTCCCCTGTCCCTCTCCACCGTTCTTCCCCCTTACCGACGAGTTATTCGCCAAAATACCCCACCCACTGAACTTCCTCAATGCTCATTCTCTCTATAGTCCTTCCAGTCTTAATTATTCTATTAATCCTTTCCCATACTTTTTCAACATTGTTAGTCTTACGATCTTTATTTATGGCTTCAGTTTGTTCCTTTAACCACGCCTTTGTACCTCACAAATTTTATTTTTATACTCCTTCCTCAACTTACAGAAAACCTCCCATTCTGCACTCCCACCTTTCTTTCTATACTCTCCTAACGCACCAAGCACCCTCCTCCGCATTCCTTCACACTCTCTATTAAACCATTCTTCACCCTCTTTCTTTTTCCTCCTTCTACATTCTACCTTCCGTGCCATCATCTTTATTGGATGTAGCAGCAATTCCAAGGCTGTATCAATATTATTCTCCTCTAATGCACCTTCCCAACCATATTTCAGAAATTGTAATTCCTCTTTTGCTACCCTATCCCAATCCCGTCCCGCTTTCTCTGACCATTTATACTTGTTATATCCACTCCCCTATTTATCCTTCATCTCAGCTTCATTTATTATATGCTTCTCTTCGCCCCTTTTCAACATAACCCACACTGGGAAATGGTGTGATTTAATCCAGTCTCCTACTTCCATCCTTACAATATCATCCAACACTCCTTCCGAGCTTAAAACCATATCTATCACACTACCACCCTTCTCGGTAACACTGGGTCAATTTCCCCGTACTGTCACCCTCCATCCATCCATTCAGAATATAAACATTTCCCGCAGCGCACATCTCTAGGAGCGTCTCCCCATAACTGTTTACAATTTCATCCTCACTACTTCTACTTTTTAACATACACCTTGCATCCTCCCTACTATATACTGGGCTCTGTTCCCCTATTCTCGCGTTCCAATCTCCGAATAACAACCTATCCTCTTCTCCTGCAAACTTCTCTCTTATCATACTAATATCCACCAATGGCTCTTCAAAAAGGTACTTATTCGCATATGCTGAACTACTAGGATGACAGTATACGAACCATAGATTTATTTTCTTCACCCTTTCCTCTACCCCTCCCGTATTCAATCTCAACCATATGGTTTCTTTCATATCTGTCTCTATATCCTCCACCAGTTCACAATTTCTTCCCTAATTAGTACTATCATCCCTCCTGGTGCGCGTCCCTTAACCCTCTCCTTTCTTCTATATTTATATTTAATCACAAACACCTTCCATGAGATCTCCCTCCCTGTTTACAGCCACGTCTCCAAGAGTGTCACAACATCGAAACTTTCTATTACTTCCCGAACTTTCTTATTTCCTAATTTGCTTATTAATCCCTCAATATTCACACATCATTTTCCAATATAGTTATAACTTTCCCTCCCACCCTTCTAAGTTTCCTCGTCTAATCTTACTCCTTGTAGTTCTCGCCCCCTCATCCCCTATCTCCATTCCTCCTATTTTACCAACCTATTCCATTCCATGCCCTCCGTATCCTCCATCCCTTTACATACTTTACCCCAAAGGTCTTTTAAACTCCTACTTCTTCCTTTACTCATAACTGCTTTACCTTCCTGCCGATCAGTCTTCTCATGTCCTTTCTTGCTCACTAAACTACTGCACTCTGCTCTCGCCGTTTCTTGCTGCTCACCCTCACTCACCCCTTCACTGTTCTGATCTTCTGTATCCACACTGCACTATCCATCCTCACCTGAGTTGATCTCAGACTCCACTCCTCGTTGTTACTTCTTTCTTCCTTCCATCTTGCCCTGTCAACTCTCCTCCCTCGGAAATAAAGCGTTCGTCCATCTCCTTGAGCTTCGCCACTGAGTGCTCCCTAACCCATCTTCCGTTTGTCACCACCAACCTCTGACCTCTTATTCTGGCCTTTAGTCCCTGATGTCTCGCTCTCCACAGGTGTCTGTTAAGAATCTTCATATTTTCACTCCCTTCCTTTCCCATGTCTCTTTTCACCTCTACTTTCTGGCTCTGTAAATTGTTACCGTTTCTTATCACAATTTCTGCCATTAGGGTTAAAAATTGTACCTAATTGGCCTCCGTCCTTTAGTTTTTTCCCACTCTCTCCACATCGTCTATGTCCACTTCACTGATCTTCATCCTATCCCGTATGACCTCTACCACATTGGTTATCAGATCAATCTTGCCTTCCCTCTCACCTTCTTCCACACCATTTATAAATATGGCTCTCTTCATTCTCTCCTGCCTTTATCCCTCCGCTTCTCTCTTCATCTTCATCACCTCCTCTTTCAGATATTTCACTTTCCCTCTTAATAACTCTATTTCCTTCTCATTGCTGCACACTCTCCCGTTCGATTCCTCAGTCTGCGTTTCTAGCCATTTCTTCATGTTCCCTATCTCCTTTCTCTGCTCCTCCATCATGTCCTTTATTTCCTGTACCTTATCCCATTGACTCTTTTCCTGTATTACTTCACTCACTACCACCTTAAGTGCTGCCAAGTCATCTATGCTGAATTTTCTGCTAGTGTTTGGGCCTGGGTTTAATTCCACCCCCACCCCCCTCCCAATAACCAGCAGCACCGCTATCACTGTCACTACCAGCACCGCTTCACCCATATTTACTCCTTCTTTTCTTAACACCCGTCAATTCTTGGTCTCCTTCCTCTGCTTCACCTGCCATTTTCCAATCGCGGCCCGGTACTGCTCAATACCAACCATGTTCGCGGCACGCACTGCACCACGCGACTTCACTCCTCGGTTGCTCAAGCTAGACTGAACACTCCTTACAGAAATTACTAAAAACCTAAGTGGGCTTACGGCCCAAAGATACAGAGGTTAATCCCATACTACAAGAGGATTTTCGACGAAGTCAAGAGCCAAGACGAGATTTACAAAATTTAGAGTTTGAAAACTTTAGTCACCCAATTCCAAGGTTGAATGGGAGACGGCAGATTGTCACCACTCATCTTTCACTTACATTATATTTTTCCCGGTAGGGAATAGAAACAGAGTCCTCAGACTTCGCCGAAAATCCTACATTTAAACCACCAGTTTACAAAATTATATTAAAAGAAAACGGCTAAAACCTTCCCCTCAAACTATCCGCAGGCGCTATCACACGTTTAGGAAAATTCTGCCTTTACCTTGTATCACTGGATATTCTTCAAGCAGGCCGCACCCCTGCCTCCTAGGCCTCCGTCAAGTCACACTCCCAGGCACTGGAGCAATTCAGACAAGACGGCCATGTAGTTCTGTAAGGGGAAGCTTCCTGATTGAATTGAACCACACTTTGCTGATAGGCTGCATTCCTGTACGCAAGAAATTTACAAGCCTTTGATATTTAGTTTACAGTAGAGGAGGAACCAGCTGAAGTGTTGACAACTTCGGTACGTTTAAAAAACAGTCTTCAGAAAAAGGTTACCAATGGCAAAAACTAAATTTTCTAAATTCTAGGTTTGTTTTTGGTGCGCGAGAGCTAGCAAATCGATGTTAGAGCCATCTAACTGTAGAGGACGAAATTCTTTTGGAGTTTACAAGTTCAAGTCCGTTGGCATAGATGGCCGTAGAGGAGGCGCGCAGTTGAAATAGCCGGGGGACCGCTGGTATTATTATTATTATTATTATTATTATTATTATTATTATTATTATTATTATTATTATTATTATTATTATCTTCATACACTTCATACACAATAAACACATCACACTACCATCCACCACATAAACACGTAATACTGATGACGTCCCACCACACAGCGTTGGCATAAGGAAGGATATTCATCCGTAAAACTAGACCTAACTACAGTACGGGCTGACTAATGAATTTAGTAATAGGACAGAAATAATAATGGCAATAATAATGTTATTTTCCCTCTGTGGGTGGGGCCGGTAGAATACACTCGCGGTATCTCTAGCCTGGGAGGGAAATTCCACCTTGAAGGTAACGCCTTCACACTGGGCAAGTTAAGGAAGAGGGTAATATGAAGTAATGAATGAGGAGGTGTGCGCGGATATTATTTAAATACCGGGGATGTGTGTAAGGAGTGAAAATTCAGAAGAGAGTACTAGGGTGGAAATTAAAAGTTAGGAGGCGTAAGGTTGTGGAGACATTGTACAATGAGATAATGAGGAGTCGGATGAGATCGAGAGGCGGAGGTGGTTGAAGGAAGAAGTTAGTTGGCGGAAGGGTGGACTGGCGGGTTGATGAGGTGGAAATAGAGGAGGGGCTTTGGTCGGCCGGGGGCGAGAACGAGTGTTGCTGGGGGGAATGTCTATTAGAGGGTGGGGTGGGGAACGAGATGGCTCTACTTTGTGAAGTTGGCGGTATATATAGGCTCCGCGTTGGATGAGGCGCTGTACATTATCTGCGGTAGGGAGGTGTAGACTGACGAGATACGTTGGACCGTTGTTGTTCTGGATTCTGAAGGCTCGGCGGGCTGGGACGCCGTCTTGATGGAGTTCCCGGAGTACTTCTTGGTCGGTGATTGAAGGGTCAACACCGCGGATAACACAGCTGTACAGGGCGTTAGAAGTCGGTAGTGGCTGCGATGATGCGGCTGCTGCAGAGGGTGTGGCAGGTGTAGTAGATGCTTCGGCTTCGGCTCGGGAAGATGCTGGTGGCGGTGGAGGGACGGCTGCTGCGAACGTGGTTGATGCTGCGTCAGGTTGCGGGGGTGATATGTACCGAGGACTACGTTGTGCTGGTGTTGAAAGTAGAGGGAGAGTGGAAGTCATATTTGGTGAAGGATGGCACGTTGCTACAGTTGTGATAGGAATGTGGGAAAAGCTATGGGTAGATGTCGTGGTGATAGTGCAGAAATAGGACGAAGACTGTTGCTGTAGTGTCCCCGGGAATGATGCGGCTGTAGCGGGCATGGTAGGTGCGTCATCAGGTGGTGGGGATGGTGTGTACCACGGACTAGATTCCACTGTGTCTTGCTGTCGGTATATATATGCGCCGTTGCTGATAAGGTGCAGGACGTCGTCTTCAGTGGGGAGCTGTCGACTGACCAGAGGTGTTTGATCAGAGCCGTTCACTATCCTGGACACGCTGCTAGCTGGGATACCCTCTGCGTGGAGTTCGCTGAGGACATCGTGGTCAGAGTAGGCAGGATTAACGTCGACAATGATACAGCTATACATGATGGGTACGCCGACTTCCTACTTTGTATCAGCCGATTTGCTTTTTTAGTGCGGCGGGGTGCTAAACTAAAGGTGAGGAGTCACCCAGGCGATCAAAAGAAGAAAAGGTGCTGTGGAATAGTGAGCAGTCCACACTGTAGAGAGATCGATTCTTCTGTGATGTATGTAATGCACACTTTCATTGAAATACAGTATGCTGGTGATTCAAATTTTGCACAATGAATGATGATGACATTACATAGATAATGACAGTTTGTATGTAAATACGATAATAAGCGTTTGGGCTTTTTTCACAGAGAACTTTGCTGTGCGTCTTCAAAAGATAATCTCGTTTGTGCACGAGTAAGAGCTCTAAAAATTAATGAAGGTTTGAATGACTTGAACTTAAGTATGCTTTACCGTTGTCTAGTAATTGGCATTCTCGTTCGCCACTAGATAGCTCCATATGCGCAGTGCGAAGCATCTCGTGATGAGGAGAATGCGAATTTGGAAAAAATCGGAAAGAAATAATAATAGTGAAAGGACACCTATAGAAATCCTTAATGGCTGGCAACCACGTATTACTTAAGTGACAAAGGGTGTCCCTGTTGAAATAAGTATTTCCACAGCTTGCCGTATAATCCCGGACCTGTAGTGTTTAGTGTGGGTAAGAGCTCGAGCATCGGGTCGGCGGATGCAGGGTGAGTCTGGGCCACTGCCGTCTCGATCCTCTTATACTGCCTGCTCTATGCCACTAGTTTAACACAGGAAAGCGCGATACCAATACTTATTCAAGTCGCCGTAAGAGTGCAGTAGTAGACGCACAATCTTCGCTGTCACTGTGGGTGTAGCACTGTGTTACTGGTGCATGAATGTGTGTGAAAAGCTGAGGCTTTTTCGTACAATTAGTAAACGTGTCTGGTCACTTCCGTTCGTACAAGAGATATTTTGTACAGAACTGTGAAATGAATTAATCATGTTATGATTATAGGTATTTCAAAAGTGATTTTAAGGTGTACTTGTTTCTTTCTGTTTGTGCAATATATATATATTTTTTGTAGAACAGAAACTTCAGATTCTTTCCCGCAAATATTCAACTGTTGTGTACCATTTTGCCAATCTCGGCAAGGTGGTACGTAGGCAGGAAAGATACGACTCCATGAAATACCGTCTAGAAGGGAATTAAGAGAAAAGCGGCGGTCGGCTTTATCTAGGCAAGGACCCAATCAAGGAAGTAATTGGATATCCTCAGATTACTCTCGCATCTTGCCTTTACACCTTATTTCAGAAGGTGATGGAGCCTCCGTGGCTCGGTCACTCCTTGTGAGATTTGTGCTGGACAAAGCGGAGGCGGGACAGGTTTTTCTCCCGGTACTCCAGTTTTCCCTGTCATATTTCATTCCGGCAACACTCTTGAATATCATTTCATTTCATATGTCATTCATTAATCATTGCCCCAGAGGAGCGCGACAGGCTTCGGCAGCCGACACAATTCCTATCCTCGCCGCTAGACGGGGGCTTCATTCATTCCATTCCTGACCCGGTCGAATGACTGGAAACAGGCAGCGGATTTTTTTTTCAGAAGATGATTAAGGCCGTGGAGGATAGTGCATTCCTTGCGATAAGAATTGTGACGGACAATCACAAAACAAACGTCTTCATGTTTAGACATTTTGGACAACCTTAAATATCCAGACGATAATATCCCAATCAAACTAAAAACAGGAAAACAATCCTAATTTGCGGGTACCGGTTCGTGTTTCTGAGGAGAGGATGGAGTGTGACATTTGCGTCAGCAACAACTCACTGCCTAGAGCTTCAATACTACTGATGTAGTTTACGAGCTTCAGTGAACATATGACCATACTGCATAGTGCTTTGTAGGCTGTCGTCATTAGAATAAGTTTGGAACATTGTGCGTCTATGCCTGCCATCTAGCGGAGAAATTTTGTCGCAGCCTAGTTGCAAAAAAACCTCGCAAAGAGCAGGCAATGTAGGAGGATCGAGACGGCGGTGGTCTGGGCCTACAAGTGGTCACGGCTGGTCCATGGACCAACAGCTCTGCAATCTGACCGGCCAACCGAGCAGAGGAGGGATGGCCACGGCTCTGCGTCTCTGAATTCGGGAGACGGAGAGGGGCTGGTCCCCACCTGCGGCTGTCTTGAAAATTGCTTTCCGTGGTTTTCCATTCTCCTGCACTAAGGTGAATGCTGATACAGTTCCTAATATAGGCAACGAAAGCCTACCCCGTCACTTTCTCCAAGCATCTCCTGGTCTGAGAGTCGGCGTCACCGTCTAAGAAGCTCACCTCCCCCTTCAAGGAAGGATTGAAAACATGTTAGTAGCAGTCGAACATCTTGGAACGCGACATAGATAGGGAGTGTTCACCTACTGCTGATTTGTCTGACTGGTTGAGACTGAAATTACGTTGGTGTTCCTTGATACGAGTACCAATGGAACCGTTATGTTTGGCCAATGTATAAATTGCCGCAAGTACAGGAAATTTTGTACACCCCAGGGTGTATTTTATATGGCTTATTACTAAGAGTGGTGCAGCCTTTGTAAGGCAGACCCTTCAACGATGACGGGCACCATGTGTTATAAAAAAAAGGAAACATGATCTTGCACGGAGAAACTTTATTTTACCGGCAGATAAAATAATACATAGTAGTACACATTGCTATTTAACATACTCTCTATTCTTTTCCAAGCTCTTGTTCTTCTACATCAAGACATTGATCTTGGTTAAGACAGAAATCTGCTTCCATTTTCTGAAGCCACGTCATGACGTTCATCCTCATGCTTCATCAACGATCCGAAGAGATGGAAATCACTGCAGGCCTGGTCGGACGGTCACCGCTCAGCCCAGCTCGACAAGGTTTGCCTTTTTCTAGATGAGATAAAGAGACTAGAACTGTGTTAGTATGTGTCTTTTTGAGGGGGGGGGGGGTGCCGTGAGGCTCCGCCCCGCCTCACAGCCCGTGGTGACCTACCTGTTTGGACAAATGACCGACAAGCGAGTACTAACGCAGGAACATAGCCTAGTACAAGAGTACAGAATAACTTGAGGTGCAAAGGCTAGTCTTCTGCCAGCTACTTCCACCCCTCCGTAAAGGAGGAGTTATGAGAAACCTCCCTAAACCCACCAGGCAATCCCATATCTCCTTTCGGCACTGGTTACCCTGTCGCGGTCATACCAAGACATCCCCGGCGCTAGACCACTGCCGCTCAAGAGCCACTGTCACCCCCGGTCCATGGCCGCCTGCAAGGCTTTCAAGGTAGAAAATGGAGAAGGTAATAAAATTAAAAAGAAATGTTGACGCGCGGTCGAGAGGGAATAAATAAAAAGTAGTCTTGCAAACGACCATGCGGATGGCCAGTAATGCGAAAGCTCTTCCCAAAGGAGCTACTTCGCATACCCCCTTCAAACTAGGATATTATCGCAGTCGCCACTTATAACATTACGGACGGACCGCATAGAGAACGTGGTGCCGCACCATTGTTGTCACAGCTCTGCTGATGGTGGTGGTGGTGAATATTGTTTTAAGAGGACGTACAACTGGGCAATCATCCTCCAATAACACTAAGCAGAGCGGGGAGGGGGTAGAGGGGATCCAACAATTAGAAAAATGAAGGTATTGGCCAAAGAAATACAAAGTCCACTACGGGCATGAAAATGAAAGACTCCCAGGGTCTGAAATGAACAAGAGTCAATCAACTGAGGTCGGGTAGGACAGATGAAAGTGAGGAGCCTGGCACAAGCAACGCCAGGGTTCAGCTAAAGACCCTGTGGTCGCCAACCCACGCTCCCAAGTCCCTGGAGCCCCTTTTAGTCGCCTCTAACGACAGGCAGGAGATATCGTGGGGGTTATTCTACTGCCCCCACCCACAAAGCAAGTTAAAGTATATTAAAGCTCTCCCACAAATTTTACGTCTGGTAGAGGAGAAATAACTTTCATGGCGAGCATCAGATCTCTGGTTTTCTGGAGGTAATTCCCGTAATATTAATGTTGTTACTACTGATTGTTTGACTAGATACTCAGGAATAGTACAGGGCAAGGTATATTGCGGAAATCACATTAAGGAGGTTGTCAAGAAAGTTTAGGGCCTACAGGTTTCTCCACACGGTTATGAGGGTATTTAGGGGTGTAGTAAGGATGCAAAGAACAGGGTTGTATAAGTCCCTTGTAAGACCCTAGTGTATGGGATCCTCACCAGGATTATTTGATACGAGAACTGGAAATGATTCAAAGGAAAGCAGCACGATTTGTTCTGGGTGTTTTCCGACAAAGGTGTAGTGTTACGAAAATGTACAAACTTTGGACTGGGAAGACTTGGGAGTAAGGAAACGAGATGCTCGACTACGTGGTATGTTTCGAGCTGTCAGTGGTGAGTTTGCGTGGAATGATATTAGTAGACGAATAAGCTTGAGTAGTGTTTTAAAAGTAGGATAGAAGTATGAAGATAAATTTGGAATTCAAGGGGCAATTGGGGCAAATATTCGTTTATAGGAAGAGGAGTTAGGGATTGGAATTATTTACCAAGGGAGAAGTTCAATATATTTCCAAATTCTTTGCAATTATTCAAGAAAAGACTAGGGAATGTGCCACCTGGACAACTACCCTAAATGCAGATCAGTGGTGATTGATTGATTGATTGATTGATTGATTGATTGATTGATTGATTGATTGATTGATTGATTGATTGATTGATTGATTGATTGATTGATTGATTGATCGATCGGTGGCTTATTCTGGGATCAAGACGTAGGCTACCAGTAGACTCAATAGTGGCACGGTATATTTTTTATTTTTCCGGAACTAATGCTTCAGTTGAAAGAGTTTCTCTCAAATGAACAAACTGTGGACATCTGAAAAATCTCACCTGAAACTTTCTACTCTTAAGGCTTTGTTAATGATCAAGTTTAACTTTTCGCAGAATTGCTTAGAGATTCATAAGTTTTTGAAATCATCACCACAGTTGTTACAGCTAATTATATCCTGTGAGAAGTACGAGTAACACTAGAATGTATCACAAGGGAAGGTATTATATTATTATAATTTTATCTTAAAATGTGTAGTGGAGAAATATTGCAATACCAACTTTGAAGTGTGAAAAATAGCTGTGTCAAAATTTGACCTCTCGTTTATGTGTAGGCTGTCGGAATCAGAGTGCCCCGCTTTGTGCCATGGAAAAAAAAATTAAATATGAATCAATAAAATTTGTTAACATTTTCGTTAAATTTGTACTGCAGGTTATAAAATTTGGTAGATGAAATGTGAATGGTTGAAAAAGTTCATACCTCTGTCGAAATACTGGAAGCGATGTATCTTGAAGAGTAATGGGTATAATGTACTGTCATTCCTTGATCCTTTCGACCAATAGAGGTGTCCGTAGTCGTCTGTTTGTTCCTCTTTCACACAGTGGAAGAATTTGGCGCAGTTTATATGTTGGAGGGTGACTAGTTATGGACAAGCGTTACAGATGAAAGTTGTTGGCAAGCAGATCTCGTCTTATCTCAAGAGGCATTTCTTTAGCGTCTACCAGTAGTGCGTTAGTAGAACTTGAATTCATGGCTCCGAGACATATTGTGAGTGCGCGGAATTGTAGGACATCTAGTTTTCGAAGAACATACTGCGGTGCGTTTCCGAAAAATATGCAACCATAATCCATAAACTATGTACAGATCGTATTAACTTTCAGCTCCCCACCATACTCGACATAGGCTACTTCGGCTCACTTTAGTTGCCAGGTACCAAGCTCGATAGCTGCAGTCGCTTAAGTGCGGCCATTATCCAGTATTCGGGAGATAGTAGGTTCGAACCCCACTGTCGGCAACCCTGAAGATGGTTTCCCGTGGTTTCCCATTTTCACACCAGGCAAATGCTGGGGCTGTACCTTATTTAAGACCACGGCCGCTCCCTTCCCATTCCTAACCCTTCCCTGTCCTATCGTCGCCGTAAGACCTATCTGTGTCGGTGCGACAAAGCAACTAGCAAAAAAAAAAAAAAAAAAAAAAAAAAAAAAAAAGTTGCCAGGTACTCGACGTGTGTGTTCTCCGTGGAAGTTTACACCAGTAGCTTGGCGGAAGTCTGTAAAGGGAAAGATTTTTTTTTTTTTTTTTTTTTTGCTAGGGGCTTTACGTCGCACCGACACAGATAGGTCTTATGGCGACGATAGAAGGGAAAGAATATGCCCAAGATGTACAGATGGAGATGTGTAGTGGAGCTTCTTTCGAGTGAAGACAATAATAGAGGATTTTGTTGGAGATAAATTAAGACCTGTTTGAAATGGTATTAGTTAACTAATGTACTGAATGACACGTCAACAATTCTAGACGAGTGGATAATTATAATACTCAACAATATGGCTGTTGCCATAGCAGTAATTCATGTGCAGAATAAACCGGTTTTGCTGTGGATATTCCCTTCGTACAGGTACTCTCGTCATCGGATGGATATTTATAGTAAGTAACAATATTTATACGTTATAAGTAGAGCTGGGATTTCTATGTAATTACATATTTTGTTCCTTGTTATTTAGGTGCTGGGAAAAGTCATATGTTCACAAAACACTATATTAGGGTTATTATTACCGAATTTCATTGTACATATTTTTTTATATTTGTGGGTATTCTACATATTCTTAGTGATATTACATAAAATTACATATTTTAGCATTTTCCTGTTTTCATATATAATAAATTGCTGAATTGAAGTTTCACACTTAATGTGGGGCTGTTGTTTGCTCTCTCAACAGGGGGATTAAGATAATTATGAGTAACAGGTATTTGAGAGGATGATAGGTGGAGGTAGATACCCTTGCGAAATAGATTATTCTAAAGGTTCCAATTAGCTGCAGGAAAACTGTTACTTTACATGTGCCAGTCTTAAATCTTTCATCCCTTTTAGAGTTAATTGCTTTACAACTAGCCACTTTCATGTTGGAGTTTCCAGGAATATTTTTCTAAGCGCATTTCTGTGACCTCTTTGTTATGTACTTAGGAATTTCCAAATATGTTATTAGAGCTGTCTTCCTTTGAAATCTCTCAATTAGGTTTTAGTTTCTTTTGAACAGCTGAAGAACATAGTTCATGAACAGTTTCCTCTAGAGTCAATATGGCACCAGTAGAGTCCTCGCTGGCTTCAAAGTTAAAATCATGGATTGCAGTTGAGTCCTTTGTAACTGATGGCAAAGTAGTGATTTTCCAAGCATGCAACAAACATATTGCATGTTCCATGAAATCCCAGCTTGAGCAACATTCACGAAGTGTTCTGCATAGAAAAAACCAACAGTTAGGTCTACAAAAGAAACAAATCCTTTTAACACAGATGCAGCCTTCACCTTCAAGTAACCCTTTTTATAAAGACTTATGCAGTGCAATGATTGCAGCCAATATTCCATGGTATAAACTTGAAGTGCCTGAATTCACATCTTTTCTGGAAAAATACTGCAAGCAACATGTTCCTAACCAATCAACACTACGCAAGAATTATCTTCAAATCTGCTACGACGAGGTAATGCACAACATAAGACAGCATATAGGAAATTCTTTCATATGGGTTGCTGTTGATGAAACAACAGATGCTAAGGGTAGATTTATTGCAAATCTTGTGGTGGGGAAGCTACAACCTGACAGAGCCTCAAAACCACGTTTTATCTACTGTAAAGAGCTAGACTTTACAAATCACTCAACTATTGCGAGATTTGTGAATGATGGATTAAGAGCTCTGTGGCTGACTGAGATGAAAGAGGAAAAGGTATGCTCCATTTTACATGCTTGGCTCATGGACTGCAACGTGTTGCCGAAGATATTAGAGCTAAGTTTCCACAAGTGAATAGATTAATTTCAGCAACAAAAAAGGTTTTTATAAAAGTTCCACAACGAGTGCTATCTTACAAACAGCAATTGCCAGAGATACCACTGCCGCCGGAACCAGTGTTAACGAGGTGGGGGACATGGATAGAAGCAGAATCTAGATGCTATAAAGACTGTGGTAGATTCTTTTGATCCTGAAAATGCTGTATCTGTTAGTGAATCACAAACTGCCTTTAGTGACTCCAAAGTGGTCTCCTCAAACACCTACATCAGGAGCAACTTCTGCTGGCTTCCAGAAACCATCAAACGCCTAGAAACATCAGGACTGCCAATGCAAGATTCTATTGCCATCATAGAGGATGCTATTGAAAAACTAAGTGCTGTGCATGGGGAAACTGGTGCAAGTGTATTGAGTAAATTGCAAAAAGTGTTGATGAGAAATCCTGGTTATTCAACATTTCACAGTGAGTGCCGAATTCTAAATGGAGATGTCATTGATCCTCCCGAGGCCATTTCTCCAGCGAAAATTCCTCTCCTAAAATTTGCCCCAGTTACATCATGGGATGTTGAAAGGTCTTTCTCCTCATATAAGAGCATCCTAAGTGACAAACGCCTTTCCATGACCCCAGAGAACATCGAAAAATACTTAATAGTTCACTGTGCCACAAAATTTAAGGAATAAACGTGCTTTGAGTGTTGAAAATAATAAGTTTCTATTGAATATGTGTGTGATATATTCATATAATATGACTCCAAAGAACATTGAAAAATTCTTAATTGTTCACTGTGCTGCAAAATGTAATATAAAGCGTGTTTAGTGTGTTGTAACTGACAAAATGGTACGTTTATATTAATTATATATTACATATTTTGCCCATTCTACATATTTTGGTGCTTTTTGTTACATATTTATGTACATATTATGCCACTTGATACTACATAAAAATCCCAGCTCTAGTTATAAGTAAACTGAATTCAAGTATATATTATAAGATATTATGAAGAAAATATGTACGAGCGTTTTAAAGCTGACAGCTCGTTTTACACGGAACTTACCGTATTCTTCGAATCACTAGCCTTTCGCTGGCTATTTTTCACTTCGCTCTTCTGTGAAATCTGGAAATTCAGGATAAACCTAAAAGGATTTCTAATTCTTAATTACAAGGAAATCCTATAACCATTAACGAAGGCCATGAAGTAAGTTACCCGAGACAGGAGATTCTACCAGTGTGTTAAGACCGAAATATAAAGGGATGAGATTACACCTATAGACAAAAGATGGCGCAACAGCCTCGAAGAGCCTTGGCCTACCAAGTGACCGTTGCACAGCCTGAAGACCTGCAGATTACGAGATATCATGTGGTCAACACGACGCATATTCTCGGCCGTTGTTCTTGGCTTTCCAGACTGGGCCCCTATCTTACCGTCAGATAGTTTCTCAACTGTACCGGTAATCACGTTGGCTGAGTGAACTTCGAACCAGCTTTCAGATCCAGGCAAAAATCCGTATCTTGGCCTGAAATCGAACCTGGGGCCTCCGGGTATGAGGTAGGCATTCTACCCCTAGACTGCGCCGCCGGCAGATAAAAATACCTGGGATCAGAAATGAAAATTTTCGTCCGTGGAACAAAATTAAATTTGTCAACTGTTCGAGACTCCGATGTGAGTAAATTTCTGTCATTTACCTCTGATAGTATTTAGGGCAATCACCCAGGTGGCAGATTCACTATCATTTACTCACCTAGTCTTTTCTGGAATCGTCATCGTCGTCGGCTTTAACTCGTTTCTGAGTAATTAACTTCTTCCAATGTAGCCACTGATGCTTTCACGGCCCGTACTTATAGCCATGATATAGGCTTTTGGACTTATGCCGTGTCAAGAAAATAAGGTGAAATTCTTTACGCTCCGCAGAGAACTTTGCATCTTCAGAAGAAAATCGCGACTGTTCACGAGAAAGGCTTCTCAAAGAATGAGGTTTGAATTTAGATGTTATAATAGAAGTGGTAGTGGTACGTTCATTCGTCACCAGATGGCTCACCGAACGCGGTACAGCGCTAGCATTCGAAGCGGAAGGATTTGTATTACCTGTTAATTATGTGTGAAGATATATTTTGTAGATGTTGTAGATGTCTTTATTGTTAGATGACTGATAATTTATGAACTTATTTTTTTGCAATTTGTATGAACACATATAGGTCTTATGGCGACGATGCAATAGGAAAAAGCTAGGAGTGGGAAGGAAGTGATCATGACCTTAATTAACACGTTGGGTGCCACGTGCCGCCATATGGCGTCACGGTGGTCTACAAATTTGAGATGGCGTGACGCCATATGGCGGCACACCGTTCTTGAAATCAGAGTTGGCGTGACGCCATATGGCGGCACAGTTGAGTTTCAGACGATGCGCCGTAGATAATCAGCTGTGACATCTATGCGCGTAAAATTGGTACTACGTGAAGGGCGAACTTCAGGGTCTATTCCAGCTATGTATTTTTACTGTATGCCACCATGTGGCGCCACAGTATTCTTCCGAAGCCACTGACTGGCCAGTGGTCTTTGTCACAGGTGAAAGCGCGCCAGGCTTTGTTTATTCCTCGTTTACGTACGTATTATCACCCAGTTTATATAGTTGTGCAAAAATATAAAAAATTGAAGATATTGGTAATAATCTTACGAGGGAACACATACATGTGTTACACTCGGATTCGGTTGAAATTTGGTAGGAATATTCGTGGGAGGCAGTAGAATGCCAAGGTGAAAACTGCATGTACCCAGCGCAAGTTTAAACGCCAAAATTGAGCAAATAAATAGTCATAAAATTAGAAGTACCACGGGAGTAACGGGGTGTGGCGGAGAGGTAGGGAGGAGCGAAACATCGGACGTGAACCAACCGGGCTGCGTCGAGCTGCGCCAGCAGCCAGGTAGCGTACAGTTAGCGCGTTTCCCTTAACTTCCCGATCAGATGTGCAAAACGTAAATATGAATACAGCACATGAAACAAGTGTACAAAGGACGATGTTTGAACAACGATGCCAATAAGGTTTGAAAAATTACAATGAGTAACAAGAACTCGGGCATGCCGAGACGCATATTTTCATTGTTTAGAGTTATCAGAAAACTGTTCACAACAATATGTAATGCAATATAAGTACTTGTTTTGCATTTTACTAGGTTTTCATAAATATTGCGTTAATTTGAATTAGGAAATAAATATCCCGTATTGGAAATTCGTATTGAACATTCCATGTCAAAAAATTCTGTGACACCATATGGCGTCACGCTATATTTTATCTTTCCTAAAAATTGATGTGACACCATATGGCGTCACGCATGACCATGGTATGGTGAGATAAAATTTACTTAGTACATCATATAAATACATCCCAAGATTATATAAACAGTCTACAACGCGTACAATTGCTTTGGCACCAGCGGAATGCAATTCAAAAACATGCCTGGCACCAGTGGAATAGTGTGCTACAATCGGCTCGGCACTCAACGTGTTAAGGTACTGCCCCAGCATTTGCCGGTATGAAAATAG
Organism: Anabrus simplex; assembly: GCF_040414725.1. Lineage (NCBI taxonomy): Eukaryota > Metazoa > Arthropoda > Insecta > Orthoptera > Tettigoniidae > Anabrus > Anabrus simplex. The sequence goes on along the minus strand of NC_090265.1, from coordinate 423,483,437 downwards.
GAAACCATGGGAAACCACCTTCAGAACTGCTGACAGTGGCGTTCAAACCCACTGTCTCCCGAATGCAAGTTAACAGTTGTGTGACCCAAACCGTGCAGCCACCAGCTCAGAACTATTTTGTAGCCTTAGAGTTATTGTGTGTGTTTAATTTAAGGTTTTTATCTTAGATTGTTTTATTTCACATGGAACTTTGTCCTTGTAGCAGCCCAGATTGTCTGGAAACTAACTGATCCTTTCAAATAATTAAAATAAGTGATAAATGTATGCATATACACGTAGCACTATATATATGATGTAGGCTACATGATTCTGTCATTGAAACTGTCACCAATCAGTCTAGAGAACCCCACAACTGTGAATTCAGTACTGATATTGGTCATTTTGAACATTTTCTTTCTCACCCCTTATGACCTACATGGCAATGGAGGCTGAACTTGGACTCAGACAACATCCAGAGTGTTACAATTCATCTTGGCGACCCCGAAAAGTATGGACTCGACACTAATATTTGCCATTTTCATTTATTTTTACTTGTCACTCCCTCTAAACCCTCAACTGTAGGGGTGCTAGGGATGTCTTACTCCCACAGTATTTTGCTCGAGATAATGAGGCATATGTGTATCAAGTGCAGTTAACAGCTATGCTGGAACATACATAATCTTGGACATTTTGGGCATTTTCCTTTTCACCCCTTCTCACCCCTTCCTCCATGGTGATAGTGGCTGAACTTGCACTTAAATGACATCCAAAGTGTCACTATTCATCCCAGCGGCCCCAAAAACTCTTCAACACTAATACAGGCCATCTTTGATTATTTTTACATCACTCCCTCCCCACTACATCCTTAGGGGTGCTAGGTGTGTCTTACTCCCACAGTATTTCTCTCCAGATTGTATGAAGTCATTGGACTTACACCGTGTCAAGAAAATAAGGTGAAATTCTTTATGCTTTGCAGAGAACTTTGCTCTGCATCTTCAGAAGAAAATTTCAACTGTTCACGAGAAAGGCTTCTCAAAGAACGAGGTTTGAATTTAGACGTTATAATAGAAGTGGTAGTGGTACGTTCATTCATCACCAGATGGCTCACCGGATGCGGTACAGCACTAGCGTTCAAAGCGGAAGGATTTGTATTACCTGTTAATTATGTGTGAAGATATATTTTGTAGATTTTGTAGATGTCTTTATTGTTAGATGACTGATATTGGTTGATATTGCAGGTTTGCCTTTACTCACTGTCATATCTATTCATTTAGCTTTGCCGAAATCTTTATTACACGTGATAATTTTCATACATTTCAAATCTTTATGTAAAGATATGCTCCTCAGCTATGTGCAACCTGCTAAGTACCTACAGAATGTATTGCAGGTTAGGGTAAGCCTTTGCCTGCAATTATTGGAGTGATCATTTAATGACTTGATTTTAGGATTACTCAAACTTGACTGACCTTTGAGACCTATTAATGCCTGATGATTCATTGGCAGATAATTACAGAGAGAATAAAACAAAAATTAAGCAAATTGGTCCAATAGAACAGATGGACAGACTGGACAAAGCTGTTTTTAGTAAACTCTTTTAATATTCTGTATAAATTACACCTTAACAGATTTACTTGTCTACTTACTTTATATCAAATCCTGAGCAATAGTAGCCACTGGGAGTGAAGTAGCAAACAAAACAAACCCCATGGCGCAACAGCCCCAAAGGGCCATGGCCTACCAAATGACCGCTGCTCAGCTGGAAGGCCTGCATTCTGTAGTCAGCAGGACAAATGCTCTCGGCCATTATTCCTGGCTTCCTAGAATGAAACGAAGCGCCACTTCTTCCATTTATAAATATTTATATATTAAATTTTGTTCCATATCATTTTTAAACTTTTTATTTCACTGTCCAAATATCTGTATTGGAAGTATGTTTCAACTTTGCACTTATTTCTGCATTATGTTCAATTGGCATCACCAAAGCTGACAGGAGTACTAACATGAAGAGCTTATAAGAGTCCACTATCGTATTGTTAGGATTTCCTGCTTGCTGTGGGCGTGGAGGCTGAAGCTCTTTCCAAAGCTGCATGTTAACAGTTGGTTACCATGACAACCAAGTACAGTTTATACTTACCTAAAGCGAGTTTCAAGTCGAAGTGGATCTATATTTACAGATATTTCTGGGAGATTCGAAAGTACATTGCAGCCTCGCTTGGCAGTCTGGTACATTGATATGGCCAAGACAGAACTAGCAGTACATTTTAAGCCATCCTTTGCATCTCAATAAATCTCCCATTCAAACCTCAATACTGTCAGTTTTGTGAAGAGTTGTTGGTCTTTTATTTATGAATATGTTATTTTAAAATTACCTATTGTTAGTGAAATTCAATGAAATGACATACAGTATTTATATTTAATTAGTGTCTTGTTATAAGTGACATTTTAATATGACAACATGGACGTTGAATGAATATGCAAAATTATATAGCATGTAGTGTATTACACACACCATTGTAACATTGGACTTGACTTGTACTGTATACAGCATCATTTCAAACATCAATAAAACTACTTTCAGTTGATCTTTATTTACACAAATTCCATTTGAGGAAAGGGGTATTCACAGAATTTCCACTTCCAAAACAGACCTGTGTTCAAGCCACAAGCTGCTACTGATCCAGAGTGAAATTTAAGAACTCAAGATTTCATCAACATTATCATCTCATTACCCTACTTCCTCCACCATTCAGCTATCCATAAATTAATAACATATTGTGTTTTCTCTTACAGGGACAGGGCATTACCTTGCTCATATCATCAGTGAAATTGTACGATGAAATTCTTGAGGTACATGGCAGAGGTAAGTTCCATTCAGCTACGTAAAATAATATAATAGGCCTAGGTGTAGATTGTTAAACAGAATGTAACAAAGATATAGAGCACTGAATTCCTCATACACAGAGAGGAAAACATCTATATATATAAAATAAGAGTTTTGTCTGTACATTGGTCAGAAGTTGAAAAGAATGGTATTTCTGTATCGGTTATGGGCATAACAAGGAAATGCACTTTTAACTTCTCCGCAATGTCTGTCTGTCTGTCTGTCTGTCTGTCTGTCTGTCTGTCTGTCTGTCTGTCTGTCTGTCTGTCTGTCTGTCTGTCTGTCTGTCTGTCTGTCTGTACACACATCACTAGAAAATGGCTAGAGAGAATTTAATGAAAATCGGTATGCAAAGTCGGGGAATAAGTTGCTACAATCTAGGCCATAAATAATTTTATTCACGCTGATGGAAATGGTATTTTAGGGGAAGGCTTGAAACTTAATTCTTAAATATTTACATTATTAGTGGTCCTATCTCATTGAAAATTGGTATACGAAGTTGGAGAGTGAGCCACTATAATCTAGGCTATAAATAATTCAATTCATCCTGAGTGAAATGGTAGTTTAGTGGAAGGCCTAAAATTTAATTCTCAAATATTTATATTATTAGTGGTCGTATCGATAAATACTACATAACCAAAGTTATATAGAATTGAATTTACGACCATTTATGACTTATACATTTTTACCGTACCGGCTATGATAACACAGATATTCGTGAATTTGTATTTTTGTTGCTAAGTCCATATCATTGCCGAGCCACGAGAAAATGGGTTAACAGAATTTAATGAAAATCGGTATATAGAGTCGGGGAATAAGAAACTAAAATCTAAACTATAAACAATTTTATTCACCCAGGATGAAATTGTAGTTTAGGGGCAGGCGTCTAAGATATAATTTTTAATTTAAATACCTATGTCATTGGTTCTATCGAAATACACTACATAACAAATGTTATAGAGAATACAATTTCCGGTCATTTGTGTTTTATTCAGTTTTACCGTACCGACTGTGGTAAGAGAGGTATTTCAGATTCGGAAGAAAACTAAATGTGAAGGCCTACAATATCGAAAGCGCATAACATTAATCAACAATAACATTACATTGGCCATTGTTTGTTGTGATGTTGTTTGTCTCTTAAGTTGCCTCTCAACTCCAATAGATGAGATTACTGCTGCGTACCGAGTATAATAGCCTGATTGAATATTGGCGGGAGATAGCTGGCGAGTTAGAAAACTTTCTTCTTTAGCATGCCATTCCTCTGGTTCATACATTTTCTGATATTGCTGGTACGTAACACACTGGTTCATCATAGTATTCCAGCTATTCAATCTCTACTTTGACGCGCTGTTTCGAATGAGCAGTGGGCATACTTAAGGCAGAGGCTCACTTAGTAGAGTACTGGTAGTAGTTGTAGTATGGCCTGGTCTAGAATAACAATTAGGGCTATTCCAAATCATAGCACCGCAATTCACTAAATAACTCAAAATTCAACCCTGAAAAGAGCTGTTTCTTAAGGAAAGCTTCTTCCTTTTCAAGTTTATTAAATTCCATTTTTTTCCAAATTAGTAATGAAGAGGGGGTTTCTCCTCTGGCTTGGAGGAAAAACTTGCCTCGAAGTCAGATAGATTTTTCCGTCGCCACTTTAGTAAATTGATACTTTCCGACTCATCGGGGTACTCCTGGGAAACAGATTAGTAAAAGAGCATAGTTTTTGCCCTCGGAGTCATCACTATTCAACGCCCGCCCCGCCCCGCCGAAAATGGACGAAGAGGATTTACGGCTCACGGCTTGGTCATTCCATCTCTGGAACTTTGGACTGTTAGATCGGCAGCGTAGTACTGTTCTTTAAAAGTGAGAAAATGTGTAGTTTTTCATTTCATTGAGTATTTCATATGAAAGCTTTGCTTTTAACCGCGCCATTTCTACTGACGTCATTGTAATGTATGTCCATTTCAGTTGGGAAAACCACTAAGACAGTCTTTCTGAGGATGTAAAAAGGCAGGTGGAGAGTGTCTACCATTATAACAAAAGCTCCCCAACCTGATTGTTACTGATGGTATGCAAACGGATCTACCATTAGAGTGAAAATTCTGTAACTCAGTCTTCATATGAGAAAATATGTTTGGTGACTTCCCCATCGCGTTTCTAGGGTAATGTTAAGAGCTATGCAATTCATACAATCTTGCTCACAACATGTACACTACCTAACCTAGAATTCTAACATAGAATTCCGTGAAGCACGGGTACATCAGCTAGTAGTTATATAAACATAGATCTGGAAATGCTTAATTCATAAGTTATCAGACTGGCAGCCATATGTTTATTTTGTGGAAATGAACGTGAGAAACTCACATGTTAAAATCTATATATTTATCTTGGTTGTCTGAACAGAACAATATGGCACCAACTATTTATTAGTAAATTGTGGAGCCTATCATACAATAAGCTAGGAATGTCAGCATGTATTTAGAACTCAATGAGGGGATGAGCTGAGTTGGTACTTAGAGAAGCTAGATAAGGTCTTATTCAAGGGAGGTAGAATACAGCTTCCATGCTATTCAAAGAACAGAATTTTACTTTGAAGGGATGGTCTGATTTTATCTGAGCAATTGTATTTTTAGTCCTTTTTATTATAGGCTATTGATTTCTTGCACATCTTGAAATTATACAATTTTATCCCTTGTATATTATGCAGCATACCCTCCCTTAAAATGAGCTTTGCCCTTTTTGCAGGTATTTTATTAATACCAGATTTTAGTTAGTCTACTCTTAATATGATACCTACAGCTGAAACTGGTTTATATGTGGTAACATTTAAGCTCTTTAGATTTTTTTTTTTTTTTTTTTGGTGAAATTATCAGAATTTTGCCCCAGTGTAGTAGTGGACTCATCAGTTGGATACTACACCTTTCCAAAATGCTGGCGGCTAGTGCGCCGTTGAGACACTACTACTACTACTAAAATGTTTTAATTCCTCCCCTGAAAGGGGAGGTGGGCCTCTTAGACGGTGACGCCGTCTCTCCTGCCGGGAGATTTGTGACGGTGAAGGAGATGCTCGGAGATGGTGAGTGGGTTGGCGGCCGTGGCCTATACTAGGAACTGTTCCGGCATTCGCCTTAGTGCAGGAGAATGGTAAACCATGGAAAACCATTATCAGGACAGCCAACTGTTGGGGTCAGCCGTGAGGTCCAGCCCTGACCCGTCTCCCGAATGCAGAAGCGTAGAGTCACGGCCACCCCTCCTCTGCTCGGTTGGCCGGTCAGAGTGCAGAGCTGTTGCACCACCAGTCGTGGTCACATGAGGGCCGAGACCCACTCTGCATCTACCGACATTGAGACACCACTGCAAGCCTCTTACATGGGACAATGCAGTCATGGTGCTCTAGGGGAAGCATGTGCTTCCACTTGTATAAATGCCTGCTTTTGGCCTACATCAGAAATAAGGTTTCTAGAAGGAAACCGTAATTTAATTTCATCGATTGCAAATGTTAAAAACATTTAAGTTCTTTAGGCTTTTTCAATCATAAAATTACCAGCATTTTGCCCCAGTGTAGCAGTGGGCTCATCAGTTGGATTACTACACCTTTCCAAGATGCTGGCGGCTACTGCGCCGTTGAGACACCACTGAAAGTCTCTTATGCAGAACAATGCTGTGACAGTACACTAGGGGAAGCATGTGCCTCCATTTGTATAAATACCTGCCTTTGGCCTTTATATCAAAAACAAGGTTCCTAGAAGGAAACCATAATTTAATTACATAGATTTCAAATGTTGAAAACATTTAAGTCCTTTAGGATTTTTCAATTGTGAAATTACCAACATTTCACCTCAGTAAAGCAGTGCTTTATACGATGGTTGGGGCAAAAGTCATGGCAACTATTTTTTTCTTGAAGATACCAGTCTGGTTGGAAAATGTGACATATACAAACAAAAGGACAAGGTGTTAACTACATGTGTGGACAATGAATAGCATTGAAATATCGTTAACACACTAATTTATTACGGTACTATACAGGGCAATATCGCCTTCCCGGTGCAAAGGAATGACAACACAGTACACATAAAGTTGACATGACAAACCTGGGCCTAAAGACCCTCAATATAGTCCCCTGCTACTGACACCCCACGCTGCCAACGATGTGGGAGGCGATGAATACTATCTGCCTCAGCATTTGCTGCACAATGTGTGAATCGGGTCACCTGCTGGTGCACAGCATTAGCAATGTCCTCTCATGTTGCAAACCGCCTACCACGTAGTGGTACCTTAATCTTTCGAATGAGATCAAAGTCACAGGGCGAAATGTCGGGAGAGTATGGTGGGTGCTCCAATTCTTCCCATCCCCAACGTCGCAGTAGCTGCCCTACACACTCTGCTTTATGTGGTTTTGCATTGTCGTGCAGGATTATTGCACTGTCCACAAGATCCGGACGTTTCTCCCAAATGCCACGTCATACCTGTCGCACCAGGAAGTCCCTGTAGTACTGTGCGGTCACTGTTCTGCCATGTGGAACAAAGTGGCAAACAATGACACCCCTGCCGTCATACGCGATGATCACCATCAGTTTGACTGGGGAAGGATTCTGACGGACCTTCTGCCTCCTTGATGATCCAGCATGTCGCCACTCCGCGGACTGACATTTCAGTTCTGGTTCGTATGCCCTGACCCAAAATTCATCGATGGCGATTATTCGTGACAAGAATTGATTGCCGTCCTGTTGCCAGCGTGCAAGGTGGTCAGAGCATATTGCATAGTGCACCTACCTTTGAACTTCCGTCAGTGCATGCGGTACCCACCGCGATGCGATTTTGCACAGTTGCAGCTCATTACGCAATATCCTGTGGATGGTGCGTCCCTCTATGCCACGTGCCGTCTCTAACTCCAGTAGTGTCCATCATCTGTCTTCATCCAGGAGCTGCTCTATGATGGCATGTGCCACGTTGATCCACACATTGACAGGTCGTCCCGAACGTTGCACATCACTGGTTGACACACGTCCTTGCTGAAATTTTCCTACCACCGTGCTACTGTATGGTATGGTAGGGCGTTATTCCCAAGGGTTTCCACTAATTCACTGTGAAATTCTATCGCATTTCTCCCTTGGAGAACGGCTATTCTGACATAAGCATGCTGCTCAACACAGGTTACTTCCATCTCTCACGACGCTCACCAACTGACTGATTTCACAGCCCTCGCTGCGCTACTACCACCTATCACAGAGCCATCTGTTGTTCTGCATACACACTATGCCTGCAGAACTTCCACACGACATACACGTTTGTGATCCGTTCACATATCTACAAGAAAAAAAATAGTTGCAATGATTTTGCCCCAATCCTCGTATGTTATTCAAAGGGATGAGATTTAACTACATACTATGCAGAATTATGTATAAATGAGAATTAATTTTTGAGGGGATATGTTAATTGAAAATTGACTACAGTAACAATCCATAAAATACCGTATTTGTTTTGCTCTTTTTATTTTCAACTTCTGCTTTGTTAAACCATTGCTATCTTTTATTCTTATAACACCTTCCCATTTGCCTCCACTTCCACGCTAAACAGCTAACAGCTCGTAGTTGACGTTCTTTTCACAGTAGTGCTAGTACAATATCACATCTGAGAGCATTCTTAGTTCCACTAAGCCATCATTTTCCTTGTTATTACATGTGTTTTAGTGTTTAATGAAGTGTTTGTGGTTGTGAATGAGTTTTGTGTTTATTGGGTATGAGTGAATTAGTACCACACTTTGGGAATCTAAGATATATGGTTACACTTAAGCTTTTCTTACTTAACCATCGGTATGTGAAAGATGGGTGACCACATTAACAGGAATCTTAATGTGAACACTACCAAAGGAACAATGAATAAGCAATTCCAATGAAATGAAATGGCGTATGGCTTTTAGCGCCGGGATGTGTCTGAGAACTTCGGCTCGTCAGGTGCAGGTCTTTCGATTTGACACCCATAGGCGACCTGCGCGTCATGATGAGGATGAAATGATGATGAAGACGGCACATACACCCAGTCCCCGTGCCAGCAGAATTAATCAATTATGGTTAAAATTCCCGACCCTGCTGGGAATCGAACTCGAGACCCCTGTGACCAAAGGCCAGCACACTAACCATTTAGCCATGGAGCCAGACAGCAATTCCAATGAAACACTTTTAATGCATTGCCATATCATACAATATCTCTGCTTTACGTGAACATAGTGTCCACCCATCTGTGTCCAGGACAGTCTGAAAGAATAAGGAAGTTTGCTACATAGCTACATGAAGCATCTCTATGGGTATGTCTGATACCTCTCTTTATATCCTTCTCTTTAGATCAGCACATATATGAACATTCCCGTGATAAACTCTTCTTTCAGGTATGGTGAACGATGTAAATCTTGAAGCCTAGTATCTGGACATTATTCCTTGCCAAGTTTGGTACACATACTACTCACAGTTTCCTGTCTAGAGTGGGTTGAGTAGGGAAAATTTAATTGTAACTGCCTGGTATATCTATTGTATGGGTTTCCAAACTTTGAATGTATTAACTGTGATCAGTTTTTAAAATTTTATTTTGATTATTCTGTGTGTACACATGGATGTATCCAGGAAAAGTAATAATTTTTGTCGTAGATGATGGTTAGCTATGATTGTATACTGCTGTCTGCCATACTGCAGAAATAAGAGCAGGAAATTACAGGGAATTTGATTTCACAAATTTCCATACCATTCCGAGCTCAGACAGAAATGGCTAAATTCTATTTCTAGAGATGCATTTGTACCCAATTTTGAGTAAAGAACTTCTTTTCTTGGATCTGAGTTTCACCTTGGACTGAAAATAAAGAAACTGAAGGACAATGTTTTACCCTGCTGTGACTGAAGGTTATCCTGTATATATAAAACACCTAAAATAACTCCAGAAAGGAGAAAAAAGTGAAAAATGAACCATGGAAAAAAGAGGAAGTTAGATGATGAGTAGAGGGCTCAAGGCAATAATGACAATACTGCTATGGCAGAAACGGGAAGATATGATGGAGGCCCACATGGCATGCAATGTACCAATTAAAACGGTCATAACAGCAAGTCCATTGAAGTTCAGACAGAAAATAAAGCTCACAATAATTATTTAAATACCTCAAAGCATTTGTCGTCAATAAGAATAAAACTATAGTGTGCAAATAATAAATTAAAAGAGGCAGTTAAACCAATATGAAAATCACCATGCTAGAAATTAATGAAGGAAAAGTCAAAAGAATCTAAATTGAAGGGTCGGAGGAAAAAACCAGGTAAGTCAATTTTTCATCGAAATTGAGATATTGTTACAGTCCGCTTCAGAGTGATCATGCGCATCTATTGAGAGGTCGGAAATGGAAAAAAAGCAGGCGAGTCAGGAGAAATTAGCACTCAAAGTTTCGCTGTTAGGGGAAAGAAATAGGGAAGTCAAGCACAAAAGTTGCTTTTTCTCAAGTTGTACAAATATTGACTCTCCTGCTTTTTTCCCCTGACCCTTCAATTGATGAGATGTCTGGCAAGCAGCAGCTGCTGTACGATAAGAAGCTAGATACAGCTTTGGTCACAAGGACACATCAGCACAAACAAAAGATCACAAATGTAAAAATAGATCAAATGAGTTTTATATTCTTCAAGATTCAAGAGAACATAGGACAGTACTTGCAAAACATTTACTGTGCTTCCTGGTAAATGGCTTATCAACCAACTACTGAATTCCTGTGGTATATTTCTTTTCAAAGACATTTTTTGACCTAGAATTTCATGTCGTAAAGAAATCAGTAGTACTGAAAAAAGTGGAGGCATGTGGGATTTTATAATATTGAGATTAGTTACTGACAGTCATAAAACGAATGTAAAAATGATGAGATGATCATAGGAAGGAAAAGCAATAAAGCCACAGATATGTCATCCAGAGGATATTTCTAGCTATTGACCAGCGCCTAATGAATAATGTTATAAACGTTTTTTCTAGAAAATACAATGACAGATGGTCATAGAGAGGTAACAAGAAGCCATCTAGAATACTGTCCAACTCGTTGGCTGAATGGTCAGCGTGCTAGCCTTCGGTTCAGAGGGTTCCGGGTTCAATTCCCGACCGGGTCGGGAATTTTCACCTTAGTTGGTTAATTCCAATGGCTCGGGGGTTGGGTGTGTGTGGCGTATTCAGCATTGGAAACTATCCTAGGTAGGGCCCTCATCTTCACAGACATGCAGGTCGCCTAATAGGCCGTCGACGAGAAAAAGACCTGCACCAGGCCTCTCCAGAGGCTATATGCCATTATTATTATTATTATCTATAATACTTGTATAAATTGTAATCAAATGAAATAATTAAGCCTGGTCCTTTCCTAACCAGGAAATATGTTGTACCAACAAAATGTGAGTTAAATGTAAAAGGAGATGAATATTCTCTATAGAGCACTTGACTGCTTTAGAATATCTGGAGGAAAATTCTTTCCATTTGAAAGTACAAGCTTTCTAGAATTGCAGTACAACCATTACTTTTTTGAGATTCATAAAGAAATGATTCAGTACTCATCTTTGTTGAAAAATTCATTGCTGGCATATTTTACATTTTGAAGAAATTGGTGAACGAAAGGCTATGAGATTTCTGAGCGAAGAAGTGTATGAATATTCCATTGACTATTTATTCAACCATTAAATATTTCAAGTACCTTCTGTCCTCTGGATTTCAGTTTATACTAACTACCTAGGTACATCTTCAGTAAATTAAGACAAATTTCAGAAAGTGATGATATGTTGGATTGTAGGGCAGTAAAGGATATTGAAAACAGGCTGAATTTACTTCTCTCACATGCATGCACGAATGCACGAATGCACAGAAGTACAAAAGATCACGTGATGCAAGAATGTGAAAAGGAAAGGTGTAATGCAGAGTACTATTCCAAACTCAGTGATGGATATCTTCAACAACCTTAATTAACCTCCATTAAAGTTCAATTATTTGTAATATTTCCCAACACTCTTTATTCATATTCTATTATGTATTGCACGTGCTCAACATTTATCTAAATTTTAGGTCCTAGATTCTTTTACTATCGAATAAGAATCAATGACATACATTGTAGGTTTTAGAGTATATCCAGTGCAAAAGAAAACTCAGTGTACTGTAAATTGTGCTATCAGCTGATCAGCAAGAGTAAAATTAGTTCCCCACTGACAGAAAGACATTTCAAATAACCTACATTGTTCATCTGAAGAATTAGTGTGGAAAATGACCATAATTTTCCAATTCATGCAAGAAACTGCAAAGAGCATGAATGTGTGACTGAAATTGTTTTACCTGTACTGAAAGAAAACTTAAATAATATGAACCTCATCTTCTGTCAGTAGTCATAATGAGCAGTTACGCAGTTTGATTTGTAAAATAGTAATTCCCATATTTCTTGACAAAATTGCTTGTGAAACTACAGAACAATTTTAAAATGTTACCGGTACATATATAAATGGAGATGCCCCTAAGGTATTAAGCTGTCTGCAGCAGATGCAAAGACAACGAGGGACAAATTTGTATTTGCTTCACAATCTGTTGTCTTTGTTTTGACATTCTTGAAGCAGCTTGGAATCTGCAACTTTCCTATAACAAGTGGTTGGAGCTTGTGCAGTCTATCAGAATTTGTAGCCAGCAGAACAGTTGTACTTTGTTCTACTTTCTCTTTGCTCCTCTCATGATACTGGACATGGTCTTCCTTTATGTAACAAACACTTGTAGACTGGCTTCATTTTTATGTTGGTTCCATTTGACCATATTAGGTGCTGTTTATTCCTGTACCGACTTATATAAACTCATTAAAACTATTTAAAATAGTATTCTCGTTAAATCTGCTTTGCCAATACACTTTCTGGTAATGAACCTTATTTATTCATTGTACATGTACATGTTTTGAGAACAATAAGCATTCTCTCCATCAGCAATCATACAAACTTATTTCAACTGTCAAAGTCTAAAATAGAGATTTTATATAATTACAGCATCAATGTATAGTGCTGCGTCTTACATCGCCTATACAGAAAACCTGCGCTTCTTTCATAGTTTCTGAGGAGTATTTGTGGCTTATTTTGGGTGCTGAGTTTGTGTTAGTGTTATCCAAAGAATATACTCTCGTTTTATAGTGCTTTTAGTGTATTATTTATTATAAATTTTTTGCAGTAAGTGTCAGCCATCTTGTTAACTGCTACAATAGTTCCATAGATAACACTACGTAAATAGCCACTCGTTATGTTCGGCTAACATCTTTGCCCTCACTCTCACCCATTTTGTTTCTTTGTCTTTGCTACCATAGAAACTATGATGAAGATTGGCACTCTGTTTAGCATTCTTAGCGTTGCCTAGGTCACACAGCCAGCCCATATTGTCAGCCATCTTTAAGATGAGTAAAGTGAGGCTTCTGTACTAACAGCATATTACACATTACCTGGTCAGCTTGCGTGGGGGTTTGGTTCTGAAATGAGTAGGAGCTAAACATAACCCTGCGTGAGACACTGGGGTGGGGGGCCTCAACCCCGACACAGCACGTCCCAATGGCTGATAGGGTACGTCCTGTAGATATGCAGGACAGGTGCGAATAAGGCATGGTCAAATAAGCACCCGCGGATCAAATGAGGCTAAAAAGAAAATGGTCAACGGTCTCTAAGGTGGAAGAGGTGGTCTCCCAACGGCTTGGAGGGCGGAAGAACTAACCCCAAGTCTTACCAAGTTGGTTTTTATTCTTGGATAGAAGATATGGACCGAATACCCCCTCCGGGATAAGGGGGCCCCCTATACTAAGTGCCAACGGCCTCCAAGGAGGGCGGATGAGCGGGTACAGGGTAGGTCACTCTCTTGCCCTTGGAGTGGGAAACTGCTCCTAAAGGCGGATGAACCAATATGGTCAACGGCATAGGATGGAGAAGGCCAGAAGGAAACCACTTCATTAAAGATCCACTGGATATCCCTTGTTAAGCAGCAATGATGGTGCGCTTTGGAACTAAATGTAATTCCGGAGGTAAAATAGTCTCCAATTCGGATCTCTGGCTGGGGTCAGGGACAAAGCGTGGAAGAAACACAAGAAATATTATCTTAGGAACTTGGAATATACGATCTCTCAACATTTGTGGTAAGCTAGAGAATGTAAAAAAGGAGATGGCTAAACATGACATAGACATATTAAGAGTGAGTGAAATAAAATGGCCTGAGAAGGGGGGGACTTCTGGATGATAACTTTAGAATTATATACTCTGGAGAAAAAGGAAGCCATGCAGGTGTAGGAATAGTATTAAGTAAAGAGTAGGTGTACAAGTTCAGAGCTATGTACAATACAGTGATAGAATAATTATGGTGAGAATAGAAAATGAACCAGTTGACATGATAATAATACAGGTGTACATGCCAACAACGAATCATTCAGATGAAGAAGTGGACCAGGTATATGATCAGTTAGAGGAGTTAATGGATAGCATTAAGGACGAGAACCTCATTTTTCTTGGAGACTGGAACGCCTCTGTTGGTGAAGGAAAAGATGGGAAGACTGTAGGTCAGTATGGTCTTGGAGTAAGAAATGACAGAGGACAACAACTGATAGACTTTTGTAAAGCAAAAGGACTAATAATTACAAACACCTTGTTCAAACAGCCCAAGAGAAGAAGGTACACCTGGAGTGCACCTGGAGATAAAGCGAGATACCAAATAGATTATATTATGGTAAGGGAAAAATACCGTAACCAAGTCAAACAATGCAAAAGTTATCCAGGGGCTGATGTAGCGAGTGACCACAACCTAGTATTGTTAAAATCTGATTTAAGACTAAGAAAGAGAAAGAATGCGGAAAAATATTGCAGATATAATGTGAGGAATCTAAAACAAGACAGAATCAAGGAAAACTATCACACACTGGTTAAACAGAATGTCGCAGAAATACCCAATGGTACAATGAATGAGAAATGGATGGGCCTTAAACACTCTATCATAGAAGCTGCAAATCAGGTGATAGGGAAAACGACGAAACAAGCACGAGAACCATGGGTTACAGACTATGTGCTTGAACTTATAGAGGAAAGAGGAATCAGAAACTATAAAAGACTCCGAAACCTAGTCAACAGAGAAGCAAAGAAGGCTAAGGAAGAATATATAATGAGACAATGCAAAGAAATAGAAGAAAGAATGGAGAAAGGAAACACAGAAACTGCTTATGAATTGATTAAGAAACAATTCAGAACCTTCACTGGTCGTAGTAACAGCATATTAGGTGAAAATGGGAAACTGTTGTCTGAGAGCAAAGAAGTGGGAGAAAGATGGAAGCGATACATAGAAACATTATATGAAGATCCTATTGACATAAATGAACTTGAAAATGAAGACAACATAACAAGTGACCAGCTGGGGCACCTCTTTAACAAAAGAAGAATATCTTAAGGCTGTGAAAGAATTGAAACCTAATAAAGCGCCAGGATGCGATGAAATAACTGGAGAAATGATACAGCGACTGGATGATGAAACACACGGCTATATTTTAAAACTGATCACGGAAATATATGAAACCGGAGAAATTCCAGAAGATTTTAAAAAGTCTCTCGTAATCCCTATACCAAAGAAACCTGGAACTCTAAAATGTGAAGAACATCGCACCTTGATTCTGTTGTCGCACATGTCAAAAATATTGACAAGGATAATATATAACCGAATAAGCAATAAAATTGAACCACATTTGGCTGAAGATCAGTTTGGATTTAGGCGGAATAGAGGCACACGAGAAGCTATTCTAACATTACGACAGGTTATAGACAAAATGCTAGACGTAAGAAAACCTTTGTTTATTGCATTCGTGGATTTAGAAAAAGCTTTTGATAGTGTGAACTGGAATATGTTAATGAAGATTATGACTAGTGTTGGTCTAGATTTTAGAGATAGACGAATAGTATATGAACTCTATAACAACCAAAGAGGCATCATAAACATAAATGGTGAAGTATGGGAGGCTTATATAAAGAAAGGAGTACGACAGGGATGTAATTTGTCACCAGTGCTGTTCAACCTGTATATTGAGAAAGGCATTGAGGAATGTAAAGAGGATATGGAAGGGATAAAGATAAATGGAGTAGAAATCAAAATGATAAGATTTGCTGATGACATAGCTGTCATAGAGGAGAACGAAGAGAAACTACAAAGTGCATTAATAAGAATGAATAAGATATTGAGAGATAAGTATAATATGAAAATTAATACAAAAAAGACCGAAATTATGGTATGCAGCCGCCAGCATATTGCAGTCGACATCAGAATTAGTGATATACCACTAAGGCAAGTAAATGTATTTACCTACTTAGGAAGTAAAATCACTCCAGATGGCACAAGTTCAGTCGACATAAAGAACAAAATTTCCCAAGCAAAGATTGCTTTTTACAAGAAAAGGATACTACTTACATCAAGGAATTTAAATGTGGAGACCAAGAAGGGATTTATTAAGTGCTATGTCTGGAGTGTGGCCTTGTATGGTTCAGAAACGTGGACTATTAGTGCATGTGATAAGAAACGTTTGGAAGCATTTGAGATGTGGTGCTGGAGGAGGATGGAAAAGATCTCATGGACAGAAAAACTCACCAATGAAGAAGTTCTTCGACGAATAGGTGAAAAAAGATCTTTTTTAGCAACAATAAGAAAAAGAAGAGCCCAATTAATTGGCCATCTCTGTAGGCACAATGGTTTCATAGTTAATGTCATGGAAGGAATGATTGAAGGTAAAAGAGGGAGAGGAAGACCTAGACTGCAATATTCAAGACAGATCAGAGATGACGTAGGAACAGGCTCATATGTGGAAATGAAGAGATTAGCGGATTACAGGGAAGAGTGGAGAAGACGAATTGCTGCCAACCAATCTTAGAATTGAGAATTAAGAAGAGAAATTTAAAGAACTATTATATCACAATTAATTTCAGAGGTGAGGAGATGCCCTTTGAGGCTCTAAGGCTGAGCCTATCCTAAAATCCCCAAATTAGTTTTCTTCTCTTATTAGTGTATTTCAATTGATATTTCAAATATTATATATTCAAACTCGCACTGCCTAGCGCATATGTCTGATGACAACCAATAGCTATTTAGCTCAACTCAGCTCGCTGTGCACACAAGCAGTAGCAACTACTGTATATATATATTTACTTTATTTACAATTGGCTCTACGTCGCACCTACACAGATAGGTCTTATGACAGCGATGGGACAGGAAAGGGCTAGGAGTGGGAAGGAAGCCTTAATTAAGGTGCAGCCCCAGCATTGCTTGGTCTTAGCAAATATTTGATGGGCTGAGTGAAGAAAGGGTGTCTCTCGTAAACATGTGTGTTTAGGCTTGCCCAAGGAGCTGGTGGCTGTTGTGGTGAGAGAAACCCAGAATGCTGGTTGTTTACTGAGTCAGTAGTTAGTAACTACTGCAGTCTAGGGGTAATTGGGAGAACTAAAACAGTACAGTATATAATGAAATATAAGGGATACAGGGTTGTCAATGATGTGTTTAATACAAGATAGCATTGTTTACTGAACATGTGACATAAATCTGAACAGGACCCAGACACCAGCAAGAAAGTATGTTACTTTAAAGTACCTACACAAATTCATTTGTAGAATGAAACTTTTAAAATGTGTTCCTTCAACATACTGGCAGTCCTTTAAGATCCATGTTAGTGTTCTGCTTCACTTCTTTTATAATTTCATCCATGATGGTGATGAAAGGAAACCTGACCAAAATGAAAATTTTTTATGGCCCCATGCAATTTGGTTTTGTGCAGGTTCGACTGAACCACACAACTAAATATATTTAAATATTTAATGATTCCAAACCAGCTCAATATCTGGCAGTGGGAAAAATCAAAGCAACAGCATTGGTAAAATCTGTTCTAGCTCTAGACACTACTAAACAATGTGTTCGCTGTGAGACCTTTGTGTTGGTGCGACGTAAAGCCACTAGAAAAAAAAAAAAAAAAAAAAAAAACAATGTGTGACAATTTATAAAGTGGCCATTATTTTGAAATTGCAACTGATGCTGGTAATCATGGTGCCCAGGAAATGTTTCCATTGATTCTTCAGTGCATCACTGTTAAGAATGACATGGCAGTGATAAATGCTTAAAATGGACTCTTTAAAACATAACATTTCTGGAAGTAATTACTGTGTGAGTGCATTGAAATAAAATTGCACTGCTAAATGCGAACTAAATGAAAACTTTCTTGGTGACGGATGCCCAGCACATATACTTCATAATGCGGCAAAGGCAGGAGCTGTAGATGTAGAAATGTTAATAATTAAACTGTTTAATTATTAAACAATGTATACCATACACACAGAGAGCCTAAAAGAATCTTGCAAAATTGTGGAAGAAAAAAATAAAATGGTGTATGGCTTTTAGTGCCGGGAGTGTCCGTGGACATGTTCAGCTTGCCAGGTGCTGGTCTTTCGATTTGTCACCCGTAGAAGAAGAATATTGGAAACTATTGTTACTTCCTGCAGTGGAAAGAGGACTGCAGCTTATGAAGACTAAAATCACATTTCCTCTCAGACGAAAAGACACCAAAAGTTTTCATCACCCTGGTTGAAAATAGTAATGGTGAAAGGGCACTTGCATCCTTTTATCTTCCACCATGCAAAATGCCAGCATGTTCTCAACGGTAAGTCATTCATGATTGGCTGCAACTTCACAACGAACACTTGGAGGAGAGTAATTATCCACAATAGTTTGTTTTAAGCTCCCTTTGGTCAACCAGCAAGCCTCATTCAGAGCTGGCTCCATAGTTCTGGCAAGAGATGATTTATACCACAGAGGGCAGACATACTCCACAACAGAATAACAGAGATCTAAGGCCATGGTTCTGAAAATATGTGGCTTTGTGCCCCAATTTTTTCCTCTTAGTTCCTTAACATGTTTCTGGCACTGAGCTCCTGATTGACCTTATGGCAGTGTGTTCTGAAGGTTAGAGAATGGTTCAGCACAACTCCTAGGTACTTTAGAGTGAAACTGTGATCCAGAAGAGTGCTAGTCAAAAAGAAAAGTATGTGCTGACCTATTCCCTCTTCTAAAGCACTGCTAAGATGGAATTCTACATTTTCAGATCTTGTAGCCTGGGAAGCCAGGGTAACATCATTAGCATAGATGAAGCGTGTTGTGTTGCAATAGATTGGCTGGTCATTTGTGTAAATGTTGAACAGTAATGAAGCTAGAGCATGCTTCCTGAGGGTAGTCCATTTTTTGTAGGTTCTTCAATTACTTTGTTGGTCTTGAAATTAAAACAATAAAGGAAGTGATTCTACAACTGGGTAGAAATCAGCCTGGTGAATTTATGATTCTTAGTAAGAGAATGGGAGAAGAGAGGATATCAAGAAATATTTCAGAAATGGAGCTGAAGGGGAGGACACCTAGAGGAATACCGAAGGACAGATGACTGAAAGGTGTAAAGAAGAGGATTGAGGCCAGGGGAGGAAACTGGATGACAGTGATAGAAGAACAGTGGTGGATGGACAGAAAACAAAGGAGAGGCTTATGTTCCAAGCAGACCCAGCCTGTGTTTGGAAACCACTCCAGATGATGATGATGATGATGATGGTGGTGATGATGATGATGATCAGGACAAATGCCTTGGGCAACAGTATAGGCCTACAATGGTCAACTGTATCATATGCAGCACTCATATCAATAAAGTCTACACTCTCCTGTTACCTAACTATTTTCAAATCCATCCTTCATATACTGAGTACAGCTGAGAATCTATGCAGTATGGCTCTTGTCAGATCTGAAGCCTGCTTGCTGTGGATTGAGAAGATACTCTGTGTCTTGAATTAGTCTGTTAAGTATCATCCTTTTGAAAATCTTACAGTAAATAAGTTGCAGAGAAGGGATATTAGCTTGTAGTTCTGGAGAACACTGCAGTTTATCAGGCTTTGAAACAGCTATGACACATGTATTTTTCTCTATATTTTGGAATTTGAGACCTCTGGAAGCAGTTGTTGAAAAGTTGTAAAAGCTAATCCTTGGTTGACATTCCAAAGTTCTTTATTTGTTTCATTCTGATGTCCTCAAGACCGACACATTTTTCCAGATTTACATTTGTTTATAACACTTTCCAGCTCACTGATGTTGAAATTCCGTGTGAGTTCAGTTATTTCTCCACTTATTTCTGTAGGTAGATTCCACATAGGTCTCCTGCCTTTGTCACAATTTCCTGTGTTGCCATTCATCAGCAGCTGATAGGTAGATGGGTGAATTGATTAACTGTAACATAGGCTATGAGTGTGCATTGCTCATAGTTGGGTCTCTGTTGAGTTTCTTCAAGAGTCTCTATGCTTTATGACTGCTCTGAGATATATATAGTTCTCCAAGAGCTTCATCCAACTCTCTCTCTCTCTTTGATGAGGCTATTGAACAGATCAAGTTAGGTGCTGCTTTGATTGTTACACCACCCAATTGGATTCACTTCAAACAGCACATAACACTGCTCCAACTGAGAGATTACTTCTGGATTCAGACCTTCAATAGGCTGATGTCTTGAACAACAGTGTCTGGTATTGCAGAGAAGTTTGACCAGTCACCTGGTTTAAGAATTATACCTAGGTAGCTACGTTAGAAGGATACACAACGTAGCTGAATAGGGGAATGAATCTGACACATGATCAGTCTGTATTGAGAATTTGGAATAGGGCTGCATGCTACTTTGGGACACTGCTGAGTTATATTGTTAGAGAGATAAAACTCAGATCTGGATTATAACCTCTTTGCCAGTGGCCATTATTGAAGGAAGGAGGTAATTTGCTGTTATGTATGAGAGATACCTCACTGACATCTGCCCACTGTTACAGTAGCTCTCCATTCTCATCATGTTCTCATAGGCCCACTGTTTCCATGGTTTCCCCTAAATGCCAGGCCATTTACACTGATGCATTGCACACAGATTTTAAAAATTGTTAAAGAATTCTTAAGAAGGGAAAATTTTACATGCAGTACACCAATTTACTCAGAAATCCATATATTGCATGCTTATGTAAGTTCTAGATAATTTACTTACTTATCCTGTATCAGACAATCAAATTTTGAAAAACTAACTACATTTTTTATGTTTAAACTTTCATATTAACCACTAATGAAAAACACCCCATTTTTTAAAATTTACATTTACAAAATGCTCAGAATTTCTTTTAGGTTTCAAAAGTATATACTGGTGGGCCTAGTTCACTCACTTTAAGTGCAGGAAGGAAAGGGAAAATTAAAAGTTTTGAGATGCATACAGTTCTGTCAGCCACTGAGCATTACTCAGAGTCATTGTTGGAGAGTTTCCTTTTCTTGCCAGGCCTCATAGGTCTCCAGAAATTCTGCAGTTTAGTTGCATCCGAGACACCAAAAATGGCTTTTACCTCTTTCCTTCATGTGACCATGTACACCACACAACCTTCCTTTTGTGCAGGTAGATGAGGCAGTTCATATTTAAGATCACCTTCTTACCCTACAATAATCACTGGTGGGTCTGGCAAAGGATTCTCTTCCACAACCAGTTCCTAATATGCACCATAAATTTGTGATTGGTGGGTCTTCTGTCCTTTTTTAGTACAGAATGAAGGCATTCAACAGGGCCATGCTTAAAAAGTTGTAGAAGATTTTCAACCAGTACCTTGAATGAGTTATTTCTGGATAGTGAGGAAGGTGTTATGAAAAACTTGAACTTTTGCCTTCAGTGTCATACTCGATATGAAAGTGTCAGTGAAAGACACTATTCAGATTTAACAGATTAAGCAGATACAGTACCGGTACCTACTCTATGCATCATGTGGCATTCTAATGATATTTCATTGCATCGCAAGCACAACATTTGGTACTTCTAGGGTTAATATCCCTACCTCATTCTCAAATGTATTGGCAATTGAAAAGATCAAGGTGTCAGTCTTTGTGAATATGGCACTTACCTAGAATATACTGGTAAGGATGACTTTGGTTAGTGTATTATCTCTGTGAGTTTCTTGAATGCACAGGATATCAGAGTTATGCTCTCTGCTTAGTCTAATTAGCAACTCTTATTTTCAGGATGATATGCCTTTGATGTTAAAAGAAGTGACTGTAAATCAGAGTCCTGAAAAGGGTTTATTTTGGGATGTTAAAACGAGAATAATTGCACTGCTGCATTGGAAGGATCAGCTGGTACAGTACTCTTACCCAGGGAACCCGAATGGTTTAGGTAGCACTCTTTGTGGAGGCTCCTTTCTTGTCCTCTGTTACTGAGTTAATTATAAGTACAGGGTCTCTCATATAAAATAAGACCATTGAAGCTGCATTTTTACTCTCCAATTCATAAGTTCCAGTATGGGAGGCACGCGCATAGATCTTGACCTTGCAAGCAGCCTGCACGTGTTTGAACTGGCAAGCATCAGGCGCAAGTCTGAATGCCAGCTGTTAACATGGTGAGACAGTTATCATTGCAACAATGTATTTTCATATAA
Organism: Anabrus simplex; assembly: GCF_040414725.1. Classification (NCBI taxonomy): domain Eukaryota; kingdom Metazoa; phylum Arthropoda; class Insecta; order Orthoptera; family Tettigoniidae; genus Anabrus; species Anabrus simplex. The sequence goes on along the minus strand of NC_090265.1, from coordinate 423,461,105 downwards.
GTTCTGGTTTCATCTTCATGGTTGTGTGAACAGTCAACTCTCGCTATTGGTGTGCAGAAAATTCTAATGGTGTTTATGATGTCCCCCATTATTTTGGGAAGATTGGTGTTTGCTGTTAGTGCAAGACAAATAATTGGGCCTATTTTTTTGAGACAGCAGTATATGGCAGAGAGGTAACAAGATGACATTTTGCTTCTGTTCTTCCATTAGTTAATGATCAGTGCTGATCTATTTCCCTCTCGTTCTCCAACTCTTACAGTGTGAGATTTTTACTTGTGGGGTAAACTGAAAGAAAAAGTGTATTGAACAAATCCTCACACATTGGAGGAACTGAAAGAACATTATGAATGAAATAATAAACATTACAGTGGCAGAACTCACTTGTGTCAGCCAGAATGTGGTTACCAGACACTTGCCTGTATAACCCAGGAAGGATGACACTTCCAACATCTTTTATAAGGTAAGATTTCATATAAGATTGTATACACGCATAAAGAGGGGTGGCCGCTTGCTATGTAAGTTCGGTTGAGGCAGCTGCTGTAGCACAGTGTACAAACACCATGCACTCAGTCTTGGTTTACAAAAAAGACCCTGTATATGATTTATTTTAAAATGTCTACTCTAATATTCTCTCTGCTGGTAGCCTCATGTATGATATATTTGTATGCCTGTAATTGTTTCTCCTTTCAATGATCTGAGAGTCTAAAATATACATGTTTGTTTGCAGATGTTGCCAGAATTAATATAGTCAATGAGGTTCTTCTCACAGTTATTGGGATTCTACTGCTGTCTGGAGCATGGCTGGTAATAAGGATTACAATTTATTTTACCTTTGATGTTCCAAGTCCAGCTCTAATTACTAGGTATTTACAGATGCATTTTCAACATGCTTGTCATAATATATTAATTGCATTATATAAAGTATTTGCATGCCTTAGTCATGTTGCTCATATAACACAGATCATCATTGTCATCATCATCATCATCATCATCATCATCATCATCGTCGTCATCATCATCATTCATTCATTCATTCACGTATTAGACCCAATGGCGTGTTATGATCCTATAAAGCATTCCTCTTAAAACAAAAATCACCACCACCACCACCATCTTGCCAATATTTAATTGGATGTTCCTTTAGGGTAGTACTTGAGAATTTCTTAGGGAAATCTTCCTATATCCATTCTCCTGAATATGATTTTTCCACCTTTCTTGATAACCATGTATATATAGTAGTGTTGATTCAATTCTGAGTTCCTTAAATACCGTTTCACTTCTTTTATGATCCCATTGAGTATATCCCACTGTTCTTCTCATGTACACTATTTAATCTCATTGGTGGTAATTCTATTAGCAACAGTTTTCCTTATCATCGATGCTTCTCTTCCATAACATAGGACTAGTCTTGTTACGGTTTCATATGGGAATATATAAGTTCATTTTGTTAATAATTTCATCAAATGTAGACTTAATGAGGTTATATACACTGACATGGTAAAAGTCATGGGACAGCACTATGTAACTTGGTATTAATGATGCCACCTTCCCAAGATAATTTGGGAATATCCAAATGTAACTGCAGAGAACAGGTCATGTCATTCATGTTGAACATCTGCCAGCAGCTGAAGGCAAAGCAGTATGTGAAATAGAAGTTTGAATGAGACATGATAAGGGGTACTAAATATGAGACATTCAGTTTCTAGAGTTATGGAGACATTCATATCTTTTCATTCTCCAGTGCAACTTGGGTTCAGGAATATTATATTGAAGGCATTGCAATCCATAATGTACAGTGCAGAGTCTGACTAAGGTGTATCTGGCTATAAATGTCCATAAAATGAGAGTAGCAATGCTGACTCAGACCACAGGCACCTAAGCAGAAGTCTTTAGGTTCTATGAGATATAAGAGCAGAACTTTTACTAGCCTACAATTTTTACAGCATAAATAACCTCAGTATAGAGACTCAGAATGAGTAGCAAGATTTTCAGTAACCTTGAGAAAAGAAACTTGTGATATTATTAAAATGGATACTAGATTAATAAACAATATGGGTAAATGTCATAACTAGTGGTCAACCATACAAATGACCCAGGAATAATGCTACCAAACTGGTAACACCTATTTGCTTTTGCTGCTTTCAAAAGCTTGGCAGAGATATGGTGGGATACAATCTTCCTTCTCTCCTGATGTGGCAGTCTTCTGTTAGACTCAGCTGGCTGTTCCAAACAAAACTTCCATGAAACATTCTCATATAACCAATGGTTACAGTATCTCACCAATATTTTCTTGATAAATTTCACAAGTGGTAATGGATCCAGACATCACATCACTAATTTACTGTCACACAATGTATCATCTTTTTAAAGATGGCAAGATAAGTATCTAACAGTTCATGCAGATAGAACCATTCTGAAAAAGATCTCTCCTGAAGAAATGGAAACCACATTACGTCCAGCAATTTTATGCTGAAGATTGTGACCAACGGATGAAGAGTGGTGAGATCCTTTCGGGCTGGCACGATGAACAGCCAGAACTGTTCGACTGTGTGCTGTGGTCAGACAAGGCTGTATTTTATATCAGTGGTTTTGTCAACGTTCAGTGACAATCCACACATTGGTATTTAAAAGGCGCAGGGACGTCTGAAGGTAACAGTGTAGTCCTTGACACTGTCAGTCTGTTTGTTCAGACTAATCTTGATAACTACTGGATGGATTTTGATGCAGTTTTCACCATGCTATAAGGCATTTCTTGAGAAAGATATACAGTATATATATATTGCGCTGATCCTGCGTCCAGGACAGGTCGTGAAGATATCCAGACTAGCTCGTTCATGTTTAATTTCCAATCAAACATTGTCTTGTTGTTGTGGATTCGGAGAGATTGCAAATGATGTTTTGCTTGCCGGCTGTTTCCTTTATCGATAATGCCAATGGACGTCTCCACCATATCAACTAACCTTTCTTGTAAAAAAATTAGTTCCACAAATCTTAAACTAAAGATGATTATGTGACTATAATGCTTATCTATATATATAAAAGCAAGTCGGGCTGGAGCGATGTATATATAAATATTTAAAAATGAAAAAAGACGTGAATTAATGAGGCACTTCCATAAATCTCAGAAATTTGAAACTTGGTACGGAGGAAACTGATGACCCCAGGATCCCTAGAAAAATCGGAAATTCTCAAAATTCCCTGAAGGGGGCACGCTGGGGGGGCTCAAATTTTGGGCTCAGCATAAGAACACAGTCGTATAGTATATCCAAAACGATAACCTATAGGTTTCGTGGGCTTAAAAATTTTCGAGAATTTCCTCATTTTTATCCCCTATCCCCCCAAATCAAAATGGCGGCACAACCTGCCAGACGAAGTAGACAATTGAAATTTGGTGAAATTATAGCTTTTGGTCCCTAACCGACGGGAAAATTCCAAGATGTTCAAATTTTTCACTTTTTACCCCCCAAAGATATCGAAATATGGAGGCAATTTTAATGACTGTGCAGACATTCCTTTTGAGCTATTTTTTGGCTAAACGGTAAGTCGTATCACAAAACGGATGGCACAATGTCCCTTCAATTCGGAGTGATCTACAACTTTGGTCCTGTGACATTTTGTCGTATCTCTCTCCCTTATACGTTAAATTTGGCCGTATTTCTGGATTGTTCGTAAATTTGGTGATTTTTACAAGTATATTTCATTGTTTGACACACTTATAAGAATGATAGGATCATCACGTTGTGTGCGCACATTGGCACGATTAAGGGACATATGTGTACCAAATTTCATGATTCTAGCTTATACATAAGTAGGCAAAAAGTAATGTATAATGTTAAAAATGCACCCAAATTTCACCCTATTCAAACTTTGATCTCAATTTACCCCCTTAATATGGGAGATACGAGGAAATGGTTTAGAAACAAACATGTAGAGCGATAAATGAGGCGTCTGATGGCGCAAACCGTTTCTTAATATCATAAACCGTTTAGGAGATATGAATCTCGAAGTGGAAGTCTGCACTTTTCAACGTGCTCATGCTTATCCGTCATCTATATATATAAAAGCAAGTCGGGCTGGAGCGATGTATATATAAATATTTAAAAATGAAAAAAGACGTGAATTAATGAGGCACTTCCAGAAATCTCAGAAATTTGAAACTTGGTACGGAGGAAACTGATGACCCCAGGATCCCTAAAAAAATCGGAAATTCTCAAAATTCCCTGAAGGGGGCACGCTGGGGGGGCTCAAATTTTGGGTTCAGCATAAGAACACAGTCGTATAGTATATCCAAAACGATAACCTATAGGTTTCGTGGGCTTAAAAATTTTCGAGAATTTCCTCATTTTTATCCCCTATCCCCCCAAATCAAAATGGCGGCACAACCTGCCAGACGAAGTAGACAATTGAAATTTGATGAAATTATAGCTCTTGGTCCCTAACCGATGGGAAAATTCCAAGATGTTCAAATTTTTCACTTTTTACCCCCCAAAGATATCGAAATATGGAGGCAATTTTAATGACTGTGCAGACATTCCTTTTGAGCTATTTTTTGGCTGAACGGTAAGTCGTATCACAAAACGGATGGCACAATGTCCCTTCAATTCGGAGTGATCTACAACTTTGGTCCTGTGACATTTTGTCGTATCTCTCACCCTAATACGTTAAATTTGGCCGTATTTCTGGATTGTTCGTAAATTTGGTGATTTTTACAAGTATATTTCATTGTTTGACACATTTATAAGAATGATAGGATCATCACGTTGTGTGCGCACATTGGCACGATTAAGGGACATATGTGTACCAAATTTCATGATTCTAGCTTATACATAAGTAGGCAAAAAGTAATGTATAATGTTAAAAATGCACCCAAATTTCACCCTATTCAAACTTTGATCTCAATTTACCCCCTTAATATGGGAGATACGATTAAATAGTTTAGAAACAAACATGTAGAGCGATAAATGAGGCGTCTGATGGCGCAAACCGTTTCTTAATATCATAAACCGTTTAGGAGATATGAATCTCGAAGTGGAAGTCTGCACTTTTCAACGTGCTCATGCTTATCTGTCATCTATCTATATAAATAAAATTGTTTCTGTTTGTCTGTTTGTCTGTCTGTTTGTCTGTTCCACCATCACGTCGAAACGGCTGGATAGATCTCAACCAAACTTCATATTTAGAGTATACTGACCCCGGGGAAGGTTTCGATATGCATATCATTTTAAAATCTTTGAAAAGACGGGGGTTTTATAGGAAAAACGGTTTTCCTCCATTTTCTCTTATACTATTATAGGCCAAATATCGAATTTGTCGTATAAGGACGAGACAAAGCTCAATTTAATCCTCTTGACGCAAAGAACAAAACTCGGTAAGCCCTACGGGCCCGAAAACCATGTTTTAAAGCCCTAAAACCAACCGTTACGGAGATATTGGCACCACACTACCCCTGCTCTAGGAATCGGATAAAGAAATGAACTGCCGTAACCATGGCAACGTCAGCTCCAGGATTCTAGAGCAGTGAGATTATGCATGTACGTTTGGGCATAGCTGTCAACCAAAATAGGTACAAATAAGTCTTAATATCTGGGAAAAAAATATACTGTTGTGTAAGGCACTCATAGGACTCCTTTGGGCGGGGATGGAAAGGGGGTGAAGAACGAGTGTAAAAATCTTACTATATATAGAAATGGAAGTGTGTGTGTAAATGACACATCTCCAACTAAACCACTGGAGCAATTTCAACCAAACTTGGTACACGAATCACTTACTATCGGGAGACGATCACTGTGGGGGGTAAGCCATCCCTAGCGCCCTTAAGGGAGAGGGTCAGGGGGGTGGTAGTTACAATAATAATCGAGAATAGTGTCGAATTCATAGTTTTCGGGGTCGCTGAGTTGAAAAGTGATACTCTAGAATTTTTTTAAAATCCAGCCCCCTTTTATTAAAAACAGTTTCGAATCCATAGATTTCAGGGTCTCTGAGATGAATAGTATTACTCCGGATTTTTTGCAAATCCAAGTGGGGAGCGAAGGGGGTGAGATATAAAATTAATCGAAAAACTACATATAAAAATATTATCTTCTTCTTCTTACTATATATAAAAATTGATGTATGTGTGTGCGTGGGTGTGTGGGTGTGGGTGTGTATATGACACATCTCCTCCTAAACCACTGGAGCAATTTCACCAAACGTGGTACACTTATCAATTAGTATCAGGAGACAAACCGCGTGAGGGTAAGACACCCCTAGCACCCTTTTGGCAGGGGGCGAGGGGAGTGGTATAAAAATAATCTTATAAATAAAGTTGTTCGTTTCTGTTTGTTTGTTTGTTTGTTTGTTTGTTTGTTTGTTTGTTTGTTTATTTGGCTTAAGTGCGGCCAATATCCAGTATTCGGGAGATAGTAGGTTCGAACCCCACTGTCGGCAGCTCTGAAAATGGTTTTCCGTGGTTTCCCATTTTCACACCAGGCAAATGCTGGGGCTGTACCTTAATTAAGGCCACGGCCGATTCCTTCCAACTCCTATCCCTTCCCTGTCCCATCGTCGCCATAAGACCTATCTGTGTCGGTGCGACGTAAAGCAACTAGCAAAATAAAAAGAATAAAAATGTTTGTTTGTTCCACCATCACGTCGAAAGGGCTGGATAGATCTCAACCAAACTTCATATTTAGAGTATACTCACCCCGGGGAAGGTTTCGATATGCATATCATTTTAAAATCTTTGAAAAGACGGGGGTCTATAGGAAAACCACAACGGTCTTCCTCCATTTTCTCTTATACTATTGATTTTCTGCAAACTCTGTGGACCGTATGTGAAAGGTCTCTTCATCACAAACAACTTTCGTTGTGTTCATAATTTACCTTACTCTTCAAATGACGGAGAAATTTACTATTTTCTGCCGATACCATGCTCGGCATTGAGGGACCGACAGAGCGATAACGAATATATGGGTTACCATGGCAACGTCTCTGACTGCTTGCCAGCAGGGAAGTAACGTATTGTCATTTTCCTCATCATTCCTTTAAATTCGTGGTTGTTCCTTGGGTAGAAAGCAAGAGTCGTCAATCGGCCATTCTGCGGGATATTGGCGGAATATCATTGGAGGTTATAACCGTCCTCGAATAGCATAAGTAATAACACAAATATTCATCTTCTTATCTGATTACCTAAGAATCCCTGCGCCTAAATTTCTCTCCGATTACCGCTTTCTTATATCCATAACTCACTCCGGCATAATTTATTGAGGAGCGTTTGATTTTCCAATACATTCACTTGGTATTTATATATTTGTCGTCATCCGGATGTCCTCTGTTATAATCTATTTTCTATTAATTTCAACTTACTAAACTGTATTACTTTCTTCCTTAATTACCACGTATGTATGCGAGTGCTAATCCCGAATGCTGTACACTCTTTCCTTTGAGGAAATATTCTAAGCTATGCAAATGTATAACTTCTGGCCCAGGAAAATTCCGAAATATGGATGCAATTTTAACGGCGGTGCAGACCTTCGTTTCGGGGTAATTGGTGGCTAATCAGTAAGTCGTATCAAAAGTCACAAAGCAAATTGCGTTTCATTTTGGAGAGATCTACAACTTTTGTCCTGTGACTTTTCGTCGTATTTCTATCCCTAATACATTAAACACAAGTTGATTTTGTACTTTTACACGTATATGTTATCATTTGGCACACTTATAGGAAAGGTAGAATCATGACATTCGGCACGCACATTGACATAACCACCGGGCGAGTTGGCCGTGCGCGTTGAGGCGCGCGGCTGTGAGCTTGCATCCGGGAGATAGTAGGTTCGAATCCCACTATCGGCAGCCCTGAAGATGGTTTTCCGTGTTTTCCCATTTTCACACCAGGCAAATGCTGGGGCTGTACCTTAATTAAGGCCACGGCCGCTTCCTTCCAATTCCTAGGCCTTTCCTATCCCATCGTCGCCATAAGACCTATCTGTGTCGGTGCGACGTAAAGCCCCTAGCAAAAAAAAAAAAAAATTGACATGACCATTGGCAATGTTATAGCCAAATTTTATGATTCTAGCTGTCACATGAGAATCAAAAATATAAAGTAGCATTCAAAAACTGTACAAGATTTCACCCCATTCAATGACTCTAACTCAATCTAACCCATAAATAAAGGAGATACGAGAAGATGTCATAGGACCAACCATGTAGAGCACTGAAAGGGGCGTCTGATGGTGAAGTCCGTTTGTAGATACGTCGTACAGTTGCAAAGCAGTAACTATCTAAATAAAGGTCTACACTTCTAGAGTATGTCTGTACATTGACAATTTTGGCGAAATTTCCGTACAGTTATCCGTTTCAGGTGTAATAATGACCATCTGCATATATTCTGTTTTGGTGTCTGTCTGCTTGTTTGTTTGTCTGTTTGTCTAAAACTTGGAAACTACTGGATATATTTCCACCAAACTTGATATTTAGAATCCATCTGTCCTTTGGTAGGTTTTAGGGCAAGTATTGTTTCTGAATCCCTGAATTGACTGGGGGATTATACGAAACCGAAACCGTCATTTTGCAACCAAACTTAATGTAAATTTAGCTGCCGTAATGGAAATTCATTTCTAGGCCTTTTTCCTCATGTGCATCATTTCAATACGAGGATTAATAAGGGAGATATCATTAACGGACCGTTTTCCGGTACAAGTCCCACCGGACTTAACTCAAGAGCGGGTGCGTGTAAAGCGTATGTTTTACAACTTGAAAACTACTGAAGATATTTGAGTCAAACTTTATATTAACATCCACCTGTCCAACGGTAGGTGTTAATCGTCAATAACATTTCATGTTCCCGGAATGGACTGGCGGTTTATAGGGAACCGAAATGGTGATTTTACTCTTCCAGAATATATACAGTACAAGACCAACCTGACTGGAAATCGACCAAACATGATGGAATTCCATCTCTAAAACTTTTTTTCATGTGCATTTTTTCGACAGGAGGATTAATAAGGGAGATATCATAAACGGTCCGTTTTTCCGGTTAAGTCCAGCGGATATAGCCCAAAAGGTGTTGTACGTGGAGCAGGTTCCTTATTTATCTATGTAAATAAAATCGTAACTACTGTGTGCCTGTACATAGACTATTTTGTCGAAATTTTCGTACAGCTACACGCTTAAGGGGTAATAATGATCATCTGCATATTTTTTGGTTTAGTATCTTGAAAGTTCTACTTTTTACACTTCTCACTGAAAACCCAGATTGCGGCATAACCTGCCAGTCGAGAAAGAAAACTGAAATTTGGCAAAATTTTACGACTTAGCCTGTAACGGGCGGAAAACTTCCAAGAGCTTTAAATTTTTCCCTTTCTATCCCGAAGAATATCGAAATATGGAGGCAATTTTAATGATGGTGCAGACCTTGGGGAAGTATCATCACATAACGGATGGCACAATCCCCGTTCAATTTGGAGTGATCTACAACCTTGGTCGTACGACTTTTTGTCGTATTTATATCCATTTTACGTTTGACTTTTCTCTATTTCTCGATCTTAAGTAAAGTAGTACTTTTCACATACATAATTCATACCTTCCATCACTTAGAGGAAAGATAGAATCATCATACTCTACACGAAAATTGGTCCACCCAGTAGCCATATGTGAGCCAAATGCTATGTATGTAGCTGTCACTTAATTATCCGAAAAGCAATGCAATGTGAGATAATCTTACACAAATTTTACCCAAGTTTCTAACTCAATCTGACCCATGAATAGATGAGATATCATATGACCAGCAATTTAGGCCGCTAAATCCGGCGTCTTATGGTACAATCTTTTCTCGATATGATGTACCGTTTAGAAGCAGTTAATCTGTAAATGAAGGTCTGCAATATTGTAAACAAGCACATACTTTCGTATGTCGAACTATATATATTCACTGATGTCGATTTTGTAGCGATCGAGAAAGGGTGTGTCTGCTATTGTAATCAGTACTCCGCACACCGACTATGACTGGCAGTAGGAATGGAGTCCTTCTCCAATTCCTGTGTAACTGGCATTAATGAGGCAGGCCTACCATTGTAATGAATAATTCACTTCTCGATTTGACTTTCAGAAGGCAAGGGAGCATGCAGCATACAGTCTTTGGCTGTAGGCAAGCGTTCCCGCAGTTATAAACAGATGTACCCATCTAAAATGTGACTGGCATTAGGCATACTGGCCTGCTATTTTGATGGAAACTCATCAACTTGGTGTGACTGGCAGGAAGCTGGCTGGCAGTTGGAAAAGGGGCCTATCATTATAATGATAACTGCACAACTCAATTTTGACTGGTTGTAGGGAAGTTTCCTGCCATTATAATAAAAACTCTTCAATTTGTAATATGTCTGGAGGTAGGAAAGGGGGCCTGCAATTGTAACGGAAACTCCCCAAATAGATTGTGACCGCGCAGTAGGCAATGGGGCCTGCAATTATAATGTAAACTTCCCAACTCGATTGTGAATCGCAGTAGGGAAGTGAGCCTGTCGTTATCATCACAAATCCGTAACAAGCACTTTACACTGGAAACAACGTATGGGGACCTCTGCATATTGTTTCTCGGATAACGCTAAGAGACATGCTATTTTAAAACAATCTTATTTACTGCATGTACAGTATTTACTTCAATATTCGTATACAATGCAGAATACCGTAGCGAAGCACGGGTACATTTGCTAGTCTATATATATAAAATAGCTTGTCCTGACTGACTGACTGACTGACTGACTGATTCATCATTGCCGATCCAAAACTACTGGACATAATGAAATGAAATTTTGGGGATACATTCATATTAAGATGTAGGTGCTCGCTAAGAGATGATTTTTGGATATTCCATCGCTAAGGGGGTGAAAAGGGGGGTGAAATTTTAAAATTAGTGTATCTATATCTCAAAACTTTAAAAGTTTACAAATGTAAAAATTGGTATATAGAATCTTCTTTAAAAATAAGGAAATACGTATTTTTTTGTTTTCAGAAAATCCCAATAGGAGGAGTGAAAAAGGGTGAAAAAGGGGTTGAATGCCTTTAATCAGGATACCGGTACTTATATCTCAGAAACTGAAGGTATTACAGACCTGAAAATTGGTACTTTTGATCTCTTTTAAAAATAAAGAAACACGTAATTTTTTGTTTTTGGAAAATCCAATTAATGGGAGTATGAAAAGGGGGGGTGAATTTTTAAAATCAGTGCTTCTATAACTCAAAACTTTGAAAGTTTACAGATGTAAAAATTGGTATTTAGAACATTAAAAATAAAGAAACGCGTATTATTTTGTTTTCGGAAAATCCCAATAGGAAAGGTGGAAAATGGGTTGAATGCATTTAATGAGGATACCTATATCTCAGAAACTGAAGGTGTTACAGGCCTGAAAATTGGTGTTTTGGATCTCCTTTAAAAATAAAGAAATACTTTTTTTTTGTTTTTGGAAAATCCAATTAATGGGGAGTGAAAGGGGGTGAATTGCTAAAATGAGTGTATCTATATCTCAAAACTTTTGAACTTCATAGATGTAAAAATTGGTATTTAGAATCCGCTTTAAAAATAAAGAAACACATTTTTTTGTTTTCGAAAAATCCCGATAGGAAGGGTGGAAAAGGGTGAAAAATGGGCTGAATGCCTTTAATGAGGCTACTTACATTTCAGAACCTGAAAATATTACAGACCTGAAAATTGGTATTTGGGATCTACTTTAAAAATAAAGAAACAGATATTTTTTCGTTTTTGGAAAATCCAAATATGGGGGGAGAAAAGGTGGATGAATTTTTAAAATGAGTGTATCTACATCTTAAAACTTGAAAAGTTTACAGATGTAAAAATTGGTATTTAAAACCTCCTTTAAAAATAAAGAAACATGTATTTTTTGTTTTCGGAAAATCCCAATAGGAGGGGTGTAAAAGGGTGAATAATGGGTTGAATGCCATTATTTTAATTAAGCTACTGATATCTCAAAAATGAAGATGTTACAGACGTGAAATTTGATATTTGGATTCTGCTTTAAAGTAAATAAACACGCATTCTCGAAAAATCCAATGAAGGGGGGGGGGGTGAAAGAATTGAAAAATGAATTAACTTAGTTGTATGAGAATACTTACGTCTCATAAAAACTAAAGTTGTTACAGACGTGAAAATTGGTATTTGGATCTCCTTTAGAAACAAAGAAAACGCTTTTTTTGGGGGGGGGGGGAGGGGAATCATCTTGGTGGGCGGGTTTGAAAAGGAGTTGAATTCCTTTCATGAGGTCACACAAATCAAAAACTGAGGAAGTTAAGAGTCGTGATAATTGGTATTTAGAAGATCCTTTACTATTAAAAGAAACAAGGTTCTTGCCGGAAAATTCAGTTTGGGGGGGGGGGGGAGGAGTGTGAAAGGAAGTGAAAAAGTTAATTATTTTTATGGGGATACTTATATCTCAAAACTGAAGGTAATAGATGTGAACATTGGTGTTTGGAATCTCCTTTTAACATAAAGAAACATGCCTTTCTGTTATTTTTTTTTTGGGGGGGTAAATCAATTTAACGGTGGTGGGGTGTAAAAGGCGGTGAGACAAATTGATTTTACTGTTCATAATGTACTTATAACGAGCCTGCGTTGCTCAGGCGGCAGCGCGCCTGCCTCTCACAGCTGGGTTATGTGGTTCAAATCCCGGTCACTCCATGAGACATTCGTGCTGGACAAAACGGAGGCGGGACAGGGTTTTCTCCAGATACTCCGGTTTTCCCTGTCATCATTCATTCCAGCAGCACTGTCCAATATCATTTCATTTCATTTGTCATTCATTATCCATTGCCCCAGAGGAATGCGACAGGCTTCGACAGCCGGCACAATTCCTATTGCCGCCGCCAGATGGGGGCTTTATTCATTCCATTCCTGACCCTGTCGAATGACTGGAAACAGGCTGTAGATTTCTGATGTACTTATTCTGATCATAAACCGATCATTTTTTATCTTTCCTGGGTTAGTTTTCAAGAGCCATCTTTTTCTTCGGAGAACGTTCTTAGATTACAGTACATTCTCCTGGCATATAAATAAAAAGTTAAACACCTTTGAAATAAACGATAGGAATGAGATTGACCGTCCAATTGTTCACCTCTATAATAAGGTCAACAATGCACGGAATATGTCATTCGTATCACCAGAAATCCCGCACACTTGGCTACGCGCGACAATGGTGCTGGTCACATTGTTAACAATGACAGTGGCAGCAGATGTAATTGACCGCCAACTAGCGGTCTTGCATCTTGCTGTGGGGTCCAGAACATCTATAATAATAATAATAATAATAATAATAATAATAATAATAATAATAATAATAATAATGGAAATGGATCCTGGACGGGTAATGACTAAGAATGCAGTCCAGCCGCGAGTTCAGTACCGCCAAGGCACCCAAGAGGACACCACACCGGATCTCCTCAAAGATTTGATCCATATTAAAAATTCTTATAGGAAAAGATGGCAAAGATTTAGGGACCCAACTGACCGGGTGGAATACCTGGACCTAGCCCGGGAAGTACAAAATCGATTGCTGGAAAGAAAGATTGAAAAATGGGAGGAAACTTGCCGTAATCTATTAGAAAATGAGTCAGATCGCGAATTTTGGTGGATTCTCTCAGATAACCAGTCAGATCGCAAATTTCGGCAGATTATATATAAAACAATAAGCATTCAATTATAAATTTCAGTATAATACCGTAGCGAAGCACGGGTATCTTGCTAGTACTAACATATGATTATAAATACCAATAACGTTTCATCACGTTCATTTATTTAAAAAATCTAGCAAATTAAAGAAAAGAATGAAATATTCTTTAAAAGAATGACTATCTTCATTTAAAATTGATTAATTATCTTGCATCATTTCATCAAAGATCTTTATGTACAATAGAAAATAGAAAATTGGAATTATTCTGAAAAATTCTACCCGTGTAAATTGAAATCACATCGTTGTTTCATTTTTCATCTGTGTAAAAGATAATATTCCTATTTTAGTTAAAGTTATAAAAATATTTACAGATCTTCCTGGGAAATCATTCATTTCAGCCTCAATCACTTGCCTTCCTAAATGTATATGTTATTTTAATTATTTAGTTATAGGTATTCAGGTCTTAAATATTTAAGTACCAGTATTCAAGTAATTATAATATCTAGGATGAGGATAAATTTATTACTTAGGAACTGGTTTTCATGGATGCATTAGGAAAAAGATAAGTATTAAGTTAATTTCATCATGTGCTCTCTTCTAGATTAATATCTACTATCATTATATAGCTCAACTGGATATCATTCCTCTCATAAATCTTACAAGTTTGATCAACTGTATAAATGTGTCTCACAAAATCTGTAATCAGGTAATTAATAAAATTCCAACACCTCACACACTATTATTTATACAAAACAGGTATTGAGTATTATTTATGAAGACTCTAACAACCATTAATGTCTGCAATTATATGTGAAAAACTTGTCATACTTGTGCATGTGGTAAAATAAGTGCCATGTACTTGTTCATCAAATATTCATCATTATGGTAGAGATCTGGGTTAATTTTGATTAATATTCTACTCAACTTTCCTTACAGTGAGTTATCTTGATGATTTACATGTGCCTAAACTCTATATAACCTACATAATATTTATTTTCAATATGTTGGATATGGAATATCTAGGAACTATCATTCATCATGGAATCAAGTACAGTACTAACCCTGAATTGTGTCAACCCTCTTATTTTTATCTTCACAATAAATCATTTTCTTCTTTACCGACGAAACAATAAATATCACTTTCATTACTCTTCTTCATATTCATTCAATATTCATATACCATTTCCTTCATATCTCATTATCATATTTCTTCTTTCATTTGCAAATAACCTTCATATTCACATTGACTTGATGCATACAGGGTGGCGCACGAATAGTTGACACATTTGAAAAGCAAATATAAAATGCAACTTATGTATTATGTTGTTAAAATTTCGCACACACCTTCCCTGTTCCATGGAAATATCTGTACAGGTGTCACTGATGCTTTGTCTCCAAATGCCTGCATTCCAGTGAGCTTTCTGCCATGGCCGACCGCGGCCGACTCTCCGTTCAGCAGCGTGCCAAAACAGTTATTTTTATTGCAAATCAAAAAATGTTATGGCGACACAAAGGAAATTTCGAGCTGTATTTCAGATTAGGTGGGCACTGGCAAGGAACACCATCCTTCGCTTATACAGAAAGTTTGAAGAACATAGGAGAGTGAAGGAAGAAGCGCGACCACGTGCACCAGCAGTTCAGTCTCCTGTGGATCAAATGGATCAGTGTTACCTTCCGCCCCTATGTAGGAATGAATATATAACAAACAGACATAAAGAAAAGGAAGGACACTATAATAAGCCAGCAGCAAATAAATAAAAGAATAATATACAGAACAGGGATCACTCAGCACACTAAACCAACATAACTATGGCAAGCCAAGGAGAGGAAAATAAGATAAATACCTGAGGCTTGAAGGAATAGAATCCATAGACTCTAAGTAATCATACATTGACTCAAAACAGAGAGTCATACTGGGTAAATTATGAATGTTTTTAAAATACCAATGAAAAGATATGAGAATCATCTCGTAGCCCAGCGCCTCTATCTTTTTTTATCCAAGCCATTCTTGTCTTTCGAGCAGAGAGTAAACAAATCAAAGATAAGTTAGAAAGAAATGCTTCGGCAATCCTTCATTACATGAGGTGCCATCTGTCTAATCGGGATGAACTACATGTCAAGTTTGAGAACATTAACCAGTCACAATCGACTGATCTATGACATTGTAAAGAATGCGATATCAGAAAGTAAAATATGAAGGTAATTAGATGTGGCACAGTAACTTAGGTTGAATCTAACTTGATATTTACTGCTATAAAATGACTTTTTAAAACTAACCAATAAGTACCATGACTGCAGGTAATTCTTCCATGGCATTGAGGGAGATGTATTACTTTGCTCATGTATTTTCTTAAAAATTCTTTGAATGTTGGATGATCGAGTTTATGCAGGCGGATATTAGCTCCCACTGTTGCAGTGCATAGGTCTGAAGAAAATATTGTTGGTCATTGTTCACAGTGGACTGGTAGAAAGGCTGCATTGATACAGCTTTCTGTAATCGTGTCAAATACATGACAGTATTTTTATGTTGATCAATATAGGTTTTTTTTTCACATTTGATCTGAAAAATAATAAAATTGACTTAAATCACCCATACTCCAGCATATTTTATATTGTCACAGCCATGTATGAGACTGGGCTTCGGTGGAAGCTACACTTTGCTCTGGCCCGTGCCAAGAGATGGATGCAGAAGTACTGTACCCATCAAGAAATGACAGCAGGCAGCTATAAAACATAACCCACTATAAATGTTTTTATGTTGCAGTTTGCAGTAAAAAACCAATATTAAATTTAGAAACAACTTTTTAAATTATTCTCTCATATCAAAATAAATTATTTATTCACCTCAAGTAAATAACATAGATTAAAATGTCATTTACAGTGTGTAATTTTTATTTATACTTTAGAAGATATTGTCATTTTGAATTTATTTTTGCAATCTCTGATCTGAATAGATATCTGGAATCCCTCGAGATAGGTCTAATCTTGCAGGGAAGTTGCCCTTACATTAATATATAAATTATTACTTTAACTCTCTTGGTGCCAGGCGGTAGTGCGAGCACCCTCCCTTTAAATTGCCAGAGCCGATCTGGTCGGCCTTTAACGATCCAGTCGGAAGTTGCCAGAGCCGATTACATTGGCCGGCTTAAAGTTCTGTGATATACATAATTTTGAGGCAACCTATAGTGACGTGCATACTTCTGTTACAACCTGTAGTAAAGGGGCTACACGTTATTGTGTGCCTGGCCTTGCTTTGGCAGTTCTAAGAGGGTGTTATACCATTCACAAGAGTCGTTTCCTGTGTTTACAAATACCACTAACCGGTCAGCAAGAGATTGCTGCTTGCAGTGAGTGGATTTGTGACAGGAAAATGACATGTTGTTCACGTGATATTTTTCAGCAGGTATTGATGACAATAAATTAATGCAGTGTTTGGAACAGTGCGAAGTTAACGTGGATGATTTATCGGATTGTGATAGGGAATTTAGTTCAGAGAGTAGTGACGAAATTATACCGGACACATTCGTGGAATCACCGCAGCAAAAAAAAGAGACGTTTAATTGTGTCTAACAGCACTAAGCTATTCTGAATATGGTGATAGATGAAACTAGTGATAACGAATATGATGATGATGTCTCTGGAGAACATTTTGTGGAAATATGTCCCAATGAACCCAACAACATTCCTCAACTTCCTGTCTCCTTCAAGGAAGTTCTTTGACCTAAACATGCCCTACCGTCTGATTCTCTGCCCATATCATACTTCAATTTACTTTTCACTTACTCTCTGCTAAATCTTATAGTCACATATAGTCCTTTATCATTACCTAAATGCCGGTCTCCACGGGCGAAGTGTAGCGTGCCTGCCTCTCACCCGGAGGTCTAATATAATACTACAACCGAAAATGAGAAACTATTTTTTATGAAAACAAAAACTATAATATCAACTACTATTTTTTACTTATTTAATAATTCAGAATTATTTTAATACTGTGTTGTCCTCACGTAGAAAATTTGTTGTCAGTATTTGTCAAACATCGATACATACACGCAAATTTTGTCGGTGAGTAAAATTGTCTTGTTTTTACCAGTGACATATGTTTGAATTTTTATTTTTTACGTTTTTATTTTTCTTGTTCAAATTAGTTATTCTATAGAATTGTATTTAGAAATACATTATACATAATTACGTATATTCTTTTGTATCATAAATTATTTTTTCAAAGTAGATATTGAGAGAGAAAATGCGAAAATGTTTTTCTCTTCCTAAAAATAAATGTTATCGACAACTATAAATCAACAATAAAACATCTTTGACTCTTTATATCAGTTTTTTATTCTACATAGTCGATATGTAGAAAATTTCATGCCGGTATTTGCAATACACCGGTAGATATACGCAAATTTTAAAATACATGTATTTCCACTGAAAACGGCCTGGCACTTTACAGTAGTAGAGCGGAGGTGGAGCTCTGGCCTCTTCCAGCTGATGGGGAGCGGCCGACCACATCGGCTCTTGGCTCCAAGAGGGTTAAAAAATGGTACTAGTTTCAACCTAGATCAAGGTCATCATCAGCCAGTAACTCACCCATGTAAAGTAACTCGCATTGCATAAAATGTTGTCTTGAAAAGGTGGAACTGTTATAATTTATTTAAATATTAATGTAATCAAAGTTCAATATGGACCAATCAGCATAAAATTTATATCCTATAAAGCTGCCCTTGGGCTTTACATGTCCACTAAGAAAGCTTTTTGAAAAAAAGGGGTTAAGCTTGAGGTTTAACAACAAATTATGGAAATGTAAATGACCAGCTTCAGAGTGAGTGAGTAGCAAGTGAGTGAGCACTGAGGACATCACCAGCTTGGATCAGCTGTATAATAATAGCTTAACAGTCAAGTTGAGCCTCACAAAGAGAAAGAGACTCATCTGTTGATCATAATAACCATCTGTCCTTAGACTGAATTTGGCATAATTCAAAGAGATGCAGAATCATCTTCTGAACTGAGAGAAATAGCTGTCTTTCAGCAGATCAAAACTGTATTGAATGAAACAATCACCAGCATGCTGACAGAACCAGACATGTTATTCTGAGAGAGGGGAGAAATGCTCCTGGTTTGTGGTCTGATAAAGAGTATTCTACTGTGGTTTATGATTCATCCATAAATTATAAAAATGATGCTTCATTTTCTTTAGGTACAGTGTCTGTTGTCTGCTAATATTGTTCAGCTCTAAAATAGAAAGACAAATCAAAAGGTATATGTTGTTTGCAGGTAAAGTTAAACTAAACAAATCTTATCCCCTCCTGAACCATTACATTCACTTCTTACAGGAGACCATCCAAACATTAAAGGATTTATGAAGCACATAAATCATTATAATAATGCATTTCAAATGACTTCATTTATGAGTACACAAGTAACTGAACATGGCTTTACGCTGATATTTAAGGAATAAGGACAAATATACCTTTTGGCCAACAGTCTGTATCCTTCTGACTCTAATGATCACAAATTTCTTTACTTTATGAGAGGCCTGAACAACAGTTTCAACTCGATGTAACATCAGTCGACAAGCTCTTAATAATTCTTTGGTGAGGTCTTTGCAAGAAATGTTACACTGCCATAATAATTACATTCATTCTTTCAAAACTGCAATTGACAGTGTCCCCCAAACATAGTGGATTTCAATGCTGATAAAATGCATGTGGGTGAACGTCGCAGCTGCTATAATGCCCCTCTTATGAGTGAAGTAGCTGTTGTGATAGCTGAGCAACAGTTTGACAGGAGGGATAGAGTACTATATTGTGTAGCTGAGATAACAAACTTCACAAACGTTCCAGAAATTTGCCGATATTATGATAGTTTGCAATATCCTTTAATATTTCCCAGAGGTGAAGACAGTTATTTGATAAATACTTCTCAAAATGACACAATCACTGGGGAACCACTAAGTAAAATAATGTTAAGTATGCATTATTACTGTTACTGTATAATGACAAGGCTCAATTATTTTAATACAATACTTAAATTTGGAATGCTACTATACCAGTATTTGGTAGATCAGTATATAAAAATAGAATTGAAATGTTTAGCCTACATCCAAAATAATCAGACAGTACTACGAGCAGAAGACTACATCCATTTGCAAGATGCTTTGTGGGAAAATTAACATATTGGAAATATCGGCCAGTTGATCATATTGCTATCAACATTTACAGGAGGACCAAGGTATCTTTGTGAAAGAATACAAGATCCAATGACTTATATCAGGAAAATATGTCAAACCTGATTTATTTATTATATTTACTGTACCTCTTAAGTTTTAACTGGACTGAAATGAAAGAAAATTCTTCAAAAATACATCATCACAAAACAAATATGACAAGTACATTATAGACTGTTATGCCTAATAATCACTACCACCACCACCACCACCATCACCTAAGTGTTCAGTCTGCAAGCCTCTGTGAATTTACTAATCGATGCCACAATCCTCTATTTGTAACTAGTTCTGTGACCTCGTTTCGTTCTATATCTCTTATCTTTAAATCATTGGAAACTGAATCTAACTATCGTCATCTTGGTCTTCCTCTATTCCTCTTACCCTCCATAAGAGAGCCCATTATTTTTCAAGGTAACTTATCCTCTTCCATTCGCCTTCCACGACCCCACCGCTGAAGCTGGTTTATGCATACAGCTTCATTCATTGAGTTCATTCCTAACTTAGCCTTTATTTCCTATTCCAAGTACCCTCCTGCCATTGTTCCCACCGGTTTGTACCAGCTATAATTCTTGCTACTTTCATGTCTGTTACTTCTAGCTTATTAATAAGATATTTTGAGTCCACTGAGCTTTCACTCCCATAAAGCAAAGTTGGTCTGAAAACAGACCGATGTAAAGATAGTTTAGTCCGGGAGCTGACTTCCTTCTTAGAGAATACTATTGATTGCAACTGCAAGCTTACTGCATTAGCTTTACTGCACTCAATCTCATTGCTATATTACCATCCTGGAAGAACACACATCCTAAATACTTGAAATTATCTACCTGTTCCAGCTTTGTATTCCCAATCTGACTACATCTCTCTTGGAGTTCTTTCCTACTGACATCAATTTAGTCTTTGAAAGGCTGATTTTCATATCATACTCATTGCACCTATTTTCAAGTTCCAAGATATTAGACATCAGGCTTTTGGCACAACCTGCCATTAAGACCAGGTCGTCAGCATAGGCCAGACTGCTTACTATATTTTCACTGAACTAAATCCCTCCCTGCCACTTTATACCTTTCAGCAGATGATCCATGTGAACTATGAACAAAAAAGGTGAAAGATTACAGCCTTGTCTAAGCCCCCTGTAAGTACCTTGAACCAAGAACTCATTCTACTGTCAATTCTCAATGCAGCCCAAATGTCAACATAAATGCCTTTAATTGACATTAATAATCTACCCTTAACTCTTTTGTTGACCTACATCCCTATAGCATTTGCAGCGGTAATCAACTTTTGTTGACTTGGCACTTTCCTGCTATAGTTTCCGCGCGCTTCTTTAATAAAGGCACATTTAATAATACAAACATCTATAGTCATGTATTGACTATGTACTAAGCATTGTTTGAAAACATTGCCGCAAATACTGGACCTATGTTTATTTGTTATCTTTCACCCACCTGCCCGGCTGCCAACATTCCTGTCAGCTGTCTGGCCAATAGCGGGCTTCACTCAGCAGCTATGAGCGCGCGGTACAACATTAGTAATGACAGTGAAGAAATTTTCAATCTTATAGTGGCTGATTCTGATTCAGACTGTTCAGTAAATTTGGACAATGAAACAAGTGATGATGTGCATAGTGATTGTTAGGAAGAAAGTGCCAACGACGAAGATCTTCATTTTGTATCAGACTAGCGGGATATTATTGATGACATCGAACTGCACTAATGAATGGAAGAATATTGTACAATAAGCTTCAAAAAAGGGCAGTTAGTGCTCCGGACTTCAGAAATTCTGTCATAATGGGACTTCTACAAGGGTATCAGCGCAGTCTGCCGGTGAAACGAAGACGTTCTGATTACAATCCTCAAGCATGCCTGACGGAGAAGGCATTTTCTTGGGGAGCAGCAGGACAAGTCACAAACGTAATTGTGTTGTTTGTTCCAAATTAACACCAAAATGTTCAAATAAAGGACAGGGGCTGTGCCGTAGAAAACAGACAGTAAATTTTTTGGTAAGAATTGCCCAGGACAGCCTGCAATGTGTCCAGTTCCATGTTCGGAGATGTAGCACAGTATTGTGTGTTTCAAGGTCAAATGTCACTGCTAGTTTGCCAACGTTAAGTTAAAAATGGTGCAATTGGTGTTGAATGTCACTAACCTTTAAGAAAATAAAGTTTCAGTTCATTTGGAAAATATGAAAAAAATTACATTTTCCTGTAAGTGTTCTGCTTAAAAATAGCACAGCGAAAGAGTTAATCCCATAGTCCCCCAGTATGGCAAACATCTTTTCCCTTGGTACTCTGTCATATGCCTTCTCTAGATGTATGAAACATAAACACAACTGTCTATTCCTCTCGTAGCATTTTTCAGTTACCTGCCACATACTGAAAATCTGACCCTGACAGCCCCTCTGTGGTCTGAAACCACACTGGTTATCATCCAACTTCCTTTCAACCATTGATTGCATGCTCTCTTCCAAGATGTCAGTGTACACATTTCCTGGTATACTGATTAATGAGATACCTCGATTGTTGTTGCAATCCTTCCTGTTCCCTTGCTTATAGATAGGTGTAACTTAATTACTGCTTTTGTCCCATCTGAAGGTACCTTACTAACACTCCATGCTAAACTTATTAGTCTAAAAATGCTATTTTAACCCTGCTTTCCCACTATACTTCATCATTTCAGGTCTAATTTCATCTATTACTGCTGCTTTATGACAATGGGGTTTATTTGCCATCCTTTCCACTTCATCAAGTGTAATTTCTCCAGCATCATTGTCCTCCTCCCCATGAGCTTAGTTGTTTGTGACATCACAAAGAAGATACCCTTTTACGTTGAGAACATTTTCAAAATATTCATTCCATCTCTCCAGTGATTCCCTGGGATCCATTATGAGCTCACCTGATTTACATTCATTTCTTTTTTCCCTCCCTTCCTAAGATTTTTTTTATTACTGTCCAGAAAGGTTTCCCTGCTGCTTGACCTAGCCTTTCCTAGTTATTACTAAAATCTTCCCACAACTTCTTGGATTAAACAACTGTTTGTTTCACTCTGTTTCTTTCCTCTAGATACAGTTCTCTCTCGGCATTAGTCCTTGTTTGGAGCCATTTCTGATACGCCTTCTTTTTATGTTTACAAGGTGCTCTTACTTGATCATTCCACCAAGATGTTTGCTTTTACCCATTTTTACACACAGTTGTTCCTAGACATTCTCTTGCTGTTTCTGCTACAGCATCTCTGTATGCCACCCATTCTCTTTCTATATCCTGTCTATATACTATTCTATATACTGTCCACTGTTCGTAACTTCTCACTAATCGTATCCATGTAGGTTTACTTCTGTCTAATTTCTTGTTCTGGAGATTTCATACCCTTATCTGTCTACATACAGATTTCACTTTCTCTATCCTAGGCCTAGAGATAGTTCACTGCATATCAGATTGTGGTCTGTATCATCAAAAAATCCCCAGAATACCCTCACATTCCTGACAGATATCCTGAATTCAATGTCGGTTATGCTTGAAGAATGTATTTGTAACTGCTAATCCCATACTAGCACAGAAGTCCAGCAAACACTTCCCATTCCTATCAGCTTCCATATCTTCCTCACATTTACCAGTCACCCTTTTGTATCCTTCAGATAGATTTCCAACTCTCGCATTGAAATCGCCCATTAGCACTATTCTGTCCTTGGTGTTTACCCTGACTATGATGTCACTCAATGCTTCATAAAACTTGTCAACTTCATCCTCATCTGCTCCCACACATGGTGAATACACTGAGATAATTCTCACCCTAACTTGTCCACCCGCCAAATCTACCCACATGAATAGTCCGTGCACCTTTTAGCGATATTTCTTTGTACGGGGTGAGGAGGAAGGAGGGAGATCTCCCAGTTCCGTTAATACCGCCAACTGAATGGAAATGAAATCTGAAATGAATCGATAATATGATCGATTGATATGAATTTTCTAAACCTTTATTATCGTAAGCCAACAACTGTGTCATACACACATTATATAACATTTCTGGATGCGAATCTTGTTCCTAGCATGAATTCTATAGTTTGGCTTTGCTGTGTAAACAACAATAGTACGTAAAGTGTACGCCAGATGTCGCACAGCGATGCATAAGCGATTCATAGTTTTTATTTCAAAGGTTGCCAATATAAATCTCGAAGATACCCGAGGTTGACCAATTCAGCACTAGGGTGCCCATGTATCGCTAAAAGGTGCGCGTACTATACATGTACATGTACCTACATCATTTGCTCATTTACATGCCCAACAGAAACTATGTTGCGTGCAATAGTATTCCTGATGAACATTTCTACCGCACACTCTGCCCTTCCCATTTTAAGACCTGTCAAGTACACTTTATAATCTCCTATCTCTTCCTCGTTATCTCCACTTGCACGAATATCATTATCTCCTAGCACATCCAGACATATCCTCTTTGCTGACTCAGCCAGTTCTAATTTCTTTCTTCCATAAGCCCCATTAATATTGATAGCTCCCCATCAAATTCCATATCATCCGCCAAGTTGTTTCCAAGGAGTCCCTCACCTGTCAAATGGGAGTGGGACTCGATTACTCCCATAGGTCCGAGGCTTGATTAAAACGTTCTGAGACTGCTCAATGAAAATTCTGTGAAGCAGGATGCTATCCTTACTTATACATAGTCCAAGTGAGGATCTCTCATCAAATGGGTTAGGGACCATGGTGGACTGCATAGTCCTAGCCGCCTGAGTACAAAGAGGGCCATGATTGAGAATATGTCAGAGATGCCCACTCCCAGTCCATAGCAACTGGTGTCCCGACTCTCAGGGCCACTTACTAGGCCACTCAACCGTTGGCCATGGTTCATGAACTACGACGTGACTACGAGTATTTCATTTGAAAATTCAAAAGTTAATCTTCTTAATTAATAAAGCAGAAATATTTGTCCCACCTTGCTGTCACATGTATACTGTCAAATGGCAGAAATGTGGATTACTTCAAATCCATCTTCTACTGCAGTTGTACAATAAGATTAGACCAAATCAGATAGGTAGTGTAATTCCAGCAGTTACCAAATAAATTAAGAAGGTTAAAGAGATGAGAGTAAAAAGAGAACAAAAAAGAAAAAACAAGCAATGGGTGCATGTAGATAATGAATATACAACACAGTGAGTGAACCATCTAGTAATGAGGAGACTGGAAATTTGGAAAACTAGAGCAAAAAAGACTGGCAACCAGGTATTCAATGTCAATTGTTGGATACGCTGGTGAATGGTCTGCTGTTGAAAGTAAGTTATATTGAGGATTTAGCCTTAATTCATTCTCATTTCAACAGCTGTATAGGTAAACAGCCTACAATTGAACTACATTAAGTACCTCACAATTCATAACATTAATTCTGATAAAAATGAGATTTGAGAGCACAAAACACACAAAGAATATATAAAAATTAAAATTAAAATAGCTTACCTGTTGTTCAGTTATAACAGTATACTGTATACTGTTATTTACTAACTGAACTCATTTTTGTTCTGTTTGATCAAATTTGTTTTACCTATCAGGAAAGAACTGCAATATCCACAGTATTATATTGTTGTTAGCACTGCTCAACACTACCGGTACTGAAAACACTGAAATTGATAGTCTGTTTCATATTCTTTACAGACAAGGAAACGCACAAATTACTTATTGCAGCGGGAGTCACCAAATTATTCTCAAGAACACAACCAAAACTCTAAAGAAAATCTGTGAGTGTTTTACAAGATGCAATAGCTCTTTCTTCTTCCTGATATGTTTCTGCTTATGCAGGTGCTGGATATAATGACGAATGCCTCGATGCTCTTCTTTACACCTTTCAGCCATCTGTCCCTCGGTCTTCCTCTAGGTCTCCTTTCTTGGTATCCTCTCTTCTCCCATTCTCTTGACATGTCCATACCACTACAGCCTTCATTTTTCTATCTTTTCCTGTAGGGGTACCTCATTTACCATTTCCCGAACTCTCTCATTTCTTACTCTGTCCATTCTTGTTAAAGCTACTCGACACCTTTGAAACTTCATTTCCAATGCTTGTATTCTGCTTTTATCCCTCTCCTTAATCACTCACATTTCTGATCCATATGTCAAAATTGGCACAAAATAATTTTTGTTGATAATTCCTACATATCTCTGTGGTACATCCCTGTTCCATATAAATCCTCCCACACTCTTAAAGAATCCATTTGCACACCTTCTATTTTCATTAATTTCCATCCTGTTTCCTCCATTTTCTTCAATTTCACTTCCCAGGTATTTAAAGCTTTCAGCTCTATCCAACTGCTCCCTTCCTAATGTCATGCCATTATACACTTGATTCTTGTTTCGTGTTGTTACCAGCACTTCACTCTTTTGTTCTGAGAACTTCATTCCATAAGATAACACAACTTCCTCCCATACATTTAGCTGTTCTTGCAATTCACTCTCACTGTTTCCCCATATTAGTAGATCATCTGCAAACAACACTGCTTTCATTCTTCTCTCCCCAATGGTCTGTGCTACCTTCTGTATTGTATCATCCATCACCACTATAAATAGTAGAGGTGAGAGGGCACTTCCTTGCTTTACACCACTTGTCAACTTAAACCATCCAGTTCTTGTGGTTCCAACCTTAACATATCTTTTGCTTCCATCATACATATCTTTCACCCTTGTCAATATCTGCTCATTTACTGCTTTTACTCTCATTGCTTCCCAAATCTTGTTTCTATGGACACTGTCATATGCCTTCTCTATGTCCATGAAAGCCATCACCAAATCTTCCCCATACTCATAGTGCCATTCTTGTAGCTGCCACATTGTGAATATAAGGTCAATAGTTCACCTTCCTTGTCTAAAGCCATATTGTTCTTCTCTGGATTCTTTTTCCACTGATTTTCTTATTTGCTTTTCCAGTACTTTTTCATCTATCTTGGCACAGTGACAAATCAGGGTTATAGCACAGTACCGTAGTTCTGACAGTTTCTTCTGTCTCCTTTCTTAAAGATGGGTACTGTTACACCCTTCTTCTCATCTTCTGGTATTTTTTACTCATTCCACACTACCTGTATCATTCTGTATAGCCACTGTGAATCCATTTCCCCTGCAGCTCTCATCACCTCTACACTTAACTCTTCCACTCTTGGTGCTTTTCTCAGTTTCATCCTCTTCACAGCTTCCTCTACTTCTGCCCAGGTTAAATCCTCCATTTTCTCCTCACACCTGTCATCAGTTTACACAGTATGATCCTATTCACTTAATCCAATGACATTCAGGAGGTCTCATTCCTTTCAGATTAGTTTAATTTCCTTCACTTTCTCCACTAGGTTACCATTTTTATCCTCTATTCTGTCCACTTCTCTCTGCCTACTCTTCATTTCTTTTTTAGGCCCATTTCAGTCAAATGTACACCAAGTATGGTAAATACAGTATTTTACTGTTGTTTGTGAAATTTATGAAGTATTTATTGTAGATGTCAATCACACTAATATTTAAAATTAGGCTACACTTCTTAATGGATAACTTTCAAGGTACCTTTCAGCTAGTAATCCCAGTATGATACAGGAATGGGAAAAATGATATGTCCTTTACATTATAATAAATAATTGCATTCAACTTTTATAGTGGTACTCATGGGGATGCAATACATTTTAAAAATATGATTAGAATGAGGTTGTAATCTATCGTAGGCCCCTTTCGTATGTCCGGAAATGTATGGTTTGTTTGTTAGGGACCATTTATTCAATCATCGTGTGTTACAGAGACGGTGGTATAATAAGCGCTGTACCATGCAGCCACAGTTACAGTATGTGTTGAAAATGGTTCCATGTGCCTCCACACATGCGTGTACGCACCATAGCATGTTCTGTCTCACATGTTCACATTGGCAAGGCTAAATCTGAACAGTGTCAAAGGCAGCATGAATATGTTGCTCCAGTGTCTCCTCATCTGGAATGGGCTCTGTATGCATACTTTTGAGATGGCCCCATAACCAGAAATTGCATAGGTTGAGATCTGGTGACTGAGCAGGTCATGCAACTGGAGCTACTCGTCCACTCCATCGACCAGGGAAGACACGATTGAGATGCGTCCTGACATTCACAGCGAAGTGGGCTGGAGCACCATCATGTAGCAGCCACATAACCTTGCAAATCATCAATGGTACGTCTTCCAGCAGGGAAGGCAAAGTCACCTGCAAGAAATGCTGATAGTTCCGGCCTGTTAGGTGATGTGGAAGGAAGACTGGTCCCAAAACACGGTCGCCAATTTTCCCGGCCCACACATTCTGGCTGAACCGCTGCTGGAACCAAACCATGGGGGTTCAGCATACAATCCCACAGATGACTGTTATGAAAGTTGAAGATACCACTCCACATAAAGGTGACCTCCTCTGTGAACAGGATGGATGCCACAAATACCGGAATCGTAGCTGCCTGGTGAATAAACTAGTGACAAAACTGCTCCCGATGTGGAAAGTCTGTCGCTAGTAAGCCCTGCACATGCTGTAGGTGATGAGGGTGGTACCGATTTTCATGGAGAATGTTCCACATGGTCGTCTGGCTTATCCTGTATTGGCAGGTGAACTGCCTGGTACTGACATGGCGGTCGCCTTCCACAGTGTTAATCACATTTTCCTCCACATTTGGTATCTGAACAGGAAGTGTACGTCTTTCATGATTTCCTGCTTCCTTAAACGACTCTGTCTCAGACAAACGGCGAAACACTGTTGCAAACATTGAATGCTGTAGTTGTTGTCTGCAGGGATAGGTCTCCCGATACAACCATGCTGCCCGCCGCCCACTGCCATTTGCCTTGCCGTAAGTAAACACCATGTCGGCAAGCTCTCGAGTCAAATACGGAACCATTGTGTACAACGCTGTAACACATCCACTACCCGGTGAGTCAGCATAAGAAGTGACTTGGACACAGTGGTAGCTATGACTACAGCAGGAGAGGGAGCTAGGGCATGATGTATGAGGAACAGTACCACCCTCTAGGAGGAAACCACGCATGCTGTAACTGTGGTGGCATGATACAGCTCGTATTGGCCTGCACTCTCTGTAACAAAGTACGATTGAATACATGGTCGCTAGCATGGACACCATGCATTCCAGGACATACGTTCATTAGACCATTTTTGTTCCGTATCCTCTCTGCGATCAATCCCTAGAGTTTGTACACAGTAGAAGAAATCACCCTGTATAGGCTTCAATTCATATCTTATGAAAATAATGACTACATATACAAACACTACACACACAAATAAAGCAACACTATACACACAAATAAAAGCACTTCCTTCTAATTGAGATATTTACAGTACACGCTTGCCTGAGCTTGTGAAAACATGCTTTCTTCTCTATGAAAAATGGATCTTGAACAAAGGGACAGTATGCGTCCCTCTTGGCACTAGTGAGGCTCTGAATCTCTTGGTTATTATCATCAGATGAGTCCTTTCCCTTCCTTACACCATAACCAATGACTTCCTTTTCTGTCTCTCTGATGCTCTTTTTTAATATGTTCAGCATCTTTTATATTGACCATATTTTGATTTAGCTGATCTAAAAGAGTGTCTTGGAATACATGTACTCACAGCTGTATTCTGAAGGGTTTTTTTTTGCTTTTCGTTGCACCGACACAGATAAGTCTTATGGTGACGATGGGATAGGAAAGGCCTAGGAATTGGAAGGAAGCAGCTGTAGCCTTAATTAAGGTACAGCCCCAGCATTTGCCTGATATGAAAATGGGAAACCACGGAAAACCATTTTCAGGGCTGCCGACAGTGGAGCTCGAACCCACTATCTCCCGATTACTGGATACTGGCCGCACTTAAGCGACTGCAGCTATCGAGCTCGGTGTATTCTGAAGTTTGTTGATGTTGAAGTTCCTCCTGGAAGGGTTCAAGAAGTAAGATTGTGGTTTACGAAGTATGAAGATCCTTAGTCGGCTAACTACTAATCTGTGGTCAGTCTAGCAGACATCTATACTTCATGCATACTCATAATCAGAACACCTTTTCTGTCATGTTGCTGAGTAATGACATAGTCAATGAGATGCCAGTGTTTGGAGTGTGGATGCATCCACATGATCTTAAAAAAGAGGCGGCAAGAGGTGGAGGAGGACGAGGAGGAAGAAGTAGTAGTAGTAGTTTTGCCTCCTAAGAAGAAGACGAAGATATACACTCCATCACCAAAACCAGTGGCTGACAAGCGTTATGATAGCTATGAACACTGGCCATTAGTTAGTGACATTGCTTCACCAAGATGTTGCCAGCTGGAAACACGTAAAAGTCGCACAAAAAACATGTGTGTCAAGTGTGACCAGTACCTTTGTTTGTCTAAGGAGAAACAGTGTTTCAGACTTTATCATGTAAAGTAGGTCAAGTTTGAGTATACCTTTGCTTGTACAAAAAGAGAATGTTTCATACTTCAACACGTAAACTAGAATTTTGTGCTTGATTTTGATAAAAGATATGTGTTTTTAAAGAAATGTTTTTGAATGAAATCATAATATGTCTTTGACTGATTTATTGTTTAGACATTAATGATTGTGATTGTACCTGTGTAATATACAACATTAATTTTACTTGAAGTGAACACTGTTACATTGTTAAACATGTAAGTCAGATTCAGAACTATTAAATCCTAACCTGCATGATCGTGCTAGTGCTTTATTGAGAAAATGGTGATCAATAAAGTTTTAAAAGTATTTTTCCCTAAAACTACATCCAAAAATATCCTTGAAGATATTAGTAAAATTATGAAATTATAAAAAAATTCTCAGGGTGGAAAGGGCTATAGCGGTTAGGTAGACAAAATTTCATACTGGTGATGAAAAGCCTGTGTTTAGCACAGAGACCGAGAAGTCATAGTCCATTTGCATTGCAATTTCCAACATCTTGGTTACCTGTGACACATTCCCCCATAATCAATTGTCTTTCGCTCTCTGCCCACGGCATTAAATTACACAAGCAAAAATGATTAATCTTTAGTAGCTATCTTGGCGAGAACACTGTTCAGTTGGTGGTAGAACTGATCCTTGGAGACCTCATCATCGTTTAAAGTGGCAGCATAGACAGAGGAAAGGGACAAAACTATCTCCAGCAAGAGGAATTCAAAAAGTCATCTCTCATTTACTACAATGGAGGTGGGCCGATGTTCTTTTACCATTTTTGTTTTCACTGCAAATCTGACCCCACAGATGTGTGGTTCTCCTGCATCCTTTCCTTTTCAAAAGATTGTATAGCCGGAACTGGCTCATTGATTTGTCCTTCACATGACAACCTTGTTTGACTGATATCCAGTCTAACTAGCTTATTCCTAATGAGAGCTGTTCTTCTCTCTGGTCTGTCATCATGGTCATCGTCATCGTTGTCCATTAAGTCCAGTAGAGTCCTGACATTCCACGTTCCAATAGCCATGTTAATATTCTTTCTTGATTTCCGTCCTCAAAATTTGGAGTGATTTTCCGGATACAGATTACCATCCAGGTTCAAGTGTGACTATCAATGTTTAGCCCACATTTTCTAGGACCTTCCCCATTCAGGGCAGACAATGGTTATCCTAAATAGGCTTGTCCAGTCACAGATGCAGGACTGGATCCCTGAGTAGTCACTGGTCTCAGGAAAGTGACTGTCACACAGCTGTTGCCAACATGCAGGTCCAGACTATTAGCTCCCAGTTTCACTCAAAACCTCCTACCACTGCCCTTATTCCATCACAATTGGAAGGAAGCGACAGGAGACATTGTCAACAGCGTGATTTTGTTTAAGGTGGATTGTAGCTTGCCAGGAAATGACCCACACCCACTATGATTCTGGAGCCATTTACACGGCACATGAAGCATGAGACATGTGATTTCAGAACACTGGAACTGTAATGAGCTGCTGCCATCTCAAGAAAAGTTAAACTGTGCCTTCAGAGTCAGTTTGTGTGGCACGACCTCTTCCCCTCTGCAACCATTGGTAACCACAATGGCAATAAGTTTCTCCTGTGCCTGCTTTGCTGTTGGGCCTAACATACAATGGCTTCCCGTGTCGGGGCCATTAGTCCACCAAAAGGGGCTCATTCACCTAAAGCCGTTGGCCCCTTTAGGGAGTCGAGTTGTTTATCGCCACCTGACACTTGGCACTGAGTCACCAGCTGCACGATCTTACTCCATTACCACAGCAGGATACTTGGCCAGACATTGATAAACGGCAATACACCTCAATTATTTTTCACTGTATGGATCTGCAATAAAATTGCAGTTAGTAATGGCAGAAAAAAAGAGATGACTAGTTACTTTCTTATTTTAATATAATTCTCAGATACAGTGCTGAGTGTTCTTTGTAATTTTTAGTGCCTTAATGTTCTTTTATATTTATATAAAATAAAATATTTCTCTCTCTAGGGTTTATAAAATTTGGAATTATAAGTGGGGATTCGTATTTCTTACCTCTGAAGTTACTACCGGTACCTTAAATCATTTAAGAATCATTCATTCCTACAGAGTCAGTGTCATGTATGAAGGCAGATGAATATGAATGGTTCATATATATGAAAATGAATGAAAACCTACAACCTGTTTTCCAGTCATTGACCGGGTCAGGGATGTAATGAATGAAACAGATATAGGCTGTTAGTACAATGGGGTCGCCACTCCCAAAGTGATTTATTAATGAATGATAGATGCTATGAAATGAGAATGGAGAGTGTTGCTGGAATGAAAGATGACAGGGAAAACCGGAGTACCCGGAGAAAAACCTGTCCCGTCTCCGCTTTGTCCAGCACAAATCTCACATGGAGTGACCGGGATTTGAACCACGGTATCCAGCGGTGAGAGGCCGACGCGCTGCCGTCTGAGCCACGGAGGCTCTGGTTCATATATAACTAATAAAATAGTAATAAAACTAGAAAATACCTGAAGGAGAAAATATTTTATTAATAACAGAATGTACCTGAAAATGATAACATTTACTTAATAATAGAATGACATGTTTCTATCAAATCATATTTCTTCAGATATAGGAACTCTGTTAATTCATTTTTTTACTCAGGTACTTCTAGTCATCTTAATATTGCTGTACAGTGTTCTCTGTAGAACTTTTTTACTAGGCACAATGCCCTGCTGTTTTTACAGACCACCTGGCAAACATAACCTAGATATGTGCTAGTTACATAATATTAATACATATGAGAAGTGTCTGTGCATAAGGTGTTATTTCCACTTCCAAAAAGTAGATCAGTATTTCATCCACATGCATTATAGTATTTGGATGTTATCAATTGCCATGAGCAATCCAGACCAGAAAGATATAATACCTTAAAATTTGTGCCAAACTCGAGCATGGGTACGTTCCATTTGCCTCTCTTTAAAAAAAAATGTTTCTTGCATTTTCCCCACAACTTTTGTAAGAAGAAAATAGCCTAGCACCATTTGAACAGACACGCGTCATATTTGAGACATTAATGTTCCAAATTAAAATGTAAGTGCTGTAAAACTGTTTATTTAAATGATAAATCATCATTATTGTTAGCATAAACCATCAATTACATTGGAGTTTAAATGTTTAGCTTCATTATCACCCAGTGTCGTGTATGAACAGTATCTGAATTAGTGCAAAATTGCGTGCAAGCTTCCAATTCCACAGGACGTCACAAACCCATATGGCACTCTACAGGAACCGAGTGGTAAGGCCCGGTGTTACATGATTATGAATGAGCAGTAGAACACTAGTTCAAAATCTCTGTTATATTTGGTTCGTGATAATAACACTAAAATAGTTCAATTTTGCAGTTAATATTTACCTATTTAATATCATTATTAATGTTCTGAGGAGAATAAATTGAAATTTTATTATATTCATGTTTTTTACACAATATTTCCCGCCCGGCTACTCATTCCTGCAAACTGGCTGATGAAAATTTCTGGGGAAAACACTGCTGTAGTTTTGACAGACTGGAAAACTTTGAAGTTATATATTCAAAACTGCAAATAAAATGACCTCTACTTTAACAAATTATAACAAATTTTACATGAAGAAAACACAGGACTACCATTACACAGAGATTCTGTTGTTACTCCTATCATTTCTCAAAGAATAATGCACAAATATTGGTACATCATCATCTGCTTTTTAGCAGAACAGTCACTGAGCTTTATCAATGTTTCTGATATTAATGGAAAACTAAATTAATAAATAAATTAGTAAAAATAAACTATAAAATTACAAAACAGTACCTATTATAATATATATTATAATACACAAAACACTGCATAGACTGTCAGCGAATGAAAGGCTCATATCAGATCAAAATTACCTCCTCGTTTTAATATGACTTTACAAACAGTATGTACTACTGCCTTCGTACATTTCCAGTACATGATGCAAAGTCTAGTATTCTCTCAGCTATGTTGTATGATCAAGAGAAACATTATGTGCAATAGAGTTTGATATTTCAGAGATGGCAGACCGGGTTGTCCATGGGCCTCATATGCTGGTTGGTCCACGTCACATTGACTATCATGGAAATGGTTTATTTCTTTTCCGGTGCTTCTGGACTATATATGATCTTGCTCATATTTGGAGTGTTATGCTTTGCAGGTATCTTCACTTAATTACAGAATTTTTTATGATTTCTTATGTTTGTTGAATCAGTGTCCTTAGGATCTGATAAAGAAAATAATACTACATAGGATAGCACATGAAAAAGTAGCTTGGGCCTGTATAGAGTTTATGTATGTATATATGTATTGTTACAAATAAAACACCGTCTGTTTTATCACTCTTTTATTTCAGGACAACCCAATAAATGCACATACACCATGAATGACTACACTCATTAACTGCTGCCTATTTACAAGTCTTTGTCCTCTTCACAAAGCAGGTAGTCCAGCTCATTGGTATTATCTTACATGGGTATAATCCTTATTGACTGGCTTGCCTTACTTTCACTTCTCCTCCTAGTCCAGTCACCCCACAGAGCAGCTGCATGCATACAGCTAGGTTTGAACACAAGGCTGCGGGCCACACAACACATGATGACTGTTCCTTGGTTCAACTCCAGAGACAGTCCAATAATTCACTGTCATATGCAATGAGCCTTACCCGGAGGCCCTGGGTTCGATTCCCGGCCAGGTCAGGGGTTTTTACCTGGACCTGAGTGCTGGTTCGGGGTGCACTCAGCCTACGTGATTAGAATTGAGGAGCTATCTGATGGTGAGATAGCGACCCCGGTCTAGAAAGCCAAGAATAACAGCCGAGGGGATTCATCGTGCTGACCACACGACACTTCATAATCTGCAGGCCTTCAGGTTGAGCAGTGGTCGCTTGGTAGGCCAAGGCCCTTCAAGGGATGTAGTGCCATGGGGTTTGGTTTGGTTTTTATATACAGTGTGCTACTTAGTACCAACAACCAAACAGCAACAGTTCAGCAGTGCTAGCCAGCACTACAATATTCTGCACAACAATGGCAGTTAACACTGCTCCAATTCTACTCACATCACTGTTGCTCACATGGAATCCAAGGCAGTCTACAGTCCATGGTATTCTGTTTCATACACGACAATACTCTGACTCTGGTGAGACACTGAGATATTCAGTCCAGCTACTGACTTGACATTCCAAGACAACAACTCCTAAACAACTCTGGTAGGACAATGATGGCAGCCAACACTACTACAATCGTTCTCAGTGCAACCACCAAACTACAGCGCTCATCCCAAGACAATGACTCCAACTCCGACTGATCGCAGCTAACTTCGTTTTTATAGCTCAGGTGATCAGTACCAGAATATCTGTGATGTGTCTGGAGTTCTTGTTGCACCTCCCAGAAATACATGGGGAAACCAGATGAAAACAATACATGGAATGGCCGGCCATGCTCTCCAGACCATCTGGAAGCTTCCTGGTTGTCTGATTCACTAGTCCCTTCCATGAAGTACCAAAAGAGGCTACCACAGGGCTGGTACAAAACATGCCCCCCCCTTCAAGAGCTGATTGTCTTGATCAGTTATCTTCTCAGCTGTTCCTTGGTATGGTGCAAGTCGGTCCAGATGTACCACCTTCATCCTGCTCTTGGCCTCCATCATACTCGATGGATGATGTCACTTGTTCCTCTCAGAATGTGGTAAAGGCCTTTCCATGTCCTCTGGTGCTTGAGAGACAAGCCTCTCTTCCTTATTCTCATGATTTCCAGTGATGTCTGCTCACTGGTCGTACTGTGGCTTCAATTGGTTACTGTCTATGCTCAAACTCTTCTGAACAGCAGCATGTACATACTCTGGTCTCCTTGTCAGATCTAGGCAGTACCGCTTGGTTGGGACAGGATGGTCCTCAAGGTGGTCAAATGCTAAATCCTCCAGAAAGCACAGTTCTCTTTCAATCGGCGTCCTCACAGGAGCAGATCCTGTACCCTCGTACACTGCAGACTGGTAAGCCAAGGGGACCAGGGGAAGGTGATCATTCCTGTCCCTCCATTGCTCCAATTTTCTTCAAACTCCACAGTGGTCATTCAGCAGGGAACGCCACGTTCGTCCTCCCTCCTGGAACAGAACTTGCAGTTTTCTGGAAAAGGTCTTTGGGACAGAGTGTTGACAGACAGAACTTGATTTATTTCATGGAGACCCTCCTTGACCTTTCTCTGCCTGTTTCTCACCTTCTCACCTGTCGAAACCTGTGATGTGTGTACTCACTATACACAGATGTTCTAGAATGCTCACGATGGCTGTTAAAACCTGCAGTATCTGGTCTGCTGAATCATGCCGATTACAATGATTTATCATACATGGCTCTATTCCAACTTTTGACACAACCTTTGTTACGAATAAAACACCGTCTGTTTTATCACTCTTAATTTATTTCAGGATGACCCAATAAAGGCACACACACACGCATGCATGCATGCACGCACGCAATTTCATTCAACATAAAAGACCACACTTACTAATTGCTGTCTATTTACAAGTCTCTCACAGCAGGACTCCAGTTGGACAATTCTTACCTGAAGGAGGCTATAATCCTGATTAACAGGCCTTTCACTTGCCCTCACGTCATTCACCCCATACAGCAGCTGCGTGCAGACTGCTAGGTTTGAACACAGGGCTGTGGGCCACACACAAGATGACTTCTCCTTGGTTCAACTCCAGAGACATCCAGTTATTCACACAGTCAAATATAGTGAGCTACAGTATTTAGCAGGTACTGACAACCAAACAGTAACAGTTCAACGGTGCTAGCCAGCACTACAATATTTCACACAAAAACAGCAGTTAACACTGCTCCAATTTTACTTCATATCACTGTTCCTCACACCAACTCCAAGGCAGTCTACAGTCCATGGTATTTCGTCAGTGTCCCACCGGAGCCTGAACAAGGACTTGTTGTTGCATCAGTGTCGAGTGAGTAGCTGAACTGAGGACAGCTGTAGTAGTGTTGCCTGCCATCACTGTCACACTGGAGTCAAGAGTATCGTCACATATGGAACAGAATATAAAATTGTTCAGTCTCAGGCCTAAACTAGAAATTGCAATATTTATCCACTTTATTACAAAACTCAAAACTTAAAAACAAATTCACTTCGATTCTTTGAGATGTGGTGCTACCGACATCTGCTCAGAATATCATGGATTGACAGAATATGCAACACTGAAGTACTCTAATGCCTGAACAAAGAGCTATAGGTATAGGAGTATTTTGGCCATATCATACGAAAGACTCCTTCAGCTTATCTTACAAGGTAAAATTGAAGGTAGGAGAAGCAGGGGAAGAAGGAGAATATCTTGGATATGTAATCTACGAGAATGGTATGGGCTTGGTGCTCCCACTCTTTTCCGAGTAGCTGAGAACAGGAACCAGACAGCCCTGATGACAGCCGACATCTAATCAAGATTATGGGACAAGAAGAAGAAGAAATTTCATCTGCAGTGGTGTTTTGTAGGAATCAATTGCACTTTTCTTCTTTCATTTTAGAACTATTATCACTAAATAATTTCCTAGGACGTCCCCTTCTACCCATACTTGGCTAAAGTACAACTCCTCTTGAAAGTGTAGCCTCTCAAAGTTGCATACAGTATTTCTTCCACCAAAGTAAAATTTCTACCGAACCATTAAGAATTCCTTTATAAGCATTGTGCTTTTGACATTTTGCCCATTGCAGAAGAAGTTTCTCTGAAAACACGCTGACTGTTTTTTTAAGTTTCTGCTTCAGATAACCTGAAAAATCTTGTATCCTTAACACGTTGAGTGCCGAGCCGATTGTAGCACACTATTCCACTGGTGCCAGGCTTGTTTTTGAATTGCATTCCGCTGGTGCCAAAGCAATTGTACGCGTTG
Organism: Anabrus simplex; assembly: GCF_040414725.1. Taxonomy (NCBI): domain Eukaryota; kingdom Metazoa; phylum Arthropoda; class Insecta; order Orthoptera; family Tettigoniidae; genus Anabrus; species Anabrus simplex. Next base: position 423,422,919 of record NC_090265.1, on the reverse strand, counting down.
TAGTCTGTTTATATAATCTTGGGATATATTTATATGATGTACTAAGTAAATTTTATCTCACCATACTATGGTCATGTGTGACGCCATATGGTGTCACATCAATTTTTAGGAAAGATAAAATATAGCGTGACGCCATATGGTGTCACAGAATTTTTTGACATGGAATGTGCAATACGAATTTCAAATACGAGATATTTATTTCCTAATTCAAATTAACGCAATATTTATGAAAACCTAGTAAAATGCAAAACAAGTACTTATATTACATTACATATTGTTGATAACAGTTTTCTGATAACTCTAAACATTGAAAATATGCGTCTCGGCACGCCCGAGTTCTTGTTACTCGTTGTAATTTTTCAAACCTTATTGGCATCGTTGTTCAAACATCGTCCTTTGTACACTTTTTTCATGTGCTGTTTTCATATTTACGTTTTGCACATCTGATCGGGAAGTTAAGGAGAGCGCGCTAACCTTACGCTACCTGGCTGCTGGCGCAGCTCGACGCAGCCCGGTTGGTTCACGTCCGCTGCTTCGCTCCTCCCTACCTCTCCGCCACACCCCGATACACCCACGGCACTTCTAATTTTATGACTATTTATTTGTTCAATTTTGGCGTTTAAACTTGCGCTGGGTACATGCAGTTTTCACCTTAGCATTCTACTGTCTCCCACGAATATTCCTACGAAATTTCAACCGAATCCGAGTGTAACACATGTATGTGTTCCCTCGTAAGATTATTACCAATATCTTCCATTTTTTATATTTTTGCACAACTATATAAACTGAGTGATAATACGTACGTAAACGAGGAATGAACAATGCCTGGCGCGCTTTCACCTGTGACAACGACCACAGGCCACTCAGTGGCTTCGGAAGAATACTGTGGCGCCATATGGTGGCATACAGTAAAAATACATAGCTGGAATAGACCCTGAAGTTCGCCCTTCACGTAGTACCAATTTTACGCGCATAGATGTCACAGCTGATTATCTACGGCGCATCGCCTGAAACTCAACTGTGCCGCCATATGGCGTCACGCCAACTCTGATTTCAAGAACGGTGTGCCGCCATATGGCGTCACGCCATCTCAAATTTGAAGACCACCGTGACGCCATATGGCGGCACGTGGCACCCAACGTGTTAAATGTTAGCTATTTTGCTTTACGTTGCACCAACAGAGATACGTCTTATGGCGACAATGGGATAGGCCTAAATTAAGATACAGCCCCAGCATTTGCCTGGTGTGAAAATGGGAAACGACGGAAAACCATCTTCACGGCTGCTGACAGTGGGATTCGAACCCACTCTCTCCTGGATGCAAGCTCACAGCTGCGCGCTCTTAACCACACAGCCAACTCATCCGGTTATTCTTAAATGATGTATTACCTGAACATTTCATCTTTTCTTGACTCTGTGCTGCTCCAGTACCATGCTTGAAAAAGATACTGCCTGGATAGCATATGCGACACCATTAAAATAAATTAATTTCTCTTATTCGTGCAAATAAGCATAAAATATAAATACATAATTCAAACTTTTAGAAGTTCACAGATATAGTCATACATGGTTTTAATACTGTTGAATGGAGTCATTTTTTATAACTCTATTTGAAATTAGTGTTACAAAAAGAATAATTTTACATTTACATCTTAAAATGAAATCTTTCTTATGGAGAGTGAAACTACTGTTGACAACATTGATTTTCACTTCATGCAAAACTACATACCCGTATTATTTGTTTCCATGCTTTCCACATACAAAGATCAGTCATTTAGTATCATTTGCAGGTTTGTTAACAAGGCCAACTTCAGTGCAACTGATAAACAACAGCAAGTGAGCAAAGAAGTTGGGGTTTGTTTATGCTATCTAGTTGCAACAAGTAGCTGGCGAAGACTTAAAAGTCGTGCATCGCAACATTCCTTGTTCAGTCAAGAACATAAGTTAGAACATATTTTGGCCCAAGTCAAGAAGTCAAAAAATGATCTTTGTCCAGCTAGATCGAGAATATTGCATGCTTTCTGTCCATTGATGCATGTTCCTGACACAGTAGACCAACCACCAATTTTTTGTCATGTATTGGCTCCTGATGTACGTTTGAGTTCTCCATCACTCAGTACTGCATGTACCGTGAATTTTCAGGGCTCGAAAGATGGAAGCATGCTTCACTCATGAAGTAATGAAAAGAATCAAACAGACCACCATTGAACAATGCTAATCCCATGCTAGGTAGGTAATCTACATCTCGGCAACTGACAGCTCTCTAATTGTTGCATAGCCATCTCAAGCTATGGGTTGAAATCTAGGCTCATTAATACATGTTCACAAGTCCTCTTACTTCATGTGCCTGTTGCAATAATTTATGTGCTTAATTCTTCAGATTCTGAATTATTCTACAGTAAATGTTCTCAATAACTTCTGGTATGAAAACAGAAGGGGCTCCTTATATATTGGCATTATGCACAGATTTCACAGTGCATCATTTCTTAACCAAAGACTGTACAAATCTCTTCATTGGTTGGTATCAACCTGGAAACTTTTCTCTGAAAATTTTATGGATTTTCTTAAATGAACTTGCTCTCACACATACTTACACATGTTATAATAAGATTGCATCCTTGAAAACCATGAAGAAGTTAGTGATACTTAAAATCAATAACATTTTTAGTATTAATAATTTGCACTCTTTGTTCTATCGAGTAAGCCCTCTCCACAATGCGAACAGAAACATGTAATTCAATAGGTAAAATGAAACAGACTGCTGATTGAAGACTGCCAGCTATTGATTGTTGCATAAAACTGTCCAGTGTTGCAACTGTTTTCTCAATACAAATAATAATGACATTTCAAGTGGTCAAAACATTGCAGTGATTCGAACGGGATGTAGGCTACTTTTTCATGTGCCACCCAGTACAGTGTATCTATTATATCTTACGAATAGTCAAATTATAAGTTACTGAAACACATCATGCATACTCAAAGATGCAGTCACAATGAGTTATTAAAATACATGTGGCTTCCTAAATGAAACAAAATAGCAGGAAGTTGAAAAATTTCATTTGTTCCACTACCTTAATATGTGATACAAGGTCAAGCATTCTTAGCTGAATTGTTGGATAACATGATCTAAAGAAATATTGTGTTATAAAGTATGAAATTTCACAGGTGAAATGGACCTCGCATTATGCAATGCTGTATGAGTAATATACGTGAGTTTTGGATTGTAAAATTTAAGTGTTTTGGCAGGTGAAAACAATTGCACCAGTTCTGTAATTTGACACACTGTAACTATTTATATCATAGAATTGAGTGCTATTAACAAATTTCTTATATTTTGTTTGAGTGCTGTGTAATTAGCAAAATAGTGAAATGGTGTCAGAATCAAAGAAGAGCCAACAGCAGGCTGAGGGCAGGAGTGTCAACACAAGAGAAGACACCATAAGATAAGTCATAGAAGATGTGCTCTAGTCTAAAATATTAATAGAATTAATCATGAATATTACAGTAGACAAAATTACAGAGTGTGTAATAAAATGACTTGAGTATTTCTCAGAATAATAATTAACTGTGCCAACAAGAAAGTAGCCATTACAGGAGTATATTGGTCCCATGCATATCACAGGCAGCAGTTTCTCAGTACATTAGATTATTACATCCAGGAGAGATGCCATGTTGAAACTGAATTGATAATTGGGGACACAAATATAAATCTTTATATGAACATGACTGTGATGATGATGAATATCTCAACATTTTGCAAGAAGACAAATCCCAGCTTAATAAACAATCCTATCAGACAAGAAATATTTAATAGGACTCACAAAGCTATTTTCAAGTGAGAAATCTATTGTGGGAAGATAAAATATCCCAGAAAGCAAAATTTACCATGTTTCATTCCTACTTCATTCCAGTTCACACTTATGAACTCAAAACATGTACCCTACACAACAAGGCTAATAGTAAAATCCAGTCAACATAAATTCATCAGAACAATGAACCAAATGACCAGAAAAGACAAGAGAAATGAAGCAAACAGGAAGGAGGATGGCATCAAAATACCTGTTCCCAAGCTTTTAAGAAGACAAAGAATCAGTGGCGAAGCGTGCTAGTATCCACTGTTTTCACTGGTAACAGTTTGAAAATATAAAAATTGAATATTCTTTAATACTAATATTTAATATTATTGTTTCTTTGCCTGGACGTGCCACAAGAACTCTATTGCAGTAAATCGTCACTGTCAAGGCTGAGCGATAGGCTGTTATCACTCCACGCAGTGGTTACGCTTTCAGTCTTTTCTAACAACTAGGTGAGTATTACTGCACCTGCGCCAAGCAAGGCCCCTCTCCCCTCGACACTGAGATGTATCATGCTATTTTCTATTGTCGTGTTACCAAAATGGAGTCCGACTCGTTGGCTGAATGGTCAGCGTACTGGCCTTCGGTTCAGAGGGTCCCGGGTTTGATTCCCGGCCGGGTCAGGGATTTTAACCTTCATTGGTTCCGGGAGCTGGGTGTTTGTGCTGTCCCCAACATCCCTGCAACTCACACACCACACATAACACTATCCTCCACCACAATAACACGCAGTTACTTACACACGGCAGATTCCACCCACCCCCATCAGAGGGTCTGCCTTAGAAGGGCTGCACTCAGCTAGAAATAGCCACACGAAATTAAACCAAAATGGAAAGTGGTTACTGTAGTTTATAATATTGGTGCTGAGTTGTTCTGTCCATTCTTTCTGCCACGCTCAACAGTACATTGTTATATTACTGTTATTGTTTTCTATTATAGTATGATCTACTTTTCTTGTTAAAGTGTGAATTTATGTCAGGTAAGGATAGGCTATAGGGCTGCACAATGTATTAAACATTAAAATGAGTGCTGTCACTTCCACCTCAAAAATAAGCGAGTTGGCAGGCCAGAATATTCATGTAGACCTATAATAGAAAGCTTAATGAACACACCATTTTCATTAAGAACATTTGAAGAAAAGAAAAACATAACTGAAAAAAAAGGTAGACCCAAGCCTTCTCTTAAAAATTTAGTCAACGAATCGAAAAGAACAGTTCGATATTTTCATGACTTGAAGTACATAGATCTGGATTGGTAATGTGGTTATGCAAAAATGAATAAACTGCACTGTTGGCCATGCATTCTATTTTTCTTCAGAAAAGAATGCTTGGAATAAATACAGTGTAGATGATTTAGATAGATATACTCTGAGAAGGAGTGTGGTAACACTTTTCAAAACATCACGCGTTGCCACTGCAAAGGATACAATGGTTTGGACATGTAATGAGGATGAACATAAGGAGAACAGCAAGGAATTATGTTGACAAAGAAATGAGAGGGAAGAGATCAATAGGGAGGCCAAGGAATTGGAGGATCGACACAGTAAAATTAAAGGTCAGCAAGAGGAATGACAAGTGAGAGGACAGAGAGGAACAGAAACAATATTCTGACAGGAAGAAGTAACAAGTGCTTATACACCACATCTGGGAAAATGGAACTGGAAATGATGATTAGAGTATCTGTTACAAGTAAATCCTATATTGATCATGCTTTGATTAAAAGTAGATTGAGAAATGACAACATTCAATCTGTCACCTCTCAAAATAACATTTCTGATCATTATACTATAATAGTGAAAACCTACAACCTGTTTTCCAGTCATTGACCGGGTCGGGGTAATGAATGAATCATATGTAGGCTATTAGTACGATGGGGTCGCCAGTCCCAAAGTGATTTAGTAATGGCTGATAGATGCTATGAAATGAGAATGGAGTGTGTTGCTGGACTGAAAGATGACAGAGAAAACCGGAGTACCCGGAGAAAAACCTGTCCCGCCTCTGCTTTGTCCAGCACAAATCTCAAATGGAGTGACCGGGATTTGAACCACGGTATCCAGCAGTGAGAGGCCGACGCACTGCCGTCTGAGCCACAGAGGCTTCTATACTATAACAGTAACCCTTTATACTCAAAATGCCTCGGTACTTAATAATATTTCAAATTTTTCACATAACTGTTCTAAAATGGATCACATTGAGCTCAAAAAAACATTTAAGTAAAGTAAATTGGGGAGACATATTAAATAGCATTAACTTAGACCTTAAACTTGATAAATTGATGAACACGATATTAAAAGCTGCATGAGCATTTGCACTGTACCATTGAAATAAAAGGAAATTAAAAGAACAAAATGGATTACTTACAGTTTAGTAAAATTTATACACACAAAAGACAGCCTTTATCAATAATATTTAAAAAATATAACTTGAAAATTAAAGAACAATACAGGAAATATATGAACAAAGTGAACAATATAACTGTGAAGACTAAAAGAGAATATTTAATATGATCAATCGCAATGCAAATAATCAGGATAAGGTCTGGGTTATAGTCAATGAAATAACACAATGGGCAGTTAGAAAAGGAGATCTCAAGGAGATCATGTAAAGGAAAAGTCTATAAAGATGAATTAAATATTTCTAATAAAAATAACAATTATTTAATTTACAAAACCACTGAGAAGTGTAAGCATTATAGATAGACCCTTCATTTAATACCACAAACAAATCTTCGTACCAGTAACAGGTTATGATCTGAAGATATGCTTCAAAGAAGAAAATGTAAAGCAGTAGGAACTTACATATTTCTGCTTGCATAATTGAAGAAATTCTTGAGTCATTAAAGGAACCAATGCTGAATATTATCAATGATTCATTCACTTTAGGTAATTTTTCCAAGCATCTTAAAACACCAACATTAATACCCCTTTACAAGTTGGAAATATTTGTGACATTAGAAATTACAGACCCATTTCAATAATTACAACAATACAAAAGATATTCAAGAAGTGTTAACAATATTTATCAATAATTTTTTAGAAAAACATCACATATTTCACCCAGACAGTTCAGATCCATTTAGAATCTTGGAAGGTGCCATATCACCTTAATCAAGAGAATATATGAAAATTTTAATTCTCTGCCCTCCCTTTCTCGACTTTGAACAGACCTTCAGTAGTGTGTTGCATCAATTGTTCCTCCAGATATTGTAAAAATACGGCATCAAGGACAATGTGCTTGAGAGTTACTTGACAAATCAAGTACAGTATGTCAAAATGAATCAATCTCTAAGCACACAGATGAAGATAATGAAGGGTGTCCCACAGGGCACAGTACTAGGTCCATTATTTGTATTCTATTTATTAATGATCTAGAGAAAACTGTAGCAAACGACGAACATATACGTATGCAAGTATGAAGAATGAGATTTCCACCTAATCAATACTTTATTACAAATGTTTGAAGTTATCTACATTGAAACAGTACCGGTTTCGACCTGTAAAAAGGTCATCATCAGCTGTTGGTGAACCTGCTTAATAGCGATAGTACGTAAAATATTACTAAAACTAATTTAACAAGAATGCCTTATTCTAATATAATATTACTTAAGATATATACATATGGTACAATATGGGGCTTAGACTCATTGGAGTTCCATTCAAAAACCTGTGCTGTTGCCAACATTATGTCAAACAATATACATATATACATATGGTGCAATAAAGGGCTTTGGCTTGCTGGAGTCCCTTGAATGCCACACACTCCAAAAATTGTATAGCAGAGGTTGAAAATACAGTTCCTATAGAATAGAGGATCACTGAGGTTTCGGTGTTAAGTTGAAACGTCTTTGCAGCATGTCGGCACTGAGACCAACCGTTGTGAATACACAATCAAGGTGCTTTGTTGGGCCGCAATTTTGCGGGGAGTGTAATTGACTGATGTTCTGTAGCTTGTTCATTCTTATTGTATGATGTTGCTGATAAATACTAATTTCCAGGTTCCTTGTTGAGGCATGTCGTGCTATGGATGAAGTTTTGAAATTAAAGAAAGGTTGATAGAGTCCCCTCTTCACACTTGCATTTGTGCTCAGGTAAATTCAAAATCTGAGAAAGAAAAAGGAAGTGGAATTAGAATAACTGATAGAGAGTGCCTGCTAAATGGAAGTAGGAATTGGATAACTGATAGAGAGTGCCTGCTAAATGGTTTGTGTGCTAAGGAGTGTGTGTTACTTACGTGTGGGCTGGATATGTCTTCAAGTGTAGCCAGGAGTGTGCTGCACCTTGTTGCGTGTGCGTCGTGTTGCTGTCATAGTGTTCAGATTGAGAGCTGGTGGGGAGGGGGAGGCAGCTTCCGCACACGCAACAAGGTGCAGCACACTCCCGGCTACACTTGAAGACATATCCAGCCCACACGTAAGTAACACACACTCCTTAGCACACAAACCATTTAGCAGGCACTCTCTATCAGTTATCCAATTCCTACTTCCATTTAGCAGGCACTCTCTATCAGTTATTCTAATTCCACTTCCTTTTTCTTTCTCAGATTTTGAATTTACCTGAGCACAAATGCAAGTGTGAAGAGGGGACTCTATCAACCTTTCTTTAATTTCAAAACTTCATCCATAGCACGACATGCCTCAACAAGGAACCTGGAAATTAGTATTTATCAGCAACATCATACAATAAGAATGAACAAGCTACAGAACCTCAGTCGATTACGCTCCCTGCAAAATTGCGGCCCAACAAAGCACCTTGATTGTGTATTCACAACGGTTGGTCTTAGTGCCGACATGCTGCAAAGACGTTTCAACTTAACACCGAAACCTCAGTGATCCTCTATTCTATAGGAACTGTATTTTCAACCTCTGTTACACAATTTTTGGAGTGTGTGGCATTCAAGGGACTCCAGCAAGCCAAAGCCCTTTATTGCACCATATGTATATATGTATATTGTTTGACATAATGTTGGCAACAGCACAGGTTTTTGAATGGAACTCCAATGAGTCTAAGCCCCATATTGTACCATATGTATATATCTTAAGTAATATTATATTAGAATAAGGCATTCTTGTTAAATTAGTTTTAGTAATATTTTACGTACTATCGCTATTAAGCAGGTTCACCAACAGCTGATGATGACTTTTTTACAGGTCAAAACCAGTACTGTTTCAATGTAGATAACTTCAAACATTTGTAATAAAGTATTGATTAGGTGGAAATCTCATTCTTCATACTTGCATTCTTAATTCATCAATACGGACAAGAAGCTGATAGATTATAGAACATATACGTGCTGTAACTTATGTGGATTATACAATTATTTATGTTGAAGGAAATTACTGAAAGCTCATCAGTCAGTGAGCAACTCAAGCACTGCATAAAGTAAAAGTTTGCTTAGAAATGAATTGTTTTCAAACATTAACAAAATTTATGAATCTATATATATAAAATAAGAGTTTTGTCTGTACATTGCTCAGAATTTGAAAAAAATGGTATTTCTGTATCGGTCATGTCCACAGTTACAAGGAAATGCACTTCTTACTTTTCCGTAATATCTGTCTGTCTGTCTGTCTGTCTGTATGTACACGCATCACGAGAAAACGGCTGAAGAGAATTTCATGAAAATCGGTATGTAAAATCGGGGGATGAGCCGCTACAATCTAGGCTATAAATCATTTTATTCATGGTGAGTGAAATGGTAGTTTAGGGGAAGGCCTAAAATGTAATTCTTAAATATTTATATTAGTGGTCCTATAGATAAATACTACATAACTAAAGTTATATAGAATTAAATTTCCGATCATTTATGTCACACATTGTTACTGCACCGGCTTTAGTAACACAGATATTCATGAATTTCGATTTTTGTTGCTAAGTCCACATCAACGCCGGGCCACAAGAAAATGGGTGAACAGAATTTAATGAAAATCGGTATATAGAGTCGGGGAAGAAGAAACTATAGTTTAAGCTATAAACAATTGTACTGACCCTGGATGAAATGGTAGTTTAGGGGTAGGCGCCTAAAATTTAATTTTTAAATACCTATGTTATTGGTCCTATAGAAAAGTACTACATAACAAAAGTTATAGAGAATACAATTTCCGATCATTTATGTTTTATTCAGTTTTAACGTACCAACTATGATAAGAGTAGTATTTCAGAGTCAGAAGAAAACTAATTGTGAAGGCCTACAATATCGAAAACGCATAACATTGATCAACAATAACATTATATTGACCATTGTTTGTTGTGATGTTCTTTGGCCTTTATGGTGCCCTCAACTCCGATAGATGGGATTACTGTTGCGTACAGAGTATAACAGCCTGACTGAATATTGGCAGAAAATATCTGGAGAGTTAGAAAACTTTTTTCTTTAGCATGCCATTCCTGTGGTTCATACATTGTCTGATACTGCTGTTACGTAACACACTGGTTCATCATAGTATTCAAGCTATTCGATCCCTTCTCTGATGCACGGTTTTGGATGAGCAGTGTGCACACTTGGCATAGGCTCACTTAGTAATAGTAGTATGACTTGGTTTAGAATTACAATTTAGGCTTATTTCAAATTATAGCACTACAATTCACTAAATAATTCAAAATTCAACGCTGAAAAGAGCCGTTTCTTAAGAAAAAACATCTTCCTCTTCACTTTTATTAAATTCTACATTAATTTTATTCCAAATTAGCAATGAAGAGGGGTTTTCTCCTCTGTCTTGGAGGAAAAATTTGCCTCTAAGTCAGATAGATTTTTCCGCCGCCAATGTAGTGCAATGAGATTTTTCCGACTCATTGGGTACTCCTAGGAAACAGATTAGTAAAAGGGCATAAATTTGCCCTGGGACTCCCCACTCTTCGGCACCCCCTACCCCCCACCGAAAAAGACGAAGAGTGTTCACGGATCACGGCTGTCTGCGGCTTGGTCATTCCAGCTCTGGAACTTTGGACTGTTAGATCGGCAGCATAGTACTGTTCGTTAAAAGTGAGAAAATGCGTGGTTTTTCATTTGATTGTATATTTCATATTGCTTTTAATCGCACCATTCCTACTGACGTCATTGTAATGACCTATGTTAATTTCACTTGGGAAAACCACTAAGACAGTCATTCTGAGGATGTAAAAGAGCAGGTGGAGATTGAGTGTCTGCCATTATAATGAAAACTCCCCAACCTTATTGTGACTGATGGTAGGCAAGCAGGCGTACCATTACAATGAAAATTTCCTAACCCAGTCTTCGTATGAGAAAAGACATTTGGTGACTTCCCCGTCGCGTTCTAGGGTAATATTAAGAGGTACGCAATATAATACAGTCTTGCTCACAAGGTGTGCACTACCTAACCTAGAATTCTGTATACAATGTAGAATTCCATAGCAAAGCATGGGTACATCAGCTAGTTTTTAAATAAAAATTAGAAAGAATGGTTTTAAAGACTTGAATGTTCACAACATCAATATTGTAAATTTAATTAATTGTAATTGCTACAAAATTTATAAAGTAGGTTCAGATCCACATGCGGTAAGATGTACCATCGTTGTATATTATACAAACCGAAACTTAGTACAACTACAAAATTTATTGTACTTTATTACAAAATTATTTTATTTATTTGATGTAATTTGGAATAAGGGTTTAATTATCGTGATATTAAAAACAAAAAAGTGATAAAAAGGAATGTAATAACTACAGAGGGATCACCCTTATTGCTCATATAGCTAAGATATTTGCGAGACCATTGGAAGGAAAACTGACGAGGAAGCTAGGAGGAGAAATGGAAGAAGAACAGTATGATTTTAGGAAGGACAGATCAACGTTTGACCTGATCTTTACATTAAGACATATGATGGAGAAAAGATGGGAGTTTGGAAAAGACATAGTGATGACATTTGTTGACATTGAAAAAGCTTATGACAGTGTGCCCAGACAGTTGGTATGGGACACATTAAGGAAAAACAAGTTAACAGAGTGGAAGTGCAAATGATACAAGCTATGTACAAAAATTGTGTTAGTAGTGTGAAGACTAGTATAGGGAAAACAAAATGGTTTAAAGCTGAAACTGGTCTCCGACAGGGAAGTGTACTATCACCCATACTATTCATCATAGTCATTGATGAAATTCTTAAGAACATTAAACAGAGATTGGGAAGACAGGTAACAAAAGCCATGTTGTTTAGAGATGATATAATGATATAGGGTGAGGATGAAACAGAAGTGTGGTTCGAATCCCACTGTCGGCAGCCCTGAAGATGGTTTTCCGTGGTTTCCCATTTTCACACCAGGCAAGTGCTGGGGCTGTACCTTAATTAAGGCCACGGCCACTTCCTTCCCACTCCTAGCCCTTTCCTGTCCCATCATCGCCATAAGACATATCTGTGTCGGTGCGACGTAAAGCAAGTAGCAAAAAAAAAAAAAAGGAACAGAAGTGTAAAAACAAGTAGATGTATGAAATCAAGAGAGAGAAAAATTTGGGATGAAAGTAAGCACAGGGAAGGAAGGAAGAGGAACAATGAAAATGAATGGTAAAATTCTGGAAGTGGTTAAAAGTTTCAATTACTTGGGAAGTGTGATCACAGAAGATGGAAAGATAACCAAGGAAATTGGGAAAAGAATACAAGAAGCAAACTGCTTCTACTAGAGTGTAAGGGGTATTTTACGGAACCAAGATGTCCCGAAGAAGTGTAAGAAAGTATTATATTCAACCTATAATGAACCCATACTAACCTATGCAGCTGGATCGTGGACTACAACAAAGCAAGAGGAGAGTAGAATACAGGCAGCGGAGATGAAATTCCTAAGAGGTATCGAGGGCAAGATCAGAAAGGATAGAATTAGAAATGAAGAGATAAGGAAAAGGACAGGAATTTTGAAACTTCAAGACAGGACAGAAACAACAAAGCTAAAGTGGTTATGGGCATATGATGAGAATGGGAGAAGAGAGAGTGCCAAAAAAAGCTTTTCAGAGAAGTTAACAGGAAAGAGACCACGAGGAAGACTCCGAAAGAGGTGGACAGATTCAGTGTGGGAGTGCAAAGAGAAGAGGGCAGGAAAACCAGATGATGTACTTGAAAAAGGAGAAGAGTGGTGGAGAGACAGGCAGCGAAGGAGGTCCTTGATTCACAACCTGACCCAGAAAGCTGGAAATGGGAAATGAAGATGATGATGATGAAGGAATAAATTATAAATTTATAAGCAATAAATTATAAATTTGGGATTATTAATTGATGCAAACATGAAATCAAAAAATTACATTTCAGTTTAAGACATAAACCCAGGAGAACTATTTATATGTTTCACAATTTAACATCCATAGCCAGTAGAAAACTGATTATGCTTTGGTTCAATCTGTTCTTAACTACAGAATACTGGCATGGGGTGGGGCTTACAGAAATGTAATCAATAAAATACATGTTGTTCAAAGCCTTATATTACAGATAATGCACTAGAAAGAGATCAATTATTTTCTGAAGCAAATGTATTTAATGTAAAGAAATGCACAAATTCATTAAAGAAAATCAATATAACTGAGAACATTAATCACAAATATTCAACATGCAGTAAGATGCACCATTGTTATATATTATACAAACCAAAAAGTACAAATAAATACAATTTCTTGTACTTTATTACAAAATTATTTGATGTACCTACTGATACTTTACAATCAACTTCATTAAGCTAGAAAATCAGTCTGGAGTGTCTTAAATAATTTGTCATGGATAAAATTGATATTGAAGAAATAACTAAATTAAAATATCAAGTCGTCATATTCATTTTCTATTCAATGCTCCACCATGTGCTGTTTATATCACCCATCATACCCATACTTGTACTTCAGGCATCATTGTTAAATATAACTTATCTACAAAATTAAAATTCTGAATTACCACACACAAAGGTTCACCTTACAAGGTATTACTGCTATCCTGACTCGACTCCGTCGAGGTTGATATTTCTATAATCATTAACATAGGTTGTTCTGCCTTTCAACAGGTCCAGCAATGGCTATACCTCCATATCCCTCTGTCTTGAGCCCATTTCTCTACCTCTGCATATCCTTCCTTTCCTTTCCTAATGTCATCTAATAGCTGGTATCTCATCCTTCCCCTTCCTCATTTCCCTTTCACCATCCCTAATATCCAATAACGGACCATTTATATTGGTAATATAAGGAAACATGTCACTAGATAATGTCCTATACAATATTGCTTTCTCTTTTGAATCACAGCTAGCATGCTTCTCTCTTCTCCCACTCTCTTCAGCACTTCTGCATTCGTTATTCCATCTTCCCAGCTCACTCCTTCTATTCTCCTCCAGATCCACATCTCAAATGCCTCTATTATTCTGTGTTTTTCCTTCCTCATTGTCCATGTTTCTGCACCGTATACAGTTATACTCCGCACAAACACCGTCCTAGCCCCCTCCTCAGATCTTTCTCCAGCGGGCCACAAAACAGGTTTTTCTTCTTGTTGAAACTTTCGTTAGCTATAATAATTTGGGCTTCTATATCTTAGAGAGTGGAGGTCTTCAGTTATAATGATTCCAAGGTATTTAAACTTATTCACCTGTTCAATAGTTTCTCTCTCTGTCCAGATTGTTGCTTTTTTGCCTTTTCCTCCAAGTATCGTGAATTTTATTTTCATTTGTTTATGATCATTCCATACTCTTTGTATTTGCTGTTTAGTTCTCTAGGCATTTTGTTGAGGGCCTGAGTGTTCTCAGTTATTACTGCCATATCATCAGTGAAAAAATGCATTCAGTTCTCTTGCCTCCAATGTTCGCTCCTCTCTTTCCATCCAATCTTTTGCAAATGATTTCCTCCAAGTAATGGTTAAACAATGTTGGTAATAAGCAGCAGCCCTGTCCAACTCATTTCCCTAGCTCAATTTCTTCTGTTAATCTTACCCACGCAAAAACCCATATATGGGTTACCTCTCCGTGTCCTCATGGGTGGAAACCAATATATGGGCTTGCACAATACTTCAAAATGTTATCGGCTCTCCGAGTTCAAATAGTTACAAGAATTGTCAACAGAAGGCATAAGCTGTTCTTCTAAACATTTTAAAATGGGAAGCTGGCATTGAAACTATGTTAGACACGTTTCTTTGTGAGTTATCAGCAGATTTCGTTAACCGTCGGCAATTGCAGAATATTGTGGTTTACATTTTCCATTTTTTCCCTGCATTCTTGGCAAAATAAATAAAAGAAAACTGATCATAAGTGATGAGATAGAGGCAATAGTTAATGAAAGTGGCAGCGAAGTGTCAGAATTGTCATTTAGTGACAGTTAAATTCAATCTCCCAAGATTTCTTCCGGCACCAGTAGTGAATGCAAGAGCATCACAAGTGATCGTACAGACAATAGTGCACATGCACCTGGCTCTAACTGGACAGACATGAGCAATTTTGATCCTGGCCCATCAACTACGATTCCAATATTTAATATTTAGCAGGGGCCTATATTACCATTTAATCGCGATACTGATCCAATACATTATTTTTATATTTTTTTGA
Source organism: Anabrus simplex (assembly GCF_040414725.1). NCBI lineage: Eukaryota > Metazoa > Arthropoda > Insecta > Orthoptera > Tettigoniidae > Anabrus > Anabrus simplex. Next base: position 423,407,561 of record NC_090265.1, on the reverse strand, counting down.
TGATGAGATTTTTGAGATAATTGAAAATTAAAACTGTATTCAGGGAAATATAAATAAGAAGAAAACAACACCCCCGACTAAAAGAGCAAGAATTGTATCATGGTCTTCCCCAAGTGTTTCAGGCATGAAAGCATTATTAGCGTGGTGATTAACATAGGTCTTCACCCCACCTTTGATATCAAAGATTACTTTTCTACTAGTTGGGTAGGTAAATTTTCCTTTTTCGGCAATGTGTCACCACGGGATAAATTTCTCCTTTTATTCTGGAATTTGCATTTTGCCCATGCTGATGGGAATAGAAAATTATCCAAGGAGGAATTTATACTGGATGTTATGGACAGAATAAGGCATATATGTTCTTTGTTTAAGTCACCAAGCCCATCGATATTTAGTAGATGAGAGCACAATCAGCTTCAGAGGGAGGGTTAAGTTCAAAGTATACAACCCAAATAAACCCAAAAAATTTGGCCTCAAGGTGTTTGCTTAAAGTGTTTACCTATTCAATTTTCAGCCCTATATGGGGAAATCACAGCCTGATTCTAATCTCCTCCAAACCACCCTTGTTGTTAAAGAACTGAACTACTCCCTCCTTAAAAATCCTACAGGCCCATCCAGAGGTTTCCATATCTGCATTGATGATTACACTTCTCCTGAATTGGCAGATGAAGGATTGAAAATGAACATGGTCACAACAGCCACAGTCATGGGCAGTAGAAAATAAATGCCAGAATCCCCAAAGCCAAATAAAATAAGAAAGCTGAAGAAGGATGAAATTATAAGTTTCAGGAATGAAGAGAAACTGGCACTGTCATGGTAAGATAGGAGGACCATAACACTTCTTAGTACATACCATAAAGGTGATAAAAATGAAGTGACATACCTTCAAAATTCCTGAATCAGCCAGCAACAGTGAAGCCAAATATGGTCCTGAATTACACAAAACACATCATTGTATTGCAGAGTACCAGTTTTGTAAGCAATCATCCGCATTTTCCGTATCGATGTTATACATTGTTAAAAGAAGTAAAAAAGAAAACCACAATATTTCCACCTGATCGATACTGTACTTATTTTAACAGTACCAGTTTTGCTGAAGGACCCAGAAGTGGTACAGGAAAATGTTCTTTTACTTGTTGGAGGTCTCAGTGTTGTATTTGTTGTATACAATGAAGCTAACCAAGTACAACAAAAGACCCCTGTCACACAAGAAGTACAGAAAGGCTGAGCATATGGCCTCACACAAGGACATTGTCAAATCCAGCAGGGGTCAAGCATTTGACAGACCAACAATGCAACAGCTCAACGGGTTATCCAAACTTCATGGGAAGAACAGCTGAAGGATCTTGGGCAAATCCATGTGTAGTATGCAGGTCAAAAAGCAGAAGAAAAAGAAGAATATATTTTTGTGAAACTTCTGTTTCTAAACCACCCTTTCATCCAAATGACTGCTTCAAAATTTACCACTCACAAAAGAATTATTAGAAAATGAGTTTGCAGACTGTCCTTCTCAGTACCTTCATTTGATCACAGAGTAATTTAGAAATTCAGAAGAAAATTGTTGTAGCTCTACTACTTTGGTGCATAGCTTTGACTTTATGGTTGTGATTATTATTGACCTGTGACTCTGTTGTGCTATTCACTCAGAAAACAATAATTAGAATAATAACAACATTCAGAACTGTGCGTCGTTTATTCTATTATTATCATCATCATGTATTATTATGTTGTCTCTCATGTGGTATTTATTCAGTGAACAATTATATTACAATAGACTAATAACAACATTCAGAACTGTACATTGCTTATTATTTTTAGGTTTATTATTATTATTATTATTATTATTTTTGTTTGTCTCTCCTGTTGTACTTAGTGAACTATGATTACTGTAATAAAATTGCAATAAAAATTTTACAAACTACATTATTATTATTCAGTGACATTTGTGCTGTTTTTGCAGTAACAAATTCTTGCAAAATAATAAAACCTCATTCCTGAAATTCAGAGAAACCCAAAATACATGTTTTTTTATATATCTTTTGGTTGTTGGAGGTTTCCACTGTCAATTCGTATTTGTCATATACAATGAAGCTAATCAAGTACAACAAAAGACCCTCTGTCGCACAATACTTTAGGATGGATGCATACTTGAGGATAGTCTAAGCAATATTTACATCAAACTACTTTTTTCCAAAATTCATCCTTCACCCTCAGCTATAATACATTGCTGCCTCCTATTCTCACTCTTGCTATTTGGTTGTAATACAATGATCAGTGTCTCTCTCTCTCTCCATTCAAATCTGCTTTTTAAGTATTCTTATGAGCGTATTCCACTTCACCCTGTCAAACGTCAAGTCTATAAAGACTACATATACTTTTCTATTCTCCTCTATGTACCTTTTACCTACAACTCTCAATAAACCTATTGCATTCCTTGTGCCTACACCATGCCAAAAATCGATATTGCTCTTTTCCAATGCAATTCTCCATTCATCTATAAATCCTTTTGTTAATTATGCTTAATAGTATTTTGACTGCATGAGATATTAAGCTTAGTGTCCTGTGTTTCTCATATTTCTTAGTATTTTTTCCATCTTTTCTATTGGTATTATTATAGTTTCAAGAAAGTCTTTTGGCCATTTTTCTTTTGAGTATATTTTCTTGATAAAGTTTTACAAATATTTCCTTTCCCTCCTCTTGCAGGACCTTGAGTAGTTCAACTAGGATTTCATGTACACTAACTGCCTTTCCATTCTTCATTTCCTTAATGGCTGGCTCTATTTCCTCTTCTCTAGTCTACTCAAACCAATCTAATCTTCGTTCTCCAGCATACTACTCTCATCCTGCCTGCTACTCCAATTCTATAACTGTTCTATGTACTCTTTCCATCATTCCCTAAATTCTTCAGTTTCACTTACTACCTCTAATTTCAACCTCTCAGACTCACTCATTCTGCTTCTTTTCTTTTTTTCCTTGAATGTCAGTTCCATAACTTCTTTGTACATCAGGTCAAATTTACCTTCTCTTTCCAGCTGTTCTATTTTGCTATAGGTTTTTCTGACCCATTTTTCTTTGCATGTTCAGACTCTCTTTTTAGTTCATTATTTAATTTTCTGTACATCTTTCTTCATTCCTCAGTGTTAGCATTTTTTTATTTTCTCCTTTCTTCCATTTTGTTCAGCATTTCTTCAGTTACCCAATCCTTTTTTATTTTGCTTCTGCTTTTTGTTTCCAGAATGTTTTTTTGCTGTCTCTCTTAAGTTCATTTCTGACCTCTCCCATTTTTCATTAACACAGTCTGTTATTTTCTCAGTTTGAAATTTTTTTTATCAAACCTCTTCTCCAGCTCTTTGATCCTGTCATCTTCTTTCAAATTTTATAAAGATAACACTGCTTACCTCTTGTATACCCTTACTTTTTTAAACATTCATTACTGTACACAGCTCTGCAACAAGTAGGTTGTGATCAGAACAGATGTCTGCTCCTGGATAACTTCGAGCACTTTTTAAACCATTCCTGTACCTTTACTGAATCTGGATATAGTCTGTTTGGTATCATTCATTATTAATTACAGATAATAATAATAATAATAATAATAATAATAATAATAATAATAATAATAATAATAATAATAATAATAATAATAATAATAATAATAATAATAATAATAATAATGTCTGGAACGACACAACAACAATGTGAACTCCATGTATACTGTATATTGCACCCATAAGACGAATGCCTTGAAAAGGGCACAATATGATCCATAAAAAGAGTCAAAAAATTTAAATATTTGGGGAAATGCATACAAATAGGAGGATTAAACAAGGCGTCTAACATAGAACGAACTGAAAAACTCCAGAAAGCATACAAACTCACATGGTCACATTATAATAAGAAAAGCATATCAAGACAGGCCAAACTTAGACACTACAACACAGTCGTATTACTGGAAGCATTATATGCGTCAGATATGACCACAATTGGAGGCATTTAATATCGACTGCAAACAAAATTTGCACCAATTGTGTTTATTTACACTGAGCATTTCTATGTGTAAGTATTGACTTAGAGACCGGAGATGCAACTTCACTGAAAATAGCAGTAAAATGTTAAATGGTATCTGTTTTTGACAAATGAAATGGCGTATGGCTTTTAGTGTCGGGAGTGTCCAAGGACATGTTCGGTTTGTCAGGTGCAGGTCTTTTGATTTGACTCCCGTAGGCGACCTGCGCGTCATGATGGTGAAATGATAACGAAGATGACACATACACCCAGCCCCGTGCCAGCAAAATTAACCAATGGTGGTTAAAATTCCCGACCCTGCCAGGAATCAAACCCGGGACCCCTGTTACCGAAGGCCAGCACGCTAACCATTTAGACATGGAGCCGGACCGTTTGACAGTTTTCTGAGCATGTGATTTTAATAACATTGTGTTCTGGGACTTGTTTTAGGCAGATTTTTAATACATGATAACAGGAATGAATTTTGTGCCCTTTTATATGACATAAAATTGGCTTTGGTGATGTTTGTATGAATATTTACAATTACAATTTGCACCTCTTTTGCACCTTTTTAACCAAACTTTTGCACCTAAAATTCCTAGCTCTATTAATTATTAATGTTATTAGAATTACTACTACTACTACTACTACTACTACTACTACTACTACTACTACTACTACAAGCATGGGAAGCAATTTCACATTTAGTAGTGCCACAGTATGATCAAACAACATAAATTATTTTGTGTTGTACAGGGAGTAATTCTGAGCAATCCAAATAAATTTGGTTGAGTGATCAACCAGAATATTTCAACTCCTCATTATTTTAATAATTCAGCCAAATATTTGAATCTGATGGTTTTCATAAAATTTCATTATTCCAGAATTTAAAGGCACACTCCTTTTATTTTTAAAGACTGAAATTTATTTATTATGGATTTATTTATTTATTTAACTGATTTATTTATTTATTTAAATTATATAAAATATCCCAGGCAGCTAGTGGCTAAAGCAGGGATTGCCCTTTACAATCATGGCTTAACAGTTTTCAGTTACTATTATTTTTGTTGACAATTTAACAAGTAAAGTTTTACATTTGAGGAGCTTACATGTAAAAGACACCAAGTTCAATTTTTGGTATTTTTTAGCTGTGTATGCCATTATGTGTGTGATGAAGAGCTCTTTGGTTATATTTTAATAGTTACAAGCAAAACCCGCTCTTTTATGCTAAAATCGCATGTAGAAATTTCCAGTTTCAAACAATAACTGCCAAGCCCACTGTCCATGGTAAGCAAGTACCACCAAGTCCACAAAAGCCAATTACTGAAACTGCTCATCCATCTAATGTGACAAAGTTCATGTCTTATTCTGCATAGATTTCACAGTTGTAGGAATATCAGGTCATAAGATAACATACATTCGTTAATTATCAAGAAATATATTAATAACACGTAAGATTGTTCTATTAATATACAGTAATTCCATGGAATCCAGGCAGAGGTCAGAAGTGAAAAACATATCCTAGCAACCAGAAACCTAAGAGAGAAAAGAGAATAATGTACCATATGTATGTTCAGTTTAGCTATGAAATTTCATACCCTACGTTAATATTTGTGGAAATGCTATAAAACAGAACTATCATTCCGACAACAATGTTTGTTATTGTTACAGATATTCTGTGAAGTCATTGCCGGTTTATCCAACTCGTGATCATGCTGAGAAGCCACATCAAGCGCCTGACTATGGAAGATACTAAACTTTTCTGTGAATCGTTTTATTCTAAACCTGAGAAAAAGGTACAGGATAGTTTTATACTAAAGTACATTGAGCCAACAATACTCAAACACTCTAGAAAAGGTGACTGTTCATGACAATCTAAATCAAAAACAAATAAATGCAAAGTGCGAGCCAAGAGTGGATTATGAATTCCTGTGTGTAGACAGACTTTTCTTAGGTATTCTTTGCATTAATATGGATCACGTACAATCAGTGGCCAAAAACTACCAAATGTCTGGTGAGTTATTATAAAACAAAAGAGGCAGGGACTACGTGTTGAAGAAACGAAGGAGAGCTAGTGTTAAGTTGTTTATTGAAACACTAGTAGTGACTGACAGTTATTACTGTAGGCCTAAGACTAGTACTCATCACTACCTCCCAAATGAATTCAACATTAAAAAACTGTGAAGAATGTACAATAACAAGGTACAGTATGTCCTGAGTTAAGAGTAACAGAGTCAGTTTTTAGGAGATATTTCAATAAAAATTAAAATACTGGATTGGGAACACCTGTGACTGACACTTGTTTGAAGTTTGAAGGAGAAAATTGGACATGAAAACGATAATGCTATAAAGATAAAATTGATGACAGAACTCAGAGTGCATCACCTAAGGGTCTCAGCATTCTACGATGCACTCAAAGAAAGTAAACCTGACCTGAAAGTTTTGTCATTTGACTGTCAAAAAGCATGCCAGTGCCAAAAATTCTTGATCAGTCCTGCTATTACAATAGACAGCTGTATATTTATATTTTTACAATAGTAGAGGGCCTTTCCAAATCAAAGCTGAACAAAGAATCTGCATTTACTGTATATACACATGGTCAGAGTGTGACAGGAAGAAGGGTGCAAATGAATTATCCTCTGCAGTGTAACATAGACTTTCCAGTACTGATTTTACATACATAAGATGCATTCAGTTAGCAGCAGAGGGATGTGCAGGGCACAATAAAAACACTATGATGGTGTCAATGAGTTCAAAATGGTTGTTTGAACCTTCCCCCACCAGTATTGAGAGCCTTGAAATTGTTTATCCAGTGACTGAACACTCATTTCTACCAGCAAATCACGTATTTGGTCAGTAGAGAAAGTCATCAGGAAAACTCCCAGCATAATCCATCCTCAAGAGTATCATGAGATTTACTAACAGTTTAGAAATGTTCATATTATCAACAAGGACTTCCATGTCTATGACTTTAAACATTTCAACGAAGAATTTCAGAAACCACCATCTGCATGGCATTTCAAGATCTCTCAAATCAAAAGAATAATATAGAGAAAAACAAGTGGTGGAAGTACAGTTCAGGGTGAAGCTCATTATTGCAGTGATCTATGTGTCACCAAAAGTATTCTCAAGAAGGGAAAGAGATTAGGGAATAGTACTTTAATTATTCTTCCAAATGGTGTTCAAGTGAAAAGAGAAAAACTTGCAGACATAGACAACCTCCTGAAAAACCACTTTGGAATGGAATGGCATGAAATGGAGAGCCTCAAATTCTACAAGGAACTCATCGATACTTCTAATGAAAATCTACTTGAAGTGGAAGATGAGCCTGCCTGTGATGAGAATGAATGTGTGCATGACCTGAGATTTTGAAAACAATATGAATGTTTTTCGATAAAGAATAAAATTCATCACCATCATCACCATTTTCCACCTCCAGTTTCCTGGGTGTGGTGTACAAGTGCTCACCACTTCTTCCTGTCAAAGTATAGTTTCTGTCCTCTGTGTCTTTCCACTTGGCATTCCTCTTGCTGACCTTTGATTTCACTGAGTCTATCTGTCAATTCCTTGTCCTCTCCTCTTTCACTTCTCTGCCAAAGTAATTCCTTGCTGTTCTTATTCTGTCCATCCCCATAACATGTCCAAACCTTTGTAACCTGCATATTCCTAAAAGCTTAGTAACAAGTGTTTTGATGCCATCCTCCTTGTTTGCTTCATTTCTGAAGAATAAAATTGTCACTATCTATTTTTGATGAACTATAAATAATTCAAACTACCATTCTTGAATTTACATTATTTTGTAAACAAACTTTTTATTATTGAAATATTTCATTGTTAATGCCAAATCTTTTGATTGCAGAGACTTAGCTTCCCAATAATCTAAATCACAGAATATTGAATTGATGATTACTATCTTGTTCCAACCAATATACTCCAAGTCCAAAATAAAATTCACATTTATGACAAAAATAATAGTTGTAGGGCCTATGTTTATTTTTCTCTGCTCATATTATTCCCAAACCCCTCACATATCAGTTGTCCAAAATACAGATTATAAGTACAAATTGTAAAGTAGAGGCATGTTTTTCTCAATTTTGAAACTTTTGTAAATCTGGACTTGGCAACTTTTCCATGTAAGCAGCTCATATAACAAGGGAAAATTTAAAGATATTTAAAGTCATGGTATACATAGCAGAGTGACTAACGAACACTTCTGTAATAACCTATCTATACTAATATTATAATATAATATTATAAAGAGTTTCTATGTAGGGGCTAATATCGTGAACAATGCAACCGATCTCAGCAATTCTTTCACCATTAGAAAGTTTATTTTTCCAGTGTCATAGGCTATATAATTATGCTAACTTCATCACCAGAGCAGGTAGTTAAAAAAAAAAAAGAAGATTAAGTTGGAAAAATTGTGCATCAGGAGCCTTTAAAACAGAATATGCTGCCTGAACTGTTAAGTACTATTTAAAAAATGGAGCCTACCCATTTTACTCCGAATTAAATTTTCCACTAACTAGATTTTTCTGCTATCGGTAGATTTCTTATTGTCCTTGCTAGACCTAAACGCAAATGAGATCAAATACTGTACCAGTAAAGCCTAGGTCCTGGTCCATAGTTATCAAAAGAAATGTTGTTCCAGCATATAAGATCCGTCCGACGTACGAACATCTAAGTAAAAGAATGTTCCAGTATGTACCAGCCTCCACGAGTGCGCTAGGCGGAGTCAAGTGACGTCACCTGTCGTTCAAAGCTTACCTCCCCTAGGGATCTTTCTCGAAAATATCTTTCTTTTCGCAAGTTTTCAACGCCTATACCAATTTTAATGGAACAAACGCTAAATTGTAGCGGACGTCATGAAAACTAACCTCTATAAATTCCAAATTAATCCATCCTGCGGTTGCTGAGTTACAATGATTCAAAATCTAACAGAAATTACGCACTCACGGTCACATGACCGAGAGAAACTACCCCTCCCAGCACCAGCTATATATGCCACTGGGTCAAGGCTAACAGGTAGTTGTGTGTTGAGTTGAGTTCAGTTCATTGCAAGCAGTCCAGTCTAGCAGTGCAGTATGTGTATGAGTAAGAGAGAGGGGAGACTGGCCCTCACATAGTATGTTCGTGCAGTCTCGAAGACAGTACTTTTCGTCGTGTTTCGCGGAGACGAAATTACGGGCTAGTAAATCGCCATCGTACTTGAAAAAAAAAAGATGCCGCACCGTAAGTAGTCTATTGTGCCGCGACTATGACATTTCGAAGTATAACACGTACGAAATCAGTGAAGTTCGAAGTTATATATTGGACATTCACAACATGACGTGTGGACTTAATTAATTGCACACAATATTAAATTACCAACAGAAACTGTCGTGTACAGTAAGTTTAACTACTCTAGAACTTATTTTCTAACATAGCACATCCTTAGACTATGTCTTTTTATTTATGTGCCATATTAGGACATGACGTGTTACAGTGATAAACTTAGTGAAAGTTAAGAACTTTTTCTAAAATAATATAGTTCTATCAACATTAGAGAATCAGTGTTATCTGTCAGGACAACGATTCAAAGACTGTGGTTAGAGACGGTCATGAGAAATATTACGTGTTTGTACTGTGACGGACGTTCACAGTGACAGTGCTTTTTTTTCTGCAACAAGGACTGTGATCACTCATTGGACGTCCTAAAATTAACATAGTATCTGTAAATACTACTTGCATGTTCCGTGTGTTAAGATCATTTCCACGAGCAGCAGAAATCTTCAGAAAATTCTACAAGATCCAACTACCTTCAACATCATTTCATCTATGATGTCACGTGGTTTCTCCGTGGAACTTCAAGTTTGAGTCATCATCCGCACCCGCGGAATGTTCCAGATTCTCATCAGTATTCGTAAGCCAAGTTTTTTAATAAGTGAGTAGTCACAAACCGACTTTTCTTTTTTTTTCCTTTCTTACCAATCGTGAACAGTGGTTTACCCAGTGCTGCGTGTGACGATACTTCGTAGTTTTCCACCATTATTCAAAATTCATCTTTTAATGATAAATCTATTTTCAAAATCTATTTCACATAAGAAAGACTCTAGGAGTTTCAAGTGTTCTATGTTTCAAGGCTCACAAACTGAGAAACTCTCAACAGAAGTTCAAATTCTTATTTTCAATTATAAGTGTGTTCATGTCATGTCATAATACTTAGAAAGACTTTAGGTGAAAAACTGACACTTTACGTTTTCGCAAAAGATTATTGGATCTGTGAGATTTATTTATTTTCACAAATTGCATTCAAGAAGATTTACGTTAACCCTTTTGATTTCAACAAATTATTTGCATTCTATATCGATATTGCAGGGTGGTGAATTGATTAACATTATTAATAAATTGTTTGAAAAAGGGTATAACCATCTATTATTCGCCCTGTGAGTCTATCCTGCTCTGTACCGGCTCCAAAAACCAACTTCCACTACCTGAGATCCTTCTCATGCCTTACGCCCCGAACGTTTACTGGTACAGAGAGGATAGAATATATAATAGATGGCACCCAACGTGGGGCTCGATTTGGTGCTGTGCCATAATAATAGATGATACGCCAGTTATAATAGACATCATCGCAATATTCAGGGTTCGATTCAAGTCATAATAAATTGCAATTTAAGTACAGGATTCGACTGCAACTATTACGAATTCGAAGAACTTGTTCGAATATTCTGGAAACATGGATAACTTACTTGCAGCAATCGAAGCTCTCAGGCTTAGCATTAACGATCAGAATGCTAAGATCGATAAGTCTAATACGCAAATGGTCGAGTCCCATAACCAATTGCAAGCACAAAATACTCAATTACAGGCTCAAATGAACACACAAATAACCGCACTACAGTCACAACTACAAGCGCAGTTAACTGAGTCAAATAGCAAAGTCGAAGACTTAACTTCTAAAATTGATAGGACCTTGAACACTAAGTTTGCAGAGGCCGATAAAGTCATTAATAAAAGGCTCACTGAATCCAGTGCCCTTATCGAGCAACGATTCCGTGAAGCTGGAACTCGCCTCGAAAATAAACTTATTGATTCTAGTACACAAGTCGAAGCCACATTGAAAGACATGCGGGATCAGTTTGTTGAAAACTTAGAGTCCTTCAAGGAAGAAATGAAGATAGAGGTCGTCAAGTCTTTAGACAAAGATCTTAGAAATGTTCTTCCTTCTGTTCAAGCATTTTCAACCGAACTCAAAGACTTACGAACTGAATTTCAAGAATCCCATGGTAACATCTCACAAGCTCAAGCAAAGTTAGCTCAGGTGCAGGAAAACCTGCGAGATGCATTAAAGAACGATGTGGGCAAATTACGTAGCGAGATAGGATTAGTTAAGAGCACGAAAGGAGAACTTGACAAGCGTATTACAGGACAGCTAGACAGCACGCATACCCAGATAGTTGCTTTCTGTAAAGACGTACAAGTAATTAAAACTGACTTAAGAAATGAAATAAAAAATTTAGACACCTCAATTCATTCTAAAATTGTAAATTTGTCTGAAGAAATGATTCAAATTAAACTCAAAAGACATACGACTGACGTCACAATTCCTGGTTCTTCGAAGGAAGTACATAGCACAACAACCCTCATTAAAGTACTAGATGACAAACCAGTCAAATTTTCAGGACGTGACGAGTATACTGCTCGGGAATTTTTGTTAAATGACGATTACCTGGAAGAGAATAGGGTAGATGACGATAGAAAACTTAGAGTAGTATCCAAACTTCTAGAAGGACGAGCCTTATCATGGTTCATAGCTTTTACGAGCAACTTTAAAAACTATGACGACTTTAAAAAGGCACTTGTCAAACGCTTTTGAGATTCAGAAAGACAACACCTCGTCAAAATGCAACTCTACTCTAGTAAATACAATACTTCAGTCAATACTTCCCGATATTCCGATTATTGCCTAATGCAGTTAAAGAAGCTACAGTTTTTAGATCCACCTTTGCCAGATATCGAACTCATTCAGATCCTGACACTTCAATATCCGCCTCATGTTCAAGAGATACTAGTCGCTGCCAACATTAAAACATTGGAACATTTCGACGCTACTTTGCGTAGGTTAGATACGGCTAATACCCAATCTAGTCCGAAAACTAACAGGAGTCGAGAAATAAACACGAACTCTGCGGAAATAAAACCGCCGGAGAGAGAGGAACCAAGGACACGTGAAGAAGGCAGATTAAGCCCTACCAACCCAACCAGATTCCGGAATTTTAGACGTCAGAAGGATCAGGATAGACACCCTTACCAACCTAGGAATTTATGGAGACAGCATGAAAGCACTCCTGAAGAAATTCGTGAGTCCAGACGACGAGAACTCGAAAGTAGATGGAAGGATACACGGGAATACATCAGGGAGAGAAATCGTAATCCTGATGAGTTTGGAGCCACATCCCTAGAATACCAACGTCAATACGGGCCAAGAGAACAAGAACCACCTGATCCTGGATCAACAGGCGCTATAAAAAAACGCCGATCCCACAATATGGAGATTGACTACAGAACACGATGAGGACGAGATTTCAAACCATTGTACTGCTGTTATCAATTACTGGCACATTGACGATTCCGAATTACTATTCGAAGACGCACAAACACCAAGGCCAATTATTACACGTTCATTACCTGTCATAACAGTACGCACAGGCAACCTACAGGTAATTACGCTCATCGATTCTGGAGCGCAAGCTTCTTTAATTTCTGATAGGCTTGTAGACTCACTTAAAAATCAGAACAATGTTTTGTTACTGCCTGTAGCTCAGATCAAAGTAAGAGGAATAGTTCCTGATAAAATTGTTATGTATAAATCCCAGGCATTTTTAGAATTTGAAATTAACGGTCAGTCATTCGAACACATATTTTTGGTAGTATCACGTCTTAACTTCAACTTAATACTTGGATCAGATTTTATGATCAAATACAAAGGAACCATTGACTATGATGCCAACCTCGTAAGATTAAAGAATAGTTCCGTAGGACTACAGCTGGCAGGACGAAGTGACCTGGAAGTTCAAGAGAATGGAACCCGTTTCGAAGAAGCCGGTGGTGACATTATTGGCCCGCTGTAAGCGAGGTTGCGCCAGCCGAAGCAGAATGTAGAAAGGGTGACCAAAGCGGGGACGATGCAGAGTCCCTATTCAATGAGAACTCCATTATAGGTCCAGATTATATAATGTCCATAGCCAGTGTGGTTAAAGATCCGGAAATTAAAGTAAAATTGGAGGAGGCCAAAAATGATGTTCTAAAAAAAATTGCATGTGTATTCGATGACAAGCCTGGAGAGATAGCTGGCTACGAATATCATCTTGATGTAAATGATTTGTCCCCTTATCAGAAGAAACCATATCCCGTCCCCGAGAAATATCGAGAAGAAGTTCGTAACTTAATTCATAAAATGACAGATGATGGGATAATTTCGCCTTGCGTAACTAAGTACTTGAATCCATTGGCCATAGTGCGTAAGCCTAACGGCAGTATCAGAATTTGCCTTGATGCGAGGGTCTTAAATGGCCGACTGACATTAGAATACGACCGTCCTCCATTGCTTAAGGATATCATCAGAAGATTCCACGGCATGAATTTCTTTAGTTGCCTTGACGGAACTTCTTCATATTATCACATAAAATTGGATGCTGAAAGTAGGCTTTTCACAGGCTTCTTATTAGAAAATAGGACCTATGTTTTCAACAAAATGCCCTTTGGTATTAAAAACTCGGGAGCTGTTCTGATCAGAGCCTTGGAAAAATACTTATCAGATGATGTAAAGGACATAACTACGATTTATGTTGACGACATTTTGATTGCCTCGAGAACTTTCGAAGAGCACGTGAGAGATGTCAATCTGGTCCTGCAGGAATTGGAGAAGAAGAATTTCAAGATAAATGCCCAGAAAAGTCAACTTTTCCAAACATCAGTATTAATCTTAGGACATGTAATTAGTGGTGATGGAATTCAACCTAACCCTGCCAAGATTAAGAGTATCATTGACTTTCCTAGACCTCAGCGCATTAGAAACGTGAGACAGTTCCTAGGACTTTGTCAGTTCTTTTCTCAACACTGTCCAGATTACACTGAGACGGTAGCTCCTCTTCAGCAACTACTACTTAAGAATAATAGATGGAAGTGGACTGAGGAATGTGAACGAGCTTTCCTTGCCACCAAGGACATGTTGAAGAACTCTGTTAAACTAGTTTATCCAGATTTTTCTCTTCCATTCTTCATAGAGTGTGATGCCAGCTCTGTAGGAATAGGCGCAGTGCTGTATCAAATGAAACCTGAAGATCCCGATCACAGACTTTACATCTCGTTTCTAAGTAGAAAATACGACCTCACGAAAAGTCTTATACCATAACTGAACTCGAAGCTCTGGCTGTTGTTTTTTCTCTCCAGTATTGGAAGAAAATCATCTACGGCTATCCCATTACGATTTACACAGACCATAAAGCTCTGACATTCATACTGTCATCTGACATGACGAATGAGAGAGTTTCCCGATGGGCTCTTTTTATTCAACAGTTTGACCTCACAGTAATACATAGGCCTGGTCGGAAGAATGCCTTAGCAGATGCCCTCAGCCGCAACCCTGCTGAAGTTATTGAAGTTCACGAGGTTAACATCATGACAGATGATGACGAAGAATGTCTTCGCAAACTGCGGTACCTTGCCCAGATGCAACGAAGAGATGCCAATTGTAGGGAATTAATTCGATTTTTATCAGGTTCAATTCTCGCCGATGATGACGAATTCACAAGTCTCCAACGACTTTCTTCAAACTTCTATTTACGGGATGGGATTCTTATGAAGTACGTAGACTTAGCTAAGACGCAATGCAGGATTTATGCACCTGTCAAAATCAGGAAGGCTATCATATGGCATTGCCACTCAATCTCAGGTCATGCTGGTACGGATAAAGTTCTCAACCTTATTAAGGAAAGGTTTACATGGGAATATCTTAGGCGAGACACTAGGAGAATTTTGCGGTCCTGTGATTTATGTCAGCGGATCAAGTCGAATAATTATCTCCTCAAGGAATTTCCTAAACCACTGATCCCGGAAAAGCCCGCAGAAATAATGGCAATCGATCTATACGGCCCTTTGCCAAAGGCGACCAGGGGGAACAGACATGTCATTGTAGTTGTGGATGTCTTTTCCAAATATACTATGCTGTTGCCTATCCAGAAAGCTAACGCCGGTAGCATCTTAAGGAGGCTGAAAAAGAACATCATCCCTGAGATGGGAAAGCCTGAATACTTACTGACGGATCACGGAACGCAATTCACTTCCGTAGAATTCCAACAGGCTTTAGAAGAACTCAACATTCATCATATCATGAATTCTATTAGGCATCCGGAAGCTAACCCTGCTGAAAGAATAATGAGAGAACTCGCCAAATTCTGTCGAATTTATTGTAGCGAACATCACTGGAAGTGGATCGAGGTCTTGCCAGTAATGCAAAAAATTATAAATTCTATTGTGCATGAATCTACTAATGACATTCCTCTCAGCCTACATCATGGGTCAAAACCAGAGCGACCTTGGGACAGAATTTTACCAGCTCTACCAAATGCTATTGTGCCGCAGCAAGTTAAGATCAATGATGCGCTGACCAGGTTAAGACATGCAGCCGTCCTCAGAGAACGACGCCAGCGTAATAGGAAGTTCAGAAGACCATTGAATCCTGCAGACCTTATTTTAACACGGAGACCAGCTACTTCCAACCCTGAGAGAAGGATTTACGCTAAGTTCTGTCCACTATTCGTAGGTCCTTACCGTGTCCGCACTGTATTGAGAAACGGGGCTTATGAAATTGTAAAATTGGATGGCACTTTTGAGGGTATTTATAACTCGGCCAACATAAAACAATATGTACCACAGGAAGAGTAAAGCCTGGAAAAGAAAATCCTGCGTATTTTCTTTTCGTCCAACCAAGGGGAAGATGTACCAGTAAAGCCTAGGTCCTGGTCCCTAGTTATCAAAAGAAATGTTGTTCCAGCATATAAGATCCGTCCGACGTACGAACATCTAAGTAAAAGAATGTTCCAGTGTGTACCAGCCTCCACGAGTGCGCTAGGCGGAGTCAAGTGACGTCACCTGTCGTTCAAAGCTTACCTCCCCTAGGGATATTTCAACGCCTGTACCAATTTTAATGGAACAAACGCTAAATTGTAGCGGACGTCATGAAAACTAACCTCTATAAATTCCAAATTAATCCATCCTACGGTTGCTGAGTTACAATGATTCAAAATCTAACAGAAATTACGCACTCACGGTCACATGACCGAGAGAAACTACCCCTCCCAGCGCCAGCTATATATGCCACTGGGTCAAGGCTAACAGGTAGTTGTGTGTTGAGTTGAGTTCAGTTCATTGCAAGCAGTCCAGTCTAGCAGTGCTGTATGTGTATGAATAAGAGAGAGGGGAGACTGGCCCTCACATAGTATGTTCGTGCAGTCTCGAAGACAGTACTTTTCGTCGTGTTTCGCGGAGACGAAATTACGGGCTAGTAAATCGCCATCGTACTTGAAAAAAAATATGCCGCACCGTAAGTAGTTTATTGTGCCGCGACTATGACATTTCGAAGTATAACACGTACGAAATCAGTGAAGTTCGAAGTTATATATTGACAATTCACAACATGACGTCTGGACTTAATTAATTGCACACAATATTAAATTACCAACAGAAACTGTCGTGTACAGTAAGTTTAACTACTCTAGAACTTATTTTCTAACATAGCACATCCTTGGACTATGTCTTTTTTATTTATGTGCCATATTAGGACATGACGTGTTACAGTGATAAACTTAGTGAAAGTTAAGAACTTTTTCTAAAATAATATAGTTCTATCAACATTAGAGAATCAGTGTTATCTGTCAGGACAACGATTCAAAGACTGTGGTTAGAGACGGTCATGAGAAATATTACGTGTTTGCACTGTGTTGGACGTTCTCAGTGACAGTTTAAAATAGTGTTTTTTTTTTTGCAACAAGGACTGTGATCACTTATTGGACGTTCTAAAATTAACATAGTATCTGTAAATACTACTTGCATGTTCCGTGTGTTAAGATCATTTCCACGAGCAGCAGAAATCTTCAGAAAATTCTACAAGATCCAACTACCTTCAACATCATTTCATCTATGACGTCGACGTGGTTTCTCCGTGGAACTTCAAGTTTGAGTCATCATCCGCACCCGCGGAATGTTCCAGATTCTCATCAGTATTCGTAAGCCAAGTTTTTTAATAAGTGAGTAGTCACAAACTGACTTTCTTTTTTTTTCCTTTCTTACCAATCGTGAACAGTGGTTTACCCAGTGCTGCGTGTGACGATACTTCGAAGTTTTCCACCATTATTCAAAATTCATCTTTTAATGATAAATCTATTTTCAAAATCTATTTCACATAAGAAAGACTCTAGGAGTTTCAAGTCTTCTATGTTTCAAGGCTCACAAACTGAGAAACCCTCAACAGAAGTTCAAATTCTTATTTTCAATTATAAGTGTGTTCATGTCATGTCATAATACTTAGAAAGACTTTAGGTGAAAAACTGACACTTTATGTTTTCGCAAAAGACTATTGGATCTGTGAGATTTATTTATTTTCACAAATTGCATTCAAGAAGATTTACGTTAACCCTTTTGATTTCAACAAATTATTTGCATTTGCACCAACCCGCGTCCAGGTGGGATACACGAGTTTCCAGACTAGCTCTTAATAATAATTTCATCTGCCAAATATTCCTGGGTTGTGAGTTCCGCGTGAGAAAGAACACCGATGGCCTACGGAAATCCCAACCTACGTAGATGAACGTCTTCAACACGCTATGAGTCGGTTACCGTATATGTATAATTCCGCATTTTATCGTAAAATTCAGATTATCGTGGCTTGTCAAGAATTCAGTACATGTCATCATCATAATCGCAATCAAATTAGTCATTACAAGCTTATATCTAGTACTTATTCTAAGTAGACATTGAAAGAATTTAATGTTTTCACTACTCAGTTTTTATTCATAAATTGGTCTAAGTATGAGTTGAAATAAACGCAGATTATCTTGAAAAATCATTTATACATTATGGCTGGTTTCCTACGCAATCAGCATCTAAATAATATAATGATGTTGCCTTGAAGAAAATAGGTTTAGGAAAACCTTTAATAAATAAATGAAATAAGGCCTCATTCATCTGAATCATAGTCCTGGCCTGTCAAAGAATTGTATTATAATTAAGTAGTATCCAAGGGATTCAAATGAAAAGAAAAGTAAATAAATTATATAATCAAGTAAAATTATTCGACATAATTGTGAAAGTTGGATAATTGTAATAATTGTAATTATTATAATGATTGTAATGATTGGATGCATCCAAAAGATTTAAGTAAAATAAGCTATATCCCTACTATATACAATGTTTAAGTTAAAGTTCAATTGAAAATGAGAAAAACGCAAAGAAAATGGTCAATAATTAATCAATCAATTAATTAATTAATTAATTAAGATTTGGAATCTTTCAATATTAAGCTAAGTTGCTTCTCAGAATTACCAAAATTCAATCGTCTGAACCTAAATTCACATGCAATTACAGAAATGCATATCACTCGGCTGTAACGCTTCACATCAATGTTCGCGCACAGTAGAAAAATCGTGTGAAAAGATTAATGTCTGACCATTAGGGATTTTCTCTATTTGAGGTTCCAAATTATTCAACGTTTCATATTTCATCATAGTTGGCCTCCATATAAGCAAATCTAAGTCCACTTTAAGTCGTAAGCATTCTCAAATTAATTCCATCGTAAGGCTTATATGGCTAAATCATTCAATTATTATTTTAATTCATGGTCAAAATTTAGTTAAAGTGCGTATATGACTTAACATAACATTACCAAGTGTATTCAATTAATATTCCAACGAATAATACCATGGGTGGAAAAATTGACACATAGGAAGACTCTATCTCCATCTAAAATCCACATATGAAAGACTAAGTTACCAGTGATGTCTTATACTGCTCCCATAAAATCATAAGTTGAATTGCCGTAAGTGAGAATACATGAAAACAATCGTAGATATGTCAGTGAAGGCCTAAATATTGACGTAAGTGGCCACTCGGCTCTTCTGATGATCCTACTTACTTAATTAATTCTATAGTGATGGCATTAAGATCGTATCCTAATCTGTATCATATATATATTAGGGAATAAAATAGCAATCAGAAACAGTACGTTTCAATACCTATACCTTAGCATGTACAACCTACACATACTACCATCTCTCGAAGAAATACTATGACCAACTTCCTAAATATCAATAACTATCACCATCAAAATATACTAGCAACTCATATGCTAATTACATTCACCATTTAACACTACCATTATCGCGTAGCATTTATAATCGAAGCACTCGTTTCATCAAAAATGCGCAACATATGTGCCATAACCTACACACATATAAATCATTATCATTACTGTCATAGTATCAAAGATCAGCACATCGTAACCTTAAAATTGTGCCACTATATTTAATTGTAACACTCCCTAAATACGATCTTTACGCACGTTATTTGTTAAAGCCATCACACATATAAATATTAGCTTCCTCTTAATACTCTAACACTTCACTGACAACGAATTATGAAAAATATCAATCACTTCTCCAGTATCATATTGACAAACTTACGAACGGCATTCACTGGTATTTTAACGTCTATGTCTGGAATTTACGGTAACTTTGGATGAATACCTATTTCCCTGTAAGCACACTCATATATTAACTACGCACACACAATGTCATAATGCACATTATATATTAACCAAAAGAATAAGGTTTTCTACTTACGATACGACTCAAATGGGGACTTATCTTTGCTTATTGGATTTTGACTTCCATCTCGCTGTTGATCGTCATGGGATGGTAGGCCTCGCTCCATGGTTCGGCTTAAATGATAGGGTTCATCTCGTCATCACAGCTGACTACTTTCCTCCTGGATCATCCATCTCGTCAAGCGTCACCATAGCCAGAGTAGTCTTTGCCTCAGCTTCTTAGAACATCATGGTGGTCTTCATTGCGTCAAGGACAGAATAACACAAGGCATTAGTTGATTTGTACATGCTGTAATCTGCTTAGTAGTACTAATGCGAAAAATATATTTGTTTTCTGGTCCGTCTAATTTGCCTATAAGACTCTAAATATCGTCTTATTTCAAACTGCCTTGCTCGCCGAAACGTTGTGAAATTTACGTGCTTTTAGAATTGCACTCTATTTTCCGTTTAATTCAGCTCTCTTGACGTTGTGCAGTATCGGGCAAATAAAATGTTCCGAGCCCAACCGTGACGTAGTACAGCTCCAACTTGACGTTTCTTATCAGCTGGTCTTTAATCTCACGTATATGTCAATCACAGCTGATGTTTTGCGGGTTATCGTAGATTTGATCTTATCTCCAACAGTTGATTAAAGACTCCGATTAGTAGTGGGTTTCTTTACGCGATTCCGTCTTTCTTCGGTGCAGTGCTCAATTGAGATTTTTTCTAATGGAAGACTTTTTTTTTCAATAATCGATTTAAATAATCCGCTCTCGTCATTCTTTCGCACCGCCTTCTAAAAGAGGTTCTTTCCGTGATTGCCGGTTGAATTTATTGTCTCTTCAGTTCGTACCGCTGTTAATTGCTCTTATTCTGATCCGTTAATAGCCGGAGCGCCATTTTTGTTCCTAATACAGCAACTATAGAACAGTGAAATGGCACACATTCTATATCGACATTGCAGGGTGGTGAATTGATTAGCATTATTAATAAATTGTTTGAAAAGGGGTATAACCATCTATTATTCGCCCTGTGATTCTATCCTGCTCTGTACCGGCTCCAAAAACCAACTTCCACTACCTGAGATCCTTCTCGTGCCTTACGCCCCGAACTTTTACTGGTACAATACATTTTCTTCGAAACTCTAGCAGTTTCCGAGGAAAAATATCTGTTTGTGTTTTGGCATGTGCTTTATCTGATAAAAACCTAAATAATGGGTAAATTGTTAGTTGTATCAAAGAAAGGAGTATGCACGTAGGATTTAGAACTGAATCGGTTGGTAGAGAAAGGAACTAAGTCCATCTTAGGCTACTTTTGATTTTTGAGTTCCATGTACTGTATTAAACTGGCTGAGGTGGATCTTGCTGTGGTGAAATGAATCAATTCTGCCCTGTTCTTTATGTGGAAAAAATGTGGAAGCATATTGCATTTTCATGGAAATATAAGTTTTTCCCTTTTCTGAAATGTGAGAAAAAATGACTGTTCCTTTTTTCCAGTGACCAATTCAATTAAATTTCCCACAAAAATGTCCATGTCCAACTCTTGCAGCTTTTCAGGTAAAAATGTTTTTGCCTTCTTGTTGCATGATTTATCTAATAAAAACAAAACAGATAAACTATTAGTCATATAAAGAGAGTTTACTGGCAGGATTAAGAATTCAGTTTCCTACAAAATTGTTTGCATGTATTCTTTTTGCAAATCAAACAGTTTACCAGATAATTGCACTTTTATATGTTAAATAAGCAGTTCAAGCAAATAATCCAGAGTTTTCAGATGTCCAACTTCTTTGAAATTACCGTATTTGCTTGCATATAACTCGCACTTTTTTGACCAAAAATATGTGTGGACATTTTCATTTTGTATGCGAAAGATCATATTCCAGAAAAAATGGTAAAATTTTCATTAGGCTATTGAAACAAGACAACTGGCATACTTACCCTATTCATTGTCACTGCCTTCAATCTCCGAGCTATTCTCACGTGCATAATTCTGGTCACCGTCCCATACTGCATCATCCTGACTGCGTCCAAAGCATTTGCGATGCCCGTCTTCAAGAAACTCTTCACAATAATGTCTGTCGACACCATAACCCGTGCCCGCATAACCCAATCACACACACGTTCAACTGACAGCCTCTTTATTTTGCCTGTTGGCATCAGCTCATCCTCCCCTCCTGCCATCTATTCGGCGTACAATTGACATATGTTGTCCTTGAAGGGCTTTTTGACGGAAACATCTAAGGACTGAGTCTACCAGGAATTACAACAAAATCAGTTTTCATTTTCTGAAGACATTCCTTCGTGTCTTCCACCAAGTGCCTGCGGAAACCATCTCACACTAGCATTGCTAGGCATCGAAGCAGTGCCCCAGACTGTGCTCCCTATGGTGTACGGACCCAGTCCTGGACAAGAGCTGTATCCATCCATCCTTTCTCTTGAACTCCTATATGAATACCTTTGGGAAACTTCGCATTAGGCACTGTTTTTCTTATGAAAATAACATATGGTGGCAATTTTCTTCCGCCTGAGGTTATTGCTAGCATGACAGTGCTACGCTGTTTTTCACATCCAGTTGTACGTACGAGCATGCTAGATTCTCCCTTCTTATTGATGGTGGTGTTGCATGGCATGTCGAAGTTTATCAGGGTTTGATCTGCATTGCCAATTTGAGATAAGAGGTAATTGTTTTTCTTCCACACTGCTACCATATGGCGATGAAAATCTACGATTTTGTCACTGAAATAGCTTGGCATTCTCAGATAGAGATGTGTTTGCCTTCGCAGACATAATCCCTTTCGTGTCATGAATCTACAGATCCAACCCCAGCTCATTTTCATATCCGAACAGCTGATTCCTTCTTTAATTGCTAGTTTACGCGCTTTGAAATGTAGCATGTCATGCGAGATACTAAAGCCATCATTTCACAACTCTGTAACATAATGAAGCAACTTGTCTTCCAGCTCAGGAAACTTCCGGTTTCACTGAATTCTCAACCGGCAGCTCTATTACCATGTTCTTCAGTATATTTTATCACTTTGAGTTTAAACCCAGCCATATAACTCCTACGTTTCTCCATAACTTAAAGATTAAAAAACAAACACACACACACACCCCTGAGAAACAACAATGAAACGTGAAGACAGAATACTGGTATTTGTCGACAATACAACAGATGGACGATACCTAATAACATCACCACTTGACTGCCTGGAGAGGGAAACACTCCCAGTTCACATGATCAGCTCTGATGGACTAAGCATACTGACAAAGATGGAAGAGTGAGTGCGACTGACTGGCTAGGAATGCGGCCTTGGGGCGGGGATTTGCGAGTTAGGTATTTTTGTTACAACAGCTAGCCTCAACCGTTCTGCAGGTAGAAAGAAATACAGCTTCTTCTTGTACTGTCACGTATAAAGTACTGTAACAGCAATTGGTACAGTCCCGATATTTATTGTAGGCATGTCCATAGAATACCCAAACTTTATTTCGTGTATGTCTTTATGACGTCAGAAATTAATGCGAGTTTATTTATTTATTTATTTATTTATTTATTTATTTATTTATTTATTTATTTATTTATTTATTTATTTATTTATTTATCTATCTATTTATTTATTTATTTATTTATTTATTTATTTATTTATTTATTTATTTATTTATTTATTTATTTATTTATTTATTTATTTATTTATTTATTTATTTATTTATTTATTTATTTATTTATTTATTTATTTGATGTTGACTGTGATACAGCAGGGTGGATTTAAGTGAAAATAGTTATTGATATCCATTAGTGGTGTAAGTCCTACAATCAATGTACCTTTTCACTCAGTGATAGAAACTTTGTTAAGGTAGAAGGTGTGAAGAAAACCAAAGGAAATATATATTTCTCAAAACATGAATGAGTGCATGGTATTGTATAAGTTCTTTGGAAGTAGTCTACACATTTCTCCAAAACAACTGAACCTACAGATATGTTTGTTGTAGGTATCCACAGGGTTTATATCTACATTGGATGAAATGAATGAATGAAAATCTACAACCTGTTTTCCGGTCAGTGACCGGGTAAGGGATGGAATGAATGAAGCCCCCAACTTGTGGCGAGGATAGGAATTGTGCCGGCTGCCAAAGCCTATCGCACTCCTCTGGGGAAATGATTAATGACTGACAGATGAAATGAAATAATACTGGAGAATGGAGAGAGTGGAATGAAAGATGACAGGGAAAAACGGAGTATCCGGAGAAAAAACTGTCCTGCCTTCGCTTTGTCCGGTACCGTACAAATCTCACATGGAGTGACCAGGATTTGAACCATGGAACCCAGCGGTGAGAGGCCGACGTGCTGCCATCTGAGCCATGGAGGAGTTAAATCTACATTGGAGATGAATTATAATTTAATAATTAAAAAATTTAAGTCTGATAAAATATTAACTGTGAGGAACTCACAATATCATGTGCTCATTTTTGTTTTTGAGCAACTATATATCTGGGACCTCAAAAGAGAATACATTGCCCAATCTGTTAGAAGTATAGTGAAACCTGCACACATCAGAATCATGTGGTGCCAACAATTTTTTCCATTATGCACAGGTTTTCATTGAGAACAGGTAAACGTAATACAGAACAGGGTGAAGTACAGTCAAACCTGCCCTAATGGACACCCTTATTTAGTGGACACCTCCCTATGCAGTCTTTTTTCTCAGAACCAATTATATTTTGCATAAGACACATGTTAAATTAGCCTCATTTAAGCAGATACCTCGAAGTCTGGAGAGTGGACATCGCCATCAGTCCCATCAATTGTCTTAAGCAGACACACTACACATTGTAGGACACATTTTTACAATGGGCTGTGCCATCCTTTCTTTTAAAACAATTCTGCAGATATACAGAAATTCCTTTTGAATGTTTGTACTATTTCGAGTCCAAAGAAAGAGAGAATAAAATGTAGTCAACATAGTAATGGTGTAGTAGCCGTGAAGTTAATTCTTCTGTACATTTCTCTTTCCAAACCTCCCCTAATGGTCATTGTGTGTCTTAATTACTGATGTATATTCTGAGAATTCCAATTGCCCAGAAATATTGCCAGTGACTATTTACTCACAAGTTACCTAAATGATTTTCTACCCAGCTTGCATCATTCTATTCTTAACTCAGATTGTCGCTGATAATGTCGAAGTCAGATAGTCAACTTGAAAAGGGAAAGACTCACAGTACATGCGCTAATTAGTGAGGCAGAAATACCGTAGCATTTGAGTTGTTTTGAAATGAAATGGCGTATGGCTTTTAGTGCCAGGAGATCCCAGGATGGGTTCGGCTCGCCAGGTGCAGGTCTTTTGATTTGACGCCCGTAAGCGACCTGCGCGTCGGGATGAAGGTGAAATGATGAGGAAGATAACACATACACCCAGCCCCCATGCCAGGGAAATTAACCAATGATGGTTAAAATTCCAGACCCTGCCAGGAATCAAACCCGGGACCCCTGTGACCAAAGGCCAGCACGCTAACCATTTAGCCATGGAGCCAGAGTTGTCCAGTATACATGAGTAACAAGGGACGAGCGTGTTTCGATCTCGAGACAAGAAGAAATGTGATTATAGTAAGTGCCAAAGGACTTTCAGTGAAAAAGCTTGCCGAAAAATTCAAATGCAGGAAAACTCAAATAAACACTATTGTGAAGAATATAAATAAAATTTTAAATGAGTGGGAGAAAAATAGGAATCGAGGAGTAAAAAGAAAGCAGGAGTCAGTTTTTGTAGAAGTGAATGTTGTGGTATATGAGTGGCTCAAGTGTACTCAAGCAAAGAAACTGTGTGTGATTGAGTCAATGTTACAAGAAAAAATTGAGAAATCACAAATAATCTGAATGTTCAGAATTTTTTAGCTTGCAATGGGTGGCTAGATTGATTTAGAAAACAGCATAACATTACTTTCAAAACAGTCTATGGAGAAGGTGGTGATGTGTCTGTGACTGAATTAGCAGATTGAAAAGCTAGGTTAACAGACATCTTGAAGAGTTACAAGCTGAAAGACATCTTGAATGTTGACGAGACTGGTCTGTTCTTTAGGGGGATCCTCAAGAAGTCACTAATTTTGCCAAATGAAAGTTGCATAAGGTGGGAAAATGTCAAGAGAAAGAATCACCAACGTGTTGTTGTAACACACTTGGTAAAAAGGAAATTCCTCTAATAATTGGTAAATCCTCGAGACCCAGGTGCTTTAAAAACATGGACTTAAATATTATAGGTATTGAATGGCAAGCAAATAGGGCTAGAGAATTGGATCCTAGCTTTGAATTTCAAGATGAAGGCCAGGAATCGTAACATGATCATGATGCTAGATAATGTTATGTGTCATCAAGAAACATGGATTTCAAATGTAAAACTCATGTTCCTCCCACCTAATACCACTTCTCATCTTCAGCCATTGGACCAAGGAATCATTCAAGCATTCAAGCATTCAAATTAGGTTATTGCAAGTATGTTTTACAGTAATTAGTGGTACACATGGATGAAGCTGACTCAGCTTTTAATTTAATGAAGAAGATCAATGTTCGTGAGAAAGTTTCATTGATCAAAGGCAGCCTAGAATGAAGTCTACAAAACAACAATCAGGAAAACCTTTGCAATATTTGGCATCACTATTTCTACAACTGAAGAAAAAGCAAAGGTAGACATTCAAAATGAATATGATGAACTTCAGACTTTAGCTACGACAGGCGGATCGGCTTATGATATTGATGCCGAAAAAGAGACTATTCCTTGCTGTGACGATCTCGAGAGTGACTGGCAGTCGTGACTTCAGGATGCATTTTATGGTAAGCTTTGTGTGTTTTCAAGTTATGCAGTAATTGTGTATCACATGTATTGTAAGGTATGTTTGTTTGCACCTCGACTAATTATTCATTATCTTCTCGTGATAGACAGTTTTTAATTGTTTTAACGTAAATTTTGAGCTTTAATTTAATTTATTGCACTTCATAAATAGTTCTAGTTATACCCAGCAGCCTTCACTAGTCGTATAAAAGGAGCGTTTTGAATAAAACTTTTTTGTTTTGCAGAGCCAGAGTCAGGAATGAAAAGTGACGATGATAGTGAGGCGGGAAAGAAACAAGAAGAAGTTCTGTCAGTGAAGCAGAGACTAAATATGCTTAAACAGATGAAGAATTTGTGTGTCATGCTGGACAGCAACACAATGGAACCATTTAACAGACTTTATTCCCTTTTCAAGAATATTGCAGTTAAGAAAACATGCTCAATTTACATAGGCAAAGCTTAACGATTACTTCACAAAGCTGTAATGTTTGTAAAGGATGTAAAATCACTTGTAATATCTCCCACAGAACTATTTGAATAGAAATGATTTAGAATAATCAAAATAATGATATATACTGTATGCTTATATTTAAGGTGGACGTTCTTTGCCGTTAAAATGTTCGATTCTTTTACAAACTTGTTTCAGCAGACACCTCTCATAATGGACCTTTTTCCTCGGAAACTACAGTTCGACTGTATATTGCACTCATCTGTTGTGTACTGGAGTTCTCCAGAGTAGTTACGAATGTCATTGTTTTCCTTTGCTGCATTGTGGGCCTCTTGTGAGATGTAGACCTTTTTATACATACTGAAAACCTTTATTCATCTTCACACAAGATAGAGAAGCTGCAGTACAGTACTGTACATACAGTAATAGAGTACTGTAATTTTCGCTGTTTTCATGTTCTGAAACAACTTAAATTACTAACAAAAATTACTGGAATTATTTTTTGAAATAATTAAGAATTTATTTCTGGACATTAAATGTAGCACTACACATGCAAATTTATGCCAATATTCTTGTTTCTTAACACTTTAAAGAAATCTAGATCACCTCGAGCTAGAGAAAACCGTTCCAAATTCCTCAAACGCTGTATACCTTCACGTTTTCACACTAGAATCTTCGCAAGTTTATTGTGTTTCTGTATTTTCATTGCCATCTTCCTGATTCCCCTCACTTATTTCATCTCCCAGGTGATTAACAATGAAATGATTCAAAGTCACATAAGTCAGCCTCTGTAGCAACATTTTCATCAATATTGACATAGTCTTCAGCCTTCAATGTTTGTGGTGCGTGATTAAAGACAACTTGTAAGTCATTTGGATCATTGGGGGTGTTTTCATGGATTTCTTTATAGTTCACGGTCAACCTTGTCTTTTTAAAACAGGACCTCACAATTTCTTTGGATAGTTGTTTACCAGGTTTTGCAATTGAAATTATGGCAACCATCACCAAAATGGATTTGGCAAGTTCTGAAGCAGATTAGCAGATCCCTTGTTTGCTAATAGGGATTGCATTAGCATAGTTCTGCAAACTTTCCTGCATTTAATTATGCCTTGATCCATAGGTTGTTTCACTCTTGTGTTCAGCAGACAACTTAATGTGTGGGTGACATGTTGCATTATCCAGAAATAAGAGAATATGCCCATGCTGTTCTTTCATCCTATTGTTAAGTTCCTGCAGCCATTCCTCCATGATTGCAGCAGTCAGGGGAGAAGATTTTTAGAATGTTTTCCATTTGAACATTCCTCACCGTTAAGACAAAATTGTCTTGTCTGGTAAACCCTGAAAAAATAGAGCAGTTTGATAACAGTTAGCAATGTATTTTGGTTCATAACCCTCCATTAACAAACTCACTTTCTCATCCCACTCCATAACACAGTCCTGGCTTACATCTCCAGATTCTCCACGAATAGTCTTGAGAGTAACACAATGCTTTTTCTAGGGCTGAATTCATAGACAGCACTTATACATAAGTGCCCCTTATAAGCCAGGTTTCATTTCATATTACCTACTTAAATGTCTCACTTATTGCTGTAAGTGGACCTCCTACACACACTTAAGTGACTCACTTATGTTGCAGCAAGATGGAGGATAATGATTTTGCAGAATATGTTGCAATTCATTCACACAATGCTTTCCGTGCACACAAAAGAGATGGAAAATCCTGTCAAAATGTATTGTGACCAACAATTTTAAAAAGGTTTTGTTTTAGTAAAGTGATGGACGACAGTTATGAATATTCTTGTTCATTTGGTTGAGAGAGTGAACATTACCTGTAGAGGACTCACTATCTCACCATTAATGAAGATATTGTTTTGAGATTTTATGCCACCTCTTAATTTCAGGTTATCATCATCATCATCAATGATTCGCTTAATTGGAAACGTGCTACAAGTTGACAAGTTATCATGACTATAGTCCTATAGGATAGTAAAGAACAATACTGACTTATCAGAAAAATGAACGTTTTGCAGTACCACCATTTATTTCAAGGTTGGTTTATGCTAATTATATCAGCTTAGTTAACCAACCATTTGTCGCATTATATCAGAAGTTTCTGAATCCATAGCATCGCACATCAAAATATACTATTTCCATTTTTTGGGGGGAAGTAATTAGACCTACTACAATGTAAGGGCTGTGGATATGTTTGTAAAATCATTACAAGCATTGTAAGGATAGATATTTTACATTTGGAGAATTATTTGTATAAGTTTGAGTAGCTGGATAACTATAAACATATTATACTAAGAAGAAAATTAGAATCTGGGCATTTTGGTAGTTTGCATAATCCCAAGTCTTTCATATTCTTCTGAGAAACTGTGTCAATCTGCTTGTTGTATATTATGTGCATGTACTTCGACACAAGTTCTTGCAGCTCGCTGTATTTTTATCCTTTAGGCATTCTGATAGCCAATTACAACATACAGTAGACAATCTTCTAACCTCAAAAATGGCAACAAATGTCGTGCAATGTCCTTCGATAAACAAAATACAATAGATCATCCCGAGATCATCCCACTATTTGGTAGTCAGAACTATATGATCCAGGAAGCATGGGAATAATATACAGCATCCACATCTCCAGTGAATACTTACTGTATCAATGTGTGTGTTCTTTGTGTTGTCTATGAAATTTAAACTCTTGTAAGTGAATACTTACTATAAGTGATCCCTTATTACTTAAGGGTTCCACTTATGTATAAGTGCTTTCTATGAATTCGGCCTCTAAAACTTTTTAACCAGCTGTTAGATGTCTTAAAATCCAACTTTCCTAATTTTTCTGTTACTTCTCTAGTTTTCTATTGGAACAGATACACTGCCCAAGCACTGACAAACCACTCCCACACAATTTAATTTACCTCTTTGTACTCCCTGTCTTTCAGATTCTTTTTCACAGAACCATTTCTGTTCAGCCACTCATGCCTTATTTCCACTTTGGTTTTTAGAATTTCATAGAAATGAGTTTTTTCAATTTTATCAACAGTCTGTTTTACATTTATTTTAGTTTTTTGCATCTATGATTTTTCACTTTTTTGTTCAGAATTGAGGAAGCCATAGCTCACTACTATACCCTACAATTGCTCTGGGTTAAGTTAAACAAAACCCTTTTACTAAACCATTCAAGCTAGCGTACCCAGGAATGTGTTTATGTAATGGCAGTGGTCTTTTTACAGTAATTATAGCTGCTCACACTTCACCAACTTAACAGGTGGTGAAAGGTGCCATTCGTTCAAAGTGAACAACGTTCCGAGTCATTCTGAGGCTCTAAATTCTCATATTCCAAGCCTAGTTGTGCTAGACTATGTTGATTGCAATATTCATAGGTACTGTACTCTATGTAGAGTTATGTGCAATGTTTTCCACTGTACACAGTAAAACTATGTTTCCATTTCCACACTGGACAGGTTCCACTAAGTACAGGTTCTTTATATGTACTTTTACATTAATCTTGTGGGACCACAGAATTTTTCCATTATGGCTAGGTTTCCACTATGTAAAGGTTTCACTGTGGACAGGTTTCACTGTACATATAATGCTCCCTTGCTATGGAAATTGATGCACTACAAGCTGAGGAAAGAGGTGAAACGTAACAGAGAGATTGATCAGAGGTAAGTTACTATTGGGTTCTGTTCATAATTGTTAGAAAGTGTTCAAATACAATTTCTAATTGACTTCACTGTTGGCAGAGGTGCAGGTCTAACTAGCAGTTAATAAAGATATACCGGTATGGTATTAAAACAAAAATATATCTTTCCAAGAAACCTTCATACATTTTCTTTTCCCTTTTTTCTTTCAAAGATAGTAAGAACCAATATATACCCTTTCATGCTAATATGATGAACTCTCTTAGCATATTTATGTGACTATCAATAGTATACGTTGAGAATATGAAATTTATAAGGGCAGATTAAATGAAAACAGACCAGGGGCCACAGAATGAAATCAACAAGATTTATTTCAAAAGTAATCTCCAAAGTTATACAAGCATTTGTCCCAATGTTTCACTAAGAGGTTTCACTGGACATAGAACTACCTTGGCCAAGATTGGAACGAGTTTCAAACACTCTCCATGACTTCATTATCTATACCTCTTTCAATGGACCATCCACCATATAGCCTTGATTTACTGGCATACATCTTCTGTGTCTTTGGTCCTTGTTGATTTCATTCTGTGTTCCCTGTTCTGTTCTCACTTGATCTGCTCTTGTAATTTTTAGTCTATTCATTCTTATGAAATTATTTCAGGACAGGAGCTCTATTTTCTTCTGGTAACCCTGAATTACCATTGGTACCTCCATGAAGAAAGAATAGCTCGTCAACTGCAACAAATGCATGTCTTTGTCTTAGCAAATCAGTCTCAAATACCATCAGATACACCTCACCCCCTGGAAGAACATCAGACTGCTACTTAGTTTCATTTCAATGAACTGTCTAATTTTAATATACTGTAATTAGCTAGTCTAATAAAGACCTAACAAGTCTTTAGGTATGGTTATACTGCTATATTTTATATGACGAGCCATGAATGAAGAATTTAGCTTGCAAATATATTGAATTCTAAAAATGGCTACTGGAAGAGGATACACTCACAGGCATAATAAAAGATCCTGTTCATTAATATAGTGCTTCAAACAACCCAGAACATATTACACATTTCGATTGCAATG
The DNA here is from genome assembly GCF_040414725.1 of Anabrus simplex. NCBI lineage: Eukaryota > Metazoa > Arthropoda > Insecta > Orthoptera > Tettigoniidae > Anabrus > Anabrus simplex. Next base: position 423,375,726 of record NC_090265.1, on the reverse strand, counting down.
AACACAGTAGGCTGTATGACTGTGATAAGACTAAAACCTAATGAAATCTCTCAATGAAATGTGTTTTGTCACTGTTCAAGTGGCAAAGATAATGTGTATCATATGCACTAGAGTTGCCAACATTCACTATAAGGATCACAATTTTAATTTTCTCTGATTTTATGGACTTGGAAGTGAACCTACATCTCTTATAAAGACTATTAAGTTTTACAAATTGATTGTACATCGGTAATGTCAAAAGGGATATACTATTAATTTGTATTATTTCAAGTACACTTGGAAAACTTATTAGGATTAAAATTTTGAGCTAATATGTGATTTTGGGTTTCATTATTTAAGAAATACATATTTATTTGAATATTTCCCTTTTCATGTATTTCAGAGATTTTACAGCAAAGTTATCTGTAGAATTATCAGCAGTTTGTCGGGTTATGTCAGGACTTTGGTGGTATTCTGTGACATCTAGTCAAGTATGTATGAACTTTATTACCTCTGATTGAGCTAAATTACAAGGGTAAGAGTGAGTCCATCGCAGAAGAAAATTTTTCTTTCTCATTGTGATGGAAGGTCTATTCTGCAAATCCAATTCACCAAAGTTTCTTGATGCAGATTTACCATATATCTCAATTATTCACCAATTATTATTAAATGTATCATGTCAGAGCCCAAAAAGCATCAGTAGGAAAATACTGCAGACAAGTTTTCAAATAGATTGAAAACTTCTTTTTAACATGGATATGTTTTTGGGTTGGGGCCTATCCAGAATTAACGTGGACAGTTTTGCACTGATAAGTTTCCGACACCATGGTAACCATGGCAACCAGTCTCCGTCATCTATCTATACTAGGACAGGAAAAAATCATATCCATGCTTCTCCGTGTAGCGGAGGAACTTACAAGAGAAGGGCGTGTACTGGATAATTGCCAATCTTACGTAAATTTTGCACACATGTTAAATGAACCAAGAGTAACACAAAGGCCAAAATATTTCTTTCGGAAATTAATTTGTGCGACCTACAGAAAGTGTGAAATTTTGTATGTTTGACTTGGCGCGCTCGACTATGCAGTATTGCACCGAGTACTGGGTTCACTCGTCGACAGACCGCTATTCCATACCCTACCCGCAACTCGCAGTGCCCAACAGCTGATTTGAGGCCATGCTGACATATGCTTAAAAAGGAAAGCCGTTCAATATTGGAGAAGTGGTAAGCAGGGTCGCTTTCATTTTCATTGATGAAACAAAACTTCCATTATGTCTAAAGCAAAAAATTATTTATATTTGTGGGAAAAGCATGTAGAGATCACTGAAAAAAATTGAGGGCAATAGCATATACTATCAGAAAAAAAATTTGATTTTGCTCATCAACATAATGAAATAATCAGGATCTGACCATCCAGCAATGGGCTATGTAAGTTTTTCATGAAGAACAATGCCTGTGGTTTACAACATGCCACACATGGGAACATAACTTAAAGAAGCAGAATGGTGTTGTGTAAAGTCAAATAAATATGAAAGTTTATTTGTTCCACCTTTTCAATACATAAAAAGAATTTAAAAAAGAATTAAAACTCTAGGGACATGTTTCGCTCTTTAATTAAGAGCATCATCAGCCTATATCTCAAACTGAAAGGTAAATAATCAGGTACCTGATTGTAATTAAATTAAATATAAATGTGAATATGATGTTACAAATGGTGAGCGAAATGGTTGACAATAGTTTAAAGATTAAAATATGGATAGTCGTAAAATTTATACACCCTCCTGAAAGTCCTTGTTTAAATATAGCAAATAGGTGTCCTGTGGAGGTTGAGGGTGTAATAGAAAACTAATAGATCCTAAACAGATTGATTAACACATTAATGAATAAAATGTAGCTGACAATTCCAAATGGTGCAGGATCTATTAGTTTTCTATTACACCCTCAACCTCCACAGGACACCTATTTGCTATATTTAAACAAGGACTTTCAGGAGGGTGTATAAATTTTACGACTATCCATATTTTAATCTTTAAACTATTGTCAGCCATTTCGCTCACCATTTGTAACATCATATTCACATTTATATTTAATTTAATTACAATCAGGTACCCGATTATTTACCTTTCAGTTTGAGATATAGGCTGATTAATTAATTAAAGAGCGAAACATGTCCCTACAGTTTTAATTCTTTTTTAAATTCTTTTTATGTATTGAAAAGGTGGAACAAATAAACTTTCATATTAATTTGACTTTATTGTACATTTCAATACGGACCAAAATACGAGAATCATAACATGTAATGGTATTGTGTGGTGGGAAATAAGATCCATAATGATGAAAAAGCAGACCAGCAAAGAAGTAGAAACAAGGGCAGCAGCAGAAATATTCGTAGAAGAAGTTAAATCTGTTATAGAGTTCTACAGCCCCGAAAATGTGTGTAACAGTGATCAGAGTGGGTTCAACCTGGAGATGCGTGCGGGAAGGACATTGACTTTAAAAGGGGAAAAAAAAAATCAGTTATCACTGCAGTGCAATCTGTGGTGTCCGTTACCCACAGGTAGTATGGTTTAATGGCATATTCAAGTAAAATACACCATCCGGTAAAGTTGCTCTCATTCTGGATTCCTTTCCTGGACCTAAAACTACACAAAATGAAGATACCGTACAGATTATGATGATGATGATCCCTTCTGGTGCCACAGCTTTCTGTCATCCACTAGATGTATACAGGTGTAGAGGAAGTTAAAGCTTCTCGTACATATATTACCTGACACTGTTCGATTATTGAATTTGGATATTGTTTTGGCGCAGAGGAATACCAAAATTCAATCTCTGACCACCGCCGTCTCCTTATTTTCATCCCATGTGGTAATACGCCTGGTACTGAAGCCAACACTTGTCCAAAAATCCAGGAGCCTTTGATCATCCCGTGCAATATTGTTTTGACAGTGGCGACTTAAAATGTTCTACTTGCCCTTATCCTCGCTCTGTTAGGTGTGGTTGGTAAAGAACCGCCTTCTGCTTTCAGTATTTCTACCAAGAACATCATTGTTGCAGAAACTATAAGGAGTAACTTACTTTCATGTGAATCATCCATTGTTATACTGATTAACCGTTTTCACCATAACAATCTTATTCTATTGCCTTTATTGACCCACAATCAATGCAGGAATTAAATTATTCCTGTTAATGCAGCTGGATCATCTTCGCGACGTGCTACGCAGTCCCTCAATGAGTGAACCCAGCATGTGCCGCTGTCCTGCATAGCCAAGCGCGCCAATTCAAACGTGCGAACTTTAACGCTTCCTGTAGGTCGCATGAGTTAATTTCCGAAAGAAATGTTTTGGCCGTTGTGTTATTCTTGACTCATTTAACGTGTGTGCAAAATTTATGTACGATCCACGATTCCCCAGTACGTGCCCTTCCTTTCTTAGTTTAATTTTTGTACCGAGGTTAGGTTTTGGAAAATAATTTTTAAACATTATATCTAAACACAAGATATCAAGAAAGAACTTGTAAGATATGTTCATAAATCCTGTCACTCTAGCATTGTAGTCATAACTATGTTCATGCATACTGAATTTTTATGTCAATTAGCAAGCCACAGATGCCATTTTCAGACATTCAAATTGTACAAGGATTGTAATAGTGGTAAAACAGACATCAAGACTTTCCTGTGGTCATCAGCAAAATTCTATTACATCCCTTCAATATAATCATCGGCAAAGTTCTGGACCATCTGCCAAATATGTGGCAACCATAGGATGCCATCAGCGAGGTGGTCTCAGATGATGGAGCACCCTACTGCTCAGAGCATTGATGGAACATCAGAATGTTTCCGCTCATAGCTGGACACAAGTGGTGCTAAAGGAAAGTGTGATAGTACACTGTGTTAACACTTCCACCTTGGAGTACAGTATGATTAATGATGACACCATCAGCACATATGCTACTACCAACATGACCCTCACTTTATTGGAAACCTGTCAAATTATCTCTGGATGCAGTGATCATGCGTGACACCATTCATTCAATTGCCACTAGTTCAGGTTCATACGCCCTTGTCCATGTTTCATCAGTGGCCACAATATGTCACAAAAATGCGTCCCATTCATTGTGGTATCTGTCAAAATGTTCACCAGGTATGGGGTACCAGTGGCATTTCTGTATGTCTGTGAGGTGGTGTGGAACACAATGAAATGCAGTTTTCCTCAAACGGAGAATTTTCAGCACATACCACACCAATTGATGACTAATCCCAACTTCTAAGGATAATTCTCAGATAGTCCACCAGTGATCTATTGGAAATGAGGCCTCATACCAACTCTACCTGGTCACTGGAAATGGACAGCCAACCTGTGTGGGGTAAATTCATGGACATGTCCCAACCCCCACAGAACGCACTTACCCTTCGTGCAAGTCTGATGTGGTAATGCATCATTGCCGCAGGTTTCAGGATAGCCTTGATGACATTCCCAAGCATTTTGGCCATGAGCCACCTGTATTTTAATCCATGATCACTGTTCTACCTTTGTATACATGAGTTAGGGTGGTATAGAACATGTTGCCTACTTCAACTGCTCACAAAGACAACACCACTCGTGCACTACATGCTTCAGGCATTCTACATGACACGAGCTCCAAATGATGCCCTTCACTGCCTGCTAATGAATGCGTGGTGTTATACCACCATCCCAACAGAGCTGCCACTAAATAAATTAAGGTAGTTCAATTGTAAGAATACCAGTGTTTTAGCCCAATGCAGCTCAGGCTCATCAGTTGGAAAATGCACCTCTCCAAGATACTGGCTGGCTAGTACACCATTGTGACACCACTGCAAGCTTCCTGTGATAATCACAATGTAATGCCAATGTACAAGGGGAGATATCTCCCTCCACTTGCTATATGTTCCCTCACAGTCTTGCATGATCAAAACTTATGGGTTGTAAATAAAATACTGGCAACACTGATGATAAATTATGGGAAAATTTTTGATCAGTATTGCCACTATGTCATTTACAACTCTTGTTTAACACGTTGTTCTGCAAGTTTATATTCAAGACAATCAAACAGTCCATTACCTCCGAAATGTAGTTTGTTTTCCTGAATGCAAAGAGAATAGAACTAGAAGATATCATCAACTTTGCAATGGAATGGAGAAAGTACCTTCAATGTTTCAGTGCTAAAATAATACCTCGTAATCTGCAGGCCTTTGGGCAGAGCAGTGGTTGCTTGGTAATCCATGGCCCTTAGGGGCTGTTGCATCATGGGGGGATTCAAAGGTAAAGAGATAAGTTAGAAACTATGATGAAAAAAAAAACAGCATGCATGATAATAAAAAATAATTTCCTGTGGCTATTTCTAGCCGAGTGCAGCCCTTATAAGGCAGACCCTCCGATGAGGGTGGGCGGCATCTACCATGTGTAGGTAACTGCGTGTTATTGTGGTGGAGGATAGTGTTACGTGTGGTGTGTGAGTTGCAGGGATGTTGGGGACAACACAAACACCCAGCCCCCGAGCCATTGGAATTAACCAATGAAGGTTAAATTCCCCGACCCGGCCGGGAATCGAACCTGGGACCCTCTGAACCGAAGGCTAGTACGCTGACCATTCAGCCAACGAGTCGACAGCATGCATGATGAACAATGAATTGACTGACTGATCAATGATGACATGTTGCATGTGTCCATATTGTCATTTGTCCTTCATTTTCTTATACATACGGTTAATTCTCCACAAAATTATATCAGATCATCTGGGCTTTCTGAAGTTGTGTTAATGCTAGGTTCCAAGGAAGCTCACCAAAGAATTCCAACAGACACAGCGTGTCAGTGCAAGCTGATAGTTTTATGTGACTGTTGGTATCATGATCATAGCCATGGGACCTATTTTATGTTGAATCCAAACCATACAACAGGACATTTCATTTCAAAACTCAGGCATTGGCAGGGATTTGATATGCAGCCACCTTGCCAAGTTGAAGCAAGCCAGTAGCAATGTGATACAGCTATCATGCAAGCAAGACTGGGAATATTTGAACCACATCATTACAGGTCATGAAAGAAGTCTGTCACGTGACTTCTGAATGAAATCAGCATTCGGTGAAGATTATATTACTGCCAGCGAAGATGATTTAAGCAGATCATTTCAAACTGCAAGATTATGAACAAGCTTAAGATAGTCAGGAATTTAGCTTGTTGAATTCTTGCCTACACATCCATTAGTCAAGGAAGATGCCTGTTACATCATCCAATTCAGTATATAGGAAATAATTTGCTTGTTTACTGTATTGGGTTTTGTCATACAAATACTGTCACATGTGACTTCTGAATGAAATCAGCATTCAATAAAGACTTTAGTCATTTAGCTGAGAACTCCTAAGGTACACATTTAAGAGCCAGGTGATTTTCATGTACTTCAGAATCAGCATTTTGACAAATATGATGACAACAAAGAAACATTGAGCACATGGTTTCCATCACAGATAACATCATTCTAAGATGCAGGAATAAAGAAACTGGATAATAATAATAATAATAATAATAATAATAATAATAATAATAATAATAATAATAATAATAATAATAATAATAATAATAATAATAATAATAATAATAATAATAATAATAATAATAATAATAATAATAATAATAATAATAATAATAATAATAATAATAATAATAATAATAATAATAATAATAATAATAATAATAATAATAATAATAATAATAATAATAATAATAATAATAATAATAATAATAATAATAATAATAATAATAATAATAATAATAATAATAATAATAATAATAATAATAATAATAATAATAATAATAATAATAATAATAATAATAATAATAAAAAGGTCCCAGGAATTAACCTGGGAGAAGTCCATGTGGCTTTTGTCATCACATGGCTCTAGCAAATGGGAGTGAAATGCGTCGTTGCTTGTCATCTGCAACTATAACATATTGGGTTCAGCAAGAGAACCCAACTTAGCCTCTTTCACTCCAACTCCAGCATGTAACCTAAAAGAGGTGACCCTATTAAACCGAGCAACCCAGTGGAAGGTTGGGTAACCAATCCCAGCGGGAAACTGGGTGGGTGAGCCGATCAGTGCTGGTGACTTCAAGGCTTATAACCTTGATAGTTTTTTTTTTAAAACTTTTTTACCTTTTAAGTAACCACCATTACGACTCTCATAATACTCGAAACATGGAGACAATGAATATTCAGAAATTTACCCCAGGTGGTAAACAATTCACCCCCACACAGTCCGAGGCAAACAGGTCATCAGATTCTGGGGAACCTGCACCTTCATGCTTCCTACTTCTATTTAATTCTGTTAAACAACAAAAGAGAGACATTGAGTACTTTGCTACAATGAACATTAATTCCCTACTGAAGGTAGGTAAGCTCAAACAAATGCCTGACATGCTGGAAAAGTACAAGGTTATGATAGCAGCACTACAAGAGACTCGGTTTACCAATGAGGATACGAGTCCGGAGTGTACAGAATCTACAGGGGGAAACCTGGTGAAAGAGTTATCAAGACACTCCCACAATTTGGTACTGGGTTTGCGGTACACCACAAGGCGGTTGACCATATTTTAGAGTTTATTTCACCTAACAGAAGGACCTCCTTGTTATCCTTCAGGTCTCGTAATAGAGCATACATAATCGTAAATTTCCATGCACCAACGAATAACACAAACCAGACAAACCTGGAAAACGTAGAACAATGCTGGGCCACCTAAGAAGAAACTCCAGATAAGATCCCTCCCCACCATTCCATCATACTCATAGGAGACTTCAACACACAAGTCGGTAAGGAGTGGAAGTACCGAAAAATAGCAGGCCATTATCCAACACATAAGAGAACAAATAGAAATGGGAAATGTCTCATGGAACCCTATGACAAGTACAACTTGGTCCTGAATTCAACAGCCTTCAAATGTCTACCAAGAAAGGCCAAAACCTGGAAGAGTACAAATCCTATGCTTGGTGAATTTCAGTTAGACCATGTTGCTATAGCACGGCAACATCATATGTGCATACAGAACGTCAAGGTATTACGAGGAGCCAACATAGACTCTGATCACTACCTTTCATCTGTCAAGATTAACATGCAACCGTTTATGAAAACACCAAATCTCCAAAGTAGTCATAAGATACCCAGCTTCAACACTCTGCAACTGCACGATGAGGATTGTGATTATTGTTTATAACACAAAATTTTTTCATGACGAAGGTTCATACCAACATGACACATATCAGCCTCAGAACATTCTCGAAGATTACCTCACACAGCTAAACCAACATGACATAGAAGCAAAGGAACCACACAGAAGATAGAAGAATGGAATCTAAGCAACATGAAAATGTGTTAAAATTTTTAAGTGTTTTATATTGTGGCCCATATGTTTTAATGTGTTTGTATACTCATGAACTTATTGTAACTTTTTATCTTTGACCACAGATATTTTAACTTCATGCTACTGTATACTGCATTTCCATCCTCCATTAGACATCCGGATGTCTAACACAATAACAACTTGTGATTTTGTCTAATGGCTGGAAACTAATCATGTACTAGCTGATGATGGCCGTGAAGGGCCAAAACCGGTACTAGTGTAATCTATTTACAATAAATAATGTATTGATTGGTGGAAAAACACATTTCTTGTCTACACAGAGGATTGTGATTTTCAGGATACTCTCAGGAAGAATACAGAGAAAGAAGGATGGCCTGCCTTACAAAAGGCATTGCTGGATGCTGCTCAGGAAACTATCCCTGCCTCATCAACCAAAGTTCCATGGTGGATGAGGTTATAAAAGAAAGGCATAAAGCGTGGACTAGGTGGAACCAACATAAAATTGAAGCCAATTTTGAAGCCTTCCTCATAGAAAGAAAAGCTACAGCTAATACCATCTGCAGAGCCAAGAGAAATTACCTTAGGAGCCTAATGCAATAGGCTGAAAATAATTTTCAGAGAAACAACTCAAGAGACCAGTACAAAGGACTTATGAAGCTAACGACCCAGTACACAGCTCCTACCTTCATCCTCCATGGGCCAGATGGAAAACTTCAACTAAACAATAAAGACTGCACCAAAACTCTTGCAGATTATTTCTGGAAGCTACTAAACATGGAGGAACCTAAAGAAAAAATTATTTTCCACGAGCTTTCACACAGGAACCCTGATTCTCAACCTCCTATGAGAGAAGAAATAATGGATATCATCAGTGGTCTCAAGAACAACAAGGCTTCAAGTGAAGATGGCATAGTTGCTGAGAAGTGGAAACATGTAGATGACCAGTCCTTACATCTATCAAATCATAAAGGACATATGCACAACAAGAGTTCCTACACGAAGGATGGACGTCTTCTGTCATTCAACCCCTCCACAAGAAGGGAAGTAAGACAGACCTCAACAATTATAGAGGTATTTCCTTGTTACAAATTACCTAAAAGATTCTCTCTCTAGCCCTGCTCAATAGACTCACAATTAGGTGAATACCAAGCTGGTTTCCGTAAGACTAGATTTGTCCAGAACAGATACACAATCTTAAAACAGTCTCAATTACAAAAGCCGAGGTGGACATCCCTGAGTGGTGGTCCAGGTAGATTTTCAGAAAGCTTATGACTCTGTGGACAGACACACCCTTTTCACCATACTACGGGAACTGATCTGGATGGGAAGATCCTACGATTAGTTTAAGCCACTCTGAGGAATACGACGTCCAAGGTCAGGTTCAGAGATGAACTATCCGAAAGCTTTCCAATCAGAACAGGAGTCTCTCCTGCATTCCCTGCAACTGTGTCCTGGAAAAGATCATTAGGGAATGGAGAACTATGCTACTACTGTGAGCTGGACTGAAGCTTGGGTACACGAGAGACAACCTCACTGTCCCATATCTAGCCTTTGCCGATGACCTCTTTCTACTGGCAAACAATATAGAGGAGGCTACCTACAACTTACAGTGTCTTTATAGTGTAGCGGTTAAGACTGGTCTGAAGATCAGCATCCAGAAGACTGAATTCATGACCAATATCAAGGAAGCCCCTTCTACAATTCCTCTCACATACACTACCATACGAAAAGTACCTGCAGTGCAGTACTTGGGAGAACAGATCTCTGCGAATCAGAGCGAGATTCTAGCCACAGATGCCAGATGTACCAAGTTTGAAAGGGCTTACCACTCCAGTCATAGTATCTATTAATCTAAGTGTCTCTCCAAGAACCTCAAAGACACTACAACTCGGTCGCCAAACGATCTGTTCTGTAAGCTTTGGAGTGTGTTGTAATGGCCCACTCAGAAAGCTGGAGTTTTTCTTCTTCTTTTCTTCATGAGGCCTCTAAATATTAGTCCTAATTAGCCTCAGCCTCTAAGATCTTTTGCTACCATGTTTTGCCTTCATTCCCACCTAGATATACCTGCTCCCATTACAAATTTTTTTATTTTATTTATTTTGCTTTACGTCGCACCGACACAGATATGTCTTACGCCGACGATGGGATAGGAAAGGCCTAGGAATTGGAGGGAAGCGGCCATGGCCTTAAGTAAGGTACAGCCCCGGCATTTGCCTGGTGTGAAAATCGGAAACCACGGAAAACCATCTTCAGGGATGCCGACAGTGGGGCTCGAACCCACAATCTCCCGATTATTGGATACTGGCCGCACTTAAGCGACTGCAGCTATCGAGCTCGGTGCTCCCATTACAAAGCTGCAGGTTGTTCTTATTGGGTCTTCTTGGATTTTTTCTCTCTCTTCACCTGGTAGTCCTAGAGTGGAGAGTCTGAATCTTCCCAGCGCCTCACATTCGAAAATTATGTGTTCAGCCGATTCCTCTGCTTCATTGCATTTCCTACATATATTGTCTCTATTACTCCAATTCTATGTAGGTGTTTCTTCAGATGGCAGTGTCCTGTCAACAGTCCTACTACCCATCTTATATTTTCTCTGCTGAGTTTCAACAGTTCTTTAGTATGCTTCTTGTTTGGTACTTTTATCAGTTCCTTTGCAAGCCTGCATCCTGGAGTATTTTTCCAGTTCTCCATTTGTTTCTTTTGTACCCATTTTCCTATGTAGTGTCGGGCTTGTCCATAGGAAATCCTGCATACAGGTTCTGGGCCTACAAAATGTGTTTCTACCCCTTTCCTGGCCAGTTTATCTGCCTTTTCATTTCCTTCTACACCTGCATGCCCTGGTACCCATATTATTTTGACAATGTTGTACTTTGAGAGTTTCAGGAGAAGTGAATGACAATACCAGACAGTTCTGGATATTATCCGGACTGCTTCTAGTGCCTTAATGGCCTCTTGACTGTCCATAAAAATGAAAATATTCTTATTCCTATAGTTCAGTTTCAAATTCTCTTCAAGACATGTTGTGATAGCTATCACGTCAGCTTGAAAGACTGTAGTGTGTTTGCCCAGGCTCATCTGAATTGATCTCTCAGGTCTTTCCCCCGTTGATCCCTCCTCCTGTGCCATCCACAGTCTTTGAGCCATCAGTCCACCACACAATACGCCTTCTTTTTCAGTATTCCAATTGTTGATATCCCAGTCTTTTCTTTTTATTCTCTGGGTCTCAAACGGTTTTTCAAAGTTGCACTTAGGCCCCATGTCTTCCCAACAGCTCATTTACATGCATACAGCAAGTTCTTGGCTCGGGTTACGTTCCTTTCTATATGTGGATTCCAGGTTAGTGATGGGACTATCGAATGAAAACTACCGAATTATTCGATAGTCGTTAACTACCGTTACAACCGATTGTTTCCGTTTGCATTCGGTTTTTCATTCGGATCGCAAATTCCAATTGTTTCCACTAGTCAGCGCTAAATCGCCACCTCTTGAGTCACGGAGTGGTCAGTCATTTATTATAAAAATGGCCGCGGTACTTTTCAACATATAAGTGTACGCGCCAATTCACTCCGCTTCTGTGTATTTCAAGACGGTAATCAACCAAATCTCTAATGAAAATAAAATGCAATTACCTACTTATATGAAGGTTTGTGAGTAAGTTAATGAGCATCCATTTTCAGGAACACTGATAGCGCAACGGTTAAAGCATCCAATTGCAAATAGCGAGAATGCAGGTTCGAGTCTTCCTCTTAGCGATTTTTTCTAAACATAGGAATATTGTTTTATCAAGGAGAATTATTACCGTTTTATATTTCGTTAGTGAGCTATGCAGCCGTTTGAAGGAATTATTTCTTCCGTGCAACTGCTAAAACAGTTCTTCCCTCATTATATGACCGGCGCGCATGCGTCATTAGCAATCTTTTGGTGCTAAACAAGTCATCCAACACGGCTTTATGCCAACTTTCGAAGTATCGTATCGTAATCTGTTTACCCTCCAGGGTCGGTTTTTCCCTCGGACTCAGCGAACGAACCCACCTCTACCACTTCAAAGGCAGTGTCCTGGAGCTTCAGACTCTGGGTCGAGGGATACAACTGGGGAGGATGACCAGTACCTCGCCCAGGCGACCTCACCTGCTATGCTGAACAGGAGCCTTGTGGTGGGATGGGGAGATTGGGAGGGATAGACAAGGAAGTGGGAAGGAAGCGGCTGTGGCCTTAACTTGGGTACCATCCCGGAGAAGTGGGAAACCACGGAAAACCACATCGAGGAAATCGAACCCACCTCTACTCAGTTGACCTCCCGAGGCTGAGTGGACCCCGTTCCAGCCCTCGTACCACTTTCAAATTTCGTGGCAGAGCCGGGAATCGAACCAGGGCCTCCGGGAGTGGCAGCTAATCACACTAACCAGTACACCACAGAGGCGGACAACTTTCACAGTACAAGGTCAAATTTATCATTCCATAGGCAGTCTATTGCCAAATGCTCATCAAGATCTTGAATTTTTGCAGATTTACTTTGTTGGTGAATTTTAATTTTAATATTGTGCACTTTGTCAATGGATAATCATGTTATAGTTTATATATATACTTTCCATATACGAACCATGAACCTCTAATGATTGAACGTAACCTTACATGAATGGAATTATTTTAAAATTATTATATTCACTATATTTGGTCCTAGGAAAATATGTTGTCTTTTTATTTAGTTTGCTGTGTTTATATTACTTTAATATGTGGTGTCATTACAATAAGGACATAACCTTCGTCTGAAATTACCTAACATTTGTTATTTTATGAACAGATGATCTTACATCCATTAACTTGTGGTTAGGGACACAAAAATGCATTTTATTTAAAATGAAACATAATGACCACAGTTACTTTAATCGGGACATTTTATCTTATTTTATAGACCAACGTATTTCAGTTTCCAATTACTTCACTCGAACATTGTGTAACGTTGGTTACTAGTCGTAGTCTCTATATTTCCGCTTATGTTAACAAAACAAACATGCTATACAAATCGGTAGTATAATACAACAATCCACATTTCGGTAGCTACTAGCAAATGACTTATTACTAGTTACTAGTACTACCGCAGTACAAAACGTATAGGCTATTACTACCGATTTCAAACCGAATGAAAACTATCGAATGTTTTCATTCGATAGTCAAGCCTCACAATCGGTAGTCTACCGATAGTTTAAAACATTCGATATTCCCATCACTATTCCAGGTCAGATTTTTATCTAACGCTATACCTAGGTGCAGTGCCTGTTCTTCCATATATATATATACATATATATCTTACCCAAAGGGCTTCAGTGATCTCTTTCCCTCTAATTTTCTCCTTCTTGTAAAAGGGACCAGAGTTATCGTGTTCGGGTTGGCTGACAGTTGTTCTTCCCGACACCAGTTCTCCACATGGTTAAGTGATCATTGCATGAGGTCCTGGATAACACTCATCACCTTACCTTGTAACACAATCACTAGGTCATCTGCATATCCTTGTGTATAAAAACCCTGTTCATTGAGCATAGCTATGATTTTGTTCACCACGAGGTTCCACATCAGAGGCGAAAGAACTCCTCCCTGAGCACAGCCTCGGGTGGCCCTAACCGTCAGCGTTTCTTCAAACAGGGTTGCCTTTATCTTCCATCTAACATGGATTTAATCCATTTGACGATTGTTTTACTCACCTTGCTCTTTTCCAATGTTTTGATCACAGAGTCATAAGTTGTATTGCTGAAGGCTCCTTCTATATCTAGAAATGCCGCCAGTGCAATTTCTTTATATTCTAGGATTTCCTCTAGTTTACAAACCAACTGGTGGAGTGCTACTTCAGTGGACCTGCCAAGTCTATATGCAAACTGATATTCGTGTAACGTTGAGTTCAGTTGCACCGTTCTTCTGATATATTTATCCAGAATTTTCTCCATTGCTTTCAGCGTGAAGGAGGTTAAACATAATGGTCTGTATGTTTTGGCTTGGGCATAATTTGTCCTTCCAGGCTTAGGTATGAATACTGCTTTAGCTTCAGACCATGATTTTGGCATGTACCCTAAAGCTAGACTAGCTCTGAAAAAGATCTGTCAGGGCATTGACATCTCCCGTCCTTCCTGAAGGAGTATCGGTAGTTTCTCATCTAGCCCCGGAGCCTTTATAGGATGAAACATATCAACTGCCCATTTTACACGGTTATGTTTTATTATTCTGTTGGCACAGTTTCAGTCTCTTCTTTGAGCTCTGGTCTCTGATCCAACAGTTTCTTTTTCTGTCATCTCCTTAGCCTCAGGATAGTGACACGCCATTAGTATCTCCAACGTGTCCTCCCCGCCTGAATAAATGACCTATCTGGTTTCTCCAGTGTCCCCACTTGATTTTTATGGGTTGCTTTCAGAACCTTCTGGAGCCTTGCTGTTTCAGTGTGTGATTCCACTTTCTCACAGAACAGTCTCCAAGATTTTTTTTTTTTTGCTTTCCGTATCTAGGTTATACTCGGTGAGTTTCCTATGAATATACGTCCCACATACCATTTCTAGATTATAATCTATACAACATCCTAACCTATTTTTTCATTTTGGCTAGTTTGTTGTTCCACCACCTTTTTTGGTGTTTTTCTTTTCTTTGAGAGAACAGCTGTCGTGGAATGAATCTGTAATGGCCTCTTCTAATAGTTCCACTGCCTCATCCAATTCTTTCTGTCCTCTCATGTTAGTTGGAATTTTTTGTACAGCCTTCCCTAGAACTTCTCTGTATCTATCCCAGTTAGTTCTTTTTGGGTCTCTGCGCCTCTCAATCCCACATAGTATCTATTGCAAATTGGATGTGCTGGTGGTCTGCCAATGATGGTTCCTCCAGCACCTTCCAGTCTTAAATAAATTTTGCAATATGCATAGTGCTTAGTGTAATGTCTATTACCTCCCTACGAGTTTTATTTATAAATGTAGGCTTGTTTCGTCTACTCAGTTCCAATAATAAACTTGAGCAAAGACTCACCTCTTGCATTGCAGTTCGTGCTCCCCCATGCTGTGTGGTGCGAATTTGCATCTGCTCCAAGGACTAGGTGTTCGCCTTTCCCCTTTGCATTGCAAATTAGGTTCCCACCTTCTTCTGATGGGGCAGATTAGTTGAGTCATATGGAAGGTATGCAGAGCCCATGGTTATTTCTCTGGGTCCCTCCCAATTTCCAAGTTTAATCTTGGTCACGGTTAAGTCCTATGAACAATATTCCTGCAACATAAGACATTTTAGTTTCCTGTTCACAAGAAGACATGTTCTGGGTATTTCCGATGTTGTATCGTACATCAGCTTACCTCCAGATTCCGCCAGTCCTGCTATTTTGCCCTTGACTACCCAAGGCTCTTGAATAAGCACCACGTCAATAGCCCCAGACCTGAACTTCCCAGCAAAATTGGCTACAGCTGCTTTTTTATGCTTAAGATTTGAAGTACCAGCACCATCTTTGTCAACATTGGGTTTTGTTTTTCCCTTGATGACTTGAAACTTGATCTGCCCAAGTCCGAGCTTGAGCTCGTCAAAGTCTCTTTCACTAAGGGCTAAAACGACTGTCCTTCCTGACTTGTTGATTGAAGTGGCATTCAGCACTCTCCACTCTTGCGTTAATGGTTTGGTATCATGCTGATTGATTCTGACAAGAATATCCTCCACTTTTATCTTGTCGAAAGGAGGTGGGAAGTTGGTGATGACGTTGGTCGTGTTCAGCACCTTTTTTACGTCTGCCACCTCTAGGGTCTTCCCTTTCCATGGATTACAATTTGATACTGTCCATCTGACAGATACATCCTTCTGACAGCGGCTTCATTTGTGCTATCAGAGCAGATGTCAATTTGGTCATGTCTTCCTCCTTGAGTTTTCCATCTGGAAAGGTCTTAGGTATTACTGCAACCTTAACTGAGGATAGTCTTTCCGAAAAGGACATGACTTTTCTTCCTTCTGTTTCTTGGTGGGTGGTTTTGTAGCCAAACTTGACGGCGTGCTCTCCTCCGACCTTGGCCTTTTGGGTGTAGTCATTGGCATAGTATCCCGCCGATCCCTGTTCCTTGGCTTCTTCTCCACCCAAGTCCCAGCCACTATCCTTGCCTTCTTCTTTTCCTTGAAGTAGGCACTTGTGAGAGGTGGTCTATCTATATGCATCCTATTTAGTTTCGATGCCGATATCTTCAGGTCTTTCTCAGTGAAATCTCCTGTTTCCTTTTGCCCAGAAGTCTGCTTTCCTGTTGTTTCTTCACATTTCGATTCAGCCTGCCCTACTGCGACTTCTGTCTCCATATTCTCCTCCTGGGCCTCCCGCTGGACCTGCTCGTCTGGAGCTTCCATAGCTTCCCTTGGTACTTTGGGTGGTTCATTTGGAATGTCCATGGTTCCATATGACGTAGGGTTTTTGTCCCTTCTGGGGTCCTGAGCGGTGTTCTCACCATCCATGATGAGGCATTCCGCCAGACATTGTCCTCCCGCAACTCAGGCTCTCCGTAGCAGGCGCCATGACTGACAACTGTTCCGTCAAGCCACATGACAGGGAGTTTTCCCAACGTCCCTTATAAGTAAGAAGACAGGAACTAAGTGGACAGAGGAGAGAAAGCTGGCTCATAGCAAATGAAGGAGTATTGGAAGAAGAAGAAGAAAGCAACAACTTTACCGAAGAGTAGACACTAGCCACGTGGTCCTCAGTAGGCCTAAATGACAAAGAATAATAATGAAAAATGCATGGAAAGTAGTTTTAAGTTCTGTACCATCAAAAAAATATAAAATATTTTGAAAATATGTTTCACTTTACTAGCCATCTAAAACTACATATGCAATAGACCCCTAGTGATGAGGGGACAGGGTTCTTTATGTATGTAGATTGTGAACAAAAAAATGTACATTCCTCACATGCACGATTTCTGGACTACATTTAAAACTTCCTCTCAGCTGCTGTTGTCTCTTCCTCTACTTTCAATTATTAGTGGAGATTTAAATCAGATAAAATATCACCTGATCCCAGGTGACATGCTCCAACCTTTGGACAGGATTTTCTTTCAATTGTCTTTCTTAAATTATTTCTTTAAGTTTACCACGTAAATTTCCTGAATGGTTCCACCCATTCTATTGATTTGGTATGCTTCATTGGTGAGTGCTTCTGCTATGCAGTATAGTCCTTGAAGAACTGACTTTTCCTGGTATTTATCTTCAAATTCTTGGCCATTAATTCCTGCAGTATCTTATGAACATCCTCTTGATGCTGTTTCCATGAATTGGAGATAATCAAAATATCAACAACATAAATTGCAACTATAGCATCATATAACTGATCTTCTAAGGGCTCTAATCAAGAAGGGTCCAGAATTTTTAATGCCAAACGGGAGTTGATTGAAAACGTGACACTGTCAAATAAAAATTCAGTAAACAATTTGTTATCATCTTACACAATGTGAAAATAGGATGAAGTCATATCTAGATTTGTAAAAACGTCTTGTCATGGAATTGCCTAATAATATCCCGAAGTAGAGAGCGAGTTGGCCGTGCGCGTAGAGGCGCGCGGCTGTGAGCATCCGGGAGATAGTAGGTTCGAATCCCACTATCGGCAGCCCTGAAGATGGTTTTCCGTGGTTTCCCATTTTCACACCAGGCAAATGTTGGGGCTGTACCTTAATTAAGGCCACGGCCGCTTCCTTCCAACTCCTAGGCCTTTCCTATCCCATCGTCGCCATAAGACCTATCTGTGTCGGTGCGACGTAAAGCCCCTAGCAAAAAAAAGAGCATGATTATATTTCAGAATTAACTTTTCATTTAATGCATAAGCATCCAGACACAGATGTAAGCTGCCATTGGGTTTACGTACAACAGCTAAAGCTAATATAGGAAGTTATGCACTTGGAAACAATACCATCTTCTTTCATCTGTTCGATGAGTGTCTTGGCTTTATCTCTATACTTATCTCGTAAAGTTGCGGATCTCTTTGGGTTTGTCATCAAACATGTTGGGATAAATCTCAAATATTTCTCCCATAGCCTCTACCAATTCTGCGTTAAACTCTGGGCTTGCAATTTTTGTCGATGTGTTAAAAGTCGTGACCTTCATCAGAAATCTTCTCTATAATGGACATCCTATTGTCCTCAATGGGTCCCTTTTATTCTTTGAACTGCTAGACGTGCGTGATTTGTAGTTGTCGGCAGCAGTTCGCAATAAAAGATGTGTGTGATGAAGGTGGTGTTTTTGTCATAAAATTTGTTTGCCTGAACTGGTGTTATGAGCTAAAAATGAAGAGATATCAACAGGTTATTGGCCCAGAGTGCCGCAGCACATTCCGGACAATAGAAGATGAATCGGAATAATGAGAAGTAATGGACAATGCAAGTTGTGACATTATTAACAGAAAAAATGGTGACCTCGTGGACGAGGGAAGAAACACTGAATAGGAATGTGGCTAAGCTTACAGTGGAGAACTATTTTTTGTGTGCATTGAAGGTGAAACAAGAATTGGTGTTGAAAGACATGTGGGAATCAGTTGTAGGGTATGAGGATACGCCAGGTTGTCAGTTGCCTCCGACAGAAACGAGACGAGCACGAAACGTGATCACGTTAGCGGTTACTTTCAAATATGTGGGAGAAAATTTTGGAAGTGACATTGCAGATATTGAATCAGCAAAACAGGCATGGGAGAAACTGGATGAGTTGTGCAATGATGGAGAGCTAGTGAATAGTGCTATGACCTTGAAACAGTTAACTCATTTTGTAAAGCCCAAGGACATGAATATATAAGTATACTTCGGAAAAATAAATCAACTGTGGAGGAGAACGAGTAAAGCCGGATACGAGTTCACAGATCAGCAAGTTGCAGGAATGATCATCAGAAATCTTACAGGAATATGCAGGTTGCATACTGTACCAGGAAATGCCTATGGCCTGGAAAATACTTTTGGTTAACTGTGGAACATAATTTTGATTACATGAATATTTGCAATGGGATGACTCGAACGCATGTGTAAAGTGCACGAGGTAAGGGTACGGCACGGAGCTGCGAGCAACGTCACCAGCTGCAAGTATGAGGATGACGCAACTATCATGTGAACTCCACCTGACTCTCTAGAACAGTGGTTCCCAACCTTTGCCAGCCGACGCCCCCCTTTTCAGATACGGGTGGTCATCGCGCCCCCCCTCCCAACTCCGTCGCTTCTATAACCTCTCTGATAAAATGACGTGGAGGATATAGACCTAACATAATGACACTACATAATAAACTGTTCCATTATTCATTTATGGAAAAATAATATGAAGTACGCGCTTTATATCTATGACTACTAACTTCATTTTAGCACAATACAAAGAACACAGTTTTACAATAAATCCTTAAATCAGTCAACAAATGTCAGTGAGAGGGTTGACACTGTTTTCTCTTGGTAAGATTCGGTAGTTTGGTTTGATATTTGAGAGAGCACAGCGGGGATCACTTGCAACATCAAGCCAACAGCACTGCTTTGTTTTTATGACACTCAGCGTTGAAAATCCTGACTCGCATAAATATTTGTTGAAAATGGGACAGTGACACGCAATGCTACTTTGGCTATTTCAAGATATACTGCAAGAAAGTTTACCCAAAAGTCACCCAGTTCTAATATTTTGTAATCATCTTTTAGCTGTGAATCACACTTCAAATCTATGGCTTCTTCTTGAAGTTGTGCTGGCAGTGCCACAATGTCAATGGCAAACGGATTTCTTGTTAACATCCAGGGCCATTCATATGACGAGATATCGGGAAAGTAGAAATTGAATTCTTGTGCCAGGGAATCCAAATGTGACTGAATTTGCACCTTAAGTTTATTGCGATCACGTTCATTTTCCGGCAAAATTTCATTAAAGTGGTGAAAGGATGAGAAGATGTTCAACTGAAGCCGGCATTTCCATAACTGTATTTTTTCCAGGAAAGCTCTGATGTCATCAAAAGGAAGCATAACATTGCTCTGATGTCATCAAAAGGAAGCATAATATTGGAGTTTTTGCCTTGGAGCTTTAAGTTCAAACTGTTCAAAGCTTCAAAAAAATCGCAAAGGTATGCCAATGAGACGATAAAATTGGCATCAGTAAACGCTTCATACAGATCGTTCTTACTTTCACCAAGAAGAAAAATTTCAACTTCAGACTTTAATTCAAACAGCTGAGCTAACATGTTCCCTTTTGATAGCCAGCGAACCTCTGTGTGGGAAAGGAGAGTTTTGTGATCGGCTTGAAGGTCAACACAAAGGGCTTCAAACAATATTATCTGTAAAGAACTTAGCGACTTTTAGAGTGTTATTAAAATCTTGGGGCAAGGTTTTGGCCCCCAAAGCCTGCCTGTAAATTATACGGTGGGTTCCCATGATGTTTGGATTTTTATCTTTGGCCAGTTTGAGAAACCCAGAACGTGACCCAATCATAGCAGGTGCACCATCCGTATATACATGCACTACATTTTCCCAAGAAAGTCCATGTTCTTGGAAAAAAATATCAATGGGCAGAAAACACATCACAAGCTTTCGAAGTTGTTTTCGAACATTGGGAGAACAACACTTCTTCTCTTAAAATTCCACTGTCGACAAATCGACAGTATACAATCAGTTGACAACAATAGGCCACATCGATTGTTTCATCACACTGAATTGTAAACACTGGAGATGCTTTCACCTTCTCCAAAATTCGCATTTTAATGTCTTCTGACAGTTCTTGAAGTCTGCACTTCACTGTGTTATCAGAAAGAGAAATTTTAGACAATTTCTACCGACTCCCTTCACCCAAAACTATATTTGCGGCTAACAATAAACATGGCTTTACTAAGGTTTCCCCAATTGTGTGTGCTTTTTTGTCTTTCGCAATCAGAAGAGCTAGCCCATATGATGCTTCCACTGCTTTCTCATTTTTTTGGTTAAAAGTACCCGATGAATCTTCATACGTTTTAGTGAGTAGAGTTTAGTTGCAAAAAATTATGTGGGTTTGACTTTTAAGCCTGAATGATTCGTGTTTAAATGTCTCTCCAAATGCACAGGCCTCATCGAATCGTTACTCAGAACACAGTGGAAGATTACGCATTGAGGCTGTTGTATTCCGTTCCGTTCAACGACTGTGAAGCCATAATTAATATAGTCATCATTGCACAGTCTCTTCTTGGACATCGTTATCAATTTTTTTTAAAGTCACAATATTAAATAACACAATTCACATAGTCGCACGGTTACAGCAAAGCATACACAACACTCACGATAAACAACTTGACAGACACGTCTACTGCGAAAGTATATGAGGCAGAGAATCAACAGTCAAAGGGCCTGGCCACTGAGCGTCAATCGGCGATGTGTTGTCATGGCCATTACTGCACCATTTCTGATAGGACAGTTGTACTATGTAACTCTCGCCAATTTGACTGCAAGGGAAGAATAAGAATGTGTAGGGGTGGGAACAGAGCATTCAAGGACGACCTACCAAAAAACGAGTCTATATGCCGCAGAGTGAGAGGGAAAGAGGAACTTCCACTTCATTTGTTGCTTCTGAACCTCCGATATTCTTTGTTCTTCAGAGTTAATGTCGACTGCTGACTGTAGTAACTTATTGCCAGTTAAGTTCTTTGGTGAGAAAATGTCACTGTTTCATTAATTGCTGTGGTTGAATATTAATTAGTTGTAGCCCAAAATACCAGTAGGCCTACATAGAATTTCACGCTAGCAGTGAAAGCCTAACATGTTATATTTAAAAAATTTATTATAATTTAGCCTTCCTGTTATTCTCGCTACTAGATCAATTTGATATAATACCGACATTTATACGAGTACCTCCTTCATGTAATATATGTTGTTTATCAAAAAACCTTGTACTGTATGTAATAATAACACTGTAAAATGAAAGCAACTACTACATCGTTGATGAGTTGAAATAAGTCGCGTATGGTCATAGTTTACTTTCACGCAAGTAGGTCCACAAAGTATGCAATTAAACGTGCGTTGAGTGCTCTTGTTCCCGCAACTGCTCTCAGGCTTCATTTTGCTCCTCACAACACACCAAATTTCTTACTTCACCTCGAACCTCGCGGTTCCCCAGAGGTTTGTGCCGACAGTTGGCAACTACCACTGCTTTTGAACGATTGACTTGACGCGACATCACTTGGAGATATTCAAAAAACGTTTATTACACAAAATTGTAATATTCGAGTTTAAAAAATATGAATTCGGAAATCACTTCACGCCCCCCCGATAAAGCCCCACGCCCCCCCAGGGGGGCGCGCCCCCCAGGTTGGGAACCCCTGCTCTAGAATATACCAGAAGGATTTTACTAACTTCTAAACCCTTTGGGATATTGAAAAATGACATATATCATGTAGCTCATTATCTGAATATTAATATGCTATAATTTCATGAAAATCAGTCCAGGGATTTTAGAGTTATTCATCTACAAAAAAACTGCATTTTTTCACGAGGAGAAACAGCTGACCTTGACAATCCGTATAAAAGGACAGGGTCCAGCAAGGCATATTAAGTTACAACTTGTAACTCATAGCTGACAGACTGTCATGCTGGTCTCCGCTTATGGGTCTGCAAGAGTCGAACCCGGTAATCTTGTCGCGTAAAATCTTCGATACAATCTTCGTCATACTTGTAAAAATTGTATAGTATTTTGGAACTTAGAGAATTTCCAGTGCTTCGAGACTAGCTTAATCCTTTTTCAGTGCTATTTCAAAACTTATATAATATTTCTGCGATTCACAAACTTAGTATTTTTTTGTGCTAGAAAGTGAACAACTTTATTTAACTTAATCTTGTGCTAACACTCAAACGTGATTTACCTTGAACTGTTATAGTGAATAACTAAGTGAACATTAAGGCTATTTTACGACAATTTAACTGAATACTAACTTTATTCAGTGGAAATAATCCATAATATCTCTTTAATTCGTGTGCAACGAATATTTAGGAAAGTTTACTTTCTGCTAGTGACTTAACATTTTAAAATTGCACTTAGTAAAAATTGTGCCAATTTGACACTCGTAACCCATACCATCAGTTGAACTATCTCGTGTTCGTGAAATTCATTAGTGACACCAGAAACCCTGACAGAGTACCTTTTTCACCGTATCAACTTGATGTTCAAGTCGACATGGGACTTAACGTGGTACATCGCTGGAGATGGTACATGGTACTATGGTGGACATCACAACATCGATTGCAAAGGAGTTCCAAATGCTGTTTGCTGAACCGCATTTTCCAGTTACAGGTTTAAGACTAATCAGGTGATATATGTGCCTTTACCAACAATCTCACAACAGAATCAACTTTTTCTCAAAGATTGAACTTTAAGACAGTGATTTCTTCATTTCTGATGTACTATCATTGCTGATTGGAAGTCACATAATTCACATATTTCCAAGTGTTGGACAGTACTTACAAAATAGAACACTCTTTACAAGAAGATTAACTTAACGTTCTTTTACATTCTCAAGTGTTAACTTTATAAAGAGACTGTAAGAATTTTGAAATGATAACATTTTAGAGAGACTATAGGATTATTCATTCTCAAAGTGAAGTGATTTATTTTCACATAATATTTTGCGTTATTTCTCAAGACAAACTCTATGAACTTGATGAAAGGAATTATTAATTTTGAATTTTATTTATTACAATTAACCCTTTTTCTACTAGTTCTCTACATACATGATACATGTCAATATGTTTTGACCTTTCACTCAAAATATCGTTTTTGCTCAATTTAATTGCCGCTGCATTGTCAGCAAAAACTTTACAAGGTGTATCCATAAACCTTTCCAGCCCTAGCCCTCATAGCAAATCTTTCATCCAAGTTACTTCTTGAGATATCTCTGCCATTGCCATGTATTCAGCATCCATGATAGATCTAGCAATACAACTCTGTTTCTTACTATACTAAGACACTGCTCCCTCTGCCACTGTGGTTACACACCCACTCACTGATCTTCTTGACTCAGTATCTCCTCCTCAATCCGCATTACAGAATACTTGTACGGACTCTTCACAATTCTTAAAACATAACTTTAAATCTCTAGAACCACATAGATATCTCATGATATGCTTCACCTCTTTTCAATCTCTAATCTTAGGTTTTTGACAATTTTAGCTAACTTTACTTATCGCAAACGCAATGTTAGGTCTAGTATTACTTGACAAATATAGCAAACTTCCTACTGCACTGCAACAGATGGTACAATCAAATTCCTGCTCATCATTTTCAGCTGCTGTATACCCGCTTGGTAAAATAGTCTTACTCGGTTTACAGTCAGTCATGGAAAAATCAGCAAGTGATTTGTCCATGTAAAGACTTCGACTCAACATAACCCCTTCTTTTGTCTGTTCTATTTTTATTGACAGTAAGTTTGTCGCTTTCCCTAGAACTATTATCTCTAACTCATCTGCCAACCTTATTTTTACCATCTTAACCACCTCTTTGTTACCTATTACAACTATATTGTCAACATATAAACCAATGATACAACTCTCCTGTACATACACACATGGTTCTTTGACACATCCCTTAAAATCTAGCCTTCTAATTATAGCATCAACACAAGCATTCCAGTCTTCACTCGAATTCAGTAGTCCATAGATACTTTTCTTCAATTTACATAGTTTTGGATATCCTTTTCTACGAACAATTCTGGTTGCTCCATGTATACAGTACAACTGATTTTACTATTTAAGTAAGCACTATTTACATCTAGATGTTCTACAGTCCAATCTTTATGTACTGCAATGCCTATCAAGAGTCTCATTGTTTTCCTCCTTTATAACAGGATTACATGTTTCATCATAACTAAGGTTCATCTGTCTCTTTAAAACTTTGGGCAACCAATCTGGCCTTATATTTCTGAATGTTACCCTCACTGTCATATTTCAATGAAAAACACCCACTTAGAACTGAAGTAGGCGATGATATCCTCTGGATTTGTGGTCCTCTTCTTGTGCAAAGTTGGAATTAGCTGCAACTGACACAACAAAATTTTAGAAAGTGCACGAGCTTGGCGAACTTCACTGATTTGTTGAAAACAACACTTAACTTCTGGGCTCGATGCTTGTAGGTGTGACAGCAAGGTAATATTCCGTCAGAATAAGAAGAAAGTAAGACGCAATAAGAGAGCGATTTATGGTATGTCATTCATTTTAACAGACTATTGGTTCATGGCTGGCCACATTGATTGATTGAGACTATTCCAGAAACCCTTAGCGAGCAAGCAGATATGCACACACGCAGTATTTAGCCTTGAGAAATCCAGTCTGTCACGTGACTATCATAGGGTCTCGATCGAAGGGAATGCAAAACTATTAATATTTTGCCTCGCTAACAACTCGTCAAGCCACTTGTTGCATGCTAGCACGGCTCGCTGATAAATCTAGCCCTTCTCACTCAATAATATAACTTATGCTGGTTGTTGCAGGCATGTAAATAAATGTTAATTAATTACCAAATTTAACAGGTACAATATGAAGTGCAAATGTGATTTATTCTAACTCCAGTTGAGCATTGTACATTGCAGCGCAAGCCTTTACTGACTCCAATCAAGCCACACACACATTGAGGCATCATGTATTTACTTCCTGTACCAAGAAATGCCCACACTTCAGTGCTAGCTTAACAAGCATGAGCAGTTTTTTTTTTGCTAGTGGCTTTACGTCACACCGACACAGATAGGTCTTATGGCGATGATGGGATAGGAAAGGCCTAGGAGTTGAAGGAAGCGGCCATGGCCTTAATTAAGGTACAGCCCCAGCATTTGCCTGGTGTGAAAATGGGAAACCACGGAAAACCATCTTCAGGGTTGCCGACAGTGGGATTCAAACCCACTATCTCCCGGATGCAAGCTCAAAGCCGTGCGCCTCTAACCGCACGGCCAACTCGCCCAGTAGCAGATAACTTAGGGCGTGCGTGGCAAACTATTGGAGTGGATACAGAGAGGGGTTCTAGTTCAAGAATAGTCATCAACTTTGAAGTTATTTACTGATTGGACCCATTTCCTTTAATGAGACTGCTACTTCAACGTGCTCAGCAACAACTTCCCAACACAGCTTCATGCTACAAGCTACGCCTTTCAGTACACAGGAGTTCATGCATGCAAGATAGTGCAAGGCTGCATTCAGCCAGTGTTCTATTGGAATCTTTACACAAACTTTTCAACACTTGCTTCATTTCACTTTGATTTCCTGATCATTTCAATGGTGGATATTCTGTCGTGATCCTAAGGACTGGATAGGCTGGGGACTTAAGTTCAATTCTAGGAACAATAGACAACAAATCAGATTGATCTAACACCAATAATTGCAACATATATTGATAATTCTACATATATTATTTACAAAATTAGATTCCTCCGCATAAGCAAAGTGACTTACATCGTGTACCCCCTTTTGGAGTACAGGGCAGCAACAGAAGTCTTCCATTGGTTCTGTCTCCTGGCAATCATCTGTAAGTCTGCCCAGGATTTGCCGTCCTCCCTCATTTTTCCTCCAAGTCATCCTCGGTCTTCCTCTTTTTCTTGCTCCTTGTGGGTTCCATCTAAATGCTTCTTTCTCGATGGCATCCTCCTTTCTCAGACAATGAATGACCTGTCTTTCCCCATTTTCTCCTTTCTATCTGCTGTTTTATGTGGGTTTCTTTTGTCCTCAAGCCTCCGTGGCTCAAACGGCAGCGCGTCGGCCTCTCACCGCTGGATACCGTGGTTCAAATTCCGGTCACTCCATGTGAGATTTGTGCTGGACAAAGCGGAGGTGGAACAGGTTTTTCTCCGGGAACTCCGGTTTTCCCTGTCATCTTTCATTCCAGCAACACACTCCATTATCATTTCATAGCATTTATCACTCATTAATAAATCACTTTGGGAGTGGCGACCCCATTGTAATAACAGCTTATATATGTTTCATTCATCACATCCCTGACCCGGTCAATAACTGGAAAACAGGTTGTAGGTTTTTCTCTTGTCCTCAACAAGAGTTCCTCATTTGTGATTGTTTCTGGCCAATGTGTCCACAGAATTCTTCTGAGGCAACAGCTGATGAAAACCTGAATAACTACAGTAGTGGTCATCAAATCCAACTTCCTGGCAGTCGCAAGATGTGAAAGAAATACCAAATTATTTTCTTCTTCATTGTGCTGGTGATTGGGTCAATGTCTCGATAAACAGTTTTGTTAGCGAGGATTCTCCAGACTCCCCTTCAACCTGGTATTTTTTATTTATGCAATTTCTGATGATTCTTTTTCAGTTCTGAGTAGAGGATCATTCTTGTTTCGTTTTTAATTTGCAACAGAGTCTCACAAGCATAAGAATTACAGTTTTATAGTGTTGGATCTTTGTGTCTATTGATAGGCATTTCTTAATATGTAGTTCTTTTTCCGGGTTGAACCATGTTGCTGTTTTCTGTACATTACAAACAGTTTGCTGACGTTTTGAATACACTCACGTGATTGCTGCCTGGGAGACTGATTACCTCGGATCAAGTAGGAGTGTATCAGTCGCCTTGACAAAGAATACTGCAATGTATTCGAAACGTCGGCGAACTGTACGTAATGTACAGAAAAACATGCGGTTCAACCTGGAAAAGGAATTAAATAATTCTACACACCGTGGAAGCTTCATTTCTTAAGATTTCTTAATATATGTCGACCAAGTTAGAAATTGGGCATTTTTTCCATTTTGTTAGTTCTATTTATCAATGCTTCTTTCTTGTTTTAAGATTTGTGTTATGATTTCTCTACAATATTTAAATTGTAGAACAACATTAATCAATTGATCATTTAAGAAGACTATTTATGCTGGGCATGATCTTGGTTTTCTTGAAGGATACTTGTAATCCTATTTTTAGGTCTTTTTTTTTTTTTTTTTGATATTGGTGATCTGGGCACGAACTTCTTCCATGTCAAGGGTTAACAGAGATAAATCATCTGCAAATACCAGGCATTTTGTTCTTATCAAGGGTTTTGTTCCAATTTTGATTTTAGGTAGGTTTGCATTGTGCGAAAGTTTAATGATGTAATTGAGAGCCATATTAAAAGAAGTGGAGAAAATCCGATACCTTATTTAGAAGCCAGTTTTTATGGTAAAAGTTTTTAACAATTCTCCCCTAAACTTTATGATGGAAATCATATTTTTTAAAGTTAGTTTGATGATTTTTATTGATTTGGGATGAAGACCAAATGATCTGAGGATTTTTAAAGGTGTGGATCTATGAATACTATATCCTTTTTATTGAAATCTTTGAATGAGATAACGAGCTGTTTATTTCTGTACTTTTAATATTCCATTATTAGTTTCACACTGGTCAGCCTCTGTATGGGCAAAATTCTCCAAGCTGTGATTCCAGTGTTCTTGATCCTGTTGTAAATTATGTGAGAAAAAAATTGATATGTACAGTCCAGAAGGATTATTCCTTTGTAATTGTCTCTTGGTTTTATCTCCTTTTTTAAATACCAGTAACAGATGGATTATTCT
This sequence comes from Anabrus simplex, assembly GCF_040414725.1. Classification (NCBI taxonomy): domain Eukaryota; kingdom Metazoa; phylum Arthropoda; class Insecta; order Orthoptera; family Tettigoniidae; genus Anabrus; species Anabrus simplex. The sequence goes on along the minus strand of NC_090265.1, from coordinate 423,346,904 downwards.
GTAGTCCAGTGCTCCGGAATTTTCTCCGGGATTCATTTTTTTACTAGGTGTTTGAGATTTATGATCTCAGGTTTTCCAGCATTTTTTTCCGATTTCTGCAATGACTAGGTTCTTCACCACATGCCTTGTAATTTTTAAGTTCTTTAATTGCGAGTTCTATTTTGTTAATGGCTGGAAGATCTATTACAGAGATGGTTAGAATGAGGTGGGCGGGTGTGTGTGTACGCACATTTACTTGAAATATTTCTAGTCCGTTGAATATTCTCCGAGACAATCTCTGCATTTTCTCAGTTAACTTTTCTTTTCTTTTTTTTCTCTTAGCAATTAATGTTGGCGTTCATATTTTTAAAGATATCTGCCGAAAGTTTTGTAATAATCTCGCAATTGTTTGACTTGCTTTGTTTTACGAATTCTAAATTTGATTCTTCCGACTTTTGGGCTTGGATAGTTTATCCAAGCTTTGTCTCCTATTGCCTGGTTGCATTCTTCATTCCACCATTTGTGTTTCTTCCTGCTATCAATTTTAATGTGGTGGTAAATTCTTTTAAGTGATTTGATGTTGATAGATCCTTCCTGTTTTATTACAGTGCTCCATATCATGCATCATCTCAAGTGTGAAATAATCTATAGCATCAGTAGTGATACAGCAAACCAGTAGCAACTACAAACAATGTAATGCATCAGCTGTGTAACTTGTGTAATGAAACTCAGATGGCATACAGCATACCATAACTTACATCATTACAGCTGATAATTAAATTATATTACGGTACTTTTAATTAACATTTTCACTCAGTTTCTTGTTTCAGTTTCCCTTAATTTCATACACGAATAAACAGAACAAAATAAATATAAGCCAATATAGAGAACTACTTATCATTCTTACCTGTGGCACCATAACTGGCTACAACTTATTTTAGAATGCATCTGTTATGGTGTGTTTTGTGATGTTAATTCCATATTGTAGTGTCTCAGTAATTTTGCTTACTAATCGCCTTTTATCCATGGGTATAATTCCACAACACAACATGACCATTAATATCACAGTAATGAGTTATCGCACTGGGGGAGGGGGTGAAGTGACGTTATGACAACCAATCGCAATGCTAGTTCCAGCCAGCTGCATCCTGAAATATTAAACCTATCACTCCTGGTGAACAGTGTGATGCGCAGCAAAATTCTTGGTGAGGTGTGTGGCTCCAACATACTGTATTTCGACTCATTTGCTACTGCTGGTTTGTTCCCTCATTGCCACAAAGAGAGATGAACTACTCCAACATGTTTTAGGCCTTAGTCTTGTAAGACAATGGTGATCTCTGTTTACTACTTTCATTACATATCAATTTTTGTTGAAATTCATTCATTAAGCAGGGAAATATTTTGCCAAAATGGTAGGGAAAAATTGGCATGCATCAATTATGTGAATATATACAGCATTTATTTACATGCTATACAACAGTTAGAAGACACATTATTTTCAAACACACTTCAAGAACCCATTAGCGCCGTACGTTTGCCATTTGCCATATGGCAACAATTTTCGTGCCTTTTTCTCTTAGTACTGTTGGCAGCAAGAAAGAATCTGGAAGACTGTTGTGTCCTCCGACAGTTAGAGAAGAGTTTGTAGAATCGAGTAATCATGTTTATTTCATTTTGAAACCTAATGATGTGGTGACACAAGGAGTGGTGGACTATTTGTTATTTTCAAATTCCCGTGTAACGGCTGCTGGCTTCATGTAAGGAGGATATAAAATTTATAAATGAGGTTGATTCATTGGATTATGTTTACAGTAGTGTTGTGCACACTTCATTACATATGTTATTAGCATTTGAAATAGAACAGGTGCAAAATGGTGTAGTAGTGCTTGTTGAATCATTAACTTTGCCATATGGCAACGCTAGGCGTTTATACTCAGTAAAATTGCTGCCGCTGTCAGATCATATTATTTTACCCTAATTGCAGGTAGGGATTTGCCCTTTAGAAGCACTGGATATGCTACTGACTGAAGACCTTGATGGTGATAGTTTTGTGGAAGCGCCCAATGTATGTATACTTACAGACGAAGGCTCGTGGTGATGAAAATGATGGTGGGTTTATTAATAAACTCAGCTCTTGACAGTTACGTGCCAGTGCTGAAATGAATCTTGTAAATAATGAAAGAATTGAGATTAGTTAGGATGGTGAAGGTGTGTTACCTGTGGACGAAGTGCCTTTTGTATCTACTGATGCAAGATCTGTTTCAATTCGCAAAACTGCAAAAAAAGAGGATAACTGACAGAGAAAGAATAAATCAAATTACAAACCAAGATGGACCGAAGGAGCTGATTTCGATATAGGGCTACTGTTGACATTTCTGGAGCTTAATTATAGCAGATGTAAATCCATGACTGTTGTTGACATTTCTGAATTGTTTGCAGATAACCAGCTGATCGAACATTTGGTTCAAAAGACTAACAAAATATGCAATATTTTTAAATTGTCCGGGCCCATAATAATTTCTGATGAAATTCATTGTTTCATCACCATACTTTTCATTTCTGGACATAACAAGTTGTCCTCTTAAGCGTTCTTATTGGGACATGCAGTTTGACAGTAAAAGACCGTCATTCTTTCTCTCTGTGGCTAACATGCAAGTACTGAGGGTGGGCTTTTACCTGTTTCTGAAAATATCGACTACTATAGTAACTCTCTAGTATGTAATTGCATCTCAAGTTCTTGGGGTTTTCGTTTTCTTATTTTTGATTTTATTCTATTGTTCCAGTGAGCGTTTTGTTTTGACAGGCAAGAAACTATACATATGTCTATTCTGCAAAGAAATATTTTCTTTGTTCATTAATTCTATTTTTTAGCTGTGATGTGAATAAAAACTGATATTCCATACTCTTACAATAAATAATGCAAAGATTTTTCCACACTGTTATTGTACGACAAACAAACACTTTGTAACTTAAATTCAACTTCCAAAACCCATTGTAAAAAAATAGGTAATACAAGAACCTAGCGTTAACATATGGCAACATCAAATATCCTATGACCTAGCAGTCCCAAAATTCTGAAACTTGTTTCATTAGTATATTTTGGTCTCAAACATGCCGTAAAACACAATAAATAAATTAATCTCAGAAAAAAATTAATTCAGGTGCTAATGGGTTAAGGATGTCAAAGCTGTAGTCCCAAGTTCTATTTGAAAATCATCAAGTCACTTTTAAAATCCTCATGCTTGCAAATCACCTAGAGGAAAGGAAGATGACAGGGAGAGGTAAGAACAAAGATAGACTATGATATTTAAAAAATAAATCGCAGTATTATCATGTACATTACAAATTTATCTTCTGTTATTTCTATTTCTATACAATTATGTAAAACGATAAATGAAAAAAAAACCCACATAATATCATTTCTAAGAGCCTTAATTACGTAAATCGGGTGCAGTAACTTTGTTTCTCTTGAACCGATATCAGTCTCATCAAATACGTAAGTAGATGTGTACAACAAAGTGTACAGAATATAAGGATCTCACATACTAACATACTATAGTTATTTCATTAAGAGGAAAGCAGCTGGGTTACAGTTGTAGGATACTTCAAAACAGATGAAACCTTGCATCCAAACAAATCTATTGGATGTAATTGTTTTGAGGGTAATAAACTTAAGATTCCTCATTTCCTTTTGGAATTGCCCGCCTTAATACCTTCATGAACTACCTTACGACCTACAGTCTTCAGTTTTTGATCAGCATATTATAATTGCTGAGCTTGGAGGTCATTTACTATAAATCTCTATTCAACATACATTAACATTTTTATAATAGAGTCGTTACTTAATTTTCTGAAGACAGGTGCATCTCTGCTCTAGTATTCTTCATTTCTGCTGAATAAGTAGCAAAGTTCACTTGTATAGAAGTTTAATGAAACAGTATTTCCAGTTCAATAATTCAAAGAGCAATAAATATTCTTTCACGACGCATAATGAACATCTTTGTTACTTAAAAAAAAAAGTAACAGCAGTGACTTCACATTTTGTAACTTTAAGGGTCTTCTTTTAACCACATTTCCAACCAACATAACTTTATGCACCTTTCACTTTACCAATATATGAATTCCTTAAATACACGAACATAACTATGAGGGAAAATGCATGAACAAACAACTGTACAAAGTAATCAAATGTGCATAAAATATTTTTATTACACATTTTTATCTATAGCAATAGGAATTCTATTGTATAAAAATGTGAAAAGAATTTTAAAAATAGATGATTTACCTGAAATAAAATGGAACTGCATAAAAATATACTACTCATTAGAATCAAAGTAATCTACTCTACTTCCAGAAGTGAAGGTTCCCTTCTCAAGAATATTTATTAATCTCTGAGTTGTCTTGTCAACAGGAACAAGTGAATCAGTAGTTTTCATAGAAACAAACAAATCTTTCACTTCTTGGTGCTTTACATGTGAAATAAGTTCTGTTATCATTCCAGTGTTGACAGGACCAGGAGAGTAACTCAGCACAGTCAGAGAACTGTTCTCTTCAGCAAGAACTCTGAAGAACATTTCTCTGCATGCTTTACCCATACAATAATAAGACAGAGACTTCATTGGCTTCACAGCACATAGGGATGTAATGTTAAGGACAACTCGTTTGGAGACAGATTGCTCAGGAAAAACAGATAAAAACTCTGAATTGAGGCATATGACAGAAAACAGATTAAGGGAAAAGTAATCTTCCAACTTTTCCATGCTAGTGATCTTTGAAGCTTCTTCTTGGACATCACCCAAACTACCTGCATTATGAACAATCATAGCTAACTGAAAATCTTCTGGTTTAGCCTTCAAAACTGAGAGAGTATTTTGAATAAGTTCTTTAAATTGTCCTGGCTTTGGCTTAGAAAGATCACCGGGATGTATTTGCACAGATATCTCATCATTTGCATTTTCTACTAGACTTTTGGTTTCAACAAGATTTGGTTCTGACCTTGCTAGCAAAATCAAAATTGAATCCTTACCAAGTCTACGACCAAAATCAATTGCTAAATTACGGCCTATACCTTGACTAGCACCAGTTATTAAGCAAAAGGAGCGCTGGCCCCAAAAAGCCTTATTGCATATATCACCCATATTCTATTACGATTATACAAAGGTAACGATTTATTGCTCTTCAGGCAGCTCTTCTTCAGCTAACTTCTCTGATAACTGATCTGCTTTAAGGAGCTCCACAAGCTCACCCAATGTTAAAGCCTGTTTTTCAGGAGCAATATGCCTTAACAAAGCATGTGAATTAGCAACTGGAGTGTCCAATTCAAAGTCCTCTTGATTTCTACAAAATGGTGTACCCTCGGCAAGTAACCTCAGCATACATGATTTGTGAGTTTCTTCAAGCGACTGCACAAGGTCTTTCTTTGACTGTCGTTCCTTCAGCTTGGCTAATTTCTGTTCTGTAAAAGAAAATATACATATTCAAGATCTGAAACACTGGAATCTTAACTAGCTTATAATATAACGCACCATGCACACACACATTAAATCTGAAAACACTTTCTCTAAGTAGGAAATTGTATAAGAGTAATTCCTTCTATCAATGAGCTACCTACTCCTATCCAAACATTGAACATCTTTATATCCTCTACACCAATGGTTCTCAAACTATAGTATAAGAGATGCTTTTCTTCTTCATCATGCTGGTAACTGGGTCAATCTCTCGATAGTTTCATAGGGGAGGATTCTCCAGACTCCTTCAACCTGGTACCTTTTACTTATGCAAGTTCTGATAATTCTTCTTTCAGTTTTGAGGAGCTAATTAGTTCTCCTTTCATTTTTAAACTGGACCAAAGTTTCGCAAAGAGTAAGTGGCTTCGGCCAAAGTTATAGTTTTGTAGTGTTGAATCTTGGTGTATACTGACGAGCATTTTTTGTTATAAGTTAGGTTAGAAATTGTGTTTTTTTTCATTTTGTTGGTTCTATTTATCCATAAGCAAATTATCACGAAATAATTTATTCTATTTTACCACCTATTCAATACAAGCCACGTGCTATGTGGGTGAAATTTACATAATAACTATGTACACTTCTTAGGAACATGGGAAATAAATTTAAATTATGAAATTTATGAATTTAAAAAATGAGTTCAGAAACTATTTATTCTCAATACTCTCAGTTTGTAATACGCATTTTTCTATATTATCATTGCAGCATGTTAACTTAAGATGTTTTTAAACTGTAACATATTTTCAGTGTATTCCTTGTATGAATGGTTAATGATTCTGACTTTTGACCTTAAGGTTACTACAGGCTGATGATGCCCTTAACAACGGGCAAAACATGTTCCTAAGAAGTGTACACAGTATTATGTAAATTTCACCCACGTAGCACGTGGCTAGTATTGAATAGGTGGTACAATAGAATAAATTATTTTGGACTCAAAATTACAGATGCAGAAAACAAGAATAAAATTGTAGGACTATGTTCATTTTTTGATCATTTATGATGACTTCATTTATGTCAGGGCAATTCATTGGCATGATCTCAGTTTTCTTCAAAGATATTCGTAATACTATTTTTAATGCGATTTTCTGGAGACTGGTGATCTGAGCACGGACTTCAATGTCAAGAGCTAAAACATTTGCAAACCCTAGGCAGTTTGTCCTTATTGAGGGTTTTGCTCCAGTTTTGATTTTAGGTGGGTTTCCTTTTTGTCTAATTTTCATGATGTAATCTAGAGCCACACTGAAAAGCAGTGGGGATAATCCATCACCTTGTCTAAGGACTGTATTTATTCTAAAAGCATTTGACATTTCTCCCCTGAACTCTACCTTTGAAATTGTGTTGGTTAAAGTTAGTTCAATAATATTTGTTAATTTAGGATGAAGGCCATATGATCTGAGGATTTTTAAAAGAGTGGGTCTGTGTATACTATCATAAGCCTTTTTGAAATCTTCTTTCTTCTGTGGTGTTCAATCCAAAGATTGGTTTGTAGCGGCTTCCCATGAACTCCGGTCTGTGGCTAGTTTCTTCTAGTCCAAGTAATTATCACAACTCTTGTCATGAATGATTTGTTTTATATATCCTATGGATGAAATAAACAGTTGTTTATTTCTGTATTTTTAATATTCCATTATTAGTTTCAGGCTGAGAATTTGGTCTGGGCAACTTCCGTATGCATTCATGGATAGTTACATGGGCCGTGAAAGTCTAAATGATAACTTCCGTATGGTCGAAATCCTCCTTGGTATTCTGTAAGTTGTGGTTCTAGAATGTTTTCTTTTCCTATTGTAAATTATGCAGGAGAAAATTTTGTAAGTGTAGTACAAAAGGGTCATTCCTCTGTAATTGTCCGGATTAGTTTTATCTCCGCTTTCGAATAATGGATAGGTAACGCCTGAGGTCCGATGTTCTGGGATTTTCTCTGTGATCCACATTTTGACTAGATGCTAATGTAGATTTATGATTGCTGGTTTCCCTGCGTTTTTCCAGATTTCTGCAAAGATTAGGTCTTCACCACATGCCTTATAATTTTTTTAGTTCCTTAATTGCAAATTCTACCTCACTGATAGCTGGAGGATCTATTAGGTCTGGGGTAGTTAAAATGGATGCAACAGTATTTACTTCCAAAGTTTCCAGTGGGACATCACTAGAGCTTCGATTTCCACGTAATATCAAATCTCAAAATATGCATGCATTCATGCACTATCATATAGCAAAATATGCACAATAAAGTGGAAAATATGCACTATCAAAATTCAGTTCAACATGGTTACATTTTCAGTTCCTAACAACTAATTTCTCCAAATTGTCTTGACTTAAGCTCATCCGTTTATCTGTCAGTACATTCCTATAAACAGAAAAAAATGATCTTTCTACGTCACAAGAAGTAACAGGTGCATATGGTATTTAAATGGAGACATTTGGGACAAGGTGACATCAAATTTTAAATCTTTTGCATTTTCACCACACGAAATGTCTTTTATAAGCTTGACGATTTCAAAATCAGGATTTGAACGGATCACTTTATTCAGCTTACCTGTAGCTGCTGCAGCTACGTCTCCCTGCGATGATTGCAGATACGTTTGAATGTCTTCAATAACAGCTAAATATTCAACAAGGGGTAGACCTGTAGCTTCCAACTTTGTTATCGCAGCAGGCAATTTGCTAAAATTGAGAAATTAGTAGCACTCTCGAAAGGCCTATTCTAAAATTTGTAATTCATTGGCGGTTTTCCATCACGTGTGACATACATTTCACCTGGCACGTGTCTTACCTCAACCTGGATTCTCAAGTTTTTCAACCCCCACTTAACTATTCGTGGTAATGGTGACTCTACAAAGACAGACTGTCAATTCTGAATTTTTAACACAGTGATTTCATCCTGTTTTTTAATTATATCACACTGCAAAATTTTTACACTAAGAGTTCCACAACCTCACTATAAACCCTTATTGTTCATTTGCATCTTATCTCATTTGTTTTTATTCTTTTCCTCATAGGTTATACACACTTTTTTAGCTTCAATTATTATAAAAATGTTAACTTTTTTCACTGAAGATGTCTCAAACGAGTTGATTATTACTCCATCTAATGATGGAAATGTGTATATATTTGAATTGTTTTTATTTCTGTCATATTCTCTTTTGTTTTTCATTTGTTCCTTCATTATGTTTTTAACACATTTTTAGCTTCTATTATGCAAAAAACTAACCTCCCTTTTTTTTACTGAAGATGGCTTGAACGAGTCGAAACATGTTTGACTTATTGCTCCATCTAAGGATGGATTTATGTTATGTATTGAATAGGTCGACACATATTTTCCTTTGTAAAGTGAAAACCGTCAATATGGAATGATTCTAACATTTTGTAATTAGCTAAGAGAGCAATATCATCCGCAAAAGTGGATACTGTGCACCTGAATACCATTAAAATTCAACCCTTTAGTGTGCTCTTTCATTTCTCTAACTGCATTTTCTATAAACAGGTTAAAGGGATACAGTGACAGTGGACAGCCTTGTCGCACTCTTCAATTTTTTTCCTCTCCTTGTAGTACCATTAATATGAACTTCCGTGGTTTGGGCTTTATATAGATTCAGAATAAGGCGCCTGTCTTTCCAGTCAAGTCCCACATTCCTCATTACTTGAAAAAGCAATTTCAACATTATCAAAGACTTTTTCCAAGTCAGTGAATGCTACGTAAGTTTTGCTGTTGACTTATCCTTCTTTCCAGAATTTGACATACAGTAACGTTAATATATCCTCCCTAGTTCCTTTCTGTGTTCTAAAGCCATATTGATCATTATCCAATTGTTGTTCTACTTTCCTTCTAATTCTGTCTTTAATGATAAGTAAAATTTTAGAAATGTGAAAAAGGATCGCTAATGTTCTACAACTCAAACAATCGCATGCATTTTCTTTTTTGGGAAGTGTAATTGTTCTACTTTTAATAAAATCAGTTAAGTTTCCTTGTTCGTAGCATTCAGTAATCACTTCAAACAGACCATTTTTCATGGTATCATTACAGGTTTTCAAGAGTTCTGCTGGAATGGCATCCACACCTGTGGCTTTGTTCTGTTTAAGTTTAGAGAGTGCTGCATCGAACTCTGCTGTAGTGATGGACAGTCCTCTGTCTACTTCTCGAACTGATTCCAGATCCTCCAAATATTCTTCAACATCGACAATATCTTCTCCATCATAAAAGTCTTCACGGTATTCTTTCCATTGGTCACTAACATTTTTGATTTGAAAGAGCAGTTTCCCATCTTTTTTTTTAACCACATTGCTTTTAGTTCTTTTCATGTACATCCCAGAGATTTTATCTTAAAGTATGGAAACGGGTACAAAGAAATATCTTCAGAGATCACGATCCTCAGGATTGAGGGACCGATATAGAAGAACATGCTTTTATCACAATACCCCTTCTTCAAATAATTTTCAATTTCTCCACTTCTTTCATCCAGTTGTCTTTGGCTAGTCAGCATTTCATTTTTATCAAGTTTTTTAATTCTTTGTTTCGTTCAAATTTTATTTTCCTTATTCTTTTCCTTTCTTCAATGAGCTCTAGAATTTCTGATGTTATCCATGGTTTCCTTGGTTCTAATTTTGCTCTACCGAGGAGTTCTGTGGCAGCTATCTCTAAGCTACTTTTTTTATCATCCCATCCCAAATTAAATTTCTTCAGCTTGGTAGCATTCTTGAATGTTTGTAATACACTAGAATCTTGAAGTTTATATAAGCACCACTTCTTCTGTCTGAGTGTTTGGAACTTCTTGAATGTGACATCACATTTAGCTGCAACAAGAATGTGATCACTGTCGATTTCAGTACCTGGATAACTATGACTGGATTTCACTTGATTTCTGTACCTCTGTTTAACCACTATATAGTCAATATGGCATCTTCTTGTATCTCCAAGGTCCTTTCAATATAACGTCTTCGTTTGGGAACCTCAAAACCTGTGCTCGACATAATCGCGTACTGCTTACAAAATTCTAAGTCTTCTGCCTCTTGAATTTGTCTGCCTCTTGAATTTGTTTCTCCCAGACCAAATTTACCACTGTATTGAACATTTCCATTTCAACCTACAAAAGCATTAAAATTCTCCATCACAATCACATTGGCATTCTTGTCCACAATTTCAAATAGTTGCCACTATGAATTATTCTCAAGTCCTCAGATCTGAAGTCACCATTAATGGCCCATCTTGTCTCACACACACCTAGAACATCTAAACTGTTCTTCACCACTGAATATTTTAGTTCCTCCAATCTTCCCAGTTTGAGCAATGATTTAACATTCCACGTGCCAATAAAAAATGTATGTTTTCCTTGCGAGGACTTCGCGGGATGACAACCGCAAGAGGCCTCGCTATTATTCCCGCTCCTGCCGGATCTTGGCTTCCGATTTTCATGATCAGTAGAATAAACTCTATCATCAGAACTCAGCATGGCTACTATACATGGGATATCCTTACGATCTTTAATGTAGTAGTTTCCCATTGCATTCTACATCCTTATGCCATTGACCTACAGGTTCTTCAGTCTTTAGGGACAGTTTCCCATCTCAAGGGTAAGAGATTGCCCTGAACCTTCACCTGCTCATCCGCCCTCCTAAGAAGCCAAGGAGGAGGACTCCTTATCTCGGGAGTCACTTGGCTTTCCTTTTTAGTCGCCTTCTACAACTGGCAGAGGTTACCGTTGGTGAATTCTAATCTGCAATCCACACGGACAAAGGGCCACGAAGGGTGTTAAAATGAAAGACTCCCTAGGCCTCGAATGCTCTAATACTTGTAAAATGCTCTAATACCTTCGGGGTCGGAAAAGAACAAGAGCTGTCCGGTCGGACAGGATAGATGAAAGTGAGAAGTCTGGCACGAGTAAGTGGAAGCAATGCCAGGACTCCACCCACTACCCTGAGGATATAAAATGGGGTCGGGTCAAAACTGGCTATATGATAACCAGGAGCTGGCCCCGGGCCTCTTATATAAATGAATTACTCACAAAAGGCAAGAACCCAACACAGAAATAGTTTTAACATAGATTGGGGTATATTTCTATAATATTGGCTGATGCAGAAATACGATGAGCAAAACACAAACCAAAGGATACATCTATATATATAAAATAAGAGGTTTGTCTGTACATTGCTCAGAATTTGAAAAGAATGGTATTTCTGTATCGATCATGACCACAGTAACATGAAAATGCAGTTTTTACTTTTCTGCAATTTCTGTCTGTCTGTATGTATGTATATACACGCATCACGAGGAAACAGCTGAAGAGAATTTAATAAAAATCGGTATGTAAAGTCGGGGGGTGAGCTGCTACAATCTAGGCTATAAATTATTTTATTCACGCTGAGTGAAATGGTAGTTTAGGGGAAGGCCTAAAATTCAATTCTCAAATATTTATATTATTAGTGGTCATATCGATAAATACTACATAACTATAGTTATACAGAATTTAATTTCTGATCATTTACGTCTTATGCATTTTTACCGTACCGGCTATGATAACACAGATATTCATGAAACTGGATTTTTGTTGCTAAGTCCATATCAACCGAGCCCCGACAAAATGGGTAAACAGAATTTAATGAAAATCGGTATATACAGTTGGGTAAAAAGAAACTACAGTTTAAGCTATAAACAATGTTATTCACCCTGGGTGAAATGGTAGTTTAGAGGAAGGCACCTAAAATTTAATTTTTAAATACCTATGTTCTTTGTCCTATGGAAAAGTACTACATAAAAGTTATAGAGAATACAATTTCTGATCATTCATATTTTATTCAGTTTTACCGTACCGACTATGCAAGAGTAGTATTTCAGAACTGGAAGATAGTTAATAATGTGAAGGCCTACAATATCGAAAGCGCGAAACATTGATCAACAATAACATTACACTGGCCGTTGTTTGTTGTAATGTTCTTTGCCTCTTATGCTGACATTCAACTCCGATAGATGGAATTACTGCTGCGTACCGAGTATAACAGCCTAACTGAATATTGGCGGGAAATAGCTGAGGAGTTAGATAACTTTCTTCTTTAGCATGCTATTCCTCTGGTTCATACATTTTCTGATACTGCTGGTATGTAACACACTGGTTCATCATAGTACGCCAGCTATTCGATACCTATTCTGACGCGCTGTTTTGAATGAGCAGTGTGCGCACGTAAGTCAGAGGCTCAGTTAGTAGTAGTAGTAGTAGTAGTAGTAGTAGTAGTAGTATGACCCCCCCATGGCACTACAGCCCTTGAAGAGCCTTGGCCTATCAAGCGACCGCTGCTCAGCCGGAAGGCCTGCAGATGACGAGGTGTCGTGTGGTCAGCACGACTAATCCTCTTGGCCGTTATTCTTGGCTTTCTTGACCAGGGCCGCTATCTCACCGTCAGATAGGCTGAGTGGACCTCGAACCAGCCCTCAGGTCGAAGTAAAAATCCCTGACCTGGCCGGGAATCGAACCCGGGACCTCCGGGTAAGAAGCAGGCATGCTACCCCTACACCACGGGGCCGGCCAGTAGTAGTATGAACTGGTCTAGAATTACAATTTAGGCCTATTCCAAATTATAGTACCACAATTAACTAACTCCAAATTTAACCCTGAAATGAGCCGTTTCTTAAGAAAAGCTTCTTCCTTTTCACTTTTATTAAATCTACATTAATTTTATTCCAAATTAGCAGCGAAGATGTGGTTTCTTCTCTGGCTTGGAGGATAAATTGCCTCCATGTCAGATAGTTCTTTCCCCCGCCAGTGTAGTGAATTGAGATTTTCCGACTCATCGGGTACTCCCAGGAAACAGATAAGTAAACGGGCATAGTTTTTGCCCTGGGACTATCCACTATTCGAATCCCCTCGCCGAAAAAAAGACGAACGATTGTTCACGGATCACGGATGTCTGCATTTTGGTCATTCCAGCTCTGTAGCTTTGGACTGTTAGTTCGGCAGCATAGTACTGTTCGTTAAAAGTGAGAAAATGTGTGGTTTTTCATTTGATCGAGTATTTCATATGAAAGCATTGCTTTGAATCGCGCCATTCTTACTAATGTCATTGTAATGACCCATGTTCATTTCAGTTGGGAAAACCACTAAGAGAGTCTTTCTGAGAATCTGTAAAGGCAGGCGGAGAGTGGGTGTCTGCCATTATAATGAAAACTCCCCAACCTGATTGTGACTGACGGTAGGCAAGCTGGCCTATTACAATGAAAATTCCCTAACCCAGTCTTCATATGAGAAAAGACGTTGGTGACTTCACCGTCGTGTTTCTAGGGCAACGTTAAGAGCTATGCAACTTAATACAATCTTGCTCACAACGTTTACACTACCTAACCTAGAATTCTGTAAAATATTTAGAATTCCGTAGCGAAGCACGGGTACATCAGCTAGTAAAATATATAAATGTTACTTACATACATATTCATGGAGGATAGCATTTTCATTAACATGTATAGAAGCCTTTTACTTCCACAGAAACCATCATAAGGACTTCCTCACTTAATTCCCTTTTGTACGGGTACCGGTACATAGAGAGGCGATATTCATATATTCAGACATTACAGCAAAAGGTGTGTTGTATTTATTTCAAAACATTCCTCTCGTGAAGAAGGAAAATAATATATCTCCGAAAGTCAGAACACGACTGTCCGTGGGAAAAAAAAAAAAAAACAGACACACAAACTCTCTTCCTTTTCAAAGCATCACCACCAACAATCCCCACAGAGTAACTCCTGAAGGAAGTTTTAAAGATGAAAAAAGGAAGCACATCAGCCAAAAAAATTTATTACAACCACCAAAGAGGTAACATGGAGAAAGGGCAAGGGGCATTGCCATAGCTACACAGAAAATAAACACTGTCAAAGACAACACGATAAACATAAATATCAGATCCCAAAATATAAAAATAAAAACTGCTAAACCAGCCAGGAATAGAGATAAAGCAATCAAATAGACAAACATATCAGAAAAAACAGAAAGTAACATACATAAGGTATCCAAAAAATAACACAAACCTGACATTCATACAACGCATTCATACAAGTACACATCGAGACCAGATGCATAAGGCATAAGATTCAAGACACACCTGGATGAAACTGCAGTAGCATGAGATAAGTGACTCAAAGGTCCACGAGCTCTATCTGAGAATCCAGATCCAAATATCAGGGCAGCCGCAATACAAGGCAAAGCTCACCTAATCATAGCAAGAGTCTAACCACAAATACGCAATGGGATGTATTCATATCGCTTCATGGTAGCGAACAGGTATTTTTCTTAAGTAGCGTATTAAATGCAAGTCGTCATATGAGCTCAACCAAAACGTCGCAGAGGAGAGAAGAATGGTCTCAAATGCAAATACATCGTAATCAAACAGCACTACACACACATATATCTCTGGTAAAATATGAAAAGGGAACAGTGAATATAAGTTCTCCACAATCAAAACAGGGAACTTAGAACAAAACCGGGAACACACGAACGCTAGCTTAGCATAGCTATGGCAACCCAAAGGAAGTAGAGAAATAAATAAATACCTGGAAAAAGGTCCATATGTATTAATCATGTACGTTAGCTCAAGGCTAACATCTATATGAAACAAAACACGTTTCAACGTTTCATAAGGCTTCCATTTTTCTTTCTTTCAAAGAGTAAAGCAAACAAAATAGGATTGAAAGAAATGCTTTGGAAAATCATAGCGGCATGAGGCACCATCTGTCTAACCGTGAAAGAGGTAGATGTCAAGTCAGAGAAAAGTTATCATTATCAAATAACAGACATATGAATTCTATTTCGGGGAATAGACTAACAAGCCCATTCTGGGAAATAAGCATAGAAAACAGTAGGTGCGGTACAAATATTCCTGCCACCCCTTGAAAAATGAGTTCTATTTTTGATGATCAGGCGAGGAGAACTCATTTTCTTTAAGAGTTATAACTTATTGTTAAGCGCGCGCACGTGACTATCACTAATCTGTAAACAAAGAATAACCTAAACAAGAAAGACAATGAATAAATCCAGGTAATTAAACTAATACACAAGAGCAATAAAAGATATGTAGGTTAAGGCGTCCATTCACACAGGCCCACACACAGTTTTAGAGATTTGTTGTGTATTCGGTTTAAACACATAATGGTGATTTTGTAAATCACGAAATACAAATACATTTTTTTTTGCTAGGGGCTTTATGTCGCATCGACACAGATAGGTCTTATGGCGACGATGGAATAGGAAAGGCCTAGGAATTGGAAGGAAGCGGCCATGGCCTTAATTAAGGTACAGCCCCAGCATTTGCCTGGTGTGAAAATGGGAAACCACGGAAAACCATCTTCAGGGCTGCCGATAGTGGGATTCGAACCTACTATCTCCCGGATGCAAGCTCACAGCCGCGCGCCTCTACGCGCACGGCCAACTCGCCCGGTACAAATACATTAAATCCCGTCTTTTCCATTCTCTTTTTATTTTTTTATTTTACAGATTTTGGTATACTCTTCAGATCCAGTCCCACTTTTTTTTAAAACCTGAAACAAAAGATATTGAGAGTACGGTCCTGTAATCGTTGGTCTATTCTAAAGATATTTATCAATAGGGGTATGAATAAGAGAAGATACTACATTAAAAACAAATGGATGAAGTTAAACATCACTGGCTCCTTGGATACTATCTTTGTAATAGGAAAACGTGATCCTTAGATGAAATCTGATTTGCGACATCTTCCAATCTGACATTCACTGGTCCAAGAAATTCGACAATCTTCTTTGGTTCTGACCACTTTTGAGAAAGTTCCCTGCTGACATAGTCAATAGCAGAACTGATGGGGAATCTTTTTACCAGAACAAGGTCTCCAACTCAGAACGGGACGGGTTTCCTTCCCTTGTTGTACCCCTGGGCCACCTTGTTCATTGCCTTGACAAGGTGTTCCGAAACAACTTTCCATTTTTCCTGGAGAGTCATGTGGCGAGAAGGAGTAGACAAATATATTCCACTGTAACATAAGCGGATCATTAGGTATTCTGCTCAAAAATAATTCAGCAGTAGTAAAACGGCAGGATTCATGAACGGCAGTATTGAAAGCTAAGCTAAAAAAACCTAAACAGGAATCCCAAAAAGTTTGGTTGTTGTGGTGAAAGGCTGACAGACACGCCTTAAGATTACGGTGGAATCTCTCAATTTGAGACAGCTGAGGGGGGTGTGGACTAAGGCGAACATGCTTTATGCCCCATGAGAAACACAAGTTCTGAAAATGGGCACAGGTAAAAAACAGGAGTTGTCCAAGACCAAGATTTTGGGGGGCTAAAAATAGCAAAGATATGATTAGATAGTAATTTAACCGTGACAGTAGAATTCATTTTATGAACAGAGAACAACCAGACAAATTTAGAAAAATCGTCAATGACGGATAGAATGCCGACATTCCCATTTTTAGATTTTACAAGAGGACCGAAGAAATCTATGAATAATTTCTCCCCAGGAGAGTTTGCAATGTCAGCGGAATGGAAACCAACTAGAGTGTTTTGGGCGGGTTTGCATTTTTGGCAAACGTCACAACTCCTAACGTATTCAAAGACATCCCTTTTAAGGTTAGGCTAGTAATAGTTTCAAGCAATCTTATGGAAAGTTTTCAGTTGTTCAAGGTGTGCACCCAGACAAGAATCATGATAATGTAAGATCATGGCCCTCAAAGCATGGGAAACAAATGTCTTACAAGACTTGTTCCGGGGGCACTTGTGATACAAAAGACCCTTTTTTTATCTCAAAGGATACCCATTTTTGATCATTATTGGCAATTCCTTCAATTATCTCCGCACATTCACGGTTGTTGTTTTGAAATTCAGTTAGTTCAGAAAAACTCAGAGGATACTTTTGAAGAACATTAACAGGAAAACTACCTTCAGGACTAGGGTCGGGTCTCTCCACACCCTCAAACATGTGCGACAGTCAGCCATCACATTATCTTTCCCCCTTACATGTACGACAGAAAATTTATAAGATGACAGCCGAAGAATCCAACAAGTTCTTCCTAACTTCTTCACATTTGCATTCATCCAGGATATCGCCTGATTGTCGGTGTGTACCCAGAAATGACTATGTTCGAGGTAAGAATGAAATTTCTCAACACCAAGTACAACGGCTAGACATTCTTTCTCATATGTGGAATAATTGATTTTAGATCCATGAAACATCTTGCTAAAATATGCAATAGGAGCCAAGGTGTCATTCTCTAATCTCTGGTTTAGCACCACTGAAACAACGTCGCTGGCATCGCATTCAAGAATGAAATCAGAACTGTGTAGCACGGGAACTTCGCAAAAGAGAGTCTTTAAGTTTGCAAAAGGTAAACAAAAAATAACAAACCCAACATTCATACAAGCACACTTAGAGACTAGATACATAAAGCAATATAAATACAGATTCAAGACACACCGCGACAAAACCGCAGAAGCATGAGATAAGTGACTCAAGGTCCATGAGCACAATCCGAGAGTCCAGATCCAAATATCAGGGCAGCCGCAATACAAGGCAAAGCTCACCTAATCATAGCAATAGTCTAACTACAAATACGCAATGGGACGTATTCATATCGCTTCATGGTAGCGAACAGGAATTTTTCCTAAGTAGCGTATTAAATACGTGTCGTCATATGAGCTCAACCAAAACGTCGCAGGAGGAGAGAAAAAGACATGGTCTCAAATGCAAATACATCGCAATCAAACAGCACCACACACACACAAATTAAAACGGGTTCGTGCTACCTTTTCATCCCTGCGTAGGAACAGATACGTAAATATATATCGCCAGTAAAATATGAAAAGGGAACAGTGAATGTAAGTTCTCCACAATCAAAACAAGAAACAAAGAACAAAAACGGGATCACAATGAACACTAGCTTAGCATAGCTGTGGCAACCCAAACGAAGTAGAGAAATAAATAAATACCTGGAAAAAGGTCCATATGTATTAATCAATCAATCATGTACGTTAGCTCAAGGCAGAGAGCCATGTATGTTAAATAGTGAATCTTTCTTCATATACCATTTATATTAAACGAAACACGTTTCATAATATAGTCAAACCATCTTGTTTACTACGGCTTCCAAAATAGGATCGAAAGAAATTCTTTGGAAAATCATAGCGGCATGAGGCGCCATCTAACCATGAAAGAGGTAGATGTCAAGTCAGAGAAAAGTTATCATTAGCAAATAACAGACATGTGAATTCTATATCAGGGAATAGACTAACAAGCCCATTCTGGGAAATAAGTATAGAAAACACTAGACGCGGTACAAGACTCTACTAAGGGCCCCGTGGTTGCCAACCCACGCTCCTAAGTTGAGAGGCCTGGGCCCTCTTTTAGTCGCCTCTTACGACAGGCAGGGGATACCATGGGTGTATTCTTCATCTGCGTCCCCCACCCACAGGGGGTGAAAAACACATACACTACAGTATTTCGAGTACAGTTCTGTACATACAGTAAACACTTGCATACAAGCAAAGCAATATCAACGGCTACTAATTTCAGATGAATACCAGCCATAAGAAGTAGCCTGCAAGATTGCTAACTGTGGTCACGACCGATATAAAATACAATTTTTTTAAATTCTGAGAAATGGTACAGTCCAAACTCTTATTTTATATACACTAGCAAACAAAAATTAGGATCACTTTAATTTAAGAACAAAAAATGTATTTATTTATCTTAAGCTTTGTTTTTTCTTCATTCCAACAACATATTTAAAATGAAGTTAACCAGTGCTCTGCATACTTCAGTATAAAGTTTTTTTTTAAATCCAAAAAGTTCTTAGATGCTGTAATTTATGAAAATCGCATTACCTTATATAAACACTGCATTACACATTGCATACCACTGAGTTTTCTTGATGACACTACACTTATCTTGCCTTAGTATCGGGTGTTACTACCTCCGGCGATGATTACTGCCTCCATCCTTCGCAGCATACTAGGCTAGGAGGTCCTGGACCATTTCCTGGGGGATGAGTGCCCACTCTGTCAGTAGTATTGCCCACAATTCATTGAGGGTGTCAACGTTGCGAAGCCAAACATTTCGGTCAGGCATATCTCACAGGTGTTCTGTGGGATTGAGGTCTGGATTGCAAGCTGGCCAGTCGAGGGTTCCTATCCTGACATCGCGTAGATATTTCATCAGGCAACGAGCAGCATGAGGGCATTCATTATCATGCATTGGGATGAAAATTTCACCAACTAAGGTAGCATAGGCAATTACATGCTCTATTAACACCTCTACAATGTCACTGTGTGCATGCAGAGCACCTCCATCATTGAAAATAATTTCCATTCGGGCCTCAAAGTTGATACAGGCCCATACCATAATGGAGCCACCCCCAAATGGTGTCCTTTTGAAAATGTTGCAAGGTGAAAATCGCTCCCTACGCCTTCTCCACACTCTCTCTCTACCATTAGGTGACCGGAAGCATAATCGTGACTCATCTGTGAAGAGTACCATTGCCCACTGCTCCACAGTCCAATTCCGATGTTGACAAGCAAACTGTAATCGAGGTGCCCTATGTTGGGGGGTAAACTGTGGACCAGTTGCAGGTCTTCTTGAGGTCAAATTGGCTTCTCGGCGAGTTTCCTACTGACTCGAGTCAATTTCTGGCATGGACAGCGGTAGTTTAGCATTCGCTCAAGACTTGGATGACCAGAAACCTGTTCCCTAGCAAATGTAGACCTCCAACGACCTGATGCAGGTTGTCTGTGATAGATACAAAGTTCACGAAATCGTCTTAGAACATTCTGGAAGCTTCCGTATAATGCACCGATAGCATTAATCGCATAACAAATGCTGCGTCCATCAACCACCAATGCCACTACTCTTGCAACGTCTTCTGGGCTAAGAGGCATCTTAACTTGTCAAACATGAAAGAGAAACTGAAGGAAAATGTTCATTTGTGATAGATATTGTGTCACACATTGATAATCCATCAACAGCTTCCGCCACAGTATCGTTAAACTTCTTTCTAAAGTGTTATTGCTAGTCAATGCAATAAAATTGAGTGCCTAGCACTTAGGGTGAAAAGTGGCTCCTTAAGTTTATGATCTCTTAAAAGTCATATTCTTCTCCAAAACTGCAGAATGTAAAAATTAATGTAATTAATGGAACAACATTCCCTCTAATACAGTAACTGATTACCGGGCGAGTTGGCCATGCGATTGGGGGCACGCGGCTGTGAACTTGCATCTGGGAGATAGTGAGATCGAATCCCACTGTTGGCAGCCCTGAAGAAGGTTTACCGTGGTTTCCCATTTTCACACCAGGCAAATGCTGGGGCTGTACCTTAACTAAGGATACGGCCGCTTCCTTCCAACTCCTAGGCCTTTCCTATCCCATCGTCGCCATAAGACCTATCTGTGTCGGTACGACGTAAAGAAAAAAAAAAGATCACAAAGCGATTCACTGAATTAATACTTTCTAAGTCAACAAAGAGAGCACAAAGTGATTCACTTTTTTTTTTGTCTGCCAGTGTATATGCCTTTGCTGGAGAGACCTAGTGTTTATAGTGCAATATGTCTTCTGGTATGCGCTAGAGCAATTTTGTTACTTTCATTGATTCTGACCCCTTAAAACTACCACCAGCCTGCTTGGCTTTCTTCTATGAGATCTCAATTTGGCTCTCTGGGTTGACACTATCCTAAAAAGTATATTCTGACAAGAATGTCCAAGGTTTGAAGAGTGAATCATTAGGCCTACAGTAGGTCAGAAAATTAAAAAAGGAAAAGGACAGCCTGAAATTGGTATATGCGCCTACAGATTTATTAATATAAAATCAAGTCACGATGGGTGAGAACGCAGACTGCTAATCTATTATTAATTTCAGGAAAAACAAATCCCCCTATCTGTCATATGAGGCCACTAAAAGCAGGACTGCCAGGTATTGTTTGTCTTCGGGCAGCCTCTAGGTGGAGGAAGGAAGAATTTATAATGCAATGAATGTATTGCTCCTCAGAACTGCATAGTTCATAAACTTGCTGCAAAATACTATGTTACATTCTTGTTCTACATTTCAAGACTTAAAATTGTTATCTTATTTACTTCTTCCTTAATAAGCACATCAACTGTTTTTTTTTTTTTTTGTTTTGCTAGGGGCTTTACGTCGCACCTACACAGATAGGTCTTATGGTGACGATGGGATAGGAAAGGCCTAGGAGTTGGAAGGAAGCGGCCGTGGCCTTAACCAAGTTACAGCCCCAGCATTTGCCTGGTGTGAAAATGGGAAACCACGGAAAACCATCTTCAGGGCTGCTGACAGTGGGATTCAAACCCATTATCTCCCGGATGCGTTTTTTTGGTATAGCTCCTTCATGCAGACAAAAATCAAGTAAGTACTTCAGATATGGTACTATATCCCAACCCACTGCCTTTGGTGTTAAGAGACATGCCTCTGAACACAGAGAAGTGGAACCTTCATCACAACATAATCCTCCTCGCTTAGCTTAGAAAAATGTTATCAGCAGCAGAGTCACTCTGATATTCAGTGCTGTTCGTTGTATTTGCTGTGTAGAGATTATGCTATAGTTACAGTGAAAGTAAGAATAGACTTACAGTATATTTGGAAGATACTTGCCTGCAAAACAGGCAATCAGCTATGTAACTGTCTGGTCGTGCCCTAAGTGTAGGAAATGGCACTGGAACTCCTCAAGCATCACCTACCCCCAGATTACGAATAACACCCATGGTATCCCCTGCCTGACAAAAGAGGTGAATAAAAGGGTCCCCAGGTGCTCTTAACTTGGTAGAATGGGTTTGTGATCACAGGGCTCTTAGCTGAGTCCTACCCTTGCTTCCACTTTGTCTCAGTGAAACAAAATGGAGGGGAAGAGGGGAAAGAAAACTGAAGGAGGGATACAGGCTGTTTTACAGTTTAGAGAAGGATGCAATAAACTGAATAGGAATGATCATTTAAAAGGATGTCCTAAAACATGTGGAGGAGAAGATAAGTGATGGAATGATCATAGCAAGGATTCAGTTTGAAGCAAGAACACGAGATCTGTTCCAACTACATGCTCCACAAACTGGCAATAAAGAAGAGGACATAGAACAATTCCTCGAAGAAATGCACAGAAGTCAAGGAAGTAATGATAATGGAAGACCTGAATGCACAAGTTATTCTGGGACCATATGGAGATGGCAACAAGAATCGAGAAGAGGATACGTTAACCCACCAGGGGTTGTGTACCAAGTGTAACGCCAGGAGTCGCATACAGTTGTTTCGACCAGAAATCAATAAAACACCAAACGTTTACTTAATACGCTATTTATTATTACAATAATATAATACTATTTAAACACAAACACTTTTTAACATAATAATTATAATAAATGAGATTGCCTTTAGTGATGAAATTGGAAATAAAAATTAAAGTTCAGTTTATGGAAAATACTTTTAAAATGATGTTTAATTTCATTTTACACACATCTATAGTAATTGCCACGTAAGGAAATACCCCAGAAAGTAAATATCGCCACCCGATGCTCTTCTTTTCTCTTTTTTTTAATGGCTGATCACTGCTGCCAACCTGCCTGGTTACATATTAAAATCATCAGACATAACCATAACAAACTAACCTCAATGTAAACACCGATAATGAATGTTTCCCTACCCTAGTAAATGATAAAAGATAAGATGAAATAAATCAAGATAATTATGAATATCTCCTCAATGAGGAATTAAGGAAATAAACACACTTTCTCACTTAAATTATCTGTCTTTATTTTGATATACAGTAGGCGTACTATAACCATATTCTTGAAAAGAGGGGAGTGTTAAACGATGCAATGTATTTAATAAGTCTTTGCAGTGTGATTTTCGAAAGTTCCAGACATCCAATGACTTCCCTTTCTTTTGCGCGAATATTTCCTTCTCTCTTCAATACCGGTAACCAGTAAGGAGAGAGATTATTGGGCATATTTTCAGCCTGCAGGCTGGTTATATCTTCAAGCTTATCAGGAAACATATAGGAATATTAATGTGCCAAGCTCCGTGAACGGAATTTAAGTCAGCTTTCAAGTTCACTGCGGATTTGAAAATAATAATGTTATAAGTTCTACTGCCAAAATTTCGTCCCGCAAGAGTTATTTCATGTACCGGTAGATCTAGACACGAGACTGACGTATTTGAGCACTTTCATCATTTCACACAAACTATGTTATTAAATGCATTATCCGAACATGCCACAATCCTACTTACCTGGTATTAGCCAAATAGATTTACAATCCCACAGAAAAAGAAAATATGCTTTAAATATTCTCGCAAATGTATCACTAGTGGCTTTAACGGCGATGCGGTGGCAACACGCACTTCACGCTAGAGCAGTGATTGAACGTTGCCAACATGCCAGATTAACGGTAAATGTAAGACGTCGTATCGGCAAGTAGGGTCCCTAAACTGTATGGTTACCGACACTGAAAAAGACCCAACAGCAAGAAAAGTAACCATAAATCAATATCTTAATATTACAGGGGAGAAAGGGTAAGGTTGCACCCTTAGGGTACGTCCTTACACGGAGAGGACTATAGATAATGCTCCTTCTCCCTCTACTCAACAATGAATGATAACAGTGCACTTCCTGCATTATAAATAAGTCTACGCCATGTGTCGCATATGGTTGAATGGAACAGAGACAGGTAACGTGAGGAGTCTTGTGCGAACGAAACAACTGGATAGCCAGCTTGTCACTCACTGAAGGAGTGAAGAGTGATAACAGTGGTCTGACAGAAATTTTGGACTAGTCCACTGAAAGGTACTGAGGAGTAGGAAGTACAGTAAACAGTGTTCGCAGAAGGAATGATCAAAATAAACAGAAATGGTTGAAACTACCAGATGCGATCCCTCACGGGTTAGTGGACTTTTAGAGGAACCAACTAATAATAGGAAACACATGGTTCAGGGAGAAAAATAGCCAGAAGATTACCAGGTATGGATGGGGAGCCAGAAGAACAAAAACGTTGATTGATTACATATTAGTGTAAAAAGCACATCAGAAAGGTCTTATGGATGTTACAGCTATGCCTTAGGAACCCTTTGGGGGTGACCATAGAGCAGTGATAGCAAAGTCGTAATTAGGTAAGGTCATAAAACTACCAGAAAAAGAGAAAGATTAGGGTCTGGAGATTTTTTTTTCTAGTGGCTTTACGTCACACCAACACAGATAGGTCTTATGGCGATGATGGGATAGGAAAGTCCTAGGAGTTGGAAGTGGCTGTGGCCTTAAGGTACAGCCCCAGCATTTGCCTGGTGTATAAATGGGAAACCACGGAAAACCATCGTCGGGGCTGCTGACAGTGGGATTCGAACCCACTATCTCCCGGATGCAAGCTCACAGCCGCGCGCCGCTATCCGCACGGCCAATTCGCCCGGTGGTCTGGAGATTGAAGGAAAAAGAGGTTCAGGCAGAATTTAGAAAAGAATTACAAAAACTAATAACAATGACAGATATTAGCCATGCTGAACAGGAATGGAATAATTTTAAGAATGCATTTGTATGGTGTGCATAGAAAAACCGTGTCGCAGAGCATCAGAAAAAGTAAGAGGGAATAGGAACGTTACTATCATCAAATGACGACTTACCCTTCCATTAAGAATGCTGGCTCCGTCAGTTGTATATGGATCTCAGAACTTCTCTAATTTTCAAATTTGAGAGAACTGTTCTATTTCTATAACTACAGATAACTGTACTACAATGCCCCTGAATCCGTATCACTGAAACTGAACTAATGCTACACAGTCTCCTATTGGCTATGATTTTTACTGGGAACTTGAGGTGCCATAATGAGAAGTTTTTGAAGATTTTAATAATTAATTAATGTTATTTGCTTTACGTCCCACTAACTACTCTTTTACAGTTTTCGGAGACGCCAAGGTGCCAGAATGTTGTCTTGCAGGAGTTCTTTTACATGCCAGTAAATGTACAGACACGAGGCTGACGAATTTGAGCACCTTCAAATATCACCGGACTGAGCCAGGATTGAACCTGCCAAGTTGGGGTCAGAAGGCCAGCACCTCAACCGTCTGAGCCACTCAGCCCGGCATTGAAGATTTTAGGAAGAGATTCAGCTTACCATCCTGTCTTAGAGATGAGATTGTAATGACAGTGCTGAAGAAATACTGTCAAGCCTTAAAAAACCATCTCAATCCCAATAATTGAGTACGATTTGCCACAGCTGTTATATAAATCTTTTGTCAGTGAACATACTAAATCTTTCGTTGGAAGGCAGATCTGTAAAAATTGTAAAATACTGTGCTGTGGGAACAAGAAGAGCCAAAGATTGATACCCAATTCAGTTACTGGTGATCTAACAAATCTTACTTGAATCTGTGAACGACAGCATATTAAGACAAAAGCATGGGAACACACCCACTTATTGGAGAAAGCTGTAAAGACTTGATTATAAGGCTCTGTTATGATCTGCACACCTTGCAGTATGGGTGGCCTATTCATCTGTATTAGACAACACTGTCTTGCAGGATGTGAAAGGAAAGGAAGGCCTATAGATCTTGCTTGGCGATTTGTATTGAAATGTCATTGCTCCGTGTTGGCATCTTGCTCTTAGATCGCGCTATGACAAAGAATAAGTTTTTAGCCTTTCACTCTTCATAATAAGTTACAACTGGCAAGATGAGACAAGCTGTAAAAGTAATTAGGCCTATGTCTGAACGAACATTCTACATGTAATCATCAAGATTTTCCTCAATAATGGTATAGATGAAGGTGAATTCTTCAAAGATAGGTACTCAGGAAAATGAGAAGAGGAATGTTAGTATCATCAAATGAGGACTTACCCCTCCATTAAGAAAGCTGGCTCCGTTAGTTGTATACAGGTCTCAGAACTTCTCTAAATATTTGATTTCTAAATTTGAGAGAACTGTTCTATAACTACAGATTACTATAAAGTCCCCGAACCCATATCATGAAACTGAAATAATGGGTAGACATACATACAATTACGCTACACAGTCTCCTATCGGTTATGGTTTTTACTGGGAGCTTAAGGTGCCATAATTAGCAAAGTTTTTGAAGATTTTAGGAAGAGATTCAACTTACCATCCTATCTTAAGGTGCGTCCACACCAAGATGTTTTCATTAACTTTGTTAATAAACATTTTTGGATGTTAATAAATGAAATAGCATGTTCATTAACTCTTCGAGCATGTCGATAAGTAACATTTCTTTAACTTTAATGAATGAAACTTTTCATTAACTTTTCGTGTTTTCGTTAACATTTCAGTTCGCACATGCACAACAACGCAATTTGACCACACAAATTTGTAGCGCGGAATACGGTGATTTCTTATTTCTTCTAAAAATTGACTATCAAATCGCAAACAAAATTTCTAATATACAGTACCTTTAAGTCTGTATGATATTCTTTTAGCTGTGTTATAATGTTGTTTCATTTCCAGCTTTGCTCCTCGCTGAATAACGCAACATCCCATAACCACTTGTATATCACCTAAATAATACTATCCTAACTACGTTAAATAAAGATTTTTTATTTTGTACCTTTACCAATTCCTTGATATTGTTGTATAAAGCTTCAAACACCTCAGACACAATAACTGAAATTGCTTATTTTGATACTCTAGTCAAATACCCCCCTGTGGGTGGGGGCGGTGGAATAACACCCACAGTATCCCCTGCCTGTTGTAAGATGCGACTAAAATGGGCCCCAGGGGCTATGAACATTGGAGCGTGGGTTGGCGACCACCGGGCCCTTAGCTGAGTCCTGGCATTGCTTCCACTTACTTGTGCCAGGCTCCTCACTTTCATCTATCCTATCCAACCTCCCTTGGTCAACTCTTGTTCTTTTCCGACCCCGATGGTATTACGTATGGTGGCCTAGGGAGTCTTTCATTTTCACGCCCTTCGTGGCCCTTGTCTTCCTTTGGTCGATACTTTCATTTTTCGAAGTGTTGGACCCCTTCCACTTTTTCTCGCTGATTAATTCCTACTTGCCTTTCCAGTATTTTTCTTTGCCACACTTCATGTCTTCACTTTTCTCTAATTATACTCACTAACATAATGAAAGCTGCAGCTGTATTTTCTTCTTCCTGACCCTATCAATTGTAACCTCACAAACAGCTATTTTGGTGTGGACACACTGTTGATGACGTTTATTAATGTGTTGAGCAATGTTTTCATTAACATTGTTCTGTTAATATTGTTGATTAACTTTGGTGTGAACTAACCACTAGAGATGAGACTGTAGTGAGTGGTGAAGAAATCCTGTCAAAACTTAAATCACCATCTCAATCCAAATAATTGAGTAGGGCCTACAATTTGCCTTAGCTGTTATATAACACTTCTGTCAGCGAGTATGCTGAATCCTATGGGGCTATCTTTGTTGGAAGGCAGATTTGTAAAATTGTAAAATACCGTACTATGCTGCAGGAACAAGAAGAGCAAAGAATTCAGTAAGATGCTCTACTAGGGTAATATTGTGTACAGAGCCATATAGGCCTATAGATACTGGGATAAAGCAACACTGACATTTAGGCTTCAATAAATGACAATTGGTAACTCATACACTACAGAAATGTGAAACACCTTGTACAGTTGGCCTTTCTGGAGAATATTACAAAAGTAATAAGAGGCTAAATAATATGCAGTTTCGAATGCGACATGGGTATGACATAGGGCTAATGTCTAACCAACCAACCTACCCAGCCAAGTTTCTTACATACATGAATACAGAATTAAAGTCATGCGCTCTGAGTATTTATACGGATATTCAGAATACAGGTGAAGTAATATCAACTTTCATTAGTGCTCCCTTAATATATACGCGGAAATCGGGTCGCCCTATTATAGTAAAACAGAATAATAAAGACTGCAGCAATATGGAAATGCATATTACCACAAGGATTAGTAATTGCTGTTTTAACTTCGCGGAACTGGGCATAATATAATAGTTTACCTAGACTCACAGCAGCTCCAGCTACGGTCCAACCGAAGATGAACTTCCACGTAGTAACACGAAGGGCAAACAGCCCTAACACTCCACCCTACGATATAGGGTGGCGCTTATCAAGCGAAGGACATTTAATGTTAGTTACTATATTTACGATATCGCCTCAGATACTGGTGCGAAATCCAATTCACTGAATAAAATATTAAAATCCAAACAAGAAAAAGAAAGAAAAAATGGTGAAAACCTATCTTCCAAAATGACCTCAAGAGGACGTTATTTTAAAAAGCGCTCCGAAAGGAGAAATCGAGTATACTAATTTGAGATTTACGCGCCTGTTATCACAAAAAAATGCACTCATATTATAAAAACATTTAAAATGTTCTATTGGTATCACAAATTCTACGGAAGCACAAATTATGAACTTAATACTTTATTTATATCGAGAATATTAACTGGCCACATGCTGGTAACGTTGGTAACACTACACTGAAAGTGTCATCTGAAGCTGTCTTGTCAATGTAAATTGTAAACAGATATCACAAAAGAAAACACTCCATCCAACACGAAAGACCGGTGTCATGTTCAAGTAAGCATAAAATCACCCGAATTCGCACTGCTTTTAGAAAAAGTAGCCAAAACGCTGCTAGTGTAACAAGTGCAAGTAACAGCTTTGATTACCTAACGTAGCCAAGTATTCAGCAGAATCTGGCAGACGATCGATTGGCTCGAAGTTGTCTTCGAACGTCGTTAACACTGACCGTCCTTTTGATTCTCTGTCGCTGTCGAGCCAAGGATTTCTATCACTTCTCTCCATGTTGCAACTTCTGCGCTTTTTTTTTTTTTTTTTTCTTTCTGTGCTATTATGATTCGCCAAAAGGAAATGTGGTGTACAGCATTCTCTGGTGGCAACTGTTGAAAGTAGAACGGGTCACCCGGTCCGGGTGGCATTCCAAAATTCAGATTTTTTGAAGTTTCGCAACTCCAGTCCGTACGTCGCAAAAACAAAAAAAAAGTTGTATTCATCTCTTATTGGGTAGGGGCGAAAAATACGACTATAACTTGTTCCACGTTTTGCAATTAGACGAGAAGGAAACTGATTGATACCCTAGTTTGTCTCCAGCGAAAATGTCGATAGTGCTGCTACCTACATGGCTTGTTGTGATCAACTCTTCAATAACATATTGCCACCTGTATGATTCTCGGCGGGGTCGGCACACTGGCGCGTTGTTTGTAATGTATCAGTGTTTGTCACTAAATGATCTTACACTACAGTTATATTCCAAGAAAAGTGTTATGCGCTGAACAAATTACCCAGCAAGATAATGGCAACGGAACTGATAAGGACCGCAAGTATTGTTTAAAAAAGTAATGACCTTGCATCTGTGTTTACATTCTATGTCCCTTATATTAAGAAATCATTCGAATACTCTACTGAAATGTTAGTGGGACATACAACTAATAATGTTAACAAATATGGAACTATAGTAAACTCAAACTTGAGAGTCCACATTGTTAAACAGTATCATAAATTTCAAAATCGAAAACTTGGGGGCCTGTAGCATAATGGCTGACGCGGTAGTATTAAAATCGAAGGCCGTGAGTTTCGAATCCAGTCAGTTTGTGTTACTGTAAGAGAATAATAATATTTTTCTTTACGTCCCAGTAACTACATTTTCAGTTTTCGAGACGCCGAAGTGCCGGAATTTAGACCCCCATTAATTATTTCCCGTTCCGTTAAATCTACTTACACGAGGCTGACGTATTTGAGTACCTTCAAATACCACCGAACTGAGCCAGGATCGAACCTGCCAAATTCGGATCAGAAGACCAGCGCCTCAACCGTCTGAGCCACTTAGCCCGGCGTAAGAAATTATTTCAGTGTATTATTGGCATAGGCATGAGCACCAGTCTAACTAATTTAATACGTGTGTGTATGTTTAGTCCTCAGCCCGAAGGCTGGTTGGATCCTCAACAGCTCCGCCATCAGCTGTCATAAATGGCCTAGGCATCACTGAAGAGGCGTACTAGGGAAATGAGGAGCATGGTACGGTAATTCTTCACGCATAAATATGTGAAAGAGACGTTAGGAAATTCTAAACACTTCTTCGTTGTTAGGAACATCGTAGTTCGCTCACATAACCCCAATACGTATTATATATATGTATATCTGTCTTCAGAGGTAAAGCAGAAAATTCAAAGTTCAGGAAAAGCGAGATAGCAGCATGAGATAAGCTTCCTTGTAGAGTTCGAGAAGATCGGCCGTACCGAATAAGAAGAAGTAGTATAGTCCTGACGCTCAACGCATACCCAAGCGGTATCTTCTGATCTCAAAACTTGGCCCACCCTGGTAATAATGAGGGTTGTCAGTCTGCCCGCCCTAGTGATAATGAGGGTTGACAGTCGGCTCCTTTCCTCTGGACACAAGAGGCACGTGTCGTTTAAAAGGCAAGTGAGCTTTGTCAAAAGCAAGGTTGTCATATTTTGCGTCGATTATTTAAACATGTTAACATTTAATTTATTCTAAAGTCAAAATATAAATATAAAAACTTGATAATGAACCACAGCACAAACCAATATCGCAGAATAATTTGTTTCGTGCTTAACCCGTGCGGTGGTCGCAGATGTCTAAAGAAAGAATAAAAGAAAGAAAGAAAGAAAGAAAGAAAGAAAGAGAGAAAGAAAAACAGGAAGAAGGCATTGGCAAATAAACTCGACAAAGACTAAACTTAAATTGATACCAAAGTAGGCCCATTAAAATATTAATTTTATGCTGCTAATATCAGTGTCTCGCTTTCAGTAAAGAAATGAAAAGTACAACAATTTTTTTACAATTTGTTTTATGTCGCACCGACACAGATAGGTATTATGGCGACTATGGGCTAGGAAAGGTCTAGGAGTGGGAAGGAAGTGCCCGTGGCCTTACCTGTAATTAAGGTACTTCCCCAGCATTTGCCTGGTGTGAAAATGGGAAACCACGGTGAACCATCTTCAGAGCTGCCGACAGTGGAGCTTGAACCCATTATCTCCCCGATGCAAGCTCACAGCTACGTGCTCCTAACCACACGGCCAACTCGCCTGGCAAAGGAAAAGTAAAATCACGAACTAAGGACTGGGATAATAATAATTATAATAATTGTCCGCCTCTGTGGTGTAGTGGTTAGTGTGATTAGCTGCCACCCCCGGAGGCCCGGGTTCGATTCGCGGCTCTGCCACGGAATTTGAAAAGTGGTATGAGGGCTGAAACGGGGTCCACTCAGCCTCGGGAGGTCAAGTGAGTAGAGGTGGGTTCGATTCCCACTTCAGCCATCATGGAAGTGGTTTTCCGTGTTTTCCCTCTTCTCCTCCAGGCAAATGCCGGTATGGTACCTAACTTAAGGCCACGGCCACTTCCTTCCCTCTTCCTTGCCTATCCTTTCCAATCTTCCCATCCCCCACCAAGACCCCTGTTCAGCATAGCAGGTGAGACCGCCTGGGCGAGGTACTGGTCATTTTCCCCGGTAGTATCTCCCGACCAAATGTCTCACGCTCCAGGACACTGCCCTTGAGGCGGTAGAGGTAGGATCCCTCTGAGTCAGAGCGAAAAACCAACCTTGGAGGGTAAGCAGATTAATAATAATAATAATAATAATAATAATAATAATAATAATAATAATAATAATAATAATAAATATCGGAGTATGTAGTTCGTACAAAACATAGCCAGCAAACTTAGCTACTTTTAAAACAAATACAGTATTTACCTTACCTCTATTCGTCGTCCTCGTCATTGTCTGCTAGGTGAATTACAAATCTATCTTGGTTGCTATCCGTGTCGTGTTTCATGTACTTCTCTTCTGTCTTAATGGTGCTTCGAACACAAGCAGACCACCTCTCAGGATCGATCGTTCCAGCTTTTCACGAAGAAGTTGACACACACTAGCACTCAAAGTTGGCGTAACATTATTTTCCCTAACATACGTCTTCAGTGAAACCAGATCATTTCTATGGGGTTTAAAATACAGTGATATGGAGGGAGTCTCATAACTTCGTGTCCACGTGAGGCTGCGATCTCCTCTACAGCGTACCTTTTACTGATATTGGCTGATTTGATTTCCTGCAACATAACTGCCTTGATGGGTGCAGGTTTTTGGCACGGGAATGTTATTGTACTCCATAAACGTAATAATGTCCTTAATATTAGTGTTCATGGAAGGAAACCTAATCAGCTGCCGCGAATGATAGCTTGAGTTGTCCATCACGATTACACATTTTCGGTGATGTGGTAGGTTCTCTAGAAGATGAGACCTAAACCAGTTTTCGAAAACTTGAGCTGTCATTTCGTCATGGCTATTAGCTTTGCAGTCTCCAATATTTTTAGCCGATAAATAAAGGCAATTCTTAACCCAGCCCTCACTGTCTCCAGCATGCAAAACCATAATACGCTTGCCTCGCGATGTTGGTGCTTTCAGTATGCAATTACAAGTTCCATCATCCCACCCTTTCTTCACAATGTCATGAGTATCGTACCAAGTTTCATCTAGATAGACAACTCTGCATCCCTCGGAACGCAACTTCCGGAGACGGTCTATGAATTTATATCGCCAAGCTACTATTCTAGCAGACCCATTACAATCTGTTTTTTCTTCAGAATACGGAAACAAATCCCAAGTTTTTTTCAACAGCTGTCGTAGAGTAGTTTTTTCATAAGGAAAGCCACACACATTTTTCAAATGTTTTAACAGTTCCTATACGGTTGGTGACTTACCGTTAGTAAAGAATGCATATACCTCGCGTCTCACCAAGTCACAGCAAAAATCATCAATTTTATTAAAGATACCCCTATTATTGCCACACTTTTTCGGAGTTGTAGGTCCCCTCTACTATTTTACTTACAGTTTTCCAGTTAAGTTTCAACATTTTAGCTGTCTCAGAAATATAACCCTTGCGAACGTTGTTCTTCATAACGTATTCGTATGCGTTACATACCAGCCGTTGACTTTGCTTACTTAAAGTTTTAGTCGCCTTTCTTTTCTCCGCGGAACGACTACTACCCGGCTGAGTATCACTCGCGGGCACGGAACCACTGCTGCTCGGCTGAATATCAATCGTGGGCACGGAACCACTGTTACCCGGCTGAGTATCACTCGCGGACACGGAACCACTGCTGCTCGGCTGAACATTACTCGCGGGCGCGGAACCACTGCTGCTCGGCTGAGTATCACTCGCGGACACGGAACCAGTACTACTCGGTCGAATATCACTGTTACAGGTGCTCGGTTGAGGATCGTTTGCCTGCACTGGCAGATTTAATTCAGGATTTTCTGATGCGATGATTTCCAGGTATGATTCCCACGGCCTCCACATTACTGCGTGAAGCGAAGTGAAAAAACACACTTCACAAATATTAATTAACGAAGCAAAGAAATAATCCAAAACTTTCAAACAGCGAACAAAGCAAGTGTGAATTGTCTGAGCTGAAAAGAGAGACTGACGTCTATTTAACAAGAGGTGCATTGGCAACAGAGCTGTGAGGATTTCTGAAGGGGAATGCGAACTTCCGTTTTAAAGCCCACTGCCGTCATAAATCACCCCTACTAGGCAAGTGAGTGGCCAGGGAGATCAAATGTTTACCGAACTCTTTGAATGCCGCTGGGTACACGTAGCCCGTCTCAGCTATAGTACTAGTAGCAATAGTAGTACTAGAAGAAGAAGAAGAGGAGGTCAAAATAATGGACCAAAACTCCTGTTCCTTAATGCTGCTTATCTTTCATGAAATCTTAATAAATCATAGATGTTGTTAAGTTATTTGCCCCCTCTGGCGCTTTGGCTGAATGGTTAGCGCTTCGTGGCCCTTCTTTATTTTTATATCTTCATTCTTCGGAGTGTTGGACCTCTTCCATTTCCTTTCTGATTAGTGTTAATAGTGAATGGTTGGCCAGTTGTACTTCCTCTTAAAACAATAATCACTACCACGGAATTTTCAGCGTACTGGCCTTCGGTTCAGAGGGCCCTGATAAGATTTCTGGCTGAGTCGGAGATTTTAGTCGCGTCTGTTAATTCCTGTAGATCGGGGGCTACGGGTTTGTGTTCATACTTATACGCATCTTTAAATATATACAACACATTACACGAAAAACAACTAGAAACACGCAATAGTGAATATATATCTCTCCACATATGATTGGTGTTAGGAAAGCCATCTCCCCCCAAAACTAGGCGAAGTCCATACAAAGTGTTGCCCCACGTAATTGAGAAAAGGCTAGAGAGAAGAGGAGAGAGTAGTTGTTAAATATTCCTCACAGAGGCTGGGTGGATCCTCAAACAAATTCTGCTTTTGATTTTTAAGACATAGCGCAAGGCACGGCTAACATAATGCTCGTCTGGAGGTTTGTAAAGGAGGCATTTCATATTTTAAAATGATTGTTCAATTATTTTAACAAAAATATTCCCAACTAGCAAATATACCCGCGTTTCGCTACGCTATTCTACATTGTAAACGGATTTATCCGTAAATTTCTGTAAAGGCAGTGAGTAACATTATATTAAATTGCATGCCTCATAGTGCTATCCGAGAAACAAAACAGGGAGGACACCATACGTAGTTTCCGATGTAATGGGGAAGTTTTGTTGATAATGGGAGGTGACATTTCCTACTGCCAATCACAATCGAGTTCGGGAGTTTCTACTATAACGGCAGGCTCACTTGGCAACTGCCATTCACAGTAGAGAAGGAGAGTTTTCATAATAAAGAAAGGCCCATTTTCCTAATACAAGTCACAAACGAGCTGGAGAGATTTGATAATAATCGAGAAATGCAGCGCTACCTAACATATCAATACTTGAGAAACAACAGTAAGTCATAGGACCGAAGTTGTAGATCTCTCCAATTGAACGGCGATTGTACTATCCGTTTCGTGACACGATTTACCGTTTAGACGCCAATTATACCGAAACGAAAGTCTACACGGTCATTAAAATTACATTCATATTTCGATAATTTCCGGCGCCAAAAGTTATACATTTGAACAGCTTGGAAATTTTCCTCAAAGAAAAGAGTTTTCAGGTTACGGGATTAGCACTCGCATACACACTGCACAGTCTAGCTTAAGCCAGCAAGGAGAACGGACGTGTCGTGTGGTGTGTGTCGGCTGAGTGGAGTGTGAAGGAGTGGGGGAGCGGTCGGATTAAGTGGAGTGTGAGGAGGAAGCTCCGAAGATGATCGGTATTGAGCAGTATAGGGTCACTACCGGGAGATGGCAGGGAAGAATGAAGAAGGGAACGAATATTAAAAAAAGAATGCAAGGTTAAGATGGAAGGGAATGAGGAGATGCTGTTAG
The DNA here is from genome assembly GCF_040414725.1 of Anabrus simplex. NCBI lineage: Eukaryota > Metazoa > Arthropoda > Insecta > Orthoptera > Tettigoniidae > Anabrus > Anabrus simplex. Next base: position 423,311,171 of record NC_090265.1, on the reverse strand, counting down.
CGGCAGTGGTGGTCACTATGCTGCTGGTTATTGGAGGAGTGGAGGTAAATCCAGGTCCACAGAGCAGTGGCAGTTTGAGCTGGAAGATATAGAAGTTATAAGGAAGGTGGTAAAGGAGGTAATGGAGGAGTTATGCCCATTTGAGCAGTTAAAGAAGATGCTACAGGAGCAAGCCCAGGGGCAAGAAAAGACGAGACAGTGGGTCCAGGAATACATGAAAGACACTAAGGAAAAGATGGAAGACAACGAAAGAGAACTGGTGTCACTAAGGGAGAAAATAAAACATAAGGAAGAGGAGGTGGCAACTTTGAAGAAAGAAATAGCAGTCTGCTGTCTGGATCGTAAGAATAAATCCATATTTATATACGCGGGGGGGCTAAAAGACGGAAACTAAAGTAGACATCATTTACAAAGTGGTAGATGTTATTCAACAGAAAATGAAAATTAACTTTAGCGAGGTAGATATAGACAATGTTGAGAGGGTAGGCAAGAGGGCGCAGACACATAAAAGTGTCACTGCTATCTTCATTGATGGCAGATATAATGACAAGGAATGCTGGTAATCTACGGAGTGAGATAATTGAGATTAACCCGCAACTGGTGACGTGGTGTCTGACAGACTCCTTGTAGGAGATACATATACACTCCTAAGCACACAATCGGAAGTGAGACTTTTGGTTTGCAGTACCTTTTTATCTCTCTGTCAACAAACGTTTCATCATTAGAGATTCGCCCTCAGTATTATCGGTCTCTCCTCAAAGTGTAGACAAGTTTCCAAGTGGCTTCGTAGACACCACGTCACCAGTTGTGTTACATTTTAATGTGTTGATTCTTAAGTTGTACGAAGTGAACTCATAGCTTTTTAATTTTTGTTCGTAATTCAACAATGGCAGACCGTGCTGGCCCATCTCGACCTGTAAGGCCTGAAGGTCCTGGGTTCGAAGATCAGGTAGCACAGTGGTTAGATACAGAATTTAGTGATGTTGAAAATGGTGTTGACAGTGACTTTGCTATTGAAAGTGATCATTGTACTGACTCGGAAGAAGAAGGCACAGGTAGTGAAGGTAAAGATCAAGAATGCACAGAACAGCATTATTACTATGGTAAAAAAAAAACGTTATAAATGGTCCGCTAAAGAACCTACTAGAAATGTACGCACCCCAAGTCACAACATAATTCGGTTATCTGCGTTACGTGCTCATGCCAGAATTGGCAATCAAATAGAACCTAAAACTGCCTGGGATTTTATATTTTCCAGGGAGATGGTGCAACTTATAGTTCAATAGACTAATGTCAAAATTCGGAATATGAGACAGAAATACAAACGCATGGATCGTTCCGAAATTGACGACACTGATGCCATGGAATTTGAAGCTCTTTTAGTTATACTTCTCTACACTGCTTCTTTCAAATCAAACAGTGAAGATATTTCTGCGATGTAAACCAGTTATCAAAAGTAATATTTCTGTTCATTTACGAAGTTTCACAAGATATGTATGGCATGTCTATTGATCACTTCTTAATTTGAACACTTAGGCCACTTTTGCTCCAAAGGGTTCAGAAAAAGATAGACCCTACATGTATTTTCTTAAGATTAGTGAAAACATGCAAACAAATATAATATGTGATTCGGGTGTGTATTGGACGAAAAAGAAATCAAATAAGACAAATTACAAATATTTGTAATATTTTTGAGTATTTTGAAAGTGCAAAAATTAGTGCATTGCAGGTATTTGTAGTTTCAGTGAATGTGTGATAAACTTAAGTTTTCTGAAATGATTATGTTTCAGTCTGTGTAGGAAAGTAGTTTTTGAGCCATTCGTATGCATATGAGGGACGATGATGCAATCTAAGTTGAAACCTAGATTTCTTCTTCATAAAGTAACATACACTTGGATTCAGAATTTTAAAATTTTTTTGATGCAATGGAGTTGGTAATAAAATGTGTTAAACCATTCGTCAAGATATGCCTTTTCAATATAAAATGAATAAACCTCGACTTAATGAAATGTGACTCCATTAAAAATGCTCAAATTATAGACGTCTCTCAGACACCATGTCACCAGTTATGTTCCTTCCGGAATACGTCACCAGTTGAGGGTTAAGAGAGAAGGGGGAAGAGAGGAGAATATGAATTTCAAAATTTTGGAGAAACATTTAGTGAGAGCAAAATTGCAGGGATTGAGGGCGTATATTAGGGGCCAGACACTGGTGGTGACATACGGGAATTGGACTCGAGAGTGGACAGTGACGCAACAGAAAGCATTATATGAGAGTTTGAAGCAAGAAGAATTTAGCAGTGCAAATGAGGAGGTGCATGTGGAAGAAAGACAGGTTTCAGAAAACAGTCGCGGAGAAGACGGTCTTGGTTTGGAAGATAGGGCAATAGGAAGTTATGTGCTGAGTGAATCTAGTATAGGGACAAGCTCCGTGGCAACTCCGTTCAGAATTCTTTTGGATAGACTTGATGAGACAATAAGTGTTAAAAGAGAAGCACGACGGAGTACAGCGTAGGGCAGAAATAGATAAAAGTGACATCTAGCAATAGGGGGAAGGGCTTTGAGGAAAGGAAGAAGCATGAGCTTAAAAGAACTGTGGAGAAAGAAAGACAATAAGGAGGAGTGTGTAGTAACGAGAAGTAGAAAGTTAAGTAAAGAGAGCCATGTAGTGTTAGTAAGGGAGGTAGATGTTATGTTAACTGATAACAGAGGTAGTGATGATTTGGCTGGCTGTTGACGTATTGTTATCTGGAAGAGGTAGAGTAGGTGGTGTAGCGGAGATAAGAGTGATTGATTTATGGATATGGTATGGTAATAATGGAAGGAGTAAGGTGGATGATAATTTGAAATGCGGAGTTGGTCTGGGTTTGTAATTATAAGAGGTTGAATGACGTGAAAAGAAAGGGTGAGATTGTAATTATAGTATTCTGGAGTGAAGGTCGCTTAGAGTGATTAGACGTGATGGTAGAATTTAAGTGTGGAAATTGACTAAATGTAGAGTTTGTTTGGGTTTGTAATTATGAGAGGGTGGTGATAAATGGAAGTGTGAGATTGTATTAGATGAAGGATAAGAGTTTGATTTGGATGGATACGAGACTGGAAGTTAAGTGTGAAATTTGATTGTGAGTATTTGAATTGAAGAGTAATTATTTGAGGAGATGAATGAAAAATTGAAATTTGGAGTTTGTATGGGTTTGTAATTATAAGAGGGTGATTAGCGTTAAATGAAAGTGTGAGATGGTGACTAAGAGGCTGATGGGGTGGAATGTAAATAACATGGGTGAGTGAAAAAGGCTGGTCAGATAGTATTATGCTAGAAAATGTGGTGGTATAAGTGAATATGGCGGTAGGTGGCAAAAGTGATGATATTGTTATTTGTGTGTATTCTTAAGGGGTTGATTTGGTGAGATGTGAGAAAATGTCGGAGTATGGTATGGTAATTATCGAAGGAGTAATAACTATTATATGATGGGTGGATCGTGGCAAGAGAGTAACTGTAATGAGGTACTTTGTCTGACTGATAAGAGAGGTAGTGATGATTTGGTTGGCTGTTGATGTATTGTTATCTGAAAGAGGTAGATTTGGTGGTGTAGTGGAGATAAGAGTGTTTGATTTATAGATAGGGTATGGCAATAATGGAAGGAGTAAGGTGGATGAGAATTTGAAATGTGGAGTTGGTCTGGGTTTCTAATTATAAAAGGTTGAATGACATGAAAAGGAAGGGTGAGATTGTAATTATGGTATTTTGGAGTGATTGGAAGTGATGGTAGAATTTAAGTGTGGAATTTTATTATGAGTAAGTTGATTTGAAGAGTGATAAGTTGATGAGATGGATGAGAATTTGAAAAGAGTTTGGTTTGGACGGATATGAGATTGGAATTTAAGTGTGGAAGTTGATGGTGAGTAATTTGAATTGAAAAGTAAAGGAAAAGAGTTTGATTTGGATGGATATGTGATTGGAATTTAAATGAGGAATTTGATTGCGAGTAATTTGAACTGAAGAGTAATAAGTTGAGGAGATGGATGAGAATTTGAAATGTGGAGTTTGTTTGGGTTTGTAATTATAAGAGGGTGATTAGCATTAAATGAACATGTGAGATTATGACTATATTTATTGAAATGTTTAGTGATACGAGAGGGATGAATACTAAGAGGAATTATATGGTGGAACGAGAAGAGTTTATTTTGGTGAGGTAGTCAAATTATGGCGTTTAGCAATTAAGAAGTAGTTCATATTAAAATGCTCAGTAAAGAGCTTGTGACACACAAACAAGACAGGTAAAATGAAATGTCGTATGGTTTTTAGTGCCGGGATGTCCCAGGACGGGTTCGGCTCGCCAGGTGCAGGTCTTTCTTTTTGACTCCTGTAGGCGACCTGCGCGTCGTGATGAGGATGAAAGGATGATGAAGACAACACATACACCCAGCCCCCGTGCCATTAGAATGAACCAATGAAGGTTAAAATCCCCGACCCGGCCGGAAATCGAACCCGGGACCCTCTGAACCGAAGGTCAGTACGCTGACCGTTCAGCCAACGAGTCGGACAACACGACAGGTGATGTAAGGCGAGAGCTAGGTAAGCAACTTGAGGAGGTCAGCAGGGAAGACAATGTACGATTTGAAATGTGCTATATGTGCTATATGTGCTATACTTATACCTCAGAAACTGAAGATGTTACAAACGTGAAAGTTCGTATTTTGAAGCTCCTTTAAAAATAAAGAAACACATATTTATTGTTTTCGGAAAGTCAACTTAAGGGAGAGAGGGGTGGAAAGAAGCGAAGAAGAAGCTGAATTATTTTTATGAGGATACTTATAACTCAAGAACTTGTAACCGTCCAGGCTTCTCCAGCCCTACTAATTTAATATAATATCATTTTACGCGATATCATTTGATATCAAGTTTATCCGCCATCGGAAATTATTCCTAATAACATATTTATTCAACGTCAATCATTTGTAATCAAGGCCTTTTGGAATCATATTATATATATGATAACATCGTTTTATTATTTAAATTATTATATTATGTAGGATAGGAATTCATTATTTTGTAAATACGGTCAATATGTTGAGACATAGTTGTTTTCATTTCATCTCATATTTGTGTATACGGAAAGTTATTCTTAAAGCTGAGATTTTGCGTGACTCATGGGTTTGGCGAAGGCAGTAAACAGCGACCCGCGCGCGAGGCTTGCAAGCTGGTCAGAGTACATCATCGCCACGCCTACTGGACTCGACAAGAAAGAAGAGAAGGGGAGATGATAATGCGATCTACGAATCAGATGTTTCGTTATATAGAGATCTGAGATGAAGCTGTTACCAAGAGTGGGTGAGCCCGGTGATATTATCAAGTGCGGAGCGAGATACTTACGTATACTCCATCACTACTACTTCTATTGTGAACATCTACTTTGAAGGACGTGATTTGATTTTTGAAGCAGTGTGTGGTCGCTCCGCGACATAGTTATTTTTGTACAATGTGTTGTCGCTTCGATACAGTACTTTGTACAATGTGTTGTCGCTTCGATACAGTACTTAGGTGCGGTAATGTTATCGGATCTGCGTGAGACGAAACAAGCTTACGGCTTGTGTTATTTTCAGTAAATCTTTTGGACGAAAAACTATGTTTAATTCAAGTCTACGGAATTTGGTACAAGTCTGTACCGTATAAATAGTATAGCTCAATTGGATTGAGATTTCTACTAATATTGAAAAATTCATATCTCTGAATTTTCTCCTCATACGATCAACGCTGATCAGTTTTTACAAGTATAGCGCCAATGTCTAATTTAAAGACTAGGCAATTAGGGAGTGTTAGTCCAGATAGCCCATACTACATCAGAGAAGGAAGGAAGGATGCCCATGGAGCAAATTCTACATCGAGAAGAAGATAACGAGTAACCTCGGAAACCAGATGACTTCAACGAAAGCTGCAATTGGTGAGCTTCAATTAGATAAAGCAAGCAACATTAAATTCAGTAAAGTAAAGTAAATTATAAATTCCTCCACGCTTTAAGGAACTTTTCCGATTCATCTCATTTTTTTGTATAATAAATTCATTTGTATTTTATATTGCATTAATTTTCTTTCTTAAGCGATACTTAATGGTTAATTATTTAAAATCCTACTCCTGTGATTTAAGTATAAGTCTCTATGTTAGTAAATATAAATTTTGGTTTACAGTTTTGTTTAAAACTGTAACCCTGGCGCCCAAACATCACATAGAGAAATGGGAAACCATGGAATGTTAATTGTTTCTATTTGCGTGGCAATTTGCGGGCAAGCCACAAATAGGTTATCTGATATTCATGTGTCCCAAGATAATAACTTTCATCTCCCCAAGTGTTTTGATGAGGGGTTGAAGAGTTACAAACTGAAGGTTACAGGTGTTAAAATTGGTATCTGGAATCTCCTTTAAAAATAAAGAAACACGCAGTTTTTGTTTTCTGAAAATCCACTTAAGGGTGTGAACAGAATTGAAAAAGCGTGTGAAATTTTAAAATGAGTGTATCTACAGTTTATATCAAAAACTTAACATGTTACAGACGTGAAACTTTGTATTTGGAAAGTCCTTTAAAATAGAGGAGCATATATTTTTCTTTTTCGGAAAAGCACTTGACGGGGGTGAAAAGAAGTTGAATTATTTTTTACAGGGCTATTCATATCTCAAAAACTTAAGATGTTACAGACGTGAAAATTGGTATTTGTTATCACCTTTAAAAATAAAGAAATATGTATTTTCTTTTACGGAAAATCCACTTAGGTAGGGGTGGGGGTAGGGGAAGGACTGATAAAGGGTTTGAATTATTTTTATGCGGTTACTTATATCTCAAAAACTGAAGATGTTACAGACGTAGAAATAAGTATTTGTAAAATAAACAATGGCTTTTTTTTCGACTTGAGAGAAGACTGTTTCTCACATGTACAGTTCTGTCACATGGTCATTTTAGCCCCAAAAGGCAATACCACAAACATGGTTTACGAAGAGTTTCTGGAGTAAATGAAAAATTTTCAGTGAGTTTTTATACTTTAGGGATTTTCAGATAATGTCTTAGTACACTACCGAGGAACGATTACTTTTATCATATTAAGAAATCTACGCGAGCGAAGCCGCGGGTAATTCCTAGTATGATTATGTACTAACACTTCGTAGTTCCCTTTCCTTTCGGTAGGTACCGTACGGTAGAATCAAATGAATTCAATTTGACATAATTTAATGTTTACCAGGGATGGATTTGCTAGTGGTAGTGTGTTTACTGTAATATACTGATAATGATAATTAACTTTATTCTGACTCACCTGGAATACAAGAGGAGATGAAGTAGACAGCGTTTTCGCCAAGGGTATTTCATCACCCAAGCAAGCAGTGAACCGCCAAACCACATCCTGCCCCAGAGCGGAACAAGTCGATGAATGGAAACTGCTTCGCGTGGATTGCGTGCCTCATAGACCCAGAGTAATCTGTTAATATTTTGTACCTGATTAATTAATTAATTTCGTGTGGCTATTTCTAGCTGGGTGCAGCCCTTGTAAGGCAGACCCTCCAATGAGGGTGGGCGGCATCTGCCATGTGTAGGTAACTGCGTGTTGTCGTGGTGGAGGATAGTGTTATGTGTGGTGTGTGAGTTGCAGGGATGTTGGGGACAGCACAGACACCCAGCCCCAGAGCCATTGGAATTAACCAATGAAGATTAAAATCCCCGACCCGGCCGGGAATCGAACCCGGGACCCTCTGAACCGAAGGTGAGTACGCTGACCATTCAGCCAACGAGTCGGACTTTGTACCTGATAGCAACTGTCGAATGGTGCGATTGGTAACTATCATCACTGTCTTCGTGATGTATAGGCCAAGCCCACCAGCTAATCGATTAGGGCGGCTAAACGAATGTTATGAGTTGTATTTGCGAATGTCATACATAGTGACTGAGAGCATTCTTTGAATACTTGTAGCTGTTGAAAGACAGACCTTTAGTTTTAAGCATATTGCATGCCTGTTCTCTATATTTTTCACTTCAGGATTGACGTAAACAGCTCTTATTGAGATAATGAGATCTCATAGTTTAGGTTAGGTAGGTACGTTGTTTTCACGTCGTGTGCAATGAAAATTCAAGGGACGTACGCTTTTCGCGGAATTTATTCCTTGAATTGTTATTGTATACAGTGACTCACATAATTATTTGGACACGTTAATTATAGCCTTACCGGGCGAGTTGGCCGTGCGGTTAGCGGCGCGCAGCTGTGAGCTTGCATCTGGGAGATAGTGGGTTCGAGTTCCACTGTAGGCAGCCCTGAAGATGGTTTTCTGTGGTTCCCCATTTTCACACCAGGCTGTACCTTAATTAAGCCCACAGACGCTTCCTTCCCACTCCTAGCCCTTTCCTATCCCATTGTCGCCATAAGACCTATCTGTGTCGGTGCGACGTAAAACCAATTGCAAAAAAAATATAGCCTTTGCTACACACTGGCCCTATGGTTCAGAGAAAATATTGTACACAGGTTCAGAGAAAATATTGTACACACAAACTACGGTAGTTTCTGAAAGAACCCAATCTGACAGATTCAACACGGCGTTGAAATGTGTACTTTCAGTAAACAGGACAGAACAAGTGACCCTGGAACCTCAGAACGCAGTTAACGTGCTTCAACAAAATTATTCGAACACAAGTCAGTTGCCATGCAGAGGTCGTGTGTAGAAGAACCACAGACAGTATGAACGTAAACATTCAGTGAGTTAGAGTACTGTGTACAACTTAAGAGAAAATGGCCCGCAGAGGAACAGCGGCAGCTAGTAAATTTTCCACCATGCCAAAGGTAAAAGTTTTCGACAAACTGCTGAAATGTTACAAATGAAGTAAAGTACAGTCACTGATATTATCACAAGATTTGGGGAGGAAGATAGAATTGAACATCTACCGCATACGGGACGTCCAAGAACTTTTTCTGTGAGAGAAGAGAATTATATCATCATAAAAAGAAAAAAAAAAAGAAAAAAAAAAGGAACCCAAGTTAAGTGCTCCAAAACTTGTTGCGGAGATTGCCGCAGACACTGGAAAGAAAGTGCTTCCCTAAACAATACGGAGAGTGCTCAGAAGAGGTAACTTTCACGGCCGTATTGCAAGAAGGATGCCCTTCATAAATTAAATAAATCGAAGAAAGAGAAGGCTGTTTGCCAAAGAGCATGTTAGAGAAGACAATGAGAGGTGGAATGACTTTATATTTGCTGATGAGAGTAGATTTAACATATTTCAGTCTGATGAGAGGATAACAGTTTGGCGGCGTCCTAATGCTGAACTTCAAGAGAAAAATCTGAAAGCAACTGTGAAGGATGGTGGTGGACATATAATAGTGTGGGGTGCATGTCGACGAATGGAGTTGGTGAATTGGTACTTATTGAGGGTAAAATTGACCACTTTCAATACCGTAGAATACTGAGGGACAACATGAAAAAGAATGCCGAAAATATGGGGATTGGAAACATTTTAAGTTTTATCAAACGACCCAAAGCATATGGCCTGGAATGTAAGGATATGGTTATTGTTTAATTCCCCAAGGGTGCTTGCTTCATCCTCCCCCTTAATCACCAGACTTGAATGTGACCGAGAACCTTTGGGACAAACTTGATAAAGAAATAAGGAAAACAACAATCACATCTAGAGAACAGCTGAAGAACCGACTTCAAGAAGAGGGGCAGAAGATATGTCCCGATTACACCTGGAAATTACTGGAGAGCATGCCAAGTCGACTCAGGGAAGTAATTAAAATGAAAGGAAAGACAACCAGTCGCTGAACCTTTAGGATCATGCGAATAATTTTGTGCAATATTGGTATTGATTTTATTTTGTTTTTTAATTATATTTTCATTGACAGTGTTCATTAGTTATACATTGACCACTTTGATAACTTTTAAGCCTACTTCTCCTAAAATTACCTAGACTTAACTTCGTTCGTAATCTGTTTACCCTCCAGGCTCGGTTTTCCCTCGGACTCAGCGAGGGATCCCACCTCTACCGCCTCAAGGGCAGTGTCCTGGAGCTTCAGACTCTGGGTCGGGGGATAAAACTGGGGAGAATGGCCAGTACCTCGCCCAGGCGGCCTCACCTGCTATGCTAAACAGGGGCCTTGTGGGGGGGGGATGGGAAGTTTGGAAGGAAGCAACCGTGGTCTTAAATTAGGTACCATCCCGGCATTTGCCTGGAGGAGAAGTGGAAAACCACGGAAAACTACTTCCAGGATGGCTGAGGAGAGAATCGAATCCCCCCCTCTACTCAGTTGACATCCCGAGGCTGAGTGGACCCCGTTCCAGCCCTCGTACCACTTTTCAAATTTCGTGGCAGAGCCGGGAATCAAACCCGGGCCTCCGGGGGTGACAGCTAATCACACTAACCACTACACCACAGAGGTGGACACCTAGACTTAACTTACGAGATATTAAACTATTACAGGTATTAATGATCTCACCTCTTACATTATTGGGTACATTGTTGGGTACATGATGGAGTAAATAAATCGTTATTCATTGACCACTTTGATCACATTTTAAGCCTACTTCTCCTAAAATTACCTAGACTTAACTTACGAGATATTAAACTATTACAGGTGTTAATGATCTCACCTCTTATATTAATACAACATTTATGAATATTTCTTAACTATAAGGCACAGTCGTGGCACAGTGGACGCTTAGTTTATATTCCTTACAGAAGTTTGTATTTAATTTATATCAGTGATTTATTATTACTGCAATCACTAATACAAAGGAAAATGTAATAAATCATGTCTGTCCGAATAATTATGTGAGTCACTGTAGCACGTTTTTATGGAAATATAACGTGTTGCGAATTTAAATAAATTGTCACAATGCCAAGAAATTGTATGCACGACGAAAATCCAACTGTATAAGTGACTATACACCAATATTCTCATTTTGTTCGAATGAGGGCAGGAGACATAAATGGAAGACGAAAATCCTAACCGAGAATGAAACTATTATGAGCTTCACTTTTTTTTTCCGAGTTGATGGTGAGTTCTACTTTTGAATTTCTCTTTCTTATAGGTATAGATTTATAGCAGTGTGTTTTATTGTTGATACACAAGATCTGAAAGTAACCCAGATGATTAGTAACCAAGCGAACCTACATTTTGTGTTATTTCTTGGATTAGGTAACGTTGAGAACGTGCGAAGTAAAAACAAAACCCAGTCTAAAATGTAGAACGAAATGCAGTTTATAAAACCCAAATTTCTGTTTCTGGTTTTGGCATTATTACACATACACTTTAAACAATTTAAATTAAACTATTGCTGGTAAACAATATTTAGGTTTAACAAGCAATGCAACTTTATTCCTTGAAGGATAGTGCCAGAAGTTCCAAGAAAAGAAACTCACGAAAGTTGCACTGTATTTATGATCATCTGGAGGTACGGTGGCAGCCTAATTATTATTTTGGTACGTTCGTTGTCTCCATATTTTTTTAAATGAATGCACACTAATTATCAATTGTTGGGTACATGGTGGAGTAAATCAATCGTTATGTATTGACCAGTTTGATCACATTTTGAGCCTACTTCTCCTAAAATTACCTAGACTTAACTTACGAGATATGAAACTATTACACGTCCTAATGATTTCACCAAAACCAAAAACCAAACCAAACCCCATGGCACTACAGCCCTTGAAGGGCCTTGGCCTACCAAGCGACCGCTGCTCAGCCCGGAGGCCTGCAGATTACGAGGTGTCGTGTGGTCAGCACGACGAATCCTCTCGGTCGTTATTCTTGGCTTTCTAGACCGGGGCCGCTATCTCACCGTCAGATAGCTCCTCAATTCTAATCACGTAGGCTGAGTGGACCTCGAACCAGCCCTCAGGTCCAAGTAAAAATCCCTGACCTGGCCGGGAATCGAACCCGGGGCCTCCGGGTGAGAGGCAGGCACGCTACCCCTACACCACGGGGCCGGCAATAATTTCACCCCTTATATTAATACAGCTCTTGGGAATATTTCTTAACTATAAGGCAGTCGTTTCATGTTCTTGTACTGCGCGGTTCGGACCGATGAAATTGTAGCTACAGTACGGTCCATGGGCGCCCTTATGACAGTTTGTAGTGGGGGGGGGGGGGGAGGGGGGCTAGACCTAGGGGTACTTAGTTTTTCATATTTTGGAAGATAAATGGCGACTTGTATTCTGCGGTAGAATAACCCACGGTATGCCCTGCCTATTGGTGGGGGACGGTACTACCGCTTCTACATAACACTGACTTTTAAATCATTTTCTTGAAAGGAAAACACCTGATTACACTAGATTTTTGCCTTTCCCTGAGAGCTAGGGGGGGGGGGGGGAGGAGGGCGCGGCTCCATCTTGCCCCCCGGGTATGGACGCCCTTGGTACGATCTGTACATGACGAAAGCAGTCCGACTCGTTGGCTGAATGTTCAGCGTACTGGTCATCAGTTCAGAGGGTCCCGGGTTCGATTCCTGACCGGGTCGGGTATTTTAATCTTCATTGCTTATTTCCAGTGGCCCGGAGGCTGGGTGTTCGTACTGTCCCCAACATCCCTGCAATTCACACACCACACATAACACATCCTCCACCACAATAACACGCAGTTACCTACACATGGCAGATACCGCCCACCCTCATCGGAGGGTCTGCCTTACAAGGGCTGGACTCGGCTAGAAATAGCCACACGAAATTATTATTATTATTATTATTATTATTATTATTATTATTATTATTATTATTATCACGAAGACAGTGCTATCATCCAACTAAAGTCATACTAAGATCCCTCTTCAAAAAATAGCAATGCAGTAAATTTTAAATTTAAACATGGCTCACTTCAGAGAATGAAACATTGATAGGGCATGGGAAGACAAAAATAAGCAAACGAACGATCCACTTGAGTAGCACATTGATCTATTATCATTACTATTACAAAACAAAAACAAAAATACATTCTAAGCGATAACAAATTTTATTGATTTTATATTTATTTAAGAAGTAACAACGTGCATGTTAAGGGTATACGAAAGTAAGTCACTTCAGAACCAAAATTTTAATTTTACTTGTGTTGTTTTATGTGGTCATTTGTTCATAACATGGTCTCACCTCCATAGAGTAACGGTTAGTGCTGTTAGCTGTTTTCTTCGTAGGCCCGAGTTCGATTCCCTGTACTGTCAGAAATTTAAGATTGGTAGGAGGGACGGCTGCGAAACAGGTTATAAAACACAATAAAAGCATTTCGATGTGCCAGTTGTCAGCAAACATAGACTATACCATGGTTCGAAGCAGTATGAATCTCCAACCTGTCTTCTGTTCCTACCTTGACAGACAGTTGCTTACTCGTAAACTCTGAGTACCTACCAAATAATTGCACTTCTACATACATTCGCCCCACTCTCTGGTAATAATAATAATAATAATAATAATAATAATAATAATAATAATAATAATAATAATAATAATAATAATAATAATAATAATCTCAGGCCCACCTTCTTGGCTCAATGGTCACTGTAGTAGCCTTCAGTTCAAGAGACCCCCGAGTCTGATTCCCGACTCGGCCGGGGATTCTCTAGCACGGAAAGCTGGGTGTTTGTGTTCGTCTTCATATACAGTGCTTCTAAAAAGTATTCGTCTATTTGCATTTTTGAGAAAGAAACATGTCGATAGAGCATGAGAAGACAAAAATAAGCAAACGAACGATCCACTTGAGTAGCACATTGATCTATTATCATTACTATTACAAAACAAAAATAAAAATACATTCTAAACGATAACAAATATAACAAAATGTAAAAATGCACTTTTTCACCAGATCATAAAGTATTTGTCCATACTGAATATAACAACAGATATTAATACTTGGTAGGGTTTCTCTTTACAGCAATGACTGCTTGCAATCTTCGCGGCATGGGGCGGACCAAGTTAGCCGTGGTGGAGGATAGAATTTTGTCCCATTCGTCTTGCAGAGTTTGTTTCAAGTCATTCTTGTTAAAAAATTCGCCGTTTCCTGATGTTATCTTCCAGCGCTTTCCCAGTTGTTCTATTGGACTCATACTGGGCCTCTGACGGGATGTATGGTGTTGTTTTGTGGTGTTATATAATAGATTCAGCTTAGTATTTAGAGATGTGTGCTTCGGATCGTTGTCCTGTTAGAAGATTTACGTGCCTTGCAGACCCAAATTTTCGGCACTAGTGTTCAAATTTTCCTTTAAAATATTTATGTACATCTTGTAATCCATTGTTCCTTCTATGAGATGTAATTGTCCCACACCTGCTGCACTCATGCACCCCGACATCATGAAGGAACCCCCACCGTGTTTCACTGTGGACACAAGGTTCTGCGGCTGGATCTCCATATTTTTCTTCCGCCAAACCATTCGCCTGCCATCTGACCCAAATATGTTGTATTTTCTTTCGTCCGAAAATATGACTTTACTCCAGAAGTTCTGGTCCTTAAATATATGTTCTTTGGCGAAAGCAAGCCGTTTCTTGCGATTCGTTGCACTCGCCCAAAATTTCTTACGAGCTACCCGACCATTATACCAATTTTCTTTGCAGGTATTCCTTACTGTGTTAACACATACTGGGACCTTTCCCACCGTCCCCCATGACTCATGGGACCATGTGACAGCAAACCAACCCTTTCGGGTCACGAACACATGGGACCATGCTCCACGGAAGTCGATAGTCAAGGGATCTTTTCGGTCTGTGCCGATTTCTCCTCATTGGGATTGTATACTTAATCCACTCACATGAAGAGTTATCGACCATTCGACGCAGCTAGATCACAGCTACTCTCCCGTTCCTGAGGTCTGAACACGGACTCCTCAGGGCCGAAGAACGTTCGCGGCATAAAGAGGCTATCAAACATAAGCTATCTTAAAGGCCTACAATGAACGGAAGAGGATTCTGGATGCATGTTTTTCGGTATAGATAGGCATAAAATCGTTTGGAACAATTTACTACTCACTCGGTGAAATATACAAATTTACATACACTCTTGATACTTCTGACACAATTAATATGAGCAAATCACTTATTTTAGCAGCGGAAAAATCCGGGCTGCCATTGACATCGGTTGTTACCTCCACATTCCACAGACAAAATCTATGTGAAAGGCAACGTTAGCTGTTATTTCTCTACTCCAATAAATTTTCCTTTTTGACACAGACGTAGATATCCATATCCCTCTCTACCAAAACAGAGAATAACCGAGAGGTTGTTAATATGATTTCACTTTTTCACATACTATCACTTTGAATTGCCTGTGTCATATATTGCTTACATAATTATTACGTTAGTTTGGATGTATGCTACACAAATTGTTTTGTGTATTATCGCAATTGTTTTGTGCGCGTCATCACCCGGTTTAGCATAAACCACTGAGTACCCTATCATATTCACAAAAACAAACAAAACAAGCCATGTTCCCCCAATGCGAGTATTCCATGGGACTGAATCCCGTATTACACATTAGACTCTATTTACACAAAAGAAAAATGTCCGCCTTTGAATGGTCGGCTAACGCTAGGAATCAATGAAGTAAAGATTAAAAACATAATTAATCCGAACATTCCGACCATATCAGAAATCCGTCACTAAAACACGGAGAAGGAAAGGAAAAGGACTCAAGTCTTCCATATAAAATAAACACAGACTTGAACAACGAACTATCATTTGCAATCACTACCAGTGGACTTTTACGAAGTCTAGATTCAAATCGACATCGATTAAAAGTAACCAACAAAAACACATCCTGAAAAAGAAAATATATCAAACACATGTATCAATAAAGACGATGGCTGTAATTTAACCGTTGTAACCCGCTGTCTTAGCGAGCTGTTGATCGCTGCTGTGCCCACATGAGGTTCGAACCTGAGACTCTGGTCGTCTCCATCCAGGGTACTGTAATCAAGCCCTAATTAATCTAATCGTGTATCGAACTGTCATAACAAAAATAAACATCTATATTGCTCTGTAGGTCATGGTCTACGGGGTGGCAATTAAAGCACTTGCTGTCTTTATTCTCAAAGAAACCAGAATGTTGGTTCGGCCAACCTTTCTGCTTGTATATCTTCCTCCCTGTTCCAGATTCTCCCCTCTCAGCCATAAATTCGGCTGACACTTGTCCCACGGTCCGGAGACAAAAAAAACACCATTCAGCCTGCTTCCCGCTAGGCCTTTTTCTCTCTCTGTGTCCATCAAATTAATTCATTAGAAAACTGGCACATTTTATTCAATGCTCGGACCAGCCCACATACATTCAGTACACGAGAATCATTTCTCAAATTCGACCGTTAATTCACATTTCATTCTCTCATATCTCTGGAGGTCTGGAGTTCGACTCGTATCTTCTCTCCTTCCAAAGTGCACCATCCGTTAGCCCCTGACCATAGCAATACTCCTATTTCTCCGCCTCTGAGGCGAGTGTGTGTGTACCTATCAGATACTACCCTATCTATCGGTATAAATCATCAATCAAAGTACCTTAGGTAAAATAATAACAATACTAATAATAATAATAATAATAATAATAATAATAATAATAAGAATCTTCTAACCTTTTGCTTGTAATGTATAGTATCAACACACTGCTCAAGTTACATTAAGAAAATAATAATAATAATAATAATAATAATAATAATAATAATAATAATGAAATTCAAATTAATTTAAATTATTAAATCCTTCCAAACCACTAACAGACCTTCTACATCTAACCTCAATAGTGTAGCGGAGGACAGGGGTTCAAACCTCGGCACGTCATTTCTTGAACATCACCAGTTACAGCCAAAACTTATACTACCATGCAACAACATGCTATTTCTGACTTTACGAACATAGTGCTGATTCTAGCCCAAGTTTTTCCTTTCATACGGGCACTTGTTGATGACTCTGTCACCTCGCTAATCCCTACGTAACTTAGGCACTTGCTCAGATGAGATCTACATTATTAATCTACATATCATTCTATTCCTTTTCCCCCTCAATTCCTTCTCAGCACTAAATAAACAAATTATAATAACATGCAAATATATCCACTAAAAGGGGTCCCCTATTCTATACACTAACACAGGATCACTCCCTTCCCATATCTAATTAATTTATTGAAACAAAAATGAATAAAAGGATTCCCGACCATTCTTGGGCGGATTAAACCTATTTATATATGTTATTTTAACCCTATGCTTCATGACTATTATTTACAAAGGGAAATACTAGCATTGGAAATAAACATAACTTGGTACTCAACAGTTGACGTCTTCGGCCCTGTCCGGAGGATCCGGAGGCCTGCCCATGTTGGATTACTCCATGGCGCTGGATCCTGTAGACCTGGAGTTCAGAAGTTCCATATCTTGTCTCGCGTAATCCATTTTAGTAACACACGGATCACTGAAATTAGATTGTAATTCACACAATTTATCAATTTCTTGCACACGTGTTACCGTTCACTCCTATTACTTCTTTGTCTACCCACTGCCAGTTACAAGGAGATGAATATATCGGCTACTTTCAGCTAGTCTATTACACTGTTAAACCGGGCGTTCCCTGCATTCGTATGATGCAGAATTTTCTATCCCTATCTTCTGTATGGTCTAATAGTTAAGGAACACTCCTCACTAGATTGTTAATCAGTTAATAATCTGACCTACGCTCTGTTCAGAAACAGCGTGATTTTATACAGTTCTTTGTTCTGCTCGAGAAATTCTACGTACTATCAAGTAGTTGTTATGCAAAATCCTACTTCATCTTTCACGAAGTCTTAGTCTACTTTGCAACCGATATCTTAAGTATATCTCATTACCGTACTCGTCTGTTGCCTATCACAAATTATAATCACAAAAAGAAAAAAAAAACTGAAAGATTTTCCCTGCCGCTTTGTTCACAGAGTATACCAAGGAGCGGTAATCCGATAGCGAAGCGACCGTCGTTTCCCGTCGAAAGCTCCTCAACGACTACCCCAGTTCCCTGGAACTGCAAAAAACTTATACTAGCCCCGGTGGTAGGGGCGGTTTAGTGACTTCATCCCCACTCTTATTTCGACTGCTCCTGGATAAACCAGCCTGTCGAAATTAGCAATACGCTAGACTGTGTGACTCGGATATGCACAAGTACGCTATGCCATGCGGAATTTGATATGTTCGGCGGATCTGCCGTAATTAATTTATCATCTTGGAGGGGAAGTAGGGAATCCCCGAAGGCATCTGGTTTTTCACTAGGCGTCCGTACGCGACCGGAGTTATATAAGTTGTTTACCAACGCCTTTCGCTTGGAGAGTATTTTCTACCAGAACTCTTGACTTTATAATTCCACCAAAATTCAGCACACTACTCTAACGGGTGCAGTATTGTTAATTAAGCCTTATTTATGCCGAAAATGCATTAAATTTTACCCGATCGCTTTGGCATCGCTGTACGCTGGCAGATGTTTTCCAATATGGAGTCGCTAAATAGTGTTCTTCTTTTGCTTCTTCTATGACGTGTGCCTAGCTCGGGGATTCCTTAAGCCACCCAGTGGGCGGGTGAAGGCGCCTCTCTGGCGGGCTTCGTATTGCGCAACCTGACGATACCCCCAGCAACCACACAAAGAAAGCTTGCTGCCAGCTTCCTTACCAAGCATATCATTTGAAATAAATACTAATTGTGCCGGTACGGTCACATCTGCCCCTCCGTTGGTTTCAAGAAATTTGAAACGGAGTTGCGAATTTCTTGAAGAATTACTACTCAATCCGTCCTACGATCAATCTTCTTTAGCTGCTCTAAGTTTCTGTGATTCCAACCTCAACTGGGCATTTTCTCTCTGGAGCAAGAAACATACTCGTGCCATAATGTCGCGTCTCTGGTACAGCTCTATGCACTCCTCACAACTCTGGTCACTCAAATCATCTCGTTCCTCCACCGTCATTACATGGACTGCTGGATCTTCTTCACCATCTTCTTCTTCGTCCCCTGGATCCTCATCTTCGTCTCTCTCCAGATCCTCTTCCTCTTCTTCGGCGTTCTCGTCCACCTGATTGGCGTCTATTCTGCTGCTTCCTGGAGGATGGTACAATTTCAAATTGGCGGCATTGTACACTGTCTCAGTCGTGCCGTCCATGCTCTGGACCTTGTAGGAATTATTATCCAAATTTTCGATGATCCGATACGGCCCAATGTATAACTCCGAAAACTTATGATAAATTTTATTTGCGGGATCGGAGATCGCTGGTCGTTTGACAAGAACAAGTTCTCCAACTCGCAGCGGACGATGGTACCTTTTTCCTCGCAATCGCCGTAATCGCTTCTCTGCCTGTCCTTTCAAATATTCCGCCGTTGTCTGTATGCAGAGTTCCACGGATAAGCGGGGGTCTTGAGGGCATTGGATTGCATTCACCCAGGGTCTTTTTGGAATTTCGTCGAAGTGAACGACGCTTGGGATCATCCCTGTCGACTCGTGGACCGTCCCATTCACACATTCCTCAATAATAGGAAGGACGTCCACCCATCGCCAATGTTGACGGGAACAGTAGATCCGGCAAAATTTGCCTATCTCCCGCATGATTCGCTCGGCTGGATTTGATTCGGGGTGGCGAATCGAACTCAGGTGATGCTTCACCCCTAATCGTTCAATATCCCTTTTAAAAGCTCCGGACGTGAATTGAGAACCGTGATCTGTCAAAATACACTCCGGTTTACCCATCCTCGGAATGATTTTATTCTTTATCTGATTGATGACAGCTCTGGTATTCGCTTTTTGTACGGGGCAAAGTTGGATAAACTTCGAAAAGACATCGACGCAAACCAAAATATGCTGCATCCCGCGTCGTGCCTTGGGTAAGGGACCGTAAAAATCTAGCGCGAAGAGCTCTTTGGGCTGCTTCGGCAACAAAGGTCGCGGCAGTTGTTTAAGCAAAAAGGTGTTGTGCTTCACCCGCTGGCATATATCGCATGTCATCAGTACACGGCGGACAATCTTCCTCATATTTGGCCAAATGAAGGTTTCCTTTAACGTTGATACAACCTTGTCGATCCCGGCGTGACCAATGGCTCGGTGTGCCAACCAGATTAAGTCCTCTTGTAAAACGGGCGGCACTACAATCCTGTATCGAGTGTGATTATCATCGACAAACTTATGGAGAATCCCGTTGAAGTAATTGTACCGTTCTGCCTTCTTCTCTATTTCTGAGTGCTCGGCGGTACCCGGTTGTAATTTCCGCTTGAAGAACTCGATCAATTTCCCTGTTTCCGGATATCTTTCCTGCTCCTCCCCTATAGTTTTCAACTTTTCTAGAGTGGCATGGTCCTCATCTTCCAGCTGGATGTGAAAAATGGAAGTTTCGCTGGAGTCCGGGTTTCGACTTAGGGCATCTGCAATAATGTTGTTTTTTCCAGCGCAATGCTCAACCGTTAAGGCAAATTGTTGGACGAAAAGACACCAACGATTGACCCTTTCGCTCGTCATAGTCGACTTGAGCATGAAAGTTAATGCCTTATGGTCTGTCCGAAGGACAATGGGGAAGCCATAGATATACTTCCGCCAGTGACCTAGGGCTGTGACGATAGCCAACATCTCGAGTTCAGTCACTGTGTATTTGAGCTCGTGAGATCTCAATTTGCGGCTCATAAATGCCAGATACGTGATTTTTGGTTGTGCCTCCGGGTCTTCTTGGTACAATACAGCACCGACCCCAATTTTCGATGCGTCTGTTTGCACAATGAATTTCTTAGAATAATCTGGGTAACCTAATTTAATGCTGTTGGCGAGGAGTTCCTTCGTCTTATTGAAAGCGGCTTCGCATTTCTCGTCCCACTTCCAACGGTTATTTTTCTTTAGCAAATTTTGGAGGGGTGCTACGACTTCAGTATACCCAGGACAGTGATCAGAGAAGAAATTACAGACCCCTAAAAATTGCCGAACGTGCTTGACCCTAGTTGGTCTTGGAAAGTTCTGAATTGCTTGAATTTTGACGGGGTTTGGGATCACGCCATCGGAGTCAATCACGTGTCCCAAAAATAAAATACTCCTTTGACAGAACTGTGACTTTGGAAGGTTGACTTTAAAGTTGTTTCGATCCAGATCGAGCAAGAGCTTCTTGATCTTTTCGAGATGGTCCTCGACTGTCTCAGATGCCACCAAAATGTCATCGATGTACCTTACCGTAAATGCCTTTACCTCGTCGCTAAGATTTCTATCGAGGGCTCGGATAAGAGCAGATCCCGCGTTCATAATGCCGAACGGAAGCCGATTGAAGACGTATGTCGTCTGGTCAAACATAAACCCAGTCAAAATTTTGGTCTTCGGGTCTAACTCTACGTGATGAAAAGAGGAAGTTAAGTCGACCCCAGAAAACAACTTCATATGCCGAAATTTCTTCAGGATGTCCTTGATACAAGGGGCTTGATCATACTCGGGGACTAAGCGTTTATTAATAGCCCTCGCGTCAAGGCAAACGCGAAGAGACCCATTCGCTTTTTCAACAATTACGAGTGGGTTCAGGAAAGGTGTTGGGGACTTCATAATTAAACCACTAGCCTCCATCTCGCCAATGATTTTACTGACTTTGTCATGATACTTTTCTGGTACCGGATACGGGCGTTGCCTAAAAGGTTCCCAACTGTTGACTACCAAGGTATATTGAAAGTTTGGGATCTTCCCCGGTCGCGAACCGAAAACTTCTTTACATTGTTCTAAAATTTTGAGTAATTGGTCCTTTTCATTTTCCCCAATTTTGGCTTCATGAATTTTCCCTTGAATGGTTGAATCCAACGATGGTTCCTCTTCTGTCTCCAATGCTGCGATTGTCATTCCAGATTCCTCAAAGACTTTGTGGCAGATTCCGTCCAATCCTATCCCGCTTTCTTCTCCCTCCGGGTTTCCTGAACAGATCTGTGTCGTCCAAATTCTTTCCTCGGTTTCTAAGTCCTCAAAATCATTTAACTTCATCTCGGTTTGGGCCGAATCAAATTTTAAACAAATTTCGTTCGTCTCCATGTTAATGTGGGCTTTATATTCCCTTAAGAAATCTGAACCGATGATAATATTATATTCAATTTTGGATAAAACGATAAATGGATGGGAAACAATGTCCTTTCCAATCTCCAGGTCCAGATACGCTTGGCTATTGCAGATTGTGGTCCTGTCCGGAATTACTCCACGAACCTTGACATTTGATATTGGGATAACCGGGATATCATTTTTGGATTGAAGTTCTTGTAATAGAATTCTAGAGACAACGCTCACGCTGGCTCCCGTGTCCACAAGACAACGAACTCGAACCCCGTTAACCCTGATGTAAATAACGGGTAGTTCTCTTATGACCTTAATGTGTGTTTTCAACTGTTCCTCCAGTAAATCGTCAGCTTGCACCACCCAGGTGTCTATCGTAATGACCGTCCATGACGTCTCCTGAGGATCGATAGCTTCCGAAAATCCGGCTATCTCCCCGCTTAGTAGTTGGGCTTTTTTTTTTAAGGCGATTCCCCTCTGTGGCCTCATACTCTGGCGCACAGGGGTTCAACCTCCCTTGATTCGCGTTATGCTGCTGTAACGCAAGACTCTCTGCCCCTTGACACTCATTTGTTTGGGAGAGTTGCCTTATGGGCTGCTCCCATATGTCTCCATTACTTCGCGCCTCGCGCAGTTCTTTAACGTACCGTTGAGATTCTTTCTTGCGGTCGTTCTGGTCTCCCTGACGATAATCTCCCCGTGGTTGAGGAATCCTATCGTTTCTAGGTTGCCATTTCGGATAGGGTCGCCGGTCCTTACGGTAATTATCTCTCGTATAGGATTGCCGACCGTAACTCCGCCTATCCTCCTTCCACGGACGAGGATTCCACCTACTATCCCTTGAATGGTTATTTGTAGCGTACAATTCCCGCGTACTTGTCCCTTGGTCCTTTTGACCGACCGAATTAGCATTTCCTTGGCAGTTCACGATGTTTACCATTTCAGTCTGCCTGGTCCGCATGTGTTGTCCACCCGACGTCTGGTCCAGATGCCGCAACACTTGCTCCATCTCAACAGCTGTTTTTACATCTGCCGCTATCAAGATACGCTGCACGTCAGCGGGAAATTGTTTTGTGAGCGCTGCCAATAGTTCGCCTTCTGCCGGAGGGTTGTCCAACTCCCTCATCTTCACTAGCTGTCCTGTGAAGTACTCGCAGAAGCGCGTCGGTCCCGTCATCGAATACCGACGTGAGTACAGTTCGAGGCGCAAACCCTGCTGCGTTTGCATCCCCCCATATTTGTCTAGAAATGCCCTCTTAAAGCTTTCGTACCCGTCGAAGCAGTATCGAAATGCTTGGAACCACACAAGGGCCTGGTCCTCTAAAAATTTCTCGACAACCCGTAACTTTCGTTCAGACGAGATCCGGTTATCGCTCATGTATCCGTCCATCTCAATCAAAAATTTCTTTGGCGTCATATTGCCGCCGGGTTTGAAACGTTTTGGTTTGTCGTCCGCCATCTTCACCATGTTATAGATGGGGATAGGTTCGACAGGAAGGAGTGTTGAGTTATGCCCTGGTGTCCCCGCTATCTGATCTTGACTCATATTCATTGTCTGGAAGAGTCCTGATCTTTCGGATTCGGGCTTTGTGTCGAACGGATTAAATTGAGTTGGTTTCATTGGGCTAAATTCCTTCCCAACTTCCTGAAAATTCTTCCCTACTTTAATTTTCCCAAACTCTTCCTTTAGTTCCTGAATTATGGCGTCGTGGGTGTCTACTTTGAGCTTGACCTTCTGAGTTCTATGTGACCAATCCTCGATCCTGTCTGAAAGTTTATCGTCCCTCTTGTCGATTTCTTCCCGGATCGCGGTAATGTTTATGGACGTTAGCTCTCTTTCTTCTGCTACACGCAGTTCGATCGTGTCGGTAAACTCCTGTCGTAACGCTTCGGCTTTATGGCGTACGTCATTCAGCTTCATCTGGGTTTGGGATATTTCCCGAGTTATTGCCTCAGTTTCCCTACGCTGATTTTCTTGGTATTCAACTGTCGCCTTCATATGTTGGTCTAACTGCTCCGCGACACTTGTGCTTTGAGCCTCAACACAGTCAATGCGTTCAATTGCCGTATCCATGGTCTTACTGATCTCCTCCTGCTTTGCCTCAACGCTCCCTACTCGCTCTTCTAAACGTTCGGTTATCTTAATGCAGCGTTCCCGATCGACTCTCAATTGTTCGACCAATTCGTCCTGCCGCTCATCGATTCGCTCTAATCGCTTATTTATTTCCTCCCTTCCTACCTTACACTCTGTCTGTACCTGGTCTATCATTTCTTTGATGTTTTCCTGAACGTTTCCAATAGCCTGACTCAGTTTTTCCGTCATCTTTTCCTGAATATCCTCACTATTCTTATTCAGTTTTTCCTGCATATCTTCACTAGTTTGATTCAGTTCTTCCGTTAAATTACCCTGAATATTTTCACTCGTTTGAATCAATTTTGCCTGCATGTCCTCGCTATTTTGATTCAATTTCGCCTGCATCTCCTCGCTATTTTGATTCAATTTTGCCTGCATCTCCTCACTATTTTGATTCAATTTTTCCTGCATCTCCTTCATACCCTGCATGTCCTCGCGCAACTCCCGTAAGAGTTCCCTGACTACTTCCATATCCATCGTAATACAACTGTTTTCATTAAAAATGAGACCCCCTTCACCTTCGGACCTTGGACCTCGGGTTGATAGACGCACAAAACAATGTTCATTCAAGAATGCGTTCCCCCCGTTCAACTTCGAAAAATTTTGAAAATCAAAACATTAATTCCAAAACACCGCCTCAAACACGGCTAACTCGAAGTTGCCTAACATGTACACCCCTGTTTCACCGAGTGCATAAACAACTTTTAAAAACATAGCCTTTTTCATCAATAATCAATTTTGAATAAATTAATCACGCGCGCATTAAATTACCAACACTGGTGGTACATGCCAATAAAGCAGGTCATCCGTCAAGCATTGAGGCAGATACACCCGATACAATAGGTCATACCGTCCCAAGACTTTCCGTCTGAAACCTAATTTATTGCCATTTCATAATCAGCTCAAGGGCCTGAGGTTACCCTTGCTAAATCACGAGAAATCTACCTTAATATGTAAATAACCTTCACTACTAGCAATGAGGCCTACATCAAACAGTACCTTCCGACTCATACCCGCGAATATGATTACCTGAAGGGTATCGATATTCATTTTTCCCCAGATTCTGGAAAATCATTTCATTGTTTCCTGGACTCGATTGACTCCTTATTTACCTTCCGGGTACGTCCATTGCTTTGAATGACCGTCATGGTTATTGCCATGATAATAATAATAATAATAACCACGACATACCGAAAAATTCCTCAAATTAACACTTATTTATGTACTTAGTCATTCAGATTTAACTACTGGTCCAATTACGTGCATCCAAGTATGAACTAAATCAGTTCCTTGTCATAATTGGCCATTCCTATCCATTTTAACTTAGGCATATGTGCCATGCGCCCAATAAAGAAAACATTAAAATCCGAAAATACCTACCGAAAAATGCCGAAAATGCCTACACGCAAATGCCGAAAATGCCGAAAATGCCAACACGGAGGGCGCCATATGGGACCTTTCCCACCGTCCCCCATGACTCATGGGACCATGTGACAGCAAACCAACCCTTTCGGGTCACGAACACATGGGACCATGCTCCACGGAAGTCGATAGTCAAGGGATCTTTTCGGTCTGTGCCGATTTCTCCTCATTGGGATTGTATACTTAATCCACTCACATGAAGAGTTATCGACCATTCGACGCAGCTAGATCACAGCTACTCTCCCGTTCCTGAGGTCTGAACACGGACTCCTCAGGGCCGAAGAACGTTCGCGGCATAAAGAGGCTATCAAACATAAGCTATCTTAAAGGCCTACAATGAACGGAAGAGGATTCTGGATGCATGTTTTTCGGTATAGATAGGCATAAAATCGTTTGGAACAATTTACTACTCACTCGGTGAAATATACAAATTTACATACACTCTTGATACTTCTGACACAATTAATATGAGCAAATCACTTATTTTAGCAGCGGAAAAATCCGGGCTGCCATTGACATCGGTTGTTACCTCCACATTCCACAGACAAAATCTATGTGAAAGGCAACGTTAGCTGTTATTTCTCTACTCCAATAAATTTTCCTTTTTGACACAGACGTAGATATCCATATCCCTCTCTACCAAAACAGAGAATAACCGAGAGGTTGTTAATATGATTTCACTTTTTCACATACTATCACTTTGAATTGCCTGTGTCATATATTGCTTACATAATTATTACGTTAGTTTGGATGTATGCTACACAAATTGTTTTGTGTATTATCGCAATTGTTTCGTGCGCGTCATCACCCGGTTTAGCATAAACCACTGAGTACCCTATCATATTCACAAAAACAAACAAAACAAGCCATGTTCCCCTAATGCGAGTATTCCATGGGACTGAATCCCGTATTACACATTAGACTCTATTTACACAAAAGAAAAATGTCCGCCTTTGAATGGTCGGCTAACGCTAGGAATCAATGAAGTAAAGATTAAAAACATAATTAATCCGAACATTCCGACCATATCAGAAATCCGTCACTAAAACACGGAGAAGGAAAGGAAAAGGACTCAAGTCTTCCATATAAAATAAACACAGACTTGAACAACGAACTATCATTTGCAATCACTACCAGTGGACTTTCACGAAGTCTAGATTCAAATCGACATCGATTAAAAGTAACCAACAAAAACACATCCTGAAAAAGAAAATATATCAAACACATGTATCAATAAAGACGATGGCTGTAATTTAACCGTTGTAACCCGCTGTCTTAGCGAGCTGTTGATCGCTGCTGTGCCCACATGAGGTTCGAACCTGAGACTCTGGTCGTCTCCATCCAGGGTACTGTAATCAAGCCCTAATTAATCTAATCGTGTATCGAACTGTCATAACAAAAATAAACATCTATATTGCTCTGTAGGTCATGGTCTACGGGGTGGCAATTAAAGCACTTGCTGTCTTTATTCTCAAAGAAACCAGAATGTTGGTTCGGCCAACCTTTCTGCTTGTATATCTTCCTCCCTGTTCCAGATTCTCCCCTCTCAGCCATAAATTCGGCTGACACTTGTCCCACGGTCCGGAGACAAAAAAAACACCATTCAGCCTGCTTCCCGCTAGGCCTTTTTCTCTCTCTGTGTCCATCAAATTAATTCATTAGAAAACTGGCACATTTTATTCAATGCTCGGACCAGCCCACATACATTCAGTACACGAGAATCATTTATCAAATTCGACCGTTAATTCACATTTCATTCTCTCATATCTCTGGAGGTCTGGAGTTCGACTCGTATCTTCTCTCCTTCCAAAGTGCACCATCCGTTAGCCCCTGACCATAGCAATACTCCTATTTCTCCGCCTCTGAGGCGAGTGTGTGTGTACCTATCAGATACTACCCTATCTATCGGTATAAATCATCAATCAAAGTACCTTAGGTAAAATAATAACAATACTAATAATAATAATAATAATAATAATAATAATAATAATAAGAATCTTCTAACCTTTTGCTTGTAATGTATAGTATCAACACACTGCTCAAGTTACATTAAGAAAATAATAATAATAATAATAATAATAATAATAATAATAATAATAATAATAATGAAATTCAAATTAATTTAAATTATTAAATCCTTCCAAACCACTAACAGACCTTCTACATCTAACCTCAATAGTGTAGCGGAGGACAGGGGTTCAAACCTCGGCACGTCATTTCTTGAACATCACCAGTTACAGCCAAAACTTATACTACCATGCAACAACATGCTATTTCTGACTTTACGAACATAGTGCTGATTCTAGCCCAAGTTTTTCCTTTCATACGGGCACTTGTTGATGACTCTGTCACCTCGCTAATCCCTACGTAACTTAGGCACTTGCTCAGATGAGATCTACATTATTAATCTACATATCATTCTATTCCTTTTCCCCCTCAATTCCTTCTCAGCACTAAATAAACAAATTATAATAACATGCAAATATATCCACTAAAAGGGGTCCCCTATTCTATACACTAACACAGGATCACTCCCTTCCCATATCTAATTAATTTATTGAAACAAAAATGAATAAAAGGATTCCCGACCATTCTTGGGCGGATTAAACCTATTTATATATGTTATTTTAACCCTATGCTTCATGACTATTATTTACAAAGGGAAATACTAGCATTGGAAATAAACATAACTTGGTACTCAACAGTTGACGTCTTCGGCCCTGTCCGGAGGATCCGGAGGCCTGCCCATGTTGGATTACTCCATGGCGCTGGATCCTGTAGACCTGGAGTTCAGAAGTTCCATATCTTGTCTCGCGTAATCCATTTTAGTAACACACGGATCACTGAAATTAGATTGTAATTCACACAATTTATCAATTTCTTGCACACGTGTTACCGTTCACTCCTATTACTTCTTTGTCTACCCACTGCCAGTTACAAGGAGATGAATATATCGGCTACTTTCAGCTAGTCTATTACACTGTTAAACCGGGCGTTCCCTGCATTCGTATGATGCAGAATTTTCTATCCCTATCTTCTGTATGGTCTAATAGTTAAGGAACACTCCTCACTAGATTGTTAATCAGTTAATAATCTGACCTACGCTCTGTTCAGAAACAGCGTGATTTTATACAGTTCTTTGTTCTGCTCGAGAAATTCTACGTACTATCAAGTAGTTGTTATGCAAAATCCTACTTCATCTTTCACGAAGTCTTAGTCTACTTTGCAACCGATATCTTAAGTATATCTCATTACCGTACTCGTCTGTTGCCTATCACAAATTATAATCACAAAAAGAAAAAAAAACTGAAAGATTTTCCCTGCCGCTTTGTTCACAGAGTATACCAAGGAGCGGTAATCCGATAGCGAAGCGACCGTCGTTTCCCGTCGAAAGCTCCTCAACGACTACCCCAGTTCCCTGGAACTGCAAAAAACTTATACTAGCCCCGGTGGTAGGGGCGGTTTAGTGACTTCATCCCCACTCTTATTTCGACTGCTCCTGGATAAACCAGCCTGTCGAAATTAGCAATACGCTAGACTGTGTGACTCGGATATGCACAAGTACGCTATGCCATGCGGAATTTGATATGTTCGGCGGATCTGCCGTAATTAATTTATCATCTTGGAGGGGAAGTAGGGAATCCCCGAAGGCATCTGGTTTTTCACTAGGCGTCCGTACGCGACCGGAGTTATATAAGTTGTTTACCAACGCCTTTCGCTTGGAGAGTATTTTCTACCAGAACTCTTGACTTTATAATTCCACCAAAATTCAGCACACTACTCTAACGGGTGCAGTATTGTTAATTAAGCCTTATTTATGCCGAAAATGCATTAAATTTTACCCGATCGCTTTGGCATCGCTGTACGCTGGCAGATGTTTTCCAATATGGAGTCGCTAAATAGTGTTCTTCTTTTGCTTCTTCTATGACGTGTGCCTAGCTCGGGGATTCCTTAAGCCACCCAGTGGGCGGGTGAAGGCGCCTCTCTGGCGGGCTTCGTATTGCGCAACCTGACGATACCCCCAGCATCCACACAAAGAAAGCTTGCTGCCAGCTTCCTTACCAAGCATATCATTTGAAATAAATACTAATTGTGCCGGTACGGTCACAATACCTTTGTGCATCTCCTCTCCAGATCACCAGCCAACTTCAGTTCACTAAGTCTTTTTTTTTTCTTTCTTTCTTTTTCTCGCGTATTAAATCTTTCGCCTTGATCGGTCAGTGCCCGAGGACGACCATTCCGCGGCTTCTTTTGAAGTGTTTTTGTTGTGCAGAAGCGATCCAGCACCGACTGGACCGTTGATCGAGGTCCGCCCACTAGCTTTGCAATCGCAGGATGATTTTCCTCTCCGTTAAGCTCGTCTCTTTACCTTTCCGACCCATTGTACAACCTCCACGTCTCTAGAGCCGTTGACAACAACAAGTTTGAGTGTGTTGAGTGAGTGAATCAGGAGTGACGCTTCACCCCCGATCTCGCGATATATTTTTTTTACGTCGCACTGACACAGATAGGTCTTATGGCGACGATACGACGGGAAAGGACTACGAGTGGGAAGGAATTGGCCGTGGCCTTAATTAAGGAACAGCCTCAGCATTTGCCTGGTGTGAAAATCGGAAACCACGGAAAACCATCTTCAGGGCTGCCAACAGTGGGGCTCGAACACACTGTCTCCCGGATGCAAGCTTAATCTCGCGATTTTAAACAGCCATTCCGAGCTAAGACGAATACTTTATGAACTAGCTAATAATGGAACTTTTACGTTTTGCTATCCTTGTTATCGTTTCAAATACAAATATTTTTTGGTTTTGATTTTGTATAATGATGTACTGACCTATGCGCCATCCAAATATATTTGTATTTTGTTTATTTTCGGATTTTCTCTGTCTATAGATAGGTTTAATTCGCAAAACAGCAAGTAGATGAATACTTTAGGACTGACTTAACATTTACACACAATAGATCACCACAGAAATTCACAATAGTGAATACACAAATTATTGACGTCAGGAAAGACATTGGACTAAATCCTCACAAAATGCCGAGTCCAGGTAATTTGGAAAGGGCCAGGGATAATAATAATAATAATAATAATAATAATAATAATAATCCCAAGATACATCCGCAGAATATTTTCCTGATCCAGAGTCCGGTTCTTTGGCTCAATGGTCGGCGTAGAGGCCTTCAGTTAACACGGTCCCGGGATCGGGGTTTTAGCTGCGTCTGATTTGTTCCTCTAACTGGGGGCCTGGGTGTTTGTTATCCATCTTAATTATCTTCATCTAAGCTGCTTACAACACATCACACTGACAACCACCATAGAAGTGAATGTATTCCTTCTCATAAGGAAGGGGTCAGTGCTAACGTGGTCGTACGGATCGTGTCGGAATGCTGTAAACTGAAAGCCGGTTACCTATTGTTTACATTTTCGGCCTCATAAAACATGACAACAGGAAAGAGACTGGAGATACAAATGCTATACTGGAGAAAGGCACTTGTGTTCAAGAGTGTTCTTAGAGCGTAATACGATAGGTATTGAGGTTAAAGTCAACTACTTCTTACTAGGCTCATTACCTCTCTCTGTGGATAAGTAGCAGTGTCGGCATTCAGACCCCAAGATCGTGGGTTCTTACACGGCAGAGATAGTCGGATTTTTGAAACTGTTGTCGTATCCCCGCCATCACCTGATGGCTAATAACAACAGTACTAAAAACGAAAGTGATTGAAGATGGTAATTTATAGGCGTTGGTGGTTTAGAGTTGAAACTCATATGATTTCCTCTATATGTGCGTATATTAAACAGATGATGTACAAAGAATATACACGTACAATTGAAGTCGGTCACTTAGTGTGACGTACTGGAACTAGCTTTCCTCAGAACGCGTACTCCAAATAAAGGTAAGCGAAATGCTAAAGCGATGTAAAAACAGAGTATCGTGCAATCTCACAAAGATCCCTCAAGCTTTAAGTTGCAAACTACGATAAACCCAGGAGAACCAGAGCTTACGTCGAGAATCAAAGTATGAATGATGAATACCAAGTGTTAGCAACACCCTCCAAACTTGATCTACTAAGAAGTATTCTAAGTAGCGACACCTCTTGGAGAATCGATCGGGATTCCCTGACGTGAGCCGAAGCCAAGCCTGCCCTGGAGGAGACGCTTGTTCCTTCATTTACATTCGTATGTAAAGAAACTAGCAAATCTCTACTTTCATTGAACTTTCAACTACCACTCAAGATACAGTGCATTTTGTCAGCCCAACAACCAGAGGTGTATAATGCAATCACCATATTCTTAAAAGACACCGATTTAAGATTATGATATTATATTTGACGTGATACAACTTCGGAAAAAATAACTAAACATAATACAGTTGCAGTGTTTCAATTTCTTCTTCTTTTCTCTGTGTATGTGTGTGTGAGCATTCTGTAAGGACTCAGAACGTAATCCCACTACAATATTATGGAAGATTCGTATGTGTTTATGTATTCTCTGTGTATATTTCCTGTATATATTTTGTATTCTAAGGTATTTGGTCTGGTCCCTAAAGCTAATAAATCAATTTTATAAACATTTTGTGACGTCACGTCACGTAATTTTTGGATGCACCCCGCTCTAAGACATATTCCTGTCAAAATCTGGATTAAGGAAACCCTACCTGAAGACTGGAAAACGGCAGTGATTCATCCATTGCACAAGAAAGAATATCAACAACTACAGAGGAATATCCCTGTTACCGGTAACCTACACAATTCTTTCACTTGCCATTCTGGAGCGTTTAGAAGTCCAAGTCGACATCAAACAGGTGAATATCACGGGGGCTTCAGGAAAAGTCGCTGTAAAGACGTACAGATCCATAACCTCAAAACGATCATCAGCGACTCAAATAGACCACGAGGTGAATTAGGGGTTGATCCAAAACTGATGGCATTAATTAAAGCCACCTTGGCAGATACAAAATACAAGAAAAAGTTCCAATATGTCTCTCAGATTCCTTTGAGGTCAAAACGAGAGTCAGACAAGGCGATGGGCGATGTTTTTAACGGCGTTTTTGAGAATATCATCAGGACTTGGCGAACGAGATTAATGGAAAACGACTAGAGCCCACTGAGAATGGGAACCGAATCCAAGGGGATTATGGTAAACTATCTAGCTTTTGCCGATGACATCGCCATTCTGTCAAACGTCATAGAAACTGCTAGGATTCAAATCGAACTCTTAAGGAAATTGCCGAACAAACTGGCCTGCAGATATCGTTTGAGAAAACATAAGTAATGACTAACATCAAGGACGAACCACCAAAACCCCGGACGAAATATGGGAACATCAGCCGAGTAAAAATATAAGTACCTGGGTGAGATCATCATGAAAAATGGACCGGGTCAAGGAAGCACTTAGGGAACGAATATGCAGACATGAAATAGCCTGTACCGGGCGTGTTGGCCGTGCGGTTAGGGGCGCGCGGCTGTGAGCTTGCATCCGGGAGATAGTGGGTTCGACCTCCACTGACGGCAAGCCTGAAGATAGTTTTCCGTGGTTTCCCATCTTCACACCAGGCAAATGCTGGGGCTGTACCTTAATTAAGGCCACGGCCACTTCCTTCCCACTCCCGGCCTTTCCTATCCCCTCGTCGCTATAAGACCTATCTGTGTCGGTGCGACGTAAAGCAACTAGAAAAAAAAAAAAAAAAAAAAAAAAGCCTGCAAAATGTCACGCACGATGTAAGCAAAAACTGACTTTCGCAAACACTAAGATACGTCACTTCAAAATGATTCTGAAGCCAGTAGTTATGCATGCAGCCGAAACCCTATGCCTAAAAGCCAATAAAGGACTCCTCGAAGAACTATAGAAAAAGGAACGCAGAAACATTAGAGGAACGATGGGATCCAATTACAAGAAGATCCAATAGGGAAGTCTATAACAAAATAGGGAACATTACAGACACAATCCGTAAAAGGCGGGCACGATTTTACAGTCATCTCAATTGAATAAACAGAAATAGGTTGACCAAAAAAGACCCTTCACTTTTTGATTAAAAACCCAAAACCACGATGCCTTGATTTTGAAACACCAAAAAAGACCTTCAGATACTACAAATCAAACTCGAAGACGCTTTTGACAAACATCTCTTCCGAAAAAAGATAGTAACGAATGGGCTAAACCGAGGCGAACAACCGAAAAGTAGACACGGTGTCCCTTGGACAGAGGAACGCAAGCAGGTCCACTAAGAAAGAATGACGGAATTCTGGGATCAAAAGAAAGCAAAGCTCACTATCAAATGTTAACGAGACTTAACGTGATCCTCGATGGTGCCAGCGAATAAATAAATAAATAAATAAATAAATAAATAAATAAATAAATAAATAAATAAATAAATAAATAAATAAATAAATAAATAAATAAATAAATAAATAAAACAGCGGCCGATGTTATGAAGGGTTGGTAATCTAATCTACAGTATAGTACTTGACCTTACATAAACTACGCGTGAAGTCAGACAAAGAAGCTCCAACTAATGCCGAAATATAACATCGTAGGCCTATACAGCTAAAAGCAAATTAAAGCGGAACATTTTTTTTTTTTCTCAAACCTGAAAGTATAATGTTTATTTCAGTCCTGGCAAGTCGTGCCCGTGCATGGTTGAGCTGAATACACCCACTTGTGCAGTCATCTACAGCGTTCGCAACTTTCCTATCACGAAATGAAAATTATGAAGTAGGCGTGGGAAGCAACATCTTCGCCCATGGGCGCCCGCAAGGGGGGGCAAGGGGGGGCACTTGCCCCCCCTGGATTTCTAATAAGGTTGATGTTCAATTGTTTAATATCGTACCAGATTATACAGTCAGTCATCTAAACATCTGTTATAACCGGAAATTTCTGTAAACAATTTAATGTTGCTGACGTTATATTGGTTTTTATATTTAAGAAAAATATTCTAATAATGTCATACAATAGGCTACTAATGGAAATATTGCTTCAGTTTCCAATGTGGTTACGCCTACCCTAGTTTTATGTACCGTATGTTTCCATTACACTAATCATCATCATGAGTGCCGACTAACTACTTTTGCCACCCCTCGTACGGTACCTTAGGAATTTGTCCTCGGCAGTGACCATAAGGGAAAGCACGTTCTGGAGATATTTTTATACATTACCACACCTCTAGCGAAGTTCAACCCCCTAAACCAAGGTCGTGTTTGCTGACTGGTAAGACATTAGTCCAGTAAGGTCGTGCTTACTTATTCTCTTTGGTGCTTACAAAGCGGATTATTTATTGTGCTCTCGCCTAATTTTACGCCGTTTCATCTTACCGCAATCTTTGTTCGTGCTGCGAAATTCTGTATATTGTTATTTTTAAGGCGTGCAATAATACGGTGGCTGATTTCTTGTGAACAAAGTGACGATTGCTATAAGAGAATGGCAGCCTGCCATTGTTGTCGTACAGTAGGTTCTTAACTTGTAGTGTTAAATCATCTACAATCGAATCATTGTATAATAGTTCAGTGATTCTCGGATGTTTGTG
Organism: Anabrus simplex; assembly: GCF_040414725.1. Taxonomy (NCBI): domain Eukaryota; kingdom Metazoa; phylum Arthropoda; class Insecta; order Orthoptera; family Tettigoniidae; genus Anabrus; species Anabrus simplex. Next base: position 423,276,106 of record NC_090265.1, on the reverse strand, counting down.
TTGTTATCAAAGCGGCTATTAGAGTGAGAAGTGATTTAGTAATTTTTATCTATTTGATTTAACGGTTATAAGTTATTGCGAATACATTCAAACGGTTTAGCGACTTTTATGCATTAGAAATGGATATAAGACGGTTTTTCAAAAAGGCTAAACTTAGTAACTTAAGTGAAGGGGCTGGAAGTTCTGAGGAAATAAGTGCGTCAAGTGACAGTGTTGAGCAGAACAAAGAGTGCAGTGTTCGCGAACTGGAATCTAAACTTAGTAACTTAAGTGAAGGGGCTGCAAGTTCTGAGGAAATAAGTGCGTCAAGTGACAGTGTTGAACAGAACAAAGAGTGCAGTGTTCGCGAACTGGAATCTTCACAAGATATAGAACAATGCTGTGATAAACCGGAACTGCAAGGGGGGATTATTATCGAAGTATTTTTGAAAGTTGAAAGTGACAGAAAAGACATTGGCATGTTCTTAATGCAGGAAAATATATGTGACACTCTTAAGTATGAATTATTGTTAAAACCATGGGTCCCACAAGTAACCTACGATTTTAAAGGTGATTTGCGAGCTGGAACCAGCCGCGCTTTCAGACACCAGTGGTTGAAGGATTATTCTACGGGGCTCTGCTATTCTCGTGAACTGAAGGGTGCTTTATGCCGAACGTGTGTTCTGTTTAAGCCGAGCGTTAAAAGAGGTCTTCAAGGTTCATTCATTACGAAACCTTTCACAAAATATAAGGACTTCAATGCCAGCGCCAAAGACCATATAAAATCAAACTGGCATAGAGAATCATCAGAAAAGGCGAAAAACTTTGTGGACATCTACGAAGGAAGGCAACTCACGGTGGCTGATCAAATAAATAGTAGTCTCCACCATCAGATTGAACAAAATAGAAAGAAGCTGGAACCAATTTTGTCAACTATCATTTTCTGTGGCACCCATGATATATCACTTCGAGGGAAAACTTCAGACAGCGGAATTTTCCATGATTTATTGGAATTCCGTCTTGAGGCGGGAGATGCTCAACTACAAGAACACCTCTCAAATTCTGCAAAAAATTCCAAGTACACTTCTCATCGAATTCAAAATGAAATGATAAGATTTTGTGAACAGGAATTACGAGAGATACTGGTTACGGAAGCAAATTCATGCAATGCTTTCTCTGTTATTGCTGACGAGACAGCTGACATATCTGGAACCGAGCAGCTGTCTATTGGAATTCGGTTCGTCAAGAATACATCTAGTTATGATTTGAAAGTATGTGAAGAATTCCTTGGGTTTCAGCCTTTGGAAGAAATGAATGCCAAGTCAATCGCAAATTCAGTTTTGAATTTTTTAAGAAGCTCTGGTCTGGATTTAACCAAACTATGTGGTCAAGGATACGACGGTTGTGCTACTATGGTAGGACGTGACGGTGAAGTTGCAAAATTAAAACAAGATAGGTATCAAAAGGCTATTTTCTGTCACTGCGCTAGTCATAAACTTAACCTGGTAATAAACGACCTCAATGAACTCTCTGTTGTGAATAATGCGGCAGGTACCATCAAGGAAATAATTAACTTTTTTCGTGAAAGTCCACTCCGAAGAAAACAGATCTGTAACTTGCCTCTTTTCTGTGAAACACGGTGGTCCTCAAAGTACAAAAGCATTAGGCTCTTTTCAGAAAACTTTTCCAGTATCATGAAGGCTCTCGAAAATATTTCTAACTGCCGAAGTTTCAATTCCAAGACTCGACAACGTGCACATAATCTTCACTGTTCATCATCGAACTCGGCCTTTATTGTTGCAATTCACGTAATGGCAAAATACAGTGGCATTTTAGAACCCGTAACAAACTCCCTTCAAGCGGAAGGACTGGAGCTCTTCAAAGTTAGAGAACATATCTTGTTGCTACTGGACCTTTTTAAAAAGCAACGATCAGACGCAATTACCCACTTTCAAAGAATAATGGTAGAGGCTGAGGACACAGCTTCTAATAGTGGATTTGAAATAACGATCCCTCGCCTCGCTGCCAAGCAGCGTCACAGGGCGAATCACAATGAAACTATGGCCGAGGACTGTTATAGAGTTTCAATCTACATTCCCTACATGGACTCACTGATACAGTCTCTAGAGTCGCGTTTTGGAGAACAAAACAAAACCATACTGATGCTGTATTCTCTCCATCCTTGTGTTATGAAGACATTAAGAAAGGAAGATTTTTTGCATTCCATGAAAGTTGTTTCTAATATCTACAAAATTGACAGGTTAATGGTGGACGCAGAGTTGTGGTATGACGTGTGGCAAACCAAGGACTGTAAACCAGATATGAATTTCCTGGAACTTTTAAAAGAAAGTAAGGATTTTTACCCAAGCGTAGGTGTTGTTTTAGAAATTTGTATATCCCTGCCCGCGACAACGTGCACAGCGGAGAGGAGTTTCAGCACGCTTCGTAGGGTGAAATCTTGGCTTAGATCAACAATGACAAACGATCGACTTAGTGGGCTTTGCATGCTGTCTTTGCACCGTGAAAGAATAGCCGAGGACAAACAGAAGTTTATTAAAAACGTTCTTACACGATTTTCCAGAGAAGCTCCTAGAAGAATGCAACTTCTCTTACCCGATTCTGTTGTTTAGGGATATATTACTTAAAAAAAGTAATTTAAACTATTAATCAGATTTAAGCGTGGTTTAAAAAAAGTAATTTAAACTATTAATCAGATTTTAGCGTGGTTTACGTCCATTTTAATAAAAATGATGGATAATATTTGTCATGTGATAGATATGTTTTGATTGAATGAATTTGTATGCTGGAAATCGTATTACGAAACTAAGCCTTCATATTCCTAAAGCTGCTAAATCAGTACAGATTTTTGATTCGTACTTTTTTCTTCTCATTTAAAGTAGACAGAACATTTGCGTAGCTAGTGCTTTTTATCACTGCCGTGAAACTAAGTGTGTGAGGAAATAAAATGAACATTACAAATTTTGTCATTCTGTACAAGTGTTTCATTATTCTAACAAGAGCACTGCAAGATATTCATGATTGGCTGTGAAGAAGAGGAAAAACGTGATGATCCACTGTAACGGTGAGTACAATACTAGATTTTTTTTAAACATTTGGGAATATTATTTTTAAGTAACTGACAAATTATCCCATTTGTGTGCTATTCGAATAATTAGCCAGGATGAGTTTTAGAGATATTTCTACAGTTGAATTTAACATAGTGACTTGGTATTATCTCAAAATATATCCATTTGTTTAGAAAATCCGATGGTGCGTCCACACCAAGATGTTTTCGTTAACTTTGTTAATAAACATTGTTAATGAACAATGTTTTTCGTTAACATTTCGGTTCGCACATGCGCAAAGACGCAATTAGAACACGCAAATTCGTAGCGCGGAATACTCAAAATCGAATCGATTCACCATACAAATACGTAAGTGAAGTGTAGGAGTCACCAGTTGTTACGAATCTTAAAAGTTCTACCTAGCCTAACATTAATAGAGATGGCATTCCGATAATTTGTATCATTTCTTGCAATTTCAGGCCCGATTACTGTCAACAGGAACTGAAAGTCATGTGGGGACATTCTCAGAAAATTTTGAAAGCCTGCTGCATCATGAATTAAAAGTTTTTTTAAAATTTGCTATTTGCTTTAAGTGCCGGCCCCGTGGTATAGGGGTAGCGAGCCTGCCTCTTATCCGGAGGTCCCGGGTTCGATTCCCGGCCCGGCCAGGGATTTTTACCTGGACCTGAGGGCTGGTTCGAGGTCCGCTCAGCCTACGTGATTAGAATTGAGGAGCTATCTGACGGTGAGATAGCGGCCCTGGTCTAGAAAGCCAAGAATAACGGCCGAGAGGATTCGTCGTGCTGACCACACGACACCTCACAATCTGCAGGCCTTCGGGCTGAGCAGCGGTCGCTTGGTAGGCCAAGGCCCTTCAAGGGCTGTAGTGCCATGGGGTTTGGTTTGGTATTTGCTTTAAGTCGCACCGACACAGATAGTTCTTATTACGACGAATGGACAGGAAAGGCTTAGGAATGGAGAGAAAGCGGTCGTGGCCTTAAGGCACAGCCCCAGCATTTGCCTGGTGTGAAAATGGGAAACCACGGAAAACCATCTTCTTTTTTTTTGCTAGGGGCTTTACGTCGCACCGACACAGATAGGTCTTATGGCGACGATGGGAAAGGAAAGGCCTAGGAGTTGGAAGGAAGCGGCCGTGGCCTTAATTAAGGTACAGCCCCAGCATTTGCCTGGTGTGAAAATGGGAAACCACGGAAAACCATCTTCAGGGCTGCCGATAGTGGGATTCGAACCTACTATCTCCCGGATGCAAGCTCACAGCCGCGCGCCTCTACGCGCACGGCCAACTCGCCCGGTAAACCATCTTCAGGGCTGCTGGCAGTGGGGTTCGAACCCACAACTCCCGGATGCGAGCTCACAGCTGCGCGCTCCTAACCGCACGGCCAACTCGCCCAGTAATTAAAAGTTCTGACATAAGTGTCCTCTCCAAACTTAATTCTAAACGCTTTACCAATATTTTTCTTTGCCACACTGTGCGTCTGCGCTTTTCTCTAATTGCACTAGTTAAAATAATGAAAGCGGCAGCTGTAGGTATTTTCTTCTTCCTGACCCTATCTATTGTAACCTCACAAACAGTTTTTGGTGTGGACACAATGTTAAAGAAGTTTGTTAACAAAAGTTTGTTGACATATTGAGAAATGTTTTCGTTAACATTGTTTATTAACTTTGTTTCGTCAACGTTGTTTATTAACTTTGGTGTGGAGTAACCATAGTTAACATTACCATTTTAAGAATTGCTTGATTTCTAATTTTTGGAAATACGAACTGATCATTATATCATTTGTAACCATTTTAAGAACTCAACCTTTTGATAATGAATCACAGAAGAGGAAACACAAAATTTTGTGGTCAAAATCTCTGAACTAAAGGCTAAGTATCCATTCATTCCAGCCATAAAGTAGCCAACGGTTTCAGAGCAGCTAAGCGCTGCAACGAAAATGGGTGGGGGTGGGGCTGCTTGCGCATCATCGTCATCTAGGTAGGTAATGAAACGAAATAATTTATCTTCTTTATAACAGGAAAGTTGATCTAGAAAAGTGTTAATGTGCCCCCCCCCCCTGGAAAATATCCTGCGGGCGCCCATGTCCTCGCCGTATCTCCCACCATGCTCATAAATCATTACGATATGACACAGCCTTGGGGATAAAAAATAGCGTATGGTAACAGTAAGAATAATAATAATCTTTTAGCAAGGTGAACCACATCTCATACATTATACTGCTAAGTACGCTGTCTAGATCAGGGGGGTGAAACTCTAATAGGGCTTTTGGTTCCAATCTGTAGCTAGCTTCAGGTAGTTTCAGTCTCTTTTTCTAGATGGCGCTGGAGGTCATTCATAACGTGTAAATAGTTATATACATGTTCTGTAGATGGCACGCAAGTAAGCATGAAATGAGCGTTGTTAATAATTAAAAGGCAGTTTGTCTCGAAGTGAAGTATTTAAAGTATTTCAAGTCTAACCTCAATCAGTGGGCACTTCTCATAAATTAATTAGTCATAAAACGTCAAGCATTGTGGAGATAATATTGCTGAATTGCATCGAATTCGACTTTACCTAATCGATTAACCTTGTTCGATCCTATATCGATTTTAATCGATAGTTCCCATGATGCTACAGTATTTGTGTTGTTTGAATCAAAGAGGATAGAATAGAATAGAATTCCAAGTGCTCATGTGCTTGTGATGTAAATCTTAGTTCCTTGTGCTTGTTTATTTGAAATATATCTTCGCCAGTCCTCCTGAAATCCTGTATTTCCTGTTTGAGTACACATCAGGGACTGAAAGCTGAATGGTTCTATTAATGTAGTTCTATATATTTCCTGTCTCAGTGCATTTAATTATGTTATTTTTATTTTCATGTCGTACTTGGATATTGATGTGATACCCCATTGTCTTGCTTTCGAAGGGATTTCTTATTTGTTATAATATCAGCTTTGTGTTAATGTGTCTATCATTCATTTGAAGTTAAAGCTGCTTTGAGGTGTGTGGTTATGTTCTCAGTAACATAGTATGCCATACGAACTAGGGGTATCAGATCATTATTTACAACGTAGTAAGTACTTGGAAATAAAAATATATGAATTACAATGTATTGGGCTTGGAAGTAGTAGAACTGCATTATTATAGCCGTTTGGCGGGGGGGAGGGCGAGGGGCAGGAAAAGGAGGGGGGAGGAGCCGTAATCATAACCGGATGTGCGTCACTGCACCGGATGTTAATTCTCCGCGCTATCTGTTGATAGTAATACTAAGGTATTGCACCAGAATGCACACTGTGGCGCTATCTCGGAAAAGAGACTAAAACTACTAGCGCCAAGTGGCTTGGAACCGAAATTTATCATTGAGTTTCATCTCTATTCTATTCTATCCTCTTTGGTCTAGATCAAGGATGCAGTGAAGAGGCGCGCGACCAGATAATCGGATGAGCATGTAAGCGGCGAGAGAGGAGCTGCTGCCAGTACACTACTGATCAGTACTAAAAACATTTATCGGCTTAGATCGGCACATGCAGAGTAGAATGTTCCCATGTTCTCATTGTCAGCATTATCACCAACACTGTTAGTATTATCACCCCATCACTACTGCAATTGCTTGACTCACTGTCATCACTGCCTTCATCGTCACCACATTTATTACAAAGTCGTCAATTACATGTTTTATCCCACCAGTAGTCTCCTATTTTGTTGTCATTAATGCTTTTACGGCCCGTACTTAAAGACATGATACTGTATAGGCTTTTGGGCTTATGCCGTGTCAAGGTGAAATTCTTAACGTTTCGCCGGTAACTGTGCTCTGCATTCTCAGAAGAAATCTCGACTGTCCACGATAAGGCTTCTTAAACAATGGCACTTTAAATTTGGACGTTATAGGGAGCGTGCATGGCCGCTCTTAGCGCCTCTAGCGGAAGAAATCGGTAACATTTTGGTGATCTTGTCTTGAGCGGTCAGTCCAGGCTGTGTAACTGTGGGTGTGAAATTGTGGTAGTAGAAGTGTATCAAAATGCCTAAATCAAATAGAAACTGTTGTGCAGTGAACTGCCACAACACACAAAGAAACACGCATGGAAAAGGAATTACATTTCACACATTTTCTGGTCGTCCATAGGAATCGGGCAGATGCAGGAAGTGGATTTCGGCTGTGGGAAGGATAAATTAAGCATAGTAGGCTACCTTATTTCATTTGTGACGTAAATCACACATTTCATATCACACATTTCAAACATACCAGTCAAGAACACGTTCATTTAAGTACACTTTGAAATAGTACATTTCATTTCAAGTATGCATTGCAGCAGGTTCATCTGTTTACATTCATGTCCTTCCATGTGCATGTGTCTTGACTACACCGAATAATAATAATAATAATAATAATAATAATAATAATAATAATAATAATAATAATAATAATAATAATAATAATAATAATAATAATAATAAATATAAATGTTTTCCTGCATTTCAGTGCAGATGGAACTCCATGGGAACCCACAAAATGCTCCGTCATTTGCAGTGAATATTTTGTTGGAGAAAAGCCAAGTAACATTGAAAATCATCCATCATATATACCATCTGTGTTTTATGAGAGCTATAAGAAGAAGCCGAAAAGAGAATGTGATGTATCTCGGTTTAAAGAGCGAGTAAACGAATGAAATGCTCATACATACGTCTTCTAATCAAGAAACTCGTGAATTTATTGTGAAAAATGAGTGTGTGAAAAACTATATAAGTGGATGCAAGCAGCATTTGAGATTGGAGCAACGACTTTCGAATTCACTTGTGTTTTTAGTGGGGATTATGTAGGCACACAGTGCTACTCAAGCACAGTACGTTCAAGTATTTCGGAAAAGGTGGATAAAAGTTGTGGTCCCAACTCCCCCCTGGACATATGCAGAGGATTTTATGGATACCAGAGCATAAAAAGTGAGGCACAGTTGAAGGATTTAACAAGTGTTTCATTTAAGACATTCAATTTTTTACTTTCTTTGTTTCTAAAGTGTCCATAAATATAAGTAATAACGATGTTTGTTTACTCTTGTTAATGAAAATGAAATTGGACCTTTGCTTCCTTGGCAGTCATATTTGGAGTACTTCGGACTACTGCTGCGCGAATAACGCATTTCTAATTTTATTTTCTGGCCTAGCAAACTTCCAGTGAAAAATACCTTGCCTCGCGCTTTTAAAACATATTATCCTGACGCACGAGTTATAATAGATTAAACAGAAATGAAATAAGAAACGCCAGCAAGAATAGATGAGAGATGTTACATGTATTCTTCGTACAAGTCATGTTATACATTTAAATTTTTATTAGCTGTGGCCTCTAACGGAACTATTGTTTTTGTTTCCCCTTGTTATGGTGGAAGAACTACTGATACTTTTATTTAACAATTCAGGCTTCCTAAATCTTTCGAGTGAAGGGGACATTATATTAGCCGACAAGAAATTCCCAGGTTTTAAAACACATTCACCTCATTCTTTACTTGTTATGCCTCTTTTTCTTCACAATGGGAGATTTACAGAAGATGAAGTGTTACAAACTCAGAGTGTAGCAAGTGTGTGAATTCATGTTGAAAGATGTATACAGAGGGTGAAAATTTTCAAAATCTTGAAAAATATTCCGTATATCAGTGACATTGTTTACGTAGCTTGTGTGCTAGCAAATTTCTTGCCACCAATAATAAAGAACGTAGAACTGTAACCCCAGCACATAATCCACTCGTATAAATCTATCTTGTCAGAACTTCTCTTAGCAACATGACGTGTTATCTACTTATTCCAACTGAATTCCTGTTTATTTGCTTACCGGATGCTGCCTGACAATAGCTTGTCAAAAGCACACTCAATTTCACCGGAAATCTCACTCGCGAAATTTGAGTTTTCATAGATTCATAGATATGAGGTAGTTACAATATTGTTATTAATTTCGCCCTGTGACAACAATATCAAGTTTAAATGTATTTTTATATGTACAGCATTACAACTTCCATAGCATTACTTCATATTTATCTTGACGACAAGATGCAACGATAATTTTTGCCGAAACTATGAAGCAAGTCTTCCAGCGGAACGCACTCTCACCGTATTAATTCTCGGAACTCCGCCAGAGCGCTCTGTTACTAGTACCGTGCACGCTCCCTATAATAGAAGTGGAAAATGGTACGTTCATTCGCCACCAGATGGCCCCCAGGACGTGGCAACGCTAGCGTACGAAGCGGAAGCTGACCGAACCATCACAATCAGTCTAAGCGGTTGACATAACGCGTTTGCGTAACACATGACAATGGCAGGTGTATGACATAGCCACAAGCTTGGAATGAAACACCTGGCGAGGAGGAACGTACGAATTTGGAAAACACCGAGACGAAATATTACGTTTATGTTTTTTGATACGGGTACCAATGGACTGGCATGTTTGGCTGTTGTACACCTTACCGCAAGTACAGGTAATTTCGTATACCCCAGGACGTAAAAGTGGGGACAATTTGTCCTTGGTTTTACTCAGACTGTGAGCAATTTTAGTGGCGGTGCCAAACACGGTTTTTATATTGTGTTTGCGGAGGACCTTGGCAATTCGATCTGTGGTGTTGTGAATGTAAGGCAAGTAGGCAGTTCTCTTCACTTCTCCTTTCTGTGAGCTTTGCTTGGTCGTTTCTCTGGGATGTAGGGCTCTATGAATCTGCAAATCGCTGTAACCATTACACTTCAACGCGACTTTGAGCGTGTCCATCTCTACCTGGATATGTGATGGCTCACAAATTCGTCTTGCCCTCTTGGCGAGTGTCGTGAGAATGCCTTGCTTTTGTGCTGGATGGTGGTGAGAATCTGCATGAAGATAGCGATTTGTGTGGGTAGACTTACGATAGACGGTATGTTCTAGAGAGCCGTCCGGTTTCTTTCTTACTAGAACATCCAAGAAAGGAAGGCATCCGTCCGACTCCGTCTCCATAGAGGATTTTATTGACGGATGTTGCTGATTTAGGTGGTTTAGGAATAGATGAACTTTCTCAGGACCTTCTGTCCAGACCACAAATGCATCATCAACATACCTGCACCATATCATAGGCTTGACGGACGCCGAAGCAATAGCCTCCTCCTCAAAATGCTCCATAAAGAAATTAGCCACTACGGGCGAAAGTGGACTTTCCATAGCCACTCCGTCCGTCTGTTCGTAAAAATTCCCACCCCACAAGAAATAGCTGGACGCCATGCAGTGGTAAAATAGCTTGGTAATGTCCTCAGGGAACAGGTGTTCAATGAGAGCCATGACCGAGTCAATCGGCACTTTAGTGAACAAGGACTCCACATCGAAACTTACCAAAAGTGCATTAGGTTGAATGGTTATGGTTGACAGCTTTTTGATGAAATACCAAGAGTCCCTGACGTGTGATTCAGTACGACCTATGTGTGGCTGAAGCAATTTGCTTACGTATTTAGCCAGAGCATACGTAGGAGAACCTATCGCACTAACAATAGGTCTGAAGGGAACACCTTTTTTGTGGGTCTTAGGCAGTCCATATTATCTAGGTGGCACCGCATCCCCCGGGGACAGATGTTTAGCCTCCTCTTTTGGAATTGAAGATTGCCTTAAGAGCTTCACGGTGGCGTTGGACACACGAGTGGTGGGGTCATGTGAGCTCAGTCTGTAAACAGGCTCTGACAATATAGCCGAGAGCTTATTCTTATACTCGTCAGTGTCCATAACCACTGTCGCATTACCCTTATCAGCTGAGAGAGTGGTCAGTTCAGAATCATCTCTAAGTTCCTTCTGAGCTCTCCTTTCGCCTCTTCTATTTATTGTATGTCACGACAGAAAGTTCAGTTGGCTTTTGTAATGGTTGCTATTCCTTCATGCACTAATGTTTGCAGTCGTATGAGGGACAAATCGCCTGTCGTATTGTGCAAACTTAAATAGTTATTTTGGCCGTTGGTTTAGGATTGCGCAGCTGTGAGCTTTCATTCGGGAGATAGTGGGTTTGAATCTCGCCGTCGCCAGCTCTGAATATGATTTTCCGTGGTTTCCTATTTTCACACCAGGAAAATGGTGGGGCTTTATCTTAATTGAACCATACTTATCGCACGTTCCACGATTTGTCATTTAATTATGCAAATGGCTTCCTTCAGTTTTGTCTTTCAATGTTTACATGTGTCAGTCTAATGACGTCCAGTAGGGAGCAGCACAAGCTATGTTTTTATCTGTGAGGTCGTTCGTTTTGCTGGAGCGATAATTTTTACTCTGTGGAGTTCTTCTTCTTTTCTATGTGTGGCGGGTACTAACAATGGCTGCCGCTATGTTTGGTGTGGCATTTTTATGCTTTAAATATTCATTCAATGTGTTCAAGCCTGGACCTTTCACGCTAACTGCTATCCGATTTTACCATTGATAATCACAGGTATGTGATAGTTTGGTTTATATTTAAATTTGGTGACGAGTTATTCCCGTATGTTACGGTCGATGGCATACATCTTTCCGCTCCGTCGTACGATGTGCTTTGAATGAATGTGTTTGTGGTCTTGTAGTTATAATTGAAAAAGGGTCTCTGTGGTTATGATTGGTGCACTGCGTGCTTTAATACTGCGTGATCCTCATGATGTGCCCCTTGTCTCGACCGCAGGAGATACCAATCCAGGTTGTACAAGGCGCAACATGCCAGTGATGTGAATAAAGTAATGTTCAATTCTGACCTTATGTGTAATTGCACGCCGCACGCAAACATTTGAGTACGCGAGACCCGCTGATAATGACCGTGGAGTCATAATTTGTGGTTTGTATTTGACAACGAAATCTGAACGGCCGTTCGTGCTTTATTTTCCCGATACCTCTTTGTGTGTGCGTGAATGTGGTATGCATGTGAGTTTGGATGTGTGGGGGAGAAAAGGATGATATGTCGATCGACCTGTTGTATTTATCTTTCAAATTCTGCGCCTTGTTTGGTTTTCAGCGCAGAGCTATATTTTTTTATTATTCATGCTGATGCTCAGCTTGAGTACCCGCCATGTTGGTTTCATATTTGCGCATGGGCGTACCTATTGTATTCTTTGGATCTGTCTTGGGTTTGATTGGTCCATGGAGGCTGTGCTCAGTCTCATCTGTCGGTATTCTTATCTGCTTTTTTGTTCTCCGGCACGGGGGATTGTTGTGCTAACGTTTCACATTGTTAGTAGCCTGATGTAATATGTGGTGCAGTGCCTTGGATATGTGAATCCTGGTAAAACGGGCGACCTGGTTGAATAGTTTATGATGAAAGGAAGCTGCTGGTAATGTAATAGCGATGTGTCGAGGGGCAGTGAGCATTTTAAATTACGTATCAATATTTTTTTGAAGAGTATTAGCTTGAGTTCACGCCATGTTTCAACTATGTGAAAAAGAACAAGGTATGTCCATGAGTATTACGATTAATTTCCTTATTTATTTTGTGTGATTTTCTTCTCTTGGTTTAAATTTTTTTCTCTCATATTTTTTTAATAAATCCCCTGGTTTAAACCATTTCTTCTTTTATTTCAAATAGATGCAGTCTAGCCCTTGTTACTTGATTACAAGGGGGGTTTTCAGCTCAAGGTTATGTCTGCGCCTTGTCCAGTCGGCACGATCCGGGCCTCAAATATTGTTCCCCATGAATATTTCACTAGGTATTGCTTGGATCACTGATTTATGTAGTGATAGATGGGGTGGGTGTGGCTCATAATTACGGCCACTAACTTCCCAATACAAGCCCTTTCCTAACCTCCCGTCGAGGAAAACCTTCGATGTGTTACATAAATACATCATCATTATAGACCGTTATGCCTTTCGCGTTCAGTCTGCAAGCCTCCGTGAATTTACTAAACGTCGCCAAAATCCTCTATTTGAAACCAGTGCTGTGAACTCATTTAGTTTTATACTTTTTTAAATCGTTAGAAACTGAGTCTAACCATCGTCGTCTTGGTCACTCTCTACTTCTCTTACCCTCCATAACAGAGTCCATTATTCTCCTAGGTAACCTATCCTCCTCCATTCGTCTCACCTGACCCCACCACCGAAGCCGGTTTATGCCCACAGCTTCACACATCGAGTTCATTCTTTACTTAGCCTTTATCTTCTCATTCCAAGTATCCTCCTCCCATTGTTCCGACCTGTTTGTACCAGCAATCATTCTCGCTACGATCATGTCTGTTTCTTCTAATTTACGAATACAATATCCTGAGTCCACCCAGCTGTCGCTCCCGTAGAGCAAAATGTAATGGTAGCTTCGTCCGGGAGCTGACTTCCTTCTTACAGAACACTGTTGATCGCAACTGCGAGCTTACTGCATTAGCTTTACTGCACCTTGATTCAATCTCACTTACCATATTACCATCTTGGGAGAATACACATCCTAAGTACTTGAAATTTTCTACAATTTCCAGCTTTGTATCACCAATTTAACATTCGATTCTGTTGAATTTCTTACATACTAACATACATTTTAGTCTTCGATAGGATAATTTTTATACCATACTCATTGCCCTATTTTCATGTTGCAAGATATTAGACTGCAAGCTTTCGGCACAATCTGCCATTAAGACCAAGTCGTCAGCATAGGCCAGACTGCTTACTACATTTACACTTTATACCTCTTAGCAAATGACTCACGTAAACTACGAACAACTAGGGTGAAATATTACAGCATTGTCTAACGCCTGTAAGTACCCTGACCAGTAACTTATTCTGCCATCAATTCTCACTGCAGCCAAATTGCCTTTGACTGATTTAAATAATCTACGCTTAATCCCATAGTCCCCCAGGATGGTGAACATCTTTTCCCTCGGTATCCTGTCATATGTTTCCTCTATATGTACGAAATATAAACACAACTGTCTATTCCTTTCGTAACATTCAGTTACCTGCCGCATACTAAAAATCTGATCCTGACAGCCCGTCTGTGGTCTGAAACCACACTGGTTTTCATCCAAGTTCATCTCAACCACTGATCGCACCCTCCCTTCCAAGATGCCAGTGAATACTTTGTCTGCTATACTAATCAATGAGATACCTCGACAGTTGTTGCAATCCTTCCTGTTCCCTTGCTTATAGATAGGTGCAATTACTGCTTTTGTCCAATCTGAAGGTACCTTACTAACACTCCATGCTAATCCTACTACTCTCTGAAGCCATTTCATCCCTGCCTTCCGACTATACTTCACAATTTAAGGTCTAATTTCATCTATTCCTGTTGCTTTATGACAATGGAGTTTATTTACCATTCTTTCCACTTCCTCAAGCGTAATTTCACCAACATCATTTTCTTCCTCCCCTTGAGCTTGGTTGTTCGCGACACCACCATGAAGATTTCCTTTTACGTTGAGAAGATTTTCAAAATATTCCCTCCACCTGTCCAGTAATTTCCTGGGATCTACGGGGGTTGGGACTTATATAGTGGCAACTAGTTAATAACAACTGATACAAAGGAGATACATGTTACCAAGTTTTATTGCCCTTCAAAGTAGTCACCAGCATTGTTTACAACCCGTTACCAGGGATATGGAAATCGTACGCTCTTTAGATGCGCTTGTTGCGTTGATAGTTCGAATGGAGCGGTATAGTGCCTGGCGAGTCTCTGGAACAGTTATGAAGTGACTGCAGTTGAATGTGGAAGAGGTCGTACAGCACGACAGTGTCATCAAGGTCTTCAAGAGGCTTGCGAGGAATCTGCATTGCCTTACAGAACAGTGACACGGTGGGTAAGAGCCTTCAACAAGGGACGCCAAAATGTTGCAAACATGCGTCGGTCAGGACATCTTAGTGTCAGTGAAGAAGTGCATGCTCTTGCCGCGTTACTGGACACTGATCGACGCCATATGATTCGTGAACTGGCCCGAAACACCGGATTAGCTCCTGCGACTGTGCTTCACATTCTGAAGGAACGCCTGGGCATGAAAAATGTCGTTGAAGTCCTTTACCCACCTTGCCACTGTTCTGTAAGGCAATGCAGATTCCCCGCAAGCCTTTTGAAGAACTTGATAACACTGTCGTGCTGTACGACCTCTAGCACTTTCAATTGCATCCGATTCAGAACTTTTCCAGAGATTCGTCAGGCAGTAGACCGCTCCATTCGAAATATCAATACAACAAGCACTCCGAAACGTTTTCTAAGACTTCTATATCGCTAGCGACGACTTGTACACGATGCTGGTGACTACTCTGAAGGGCAGTAAAACTTGGTAACATGTATCTCTTTTGTATCAGTTATTATTAAATAGTTGCCACTATTAAAGTTTCAACCCTCGTATTATGAGTTCACCTGAATTACCCAAAACATTGTTCATTTCCTTTTCGCCTCTCTTCCTAAGTTTCTTTATTACTGTCCAGAAAGATTTCCTGCTCCTTGACCTAGCCTTTCCAGGTTATTACCAAAATCTTCCCACGACTTCTTTTTTGGATTCAACAACTATTTGTTTCGCTCTGTTTCTTTCATCTATGTACAATTCCCTGTCTGCATCGGCCCTTGTTTGGAGCCATTTCTGATAAACCTTCTTTTCACGTTTACAAGCTGCTCTCACTTCACCATTCTACCAAGATGTTTGCTTTTTCCCATCTTTACACACAATTGTTCCTAGACATTCCCTTGTTGTTCCTACCATAGCATCTCTGTATGCCATCCATTCTCTTTCTATATCCTGAACCTGCTTACTGTCCACTGTTCGAAACTTCTCACTAATCATATCCATGTACTTCTGTCTAATTTCCTCGTCCTGGAGATTTTCTACGCTTATTCGTTTGCAGACAGATTTCCCTTTCTCCATCCTAGGCCTAGAGATACTTAGTTCACTACAGATCAGATAGTGGTCTGTATCATAGACACATATTTACTCAAGTACTGCATAATTTAATAATATATTTAATTATGAAAATGCACCTGTTTCAGAGAGCTCGCACAGTCTTCATGACTAATATTTGTAGCCTAGAATGTAGTATCTGTTACTCGGCCCGTTCCTACAAGCTGCCGAGACTTCTCGTCAAACCCACATTGTATAAGTCTGTTGGAAGTCGTTATGTTTGTTAACATTCCCACATCAGTATGCTGCATTTCCTGAAGATCAAATTTGCACCTGCCAAACTCTCGTCTACATATAAATATTGGCATACCGTCCTGTCTGAATTTTCTATAGGTATGAACACCTCCAATTTACAATATTTTTCTCTCTCCGTCATTAGTTTTCGCCGTGCTGCACACCGTTTCTATCTAAACTGCATCACCTTCAATATCGTCTTAATGTTGTCTTCCCCATCTAACCCCATGGCACTACGACCCTTGAAGGGCTTTGGCCTACCAAGCAACAGCTGCTCAGCCCGAAGGCCTGCAGATTGCAAGGTAACGTGTGGTCAGCACGACGAATCTTCTCGGTCGTTATTCTTGGCTTTGTAGACCTGGGCCGCTATCTCACCGTCAGATAGCACCTCAATTCTAATCACGTAGGTTGAGTGGTCCTCGAACCAGCCCTCAGGCCGGGAATCGAACCCGGGGCCTCCGGGTAAGAGGCAGGCACGCTACCCCTACACCACGGGGCCGGCTAATGTTGTCTTCCACTTAGAAGCAATTCGTTATTCTAATACAGGAAGGTGTTTTACACGTAGCCCATACCTCCTGCTGCAAATAAAAGTTTTCAATTATGTATTTTATCACCCGACGATCAATGTCATCTACAGTATTTCTGTTTTCTAGGAATCGAGTCGTGGCCGTTTCCTGTTCGCCGTGGACAAGATACCGCCCACGTCATTATTACAAAGTTCGTTTCTTATACGCCGTATTGTTCACAGTACAGTACAGTTACAGTACTTCGCAGCTCTAAGTGTAGGGTTTGTTATACGAACATACAGGCATTTATTCATCATCAGATAAGTTTATAATTCAGCGATACATTACTTTACCCCTTGGTCTTTTTGCCGCCATATCACGGATATATTAGACCTATGTAAACCTAGTTCGCTGTGGCCTATAACAAGAATTAGAAACTGTAAATGATATAAAAACCCAACGAATTACGAACTATTATTCCCTATATGTGATATGATACACTAATAAACAATGCGAGTAATACAAAAAACAGATCTGTTATCTTACAATTTAACACAAATACAAGCAATATACCAAAAACCCAACGAATTACGAACTATTATTCCCTATAACACACTCTTAAATAGACGACTAAATACGTCCACTTACACATACAGTGCATAACAGTCTTGTTTGTACACCAACTTACTGCAACGAAATATCGGTTAAACTTTTGTATACAATTATTGTGTTGCTTTTATTGCCCATATCATAATAGATACCGGTACACTAATAAACAATGCGAGTAATACAAAAAACAGATCTGTTATCTTACAATTTAACACAAATACAAGCAATATACCAAAATCGGACGTTTCATCGAGCAGCAATCTTGTTTGTACACTTACAGAAGGAAAAGAAAAGTTCACTCAAAAACACTTGTTACCTTGGATTTAATACCCCAGTGAGTATCCTCTGGCATTGAGAACTGCCTTGCGCCTTCGCTGCATTGAATGAACCAGTTTTTCACATCTTTCTGGGTCGGTTTTACCCCATTTTTCGTTAACTATACTTCTTAACTGCTCAAGTGATTGAAGTTTCCTTGCATGAACCCTTCTTTTTAGATCGACCGACAAATGTTCTCCATGGTTCAAGTCAGGGGATTGGGCAGAAGTTCGCAGTTGCGTTGGTACGTTCCATAACAGCCACTGCTTGCAAATATCAGCTGTGTGATTAGGGTCATTGTCCTGCTGAAAGATGTAGCGAGATCCCCCAACCCCTATTTTTACTGCACTCTAACATTGTTCTTTAAAATATTTAAATAACCTCATATGTCCATGATGCCATTGATGATTTTGATATTTTCCATTCCACAAGACACAAGACGACATGCATCCCTAAATCATAATTGATCCACCTCCATGTTTTACGTTGGTAGTGTATTTTCAGGTTTATTGGCTGTACTTATTTTTCCCCATACATGACTGTTTCCGTCCTAACCGTATAGAGATATTTTGGTCTCATCTGACCAAGTAAAATTTCATTCTGGCTTGTCAATTTCTTTTTTCGTAACAACCAGTCTTTTCCGTGGTCGTCTACCGTGATAGTCATATTTCCACAATACCCTACTTGACATTTTCTTCTTCGTACTTCCTTCCATCATTACGCGGATCTTAGGCGCACTTAATTGTGGATTCTGTTTTACTTGTTTGTGCCGGCCCCGTGGTGTAGGGGTAGCGTGCCTGCCTCTTAACCGGAGGCCCGGGTTCGATTCTTGGCCAGGTCAGGGAATTTTACCTGGACCTGAGGGCTGGTTCGAGGTCCACTCAGCCTACGTGATTAGAATTGAGGAGCTATCTGACGGTGAGACAGCGGCCGCGGTCTAGAAAGCCAAGAATAGCGGCGAAAGGATTCATCGTGTTGACCACACGACACCTCGTAATCTGCAGGCCTTCAGGATGAGCAGCGTTTGCTTGGTAGGCCAAGGTCCTTCAAGGGCTATAGTGCCATGGGGGGGGTACTTGTTTCATAATATAACTTTCATCTCGCCTATTCAGTATCTTTTCTTTTGCTTTTCTTGGCAAATTTTTTGTGGTTTCTCTATATTTGAATTTGTTCAATTCATAGTGTATTGTGGAATGCGGTTTATTTACTTTGGGTCCAATTTCACGCAGAGAATACCCTTGAGATCCAAGAGATACAATTATATTTTTAGTTCATCACTTAACTCTGTTCTTTTACCCATTATGTAACTCACGGCCTGGTGCACTAATTGCGAAACTATACAAACTAGCACAGCACAGATACACACCACCTAACTAGGAGTGTTCCCGAGCGAATACGAGGTAGTAAATGTGTACAAACAAGACTGTTGCAAGCAAATAGGTAATGACAGAGCATATTTCACTTCCATTCTTTTAAAATGATGTACCGAGACTTTTGACAGCTCACATCCAGTTCTCAGGACTTCGTACAATAACTTATCGAAGTCTCGTACATTGGTTATGTACTATTTAGATATTATACAGACATTATACCGACTGCTAGAGCCTCCGTGGCTCAGACGTCAGCGCGTCGGCCTCTCACCACTGGATACCGTGGTTCAAATCCCGATCACTCCATGTGAGATTTGTGCTGGACAAGGCGGAGGCGGGACAGGTTTTTCTCCGGGTACTCCGGTTTTCCCTGTCATCTTTCATTCCAGCAACACTCTCCATTCTCATTTCATAGCATCTATCATTCATTAATAAATCACTTTGGGAGTGGCGACCCCATCGTACTAATAGCCTATATCTGTTTCATTCATTACATCCCTGACCCGGTCAATGACTGGAAAACAGGTTGTAGGTATTCATGACTATGCCGACTGCTAATGGGATGTACAAACAAGACTGTTATGCACTGTACGTCAGCCTACTACAGCTACAGAACACCTGAGCCGAACGTTTGCTCGTTAGGAGCGATGTCGGTTGTTGTGCGCCTGCCCAACCTTGCCCAACCTTGCCGCTCCCGCATGTTTATCTTCCTTCCCAGGTGTTCGCTTGGCCATCTCTCCGTGCGCCCGCACCTTAATAAAGGCTGCGGACGCTACCTTCCCACTCCTAGCCCTCTCCCATCCTTGTGTCATCCAAAAGTTGCAATGTTTTAATGCGACGTCAAACCACTAGCAAAAAAATTAAAAAAGCTTAAAAGGGATGACTTTGGACCGGCTCTTCACTGGGTTTTCTTGGGTGTCGGCTGGATCAGCATCAACGGCCATAATACTGCGGTATGGAAGGCAATAGAAATCCAACACACTACGTGCCCAAGACAATCGTCGATGACTATAGCTGATACAGAAAACACATCGAGCGGTCCGGCTGATAACCGGCGCCATCTCAGTTCCAGAGTGGATGGTGTGAAATTGGCGACTAGGCACAGGAAGGTTGACTCCCAGGCCTCGTGTGATAAATATGTGATTGGGTGGAACATGGAAAAACAAATCATCTCTTCGATGCCAGTGCAGATAAGCCGGATGGAATACGAAATATTTCTTTTTTACAGTCAGGAAAGCTACAGATGAAATGGTCAATCACATCATTGATATATTGGGTCTGTCCGAGATGCACCGGCAAAGGAATGGATTATTTAACACTACCAAAGGCAACACGGTGTATTTTTCTGGATCCGAAGACCTAAGTACAAATAGCGTTGCTGTAATTATTCCCAATTACCTATCAAATTTTAGAATAATACATGTCACATTCAACACCACACCATGCCGACTCAATATAATTCAGATTTATGCACCAAAATCTCTTGCTGACGAAGACAATATAGAGAAATTGTATGGTGAACTAGATGGTGTGATGAACAACATACCATGCACGGAAATAACAGTAGTTCTTGACGATTTCAATGGCGCAACGGCCACCGATGATGAATTCAGAAATGTCATCGGCAAATATGGTATTGGTGAAAGAAATGACAGAAAATAAAAACTTCTCCATTTTTATATGGAACACCAATTATATGTAACGAATATTCCTTTTTAACATCATATTCGAAGGTTGTACATACGGCATTCGTATGGCTATCTTTATAGGAATCAAATACAATTCATATTGGTTAAAACCCAATGGAGATCTTCTGCCATTAACGTTAAAACTTTTCAATTAGCTGACTGTGGAACAGATCATCATCTGATATTCATGACCTTTAAACTACGATTCAGGAAAGTGCATCGTGTTCAGTGCCAGAGAAAGACACTGAATGAAGAAGGTCTTCATAAATTTGGGGTGGAAATACAATATGTCCTTCAAAACATCCGGGGAGACTCAAATACAGACGCAGAGTCCACATGTCAAGTCCTCAGAAATAATATAGTGACAACCGAGATGAAGTTTTCTTCCACAACACCGAATCATCGGAAATGCTGAAACAGTGATCACACATGGCCGATAATACAACAGCGGAAACAGCTCGAAAGGTCTGTGTTATACAGTTGGCAAATGTGTGTTAAAAAGTGCCGTGGAATTAAACGAAATAGTCGTTAAGACATTTGTAAATACATTACTAATATTTGTGAAGAAACAGAAGCACGCAATAATCGTAAGGAAACACGTGACCTTTACCGCAAAGTTAGACTGTTATCAAATAAAATAGCCCAGAGTGTGGTCAATAGAAAATGCCAGTTGCACGACTTTGAGAATGCGTTAAACAGAAGGAAAGAATACTGTGAGGATTTCTACAAGAGGGAAACAATACAACCAAACATGATCCTCTGGCACGGGTTTGAAATGCAACCAGACATCCTACCCCAAGAGACGATACGGACAATTACATTATTAAAACTGGGCGATGCACTTAACCCAGGTGGCAGATCATCTGAGCTCCTGAAAGAGACAGGCGAGAGAGGTGTGCAGATCATCACAGATTCTTGCAACAAGATTTGGAGATATGGCACTTGGTCAGCTGACTGGGTTGCATCCATTTCTGTCCCTCTGCACAAGAAGCGTTCCACAGCCAGCCCTCATTTCACATGCAAGTAAAATCCTGCTATACATACTGCACCCATAAGCGAATTTACGTAATTAATTTACAAATTAAAAGTTGAATATTTCGCATACTGGGATACTACAGTAGGCTGTGAATCTAGCAGTCACAAAGGAACCTTCTGGCGCCAGGTTGTCGGCAAGGAAAATCCACGAAACTCTTCTTAGAGCACGAGCAACTTGTAAACCGCCCTGAGTGCTGCATCCAATAAATTTTATGGTACCGCCTAGGAGTGGCGACTTTCTACTGGGTTCTCACGAGAAAATCACGCGTTGAGGCCTGACCTACTTACAAGGACAAAGAAACAACGATAGCACCCACCAACCCTTGGGAGGAAATGGAAGCATCCACGTTACGAAGAGCGCGAAAGTCTCAGCCAATCACAAAATTCCAAATTTGAATGTCCTGTCATAGCGGGAATCTACAGTCAGTATTTCGCTATCTGAAGCCCGGTGTAGTGGTGAAAAACAGTGTCCTGACTTCCTAATAATATTTGAAAATTTATCAGTGCGAAGGTGTGGTTAATTATTGGCTAATTAATAACAATTTAACTTCACACGGAATAGTAGTATCGCCCAGGAAATGAACTGTCATGGCGGGAAGGAGCCATTCGCTGGAAGAAAATAACGCCGGTGACGCGCGCCGTCGTGTGGATTATCCTGTGATCGTTTCCCACGGCGCAATATAACAAGTAAGTCAGACCGAAATTAGGAAGATTTAGTACATAAATTTTGAAGCTTTAACCTACGGATGTATGAAAAAGCGCTCCCGAGTGCTAGATCATTACGCCACATCCCTTCCACAGAACTATTTTCAAGGTGGAGGGAGAACTCATTACAAAACCCAGCGAGCAGGGTGCTGAATCTTCAGTGACAGTGGTTGACGGTGTGAGATGGTGTGACTGTGTGTTTCACTTTGTATCCTGTGTTCGTGGGTTAGTTGAATCTTCAGTGTATTTAGACTGTGTCAGCTAATCCAGTTAGTCAGCTTTGAACTTTACTTTTTTCTGGTAAGAAAGCGATCAGAGACACTTGTTAGCATCCAAGTGAGCCATGTATTTTACTTGGGAGAGTAACATTTCAGGAATGAACACTTTAACAAACTTTACTTTACGTTGAATTTATGCAGAGATAACAGGCAATAGCTACACTTTCAACACTTGGCTTAAATGAACTCACATTACGAATCGAGAGGGACAAGCCCATGTTTTTCAGCGCAGCTACATAAACCTTTCCAATCCACGGGTAGTTTGACATTTGTTGGAAAGCTATTTTATTCTTCATTTTGGGAGGACGATCAGCATAAATTTCTCCACATCATTGGAAACTGTACTTTAGCTTGCTTTACCACAATAAACTGTTTGGCAAGCGAGATGTTTGCGGGGAGAAACTAGTTAAAGCAGACGGGGAGCAGAATGTCTTTTCATTAATGAAAGGCCACTGTGTTAAAGACCTTGAACAAACTGTTATGTTCCGAAGGGGTGAACGATCGGTAAGCTGTATGTAAACAAAAGCTGAGAGAGCGGTGTGCAGACCAGCAGGTGATTTTCAGGCAGGTAGCGGAGAGGAACTTCCGACTTCACGTCAGGAGTCCATGCAGTGCTATCGTCTAATCTTCACTGGAGTGCGAGAAAATGCGAGTGTTTATGTTAATGTAAGCGTGTGTAACGGCATGATAAAAATGTATCAGGTTTGCGTGTGTGAAAATTTGGAATACCACATCAGCTTCAAGATGGAATTCTAATTCACCATGACGGAGCCCGGAGGGTGATCCAACATGCCTCCATCACCCAGGTATGAGCATCAATAAAATAATGTAAATAAATATGTAGGACCGTGCCTAATCGATGATCAAATGTAGCTTAGACTGTTAGGTAGGATTGTAAATAATTCACATTTTAATAACCATAATAATAGTAATAATAATAATAATAATAATAATAATAATAATAATAATAATAATAATAATAATAATAATAATAATAATAATTGTAATAATAATAATAATAATAATAATAATAATAATATTTTTGCGCTTTCAGCTAGGGTTATTTGCGCACTTCCTTTATGTAGATGTGTTTGCGTATTGTTATGGATTATTCTGTAGTATGTCACTTTGACAATTTAAGATGCTATATTATTTGATCTATATGAGTGTAATGCCGATTCATAATTGTAATAATAATAATCATCATGTTATTATAACTTTAGTTTTGAGTGATATTGTTGATTTTATGCTTATTTTGCTATTTTGCGCATTCAGCTTGTTTTATGTTGTGGAATCATCCTTCAGATGACCGTTTCCGGTAGTTCTTATACCGTGTATTTTGCGACGATGTTTGGTAGACGCGAGTATTTATTTCTGTGTAGTTGCGGTTACACATCTTTCAATAGCTGTGTTTTGAGGGGCAATCTCGTCATTTTAGAAACAGTTAGTGACAGGAAGCCATTGATGAGTCAGCTCTGATGTTTTGTAATATGTGAAGCAGAGAATGATCTAGAGATCGAGCTAAATGAACAATATCCCTGATGATCTACGTTGATAATGGAAATGTGATATTTGGACCATGTCATGAACTGTCGTAAGAAATAGTGATGTGCACGACAGATATTTCGCCCGCCGGATACGAGCGAGGCCGTATTATGAAGTACTACGTCGAGAATAATAATGAGTTAAATAGAATTGAGAAATGAATAATTTAACCAAGAGTGTTAAAAATGTTACGACATGGGTTATGATTGTAGGCAGGAGCCTGTATTTTGTTTCAAATAATTCCAGGGAAGGTAGATGCTCGGCAAATATTCTAGCCGTAGCACATGTGAGCAGAGCGACGAGTCAATGTGTATTTTGATAGTCATGTAGTGTCATGGATGACATGGAATAGCAGTGATTATTGTCCATAAAGGTTAAATAGTGTCATGGCCAGACATTTGTCATCTGAGGTTAGAGATTGCCGTCAAATTCACAATATTTTTGCTACTCGCAGCGGGGTAAAATTTTCTGTAGTTTCTGATATTTTGCGCATTTTATCCTTATTAATTTTCAGTAGGCGGCGATGTTGGGTTCTAGTTTTGTTTATTTGTTATTCTTTCTGAGTGTACCTTTTATTACCGTTTATTGGTAGGATGTGATCGTATGTGAATTATTTATATTTGATTTGATGTAAATAGATAGGTGTAGTTAGGCTAGTTTTGATGTCTGTATTTTCTTTTGTTGGAGCAGTGTTTTTCCATTAGCAGATTTAATTATGTAAATAAGATTTCATGTGTTAGGATAACGGATCATCAATTAGGTCACAGTCAAAACCATAGTAGTGGTATGCTCATACCAGGCATTCAGTAATTACCAAACCTTTAAAAAAAATCCACTACATTTTATTTAGGAAATGAAGCGATCTTTAATAAACCAGTTGTATAATAACTGCCGCAATGAATGAGGTAAAATAAGATGGGATCTGCCTCCATCTAGTGGTGGTACCACAAATATGAGTTCATAATGAAATGCAGTCAGCGGCAATTTCAGTAAAAATTTTAATGTACAAGGATCGCTTTCATTTGAAATGTAAACATGAGGCACTTGGCCTAATCATTTGGATTATTTTAAGAAGTCCAGGCTATCACAGTCATGCAAGTGAAGTTTAAATAATTAGATGAGTGGTTGTAACACTCAGGTTCATGTTTCAATAATTTCTTTGGTTTAATCACGAGGTGTTTGAATAAGACAGTGGTTATGTGGTAAATAAAG
Organism: Anabrus simplex; assembly: GCF_040414725.1. Classification (NCBI taxonomy): domain Eukaryota; kingdom Metazoa; phylum Arthropoda; class Insecta; order Orthoptera; family Tettigoniidae; genus Anabrus; species Anabrus simplex. The sequence goes on along the minus strand of NC_090265.1, from coordinate 423,250,758 downwards.
TGTGATGTTCATGGCTGTTTTCTTTGAATTATTCCTTATTTGTTACACATGGTTAGTGCAGTCCACGATTATTTTAAAGTTGGGTGTTTCCCAAATGAGCCACATGTTTTAAAGATGTGATAAACACCTCTGAGTCAGTGTTGATTTGATGACGTAACTAATTAATTAATTAATTAATTATTCAACTACATTAATTTATTTTGAGTGACATTTTCTACGTAATACAATTCTGTACTTCAAATGAGATGGTGTTTTCTGACCAGAGTTTGAATTTATTCACGTCATCGTCTTGAAGACAGTGTCAACATAGTCTGGAATATTTTAATTAATTTGATTGACCTTCAGTCAGTTTTATTAGGCAGATATTTGAGTTATTGTAAGGCAGATCCTCAATCTTTAATTTTCTCAGTCTCATTTATTTCACTTTGTTTACATTTTTTCACCAGTTTAGTTTACTTTCAACTTTGGCACTTTGCACTTTATTCAATAAATCAGTTTGTTATTTTATTTTACTTCAGTCTTTGGGTACAGTCATTTATAGTTAGTTTACCCCAACTTTCCATTTCCTCACTCCCTGATCGACGGGTGGCCTATCTTCGGGGATATATGGACGGTCCGCGACTGAGGAAGAAGAGTCTACATGCAGCGGTGAGTATCATTTAAATGTCATTTATTACAGGAGCAGCCGGCGCACAGAAGAAGGAGGAAGTCACCGCAGTTGTTGCCTTGAAAAGGGCTCAATACCTAAAGAAAGGCGTCAAGCTTTCCTTGCTTCAGAGATCCCCCTGAACAAACTGGACTTGTCCGAAGTAAGGGCACAAGATAACAAATTTTAATCATCCGTCAGTTTCAAATTTCTCTCATTATCTGCTTTGTAGACTACCGGAAGGCTGTGTTCATTCAGTGGGAGAAAAGGTGGAAAGTATTGTTGGTAAAAAGGGTATTCCTGCATATCCTTTTTGGCAGATAAGGAATTTGCATGAATTCAACTGAGCTATGGTTAAAATAAATGGGAAACTGTGTGGGAATTTCAATATCTAGAGAGGTATCCGGTTGGGCTGTATATTGTCACCCGTGGTTTTCAATATCCCTGGCGAGTACATAATGAGAGCTGGACTTGAGGAATGGGATGACGAATTTCCTGTAGGTTGTAAGAAAATATCCAACCTACATTGTGCAGACGCCAGACTTATTGCTAGTGATGAGAAGAAAATGGCAGAGCTCATCTCTCGTGTCAAAAATGTGAGTACTCAAATGGGACTACAAATTAACATGAACAAGGCCAAAATAGTGATTGTAGATAGAGCCGATATCATCAAGGAACTGGAGAACGTATCAGAAATGCTATATCTTGGTTCTCATTTCCAGTTCAAATAGCTATGCTCCTGATATTAACAGAGACGAATTTGTCCCATTCGTGGAAGGACCGCTCTACCTCGTTACCACTGAAAATGAGAGTAGTGTCCAGTCTGGTATTTTCAGATTTCCTCTGTAGAGCCAGGCCAATGCTTTCGAATTTGCACTGACCTGTAAATATGGTTATATTCTGCATGCAGTTTAAAATTTATTTTGTAAAATAGTAAAATAATTTAAAATCAAATGTTTTAAGTATTCCTCCATTCTTGTTCAAAGACATATTTTCTGACAAGATTGAAACGCATTGTAAAAATACAAATACGTTTTGAAAGAAGTAATTTAAGTTGCTGCTTGATATTTTTAGGTGTCTAAAATGAGAGTCAGAATAACGCAGTGCCAGAGCTGGGACATAGGGAAAAGGCGGAAAGCAGTAGATACTGTAAGATCCAGTCGATTGAATCCTTCAGGAGCGTCGAAGTCCTATGATATTCCATGGGCTATGGCTATACCAAGGAAACAGAATTCACGAAGAAGTATTGTCGCGTTTATGACTAGAGGATGACTTCTCCATAACAGATTACAGGAAGAAGAAATCCAAGAAATCAAAAATAGAAACATGCATTGTAGTATAATGATATTATGTGTGAAAAGTTTTCATAACCAACATATTTTTGGTGGCTATTATCATCTAAAATAGCCTATTGTGTCCTGTACCACAAGGAATACAAAGAAACAGGATAATTTGACCATCAGTAAGTTCATATAATTATTTATCTCTCCTCTTTAGTTGTGTGCACATGTTCACTTCTACATGGCTCTAAACGCTTTGTTATTTCTCATTTCGCAATTCAAATTAGAATGTTCCTATTAGATTAGTTTTCTTTACATTTAAGAGAAATATGACTGATTAATATATTTATAAATACTTTTCCCTATGAAAATTGCTACTTAATTACTATGTTGTTACATGGAAATCTATTTAGTCGATTTTAAGAGAGATTTTTTGCTAATTTTCAAAGTTTATTTGCATATTTTGTTACATAAACGTTTTTCAATTTATGTAAGTTTAAAGAGATCTCACTTATTCTTGAAAAATAAGTTTAACATAGAGACTGAGTGATTTCAAGTCTGGTTAGTATGACTCTAATTCGGATTAGTTAGAGTAATTAGGTTAGCTAGGTGTATACCGTAAAATACGATGATTCTATCGAAAGTTTGATTTGTTGATTAAAGAGGTGATTTCTGTAAGATTTTCTTATTTTTTATTTGTAACCCTTAATGTGGGAATAATCCCGGGATCTCGGGATTGACTAAGTGTAATCCCGAAATCCCGGGATTAGAAATAAGCGTCGGGATCGAATTCTCTAGGCGTGGTACATGACTGAGATGTTGTCAGACCTCGTACTTGTCGTGTGATTAACAAGTGAGGACAGGATGGGTAAGAGACGAGATCTCGGCAGTTTTAATCGCGGCCAGATTGTCTGTGCCGTATGTATGGGCTGTTCCGTCACCAAAGTTCCTGCAGGCAAAGAGACTTCCATGGGCCACGATATCCACAGTGTATCATGAATATGTAGATTCGGGCAAAACCAGGGTCAACTTTCATGGATTACAGCGTGTTGTTGACAGAGGTCACCGTCGACTGACTTGGATGGTAAGAGCGGATAGATGGGTCACATTGCAACTGATTTCTCGCGAATTCAATGCCGGATAACAACGAAGTGTGAGCAGCCATACCATCCATGACCAGCCCCTCGCAATGAAGCACAGAATCAACCGTCGCACTTGTGCACCAATGTTTACCGCACTTCACAAGGCAGAAAAGATGGCATTGCCACAGGAACACCAGCAATAGACTTTCAAAGCTTAGAGAAAGGTCGCCTGGACGAATGAGTAGAATATGAGTTTGTACATGCCGCAGGCAGGGTACGAGTGCGTCAGCAAGCACTCGACGCTATGGATTCTCTGCGTACAATTCAGGCCGGAGGGGATTGTATCATCGTATGGAGACTGTTCACGTGGGATGAAATGGGACCCCTGGTGTATCTGACCAGGCCACTCACCGACGAAAGATACGATAACCTGCTATCAAATAATGTCCACCCATGTGTTGATCTCCAACACACTGCAGGAGACCTGTACGTACAGCAAGAGAATGCACCGTCTAGTCTCTCCCGACTTGTGACTGATTTGTTCGATGAACACTCCATAGTCATGATCATGCTTGCCTGGTTCCTGAGGCCAACCAACATTAATCCCATTGAGCACATCTAGGATGCTGTCGAGAGAGATGTTCGCGCTGTTGGCCCTGCTCCGAACAATCTTCGTGCATTACGGGAGGCTGTGCAGTGGTCATGGAACAGTACGACTTACCATGCTTGCGGTATCTTATGGAGTTCCTGTCATGCCGCATTGCCATCGTCATCAGGGTGAAGGGGCGTGCTACACGGAACTAGCCAGGTATCTCTAAATCAGTTGTTCATCAGTGTAATTTTTGGTTGATATTAAAAGTATTTCCTTTGCGATTGTAACCGCATCAACTTACCTTTAGCCGCCAGCCTTTCCATTTGTTTTCAACGCGGGTATTATCCATCTTCATTCTGCTATTCCGTAAATATTTTACGACATCTCATAAACATTATATTGGACCTTGCCTGCTTTCCGACAGCTATCTTCGCGCATTACACCGTACCTCGCTCACAATTAAACTGAATGCGTGCTTTGTATCACCGGAACTGTGACGTCACCTCACTGACGCAACTTAAATCTCTCAGTTCTCGAAACACCGAGTTACCCCTACGCCGTGCCTTGGCACTGTATAAATATTGGAGCGGTTGGATATTAAAGGTCGGCAGTTGCAGTTCGGCCTACAAGTGGTCACGGCTGGTCCCTGGCCCGACAGCTCTGCACTCGGACCGACCAGCCGAGCAGAGGAGGGGTGGCCACAGCTCTACCATGGCTCTACGCCTCTGTATTCGAAAGACGGAGATGAATGAAAATATTGAGTATTAGTAGACATTAAAATTCTGTTCGTATTAAACATCGCGAAGCAACGAGCAGAGAATTTCACTGTGGAGCTGAGTTCGCCCTTGGGCATTCTTCAAGCCGCCATGCTTCTAACATCTTGTGCTCACGCCAAGGCAGGAGAAAGATTCTTCTGCCGCTTTTCCCACACCCGTGGAGTTGAGGGGAAGTAGGCGCGAGATTGAGGTGATTTAAATTTCATTAGCTCTTTGAAGCTGAATATTTTTACGTCTTTTTCTCAAACACGTCTCCGCCTTCAATACAATGCCTCGGGTGAATCATTATGTGATGGTGCAAGCTGGACTTGGCCTTGGTTGTTGCATTAACATTTCAACGACCTTTTTATTTTTGTGCTTACTACAATCTGCTTGTTTTCTATCGTAGTATTAACTACGTTATTTAGATGCATTCTTTTATTTGCTAATTTATCATGGGAACAAATAGACAGTTGAGTATTTCTGGTAACTAATTTTATTTTTTGACGATTCGAATTATTACGATCGTAATACATGCGAATTATCATATTTCTATTATCCGCAACCTTTGCTGCGCTAATTAACCTAACGAAAGGGCTGTTAAGTATTTCAGGTAATTTATTGTATTTTAAAGTTAATGGATCGTATTATTATTATTATTATTATTATTATTATTATTATTATTATTATTATTATTATTATTATTATTATTCGCCCATTATCGTAATCTCTTGAGGATTTTAATATTGCTATTATCGGTCAAACTTCCCAGGATTATTAACCCACCTTGATAGAGACCGTGAAAAGATTTTGGGTAAAGGCAAATACTCCTTTTCTAAGGTCCTTATATTTACTGTAGTCGCGTTCTAGTTCGTGAACCAGGGCAACGCCTGAGTGGCCTAGTAAGTGGTCCTGAGAGTCGGGATACCAGTTGCTATGGATTGGGAGTGGGCATGTCGGACATGTTCTGTGTCATAGCCCTCCTTGTGCTTAGGCGGCTAGGACTATACAATCCACCGTGCTCCATAACCCATTAGAGGAGAGATCCTCACTTGGACAATGTGTAAGTAGGGTAGCATCCTGCTTCATGATTTTACCGAGCTCCGACCCACGGGAGTAACGGAGTCCCACTCTCATTTGACAGGCGAGGGACTCCTTGGAAACAACTTGGCGAACGAAATGGAATTCGATGGGGAGCTATCAATATTAATAAGGATTGTTGGAGAAATGAAGTAGAACTTGCTGAGTCAGCAAAGAGGATGCATCTGGATGTACTAGGAGTAAGTGATATTCGGGTAAGGGGAGATAACGAGGAAGAGACAGGAGATTAAAAAGTATACTTGAAGGGTGTTAACGCAGGATAGTTTCTGTTAGGCACATTTTTTTTTTTTTTTGCTAGTTGCTTTACGTCGCACCGACACGGATAGGTCTTATGGCGACGATGGTACAGGAAAGGGCTAGGAGTGGGAAGGAAGCGGCCGTGGCCTTAATTAAGGTACAGCCCCAGCATTTGCCTGGTGTGAAAATGGGAAACCACGGAAAACCATTTTCAGGGCCGCCGACAGTGGGGTTCGAACCTACTATCTCCCGAATACTGGATACTGGCCGCACTTAGGCGACTGCAGCTATCGAGCTCGGTGGGCACGTAAATGAGCGAATGATGTGGGTAGATATAATAGTTGGGGGAATTAGGACGAGAATTGTCTAAGTGTATTCACCATCTGAGGGTGCAGATGAGGATGAAATTGACAAGTTTTATGAAGCAATGAGTGACATCGTAGTCAGGGTCAACAGCAAGGATAGGATAGTGCTAATGGGCGAAATCGAGAGTTGGAAATAGAACTCAAGGATACAAAAGGTGATTGGTAAATGTGGGGAAGATATGGAAGCTAATGGGAATGGGAAGCGTTTGCTGGACTTCTGTGCTAGTATGGGTTAAAAAAACAAAGTCACCTCCGTACAGGCCATGAAGGCCCTTGGAGGAGTGGAAGGTACAGGCTTCCATCATTGTTAACCTCGGCACGTGATTGGGTAGAGAGGTTAGCTCTACGCCCGGCCGCCTTTGCCCCCAGGAATTAATCTGGCACTCATTTTTGGTGTAGGCTGAGTGAACCTCAGGGCCATGTGCAGTATGGGTTTAGCAGTTAGGAATACATTTTTCAAGCATAAGGCTATTCAACGCTACACATGGGAGGCTAGGGGTAACAAATCCATAATATACTATATCTTAACCGACTTCGAATTCAGGAAGACCGTTACGAATGTACGGGCTTTTCGAGGATTTTTCGATGATAGAGGCCACTATCTGATCTGTAGTGAACTAAGTATCTCTAGACCTAGGATAGAGAAAGTGAAATCTGTCTGCAGACGAATGGGGATAGAAAATCTCCGGAACGAGGAAATTAGACAGAAGTGCATGGATATTGTACCAGTAACGGTGGTCCAAGCTAAAGTTCTCGCATTTCGAACTTGAATTCCGCGCTGCGCGCTGGTTCAGCAGCGAGCGATAGCATGCAGTTCGTATGTGACGTGGAGCGAGTGACGTCACAGCTACCCCTCCTTGTGGCTGAGAGATTGCATCAGCCAGAGAACATTCGATTAAAAGGCAATACAGACACCAGCGCCACCTCGCCCACACGAACACACAACCTCCGTCCCTCCTAAACCTCAACATCCCACCCCCTCGAACCCAGGACCACCAATACCTCCCCCGCCCAACCTAACTCAAAAACCTAATAACCTCCTCCGGCTATTACTACTACTCCGACCCACCATATACTAAACCAAGTACAATCCAGTCATCCCCTCCCCCCTCTCCCACCAAGTAGCCTTGCAATACCTCTTGCTAACTACACCAAAGTCTTCTTCTCTTTTATGCAAACAACACCTTTGCTTTCTTCTCACTTAAAGCACTGGAACAAAAGCTGCTGCTGACAGTGAAACAACATTGGGCGTGGCCACTCGTTGGATGGTTGACCGCCGTCCGTACATCTGTTTCGCCTTCTCCGCGCCGCTACCAAATGTTCAAGCACTCACAGCGCACATGACTGCACGTGCGCCCGGTCGCATCCTGGCCAATGAATGAGCCCTAGAAACCACATATACCAATTCACCAGTTACGTTAATGAAATGGGATCACTTTGAATGACATGGCGCTCAAGACCAATAAGGTCGATGGGCCAAAAGTTCGCGCATAGACCCGTGTGGTCTATGCAACGAACATGGGGATGGCATGGCAGGCAGAACACAGTGTCTTCTGTACCACGTTCGAACCCGGTCGGTCGGCTCGTGGAGATCGCGATGTCACGCTAAGTGACAGTCTTATTTCGTCGAGTTTCGGACTTTAACTCCGTAGTGTCGAGTACGGACTCATAACATTTTCTTCGACTTGCGAATGATAGAATTCTGCTCCAACTTACAGCGATAGAAATTGTGCTTCGTCAAACTCTAATATTTTCAAGTGATTGTTTATTCTTAATGAATGTCTAAGACTTGCGATTATTTTTCCAAGTGCTCATAATTCAAAGTTAACGTTGTGAACAGTGATAGGATTTTGAACAGTGTTTGCTCCTTACCGAGTAATTGAAATATTTCTACAATTCTCATTCACGTAACTGTGCTTTAACTTAGAATTTCTCGAGTGGCAAACATTAACAACTGGTTGAGTACAGAATTAACCTGAACTTAGTGACTACGTCACGTGACTTACAATTTCCGTGCGTAGATGATTCTCGAAAACTGTGTAAATATTCTTGTAGATGATAGACTGCAGACTGTGTATTTGAACTGACCATTTTTAACTCTGCGAACATTCGAACTAAGGACTGTTGATAAATGGTCAATTTCATTTTGTTTTTTCATTAACATGCATGAAAAGATTGACTTCACGAGTGAAAGATTCTTATTTCATTTCAGTCCAAGTAATTCCATTCAAACTGTAGGCTATTAAGACTTAGAAACATTCCGTGTGGAATAAATACAGATTATGCCAAGTATCACAAATAAGTGGATATTTAATAGGTCGACTTTATTGACATTCGACGACACAAGTTTCAAGTGGCTATTCATTTTATGAGTTTGATTTAATTAACATTCAACTCAGCTTGTTTAATTTCCAAGTGTTAAAATTAATGTGCGTGTTCGATTTCATTGACATCCGGCCGCATAGAATTCATTTCAAGTGACTAAAGAGAGAACACGGGATAGATTTCAGCGACATTCTACCGTGTGATAATTCTTCAATTATATAGTTCTTACATGTTATAAACCTTGTTAAAACCATTACTATATCTTTTTCTCGTCTGTGCAGAAGCTACTTCCCGCATTAACACGTCCAAGGCCTAACTGTTTGCGTTCATGTTTACCATTTACGTGACCTGTTTCGACACCCTTACTTTTACATCGCATAGATCTTCTAGACATCGTATGGATTTTCTAGAAAGTACAGATCTTCAAGAACTTCCATCGAGGGAGGAATCGTGGTTCCATGGTGCAGAGAGGAGAGGAGCAGCCGGAGTTCAAGGATATCACCAACCCTAGGAAGAGGAAAGAACACTTCCCAGTATTTCTTCTGTACAGAGGTGATATGATATTTGAACATTTGTTAATAAATTCAGTCTCTTTTGAATCGAACTTTATTTCGATAAACCTCTCTCTCTGTAAGCACTCCAGTTCAGTACCGTTCACGCCCTGATTAATGAGAAGTTTCGGACAGTGGACATAGCAGGTTCAGTATATAGAAAGAGAATGGGGTGGCAAACAGGGATGCTGTAGTAGAAACAGCAAGGGAATGCCTAGGAACCACTGTGTGTGTAAAGATGGGCAAAAGTGAACATCTTTGTGGAATGATGAAGTGAGAGCAGTTAATAACGTAAAAAGAAGGTTTATCAGAAATGGCTCAAAACATGTGCCGATGGAGACGTAGCTGAAGAAACAGAGCGAAACAAATAGGTGTTGAATCCAAAAATAAGTCGTGGGAAGATTTTGGTAATAACCTGGAAAGGCTAGGTCAAGCAGTACGGGAACATTTCTGGACCGTAATAAAGAATCTTAGGAAGGGAGGGAAAAAGGAAATGAACAGTGTTTTGGGTAATTAATGTGAACTCATAATAGATCCCAGGGAATCACTGGACAGGTGAAAGGAATATGTTGAAAATCTTCTCAACGTAAAAGGAAATCTTCATGGTGGTGTCGCGAACAACCAAGATCATGTGGAGGAAGAAAATGATGTTGGTGAAATTACGCTTGAGGAAGTGTAAAGGATGGTAAATAAACTCCATTGTCATAAAGCACCAGGAAGAGATGAAATTAGACCTGAAATGGTGAAGTATAGTCGGAAGGAAGGGATGAAATGGCTTCATAGAGTAGTAAGATTAGCATGGATTGTTGGTAAGAAACCTTCAGATTGGACAAAAGCAGTAATTGCACCTATCTATAAGCAAGGGAACAGGAAGGATTGCAATAAATATCGAGGTATCTCAGTGATCAGTATATCAGGCAAAGTATTCACTAGCATCTTGGAAGGGAGGGTGCGATCAGTGGTCGAGAGGAAGTTGGATGAAAACCAGTGTGGTTTCAGACCACAGAGGGGCTGTCAGGATCAGATTTTCAGTGTGCGCCAGGTAATTGAAAAATGTTACGAGATGAATAAACGGTTGCGTGTATGTTTTGTAGATCTACAGAAAGCATGTAACAGGGTTCTGAGGGAAAATATGTTCACCTTTCTAGGGGACTATGGAATTAAGGGTAGATTATTAAAATCAATCAAAGGCATTTACGTTGATAATTGGGCTGCAGTGAGAATTGATGGTAGAATGAGTTTTTGGTTCAGGGTACTTGCAGGGTTTAGACAAGGCTGTAATCTTTCACCTTTGCTTTACGTAGTTTACATAGATCGTCTGCTGAAAGGTATAAAGTGGCAGAGAAGGATTCAGGCAGGTTGAAATGTAGTAAGCAGTCTGACCTATGCTGACGACCTGGTCTTAATGGCAGATTGTGCCGAATGCATGCAGTCTAATATTTTCCAACTTGAAAATAGGTGCAATGAGTATGGTATGAAAATTAGCCTTTCGAAGACTAAATTGATGTCAGTAGGTAAGAAATTCAACAGAAATGAATGTCAGATTGGTGATACAAAGTTAGATCAGGTAGATAATATTAAGTATTTAAGTTGTGTGTTAACCAGGATGGTAATATACACTAGTGTCCAAACGTTAAGCATAATCACTAAACGAGGCCATACCGCCTGACAGGAATGTCAGACGAATTGCTGAACAAACGGAAACTGAATCACACACAATATGTCACACAACATGTCCAAAAAACAGTGTCAGAAAAGTTCTGATAGCTAAGGTACACTTTTGACAACAACTAACGAAATTTGGCAATGTCTTCCACAAAAAAGTACGCTGTTTATAGGGGGTATGGTTACACCTAACGGCCACACATGCTTCGTAGCGACGTGGCATGTTCTCTATCAGATGGTCCTAGAGGTCTTGTGGCAGTCAATACCATTCCTACGAAAGGGCAATGCAACGGTCTCGGAGGTTCCTTGGTGGAGGCTGACGGGATGCAAATCGCCTCCCCAATGCATCCCAAACATGTTCTCGATGGCCAGTCCATGCGACGAATGTCCTCGCCAGCCAGAAATTCATCCACCAGAGTAGCGCGGTGGGGTCGGACATTATAGTCTATTAAGAGGAAGTCTGGAAAAACCGCACCTCTGAAGAGTCGAACATGTGGTCTAACAATGTTACTCGGACCACCCATGAAGATGTGCAAGTCTTTACGGCCATTCAACATGATGCCGCCCCACACTATGGCGCTGCCACCATCATACTGATCCCGTTCGACGATGGTCCTGTGGTTGTATCGGCTAACCGGTTCTCTCCAGATTAATGTGCGACGGGGATCATTCTGCAAACTGAAGCGGGATTCATCTGTGAAGAGCACATGCCTCCATTCATTCATGGTCCAGTTTCGATGTTGACGGCTCCACAGTAAACGGGCCCGTCTCTGTGGTAGAGTGGGCGGGACGCACATCGCTGGACGTCGGGCAAACAGCCCTGCTGTTCTGAGCCTCCGGTACGCAGTTTGCCGGGAAACGGCAACCCGTGAGACGGCTGCAAGCTCCGCCGACAATTGTCTTGCAGGTGCACTCCGATTTCATCGGGCGGTTAAGACCAGATATCGGTCCTGCTGTAGGGTTCTTGCCCTTGGTCGACCCGGTACTGGCCTACGACTAACATCTCCTGTGTCTTGAAATCGTCTGCAAAGCCTGGAAATGACAGTTTGTGGCACATTCAAGGATACGGCGACTTCGGTCTGTGTCTGGCCTGCTTCTAGGCGGCCGAGTATTCTACCCTACAAAACAGGTCAATATAGCGTCGTTGTGCCATAATGTTGTCATATTCACTACGAGGCTACACTCTGCACACAATAACAGGGCAAACACGCCTGAGGGAATATGGAGCGCAGGCACTGGCTGTGTTTACCTTGCGGTTACGCCACTAGTCAAAGCAGGGAACACTCCCTTCTTATGCAGAGCGAACACCTAAGGTTGGTAGGTGTATAGATCATGCGATTTGCAGTCTATTTCCTGTTGCTCTGTTCACTCTAATTTACGCTTAACTTTTGGACACTAGTGTAGTAAGTGAGATTGAATCAAGGTGTATAAAACTAATGCAGTGAGCTTGCAGTTGCGATCAACAGTGTTCTGTAGAAAGAAGTCAACTCCCGCACGAAATGTCTGTTTTCAGACCAACTTTGCTTTATGGGAGCGAAATCTCGGTGCCTCATGATATCTTATTTACACTGACTGACAGTGACAATGCAACACCAAGGGGGAGTGGTTCGAAAGGGATGAAAGTTGGGGAAAAAACAGAGTCGGCACGGACGAATAATTGATGTTTATTTCAAACCGATATGCAGGTTACACAATGCGCACGGCATCGACTCAGTAGGATGTAGGACCACCGCGAGCGGCGATGCACGCAGAAACACGTCGAGGTACAGAGTCAATAAGAGTGCGGATGGTGTCCTGAGGGATGGTTCTCCATTCTCTGTCAACCATTTGCCACAGTTGGTCGTCCGTACGAGGCTGGGGCAGAGTTTGCAAACGGCGTCCAATGAGATCCCACACGTGTTCGATTGGTGAGAGATCCGGAGAGTACGCTGGCCACGGAAGCATCTGTACACCTCGTAGAGCCTGTTGGGAGATGCGAGCAGTGTGTGGGCGGGCATTATCCTGCTGAAACAGAGCATTGGGCAGCCCCTGAAGGTACGGGAGTGCCACCGGCCGCAGCACATGCTGCACGTAGCGGTGGGCATTTAACGTGCCTTGAATACGCACTAGAGGTGACGTGGAATCATACGCAATAGCGCCCCAAACCATGATGCCGCGTTGTCTAGCGGTAGGGCGCTCCACAGTTACTGCCGGATTTGACCTTTCTCCACGCCGACGCCACACTCGTCTGCGGTGACTATCACTGACAGAACAGAAGCGTGACTCATCGGAGAACACGACGTTCCGCCATTCCCTCATCCAAGTCGCTCTAGCCCGGCACCATGCCAGGCGTGCACGTCTATTCTGTGGAGTCAATGGTAGTCTTCTGAGCGGGCGGACGCCGGGAGTGCAGGCCTCCTTCAACCAATCGACGGGAAATTGTTCTGGTCGATATTGGAACAGCCAGGGTGTCTTGCACATGCTGAAGAATGGCGGTTGACGTGGCGTGCGGGGCTGCCACCGCTTGGCGGCGGATGCGCCGATCCTCGCGTGCTGACGTCACTCGGGCTGCGCCTGGACCCCTCGCACGTGCCACATGTCCCTGCGCCAACCATCTTCGCCACAGGCGCTGCACCGTGGACACATCCCTATGGGTATCGGCTGCGATTTGACGAAGCGACCAACCTGCCCTTCTCAGCCTGATCACCATACCCCTCGTAAAGTCGTCTGTCTGCTGGAAATGCCTCCGTTGACGGCGGCCTGGCATTCTTAGCTATACACGTGTCCTGTGGCACACGACAACACGTTCTACAATGACTGTCGGCTGAGAAATCACGGTACGAAGTGGGCCATTCGCCAACGCCGTGTCCCATTTATCGTTCGCTACGTGCGCAGCACAGCGGCGCATTTCACATCATGAGCATACCTCAGTGACGTCAGTCTACCCTGCAATTGGCATAAAGTTCTGACCACTCCTTCTTGGTGTTGCATTTGCTCTGTCAGTCAGTGTATAAGTTACAAGTGACGGACATGAAAGTAAAGAGAATGCTTGCTGGTACAAACATTTGGAAACAATGGCAGGAGGATACCCGGAATGAGGAGATAAAGGCTAAGTTAGGAATATACTTGATGGATGAAGCTGTATGCATAAAGCGGCTTCGGTGGTGGGGTGATATGAGACGAACGGAGGAGGATTGGTTACCTACGAGAATAATGGTCTCTGTTATGGTGGGTAAGAGAAGTACAGAGTGACCAAGACGACGATGGTTAGACTCAGTTTCTAACGATTTAAAGAGGTATAGAACTAAATGAGGCCAGAGCAGTAGCTGCAAATAGAGGATTGTGGCGACGTTTAGTAAATTCACAGAGGCTTGCAGACTGAATTCTGAAAGGTATAACGGTCCATAATGATAATGTATTGTGACCGTTCAAAACATCACCAATAGTGTGTCTTGATACCCAGAAAATGAAATATGCCGTTTTCTGCGCCATTCTACGATAAAAATTGTCCAAACTAGCATTTTTCTCCCATTCGGGGACACGAATGGCACTCTGCTAGCTCGCGCGACTGAGCTCTAGTTGCAAGTAATTAGGGTGAGAGGCATGCAGGAAGGAGCGCCTGTATGTAGAATCGGTCTCTCTTGCGTGCGAGAGAGCTCACCGAGCCACGCCATCACGTGACTGAGAATCTAGGTCACCGAATAGCGCTCAAGAATTTGTCTCAACATGAGAACTAGCATAATCCCGTAATTCCCTCGTATATTCACCAGTACCAACTCACAGTTTTCAACTGTCTTGGATAATAACAATAATATAAACCACAAAGCATTCGACGGATATTCACGTTTAAACATTCGTCTGAACCAGGGAATTTTCTGCATGATTATGAAGCAAAGAAATGCTCTACATAATTGAAAGGACAGTAATAACGTCGTAAACAATGGGTGACTTAATGGATAACAGATGTTAGGGGCCTGGCCGCGGGACCAAACTCATGGATTTCCCCGCACTTTGCAACACCCAGTTGCCGATAACAAATTACGCTTTCAAGATTACTCGGAAATCAACGATGCGATTTTAATGAGATTCATTCAGCGGAAAGGGGAGTGTATAAGCTGTAATTTGACACCTTATTCATTATCGTGCGTCGTCTATTAGCGGACCACAATTCGACAAAGAAGCGTATTTTACCCTCTCTACTTGCTTCAGGGTGTGTTGCCTATATATTACGGAACCTCAAGGCAGACCTCATCGCACTTGTACTTCCCTACTGGTATTCTTCTGTTCGTTGCTGTTTGACTGTTGTGTGAGTTCTTTGTTGAAATAATAATTTTTAAGGTGTGAATAGTGCTCCATAGTGATATACCGAGTCTTCGTGATTTTATGTGGAAGTAACCACAGTTTCACAGAATGATTTACGTGTACAGTGCAGATAAAGTTTGCCGCTAATAAATTCATTAGAGACGGTACGAAACTGTGATTATAGCAGTCCGTGTGACGAGGTGGTTGTGCATCGAACCTCGCGTATGACTAGACTATTGCGGCTTAATTAACACAGTTAATGCAGGTATTTAACTAAGTGTAAGACAAATATGACAAGGGAGTGAGTTAGGGAGACAATAACTATGTGTTAGAAATAATCCACAGGTAGCAACGTTGTGTAAATAATGTCTTATGTGTCGATATACATCCCGATGAAACAAGCGCTTTGTATAATACTGTACATTAATACTGTGATTAAGTTAGCTTGCTAGGGAAATACGTGATACTACATTGAAATATTTGGAAGTGTTTTCATAATAACTGCGAAATAATCTCAGATCACATGAAGCTAGAGGCACGTTAACTTGATGCTTTGAATTTTATTAATTATTATCATGTAGAGTGTAATGTCAATATTGAATGAAATATGTGTGTTGTGTTGTATGACGTATTGTGACAAGTGTTCACTTAATATGCAAATAACTAGGGAGGAAACTCCTCTTCAAGATTTTAGGAATCTAGAGTGTAAATGCAGGTGTGTGACCGAGCTTGATAGCCGCAGTCGTTTAAGTGCGGCCAGTACCCAGTATTCGAGAGATAGTGGGTTCGAACCCCACTGTCGGCAGCCCTGAAGATGGTTTCCGTGCTTTTCCATTTTCACACCAGGAAAATGCTGGGACTGTACTTTAATTAAGGCCACGGTCGCTTCTTTCCCACTCCTAGGCCTTTCCCATCCCATCGTCGCCATGAGGCCTATCTGTGTCGGTGCGACGAAAAACAAATTGTAAAAATAAAATAAAAATGCAGGTGTAGAAAAGGACTACCGAACCTTTTAATCCTCAAGATCAATTAAATATGAATTTTGTGTAATTTACAGTGTGTGGCACAACCTTGCAGAATATCAATATGTGTTTCATTCGTATAACAAAGTTGTGACCAAATACTGAATTTGTCTTCTCATTTAATAGGCAGTCGTATTCCTCTCACAATAAAGGTTCCTCTACTATAGAGATGATTAGTAGATTTGCCCATTAGGACGGTTCACTGACCCGTTTGCTCGCCGATTTATGTAGTGTGCTATTCCAGTAGGGGAGGTGGGTCTTCGACGCCGGGCTGAGTTCGAAGCTCTCATCGGAGGTGTTTCATTCTGATATCATATGTATGAGCCACGATATTTGTTTATGAAATGAAGCCCTGGACAGGTACATAACGTATGTATTTATTTACGTATTTATTTATGTGTTTATGTATGTCCCGGTCTAGAGAGCCAAGAATAACCGTCGTGAAGATTCGTCGTGATGACCACACGACACATCGCAATCTGCAGGCCTCTGGGCTGAGCAGCGGTCGCTTGGTAGGCCAAGCCCCTTCCGGGCTGTTGCACAATGGGGTTTGGTTATTTATGTATGTATGTGTACCGGGCGGTACACCTCTACGACGCAAGTTCAAATCTTGCGCCAATTTAATCTACTCTACAGGAGAAAGCCTGAACTTTAAAAACCGAACTAACTCTACGGTTTATCAGAAGATGTCACTGAGTGTTTTTGATTTACTTTGTTTTTCAGTGATCAAGAAGTGTGGACATTCTCTAACAGATGTCTCTACCAAAAACTATGGTAATACACTCTGGTGCAATGGAATGAACTCTCTTGAAGAAATGTTGCATTCATAAGTTTTTCCTTACTAAATTTTGTTCTGTGGTTTGTGGGTTGGCAACATTAATCCTTCCTTTCCGCCTGTTTTGAATTCAGCCAATCCGTAATTTCTGTAATTAATTTTCCTCCAATCATTGCTTTCTTCTTCGAATATCCATGTGTAATTATTAGTGAACCAATAAAATTGAGGGGGTGTGTTTACTCATTCCTGAAAGGTCTCGAATATTCCACGAGGGTATAAAAACTGCTGATTTTCTCGTCTCCGCGCCACTTCAGTAACATCTAGCTTAGTGTGTGGATATGTAGCAGTGGGCGGGAAGCGCCCTGTTCTTCAGGCAGCAGTTCTTCATCAAGGTAGTGGACTCTTAACATCTTTATCTCTTGCTAGCTCAGCAGTTTAACTCTCGGGGAAGGTTCGAAACCTTTAATATCGATGGCCTAGAATGAATACCTCGTAACTCACGCAAACTCTGTTTTGTAGGAGACACAAAAAACCATTTTCCCGGTTAGTTATTATACTATATTGCATTTTGTTGTGCTGTCACATTATGAGTTTGTATTTCAGAGCTTTCTAAAGAGGTTATTTTAACTTTTTTTTGGTACTTACAAGCACATTATGACTTACGAGGTTTTCTTATGTGCGTGTTATCTGAGTTACGTGGAATTCATTCTTAAGTTCTTAGTTACGAGGTTTTCTTACATACACGCTAACTGAGTTACGTGGAATTGACTTTTTAATTCTTAGTTACGAGGTTCGTTAGCTTTTGTCTTGTGTAAGATACGTGGTTAATAGCTGCCAAAACATTGTTATAAACATGTTTAGAAGTATGTTTGCACATTTTCGTGAATTTTTTTTCATTGATGTGGGTTTCATAAAAGAAACAAAAATTTCCAAAATTGTTGATTCCACCACATAATACAATTACACAATATATTTTAGCTATGTATAATTCAATCAGCAGAATTTGTCACTACATGTCACTACTGGAACGGTGTGGCAGGTTGTCATAGAAATAGTGAATATCTTTGGGGATCACAGATTTGAGCTCCTGAAGATGCTTAAACTTTACAAAATCAATGGGTAACCGCGAGTTGTATAATGGAGGACGTTCAACACTGTTATCTGAAGGCTTCTTGTTCCCTTTGTTCACTCTTGGGAGGTCTGAAAATTGATCCTGATGGTTCAGTTTTACTTGTATTGTGCAGTCAGGTTTATACTGGATACATCGTACGTCGGTTACGATAGGATCTCCCTTTTTTGTACTGGGTCTAATTGATGACAAAAGGTTAAGGTCGTTAAACCTCTTGAAGAAAGTGTGATCAAGTTGTTCTACCTTGTATGGCTGGGGTTTAATTCGAGCCGTTTTACAAACCTCGACATACCCAGCTGGGGAGTAAATTCCTCTGTTCCTCATCTTTTTTTTTTCAATATTACTGTGAATGCTATCGCATTCCATTTGAGTATGGCCTTTCTCTAAATATTTTTGGATTATTGTCACCCCAGTTTTGTGCGAAATCAGTAATAATGCATTGGCCAATACTAAATTCCTGTTTTGGCTTGTACAACCATCGCTGTACAAGATGACGTGTTTGACTATATCCAGATTGATTTCTTTTGAAATGAAGTGAGTAACTATCGTAGCAAATTCGTCTGCATTTACTCCCCCCTCACTTTCATCCCAGAGGTAGCAGTAACCTTCGCAAGATTTCAAATTATAAAATGTAAAGTTGTGAACTTTTAATTTCCTCCTATAATATAGAGCCGAAGCTTTTAAGGAAGGACATAGGAGAACTGCTTGAACATCCATGGTAATAACGGCAGTCCTTTCATCTGTTTCTTCTTTGTCCTTAGTCTTTTCTTCTCTTGCTGCATTTTTTCTTTTTAGATTGGCAACATGCTCCGGTTCACTCACATTTCCTTGTTCGTAACCACAACACAAATCGCACTGATCTTTTTTGGGAGAGAAAATTCCGAAATTGTGAGCCTCAAACACTTCGTGGAATATAAAACTAGATACAACTAAGTGTTCTTTCTCCTCATTTTTACAATATAACTGGTACTCCCTGAAAAGTTGTGCTTTGGACTGCCAATGAGGTTCGAGGTAAAGTTTGTTCGTGTCCTTTCGGCAATAGTGTGACTCTAGTTTGGGGAGATTATTGAAAAATTCAGTTAATAGTTTTCGTTCATTACAGATACATTTTCCCTTTCTTGTTGTTCCTGTATCCTCGGTTTCTACATCTTCATTGTCCTGTTCATGTGCGTCGTTAATTATATTTTGGTCACCTTGTCTTTGTATCTTATTCTGGAATACCCAATTCCTTATCATCCATTCACCTACACATAGGGAGTTTAGGAACATTGTTTTACATACACGTATTTTTGGTAAGTTGTTTTGAGGTTTGAGATGATACAACTGAGAGGCATTCCTTCTAGATTTTGTACCAGATACTGTTCTTTGATGCACATCCCTCAAATCTACAAGATGATGTGCTTCAACCTTTCTTTGGTTCCAATCTAATGCTCAAAAGTTTCTGAATATTTGTTGCCTTCTTTCGTCAGTGATCTGTGTACATTTGAACTTGTTCTTTTGTTTTCCGTCACATGAACAGCGAGGTTGAATACTCCTTTCGGGTCTTTTGACATCAAACGCTGTTTTTCGCGTCTCAGACTTCCTCCGTCCTTCATATTCTTTTCCTTTCATTCTTTTAATTTTGTTTTTGGTAGCTGTCCATGTACTTTTGTTAGCTCTTCCTCGTTTGGCACGTTTTCGTTTTTGAGGCAATTCCTTACTATGGGGTACTCCATCATAACTGTCATCAAGATTGCTTTCACTTGAGGGTTCATAACTGTTATCTGGTAATTTTTCATTTTCTTTCCGATGGTCATCCAACTCAACATCACTCAACTGATGAATTGGTTCTTCATGATGATCAACTTCTTTTAAAATAGTACCGGTACCCAAAATCTCTCCGACATTTTTATTTGCCTTATTCACTGAATGACCATTGGTACTCTCACTGAACTCTTCAGAAACCAAATTAAATGAATTATTCAATACAGTATGGTCTATTGATTCACTTCCTGGTTTAACTGGCAGAACTGAATCACTGAATATGACTGGCAGTGACAGAATATCTTAAAATACATTAACTGGATTACAACCAAAATTACTATTATTCAGTGATGATGAGTCATTAAGATTAAAAGGTTCCAATAATGGAAAGCTTTCTACTCCTCTAACAGTCTGAAGATTATTGTCTTGTGAAGTGTGGATATAGGAAGCATCTCCTATATTTCGAGGCTGAACTTCCTGAAGGTAGTTACCACTTCCATTGGCTTCTGAGATAGTAAAGCTGTTCTCATTTCTGGGCTGAACTGAGTCGCATCCTTGAACTAGAATAACAGTTTAGGATTAGAAAAATTAAAAAAGCAATAACCCAATAACTTCCCTTGCTTATGCAGACAAACTCGCAACAGGGCAGTGGTTGTTTACCAATACATCCTGTGAAACTGTATGGATGAAAACTAACCTGTATCATTTTCAGATTTATCGGCAATGATTTCGATGTCTGCACAAATAGAACCAGTATTGTTTGATTCAGCTATTCTTTTACCACCTTGGTCCTTAAGAATCTCAAGAGCCATCTTCACAAGCCTAGAACCCCTTGAGTCTGCCATCTGAAAAACTACCACCCACTACATTAAACAGCTGACAAAAACGTAAAATTACTCTATTTACTATCCTTAATCCATAATTAAATAATTATCAACCTGTAATTTAATGCAGTACAAATTGACGAGCTCAAATGAATTGGTGAGTGCAAAAGTGAACATAATATTCTTTTATATGAACTATGGTATAACATGAAAACCGTATGTAATATGATTTACATACTTTGTAGTTGAACGTGCAGATATATTATGCACAAAAGCCTAATAGCAACTTTTTTGATCAAACCTCTCCTTTAGCTACAAAACAGATTTTCCCTTCTCCTGAAAAGTAAGGATATTGGAATGTGTACGTTTTTCAACTCACCGATTCAAATACAAATGAGAAGACCACGTAACTCATTAATAAATCACAAGGGACCATAACATCAATGGCCAGTTTATAAATGAAACACTCGTATCTCTGACTTACGAGCTTTTCATACTACACTTTCGCTTTGTAGCCTACATACGAGGTTTTCCATGTTATAGCAGCAATTCAGGTCATCAAAAAACGGACTGTTACATGGGTTTTAGTTATTAAAATGAGCAATATAGAGAAAACATTCTTACCTGAGTAAGTATCCAGCAAGAAACGATACTGATTTCTTCTTGAAGTTCAGTAGAATTTCGTATAAACAACTCAGTAAATGCTCACAATATACGTGCCCTTCACACTCAACATGGCTACCAAACCGAATACGAGGTTTGATTTTTCCCTGATAGAGGCCAGCACGATGTTGAAGTATTCTTTTTTCTTTTCCAGGAACATGAGATACGAGGTTTTACATCCAAAAATGCAAAAAAGTAATTTCTGAAAAATTTTGAGATACGAGGTTTTCATTCTAGGCCATCGATATGTAACCTACCACTTTAAAATGTAAATTCCTTTTCAGTCTATGTAAAAACTACAAATCTCTTTTACTGTAAAGCGGGGATAGAGAGTGATTTACCCTCTCGAGCTCCCCTTCATTTTGAAATTGAGGTGACTACGTTTTCATAACCGTTTCTACGCTTCCTTAATGTGTTAAGTTTCCTCATACGAGTCACCTCCATAGATTGGGATTAGCCCCTGTATTATCGGCCTAGTGCCTCTTAGGTTTTAATATGTGTATTTAGTAGTGCAGGTTCTCGCCTCCATTCCCCTTGTATTTAGGGCCGTTTAAATTAATCTATTATTTTTTCATTTGAGGCCCAGTAGAATGGGTACAAGTAGCCCCTGTTTATTTATAAGTATGCCTTAAGGGCAGTTGAGTGTAAGGTCTGCTTCTGGCCTCCTGATAGGCTTGAACTATTGAGAGCAGGTCTGCTCTTTCCTAAATTTGATCTCTGTGTGCCTCTAGAAGGCTTAACATTGTAATTAGGAGCAAATGCTCCTTGGCATGATGGGGTTTTCTGCCCCTTTGTTCAATTTTGTACCTTGGTAAAGTTGGGCTAATAGCTCAATGATTGTGACTGTGGGGCTCGAAGCCCAAAACCTTGTAAATAACCCTGAACGGGTAAAATTATTTTGTACCTGCCTTTCGTTGTTATTTCACCTAGTGGAAATTTTTAAATGTTGTTATCTGTTATTTGTTGATTTTGAAAAGAAAATATAACCTTTGTTAAAGTTTTAAATTAACTTGAATTTTGTAGTTGAGACCTATTCCAGCCCGCGCCTTCTTTCACCTCTGACTACCACGGATATCTTCGTAACAAGTGGTAGCAGAGCGTGGTTGAATGGGTCTCAATTTAGCCCCATTTGGCGGCTAAACATTGCTTTTGTTTCAAACTCTAACAATTTTCTCCGTCGCTGGAATTTTTCGATTTTCTAAATTTGTAAGGTTCTGTCATCTTGTCCGGCCCTCGCGATGTCCTCCATCCCGGTTATTTGCGCAAGGAGGAATTGACTTATGAATTAACAATCAGAAACGTGCAATCTGGAGGTACGGTTGCAGTAGATACCAACAAGCTTAAAAATTCCCTTGATTTGCCTATTTTCATCCCCTCTTTGGGAGAGAAAGAGATTGACGATGCGCTCTCCACGATCACGGATAATACTACTGAGCTAGCATCTGTAGTTAGTTTTTTTGAAGAAAATGATCCTTCTCCAAATCAACTTAAACGTGTGCAAGCTAGATTGTTTCATTTTTACAATAGGGTCATTGATCTATTGTCTCTTAACTTAAATGACAGTCAAAGGAAGGAAGCTAGTGGAGTTCTCGAAAACCTTTCTGAATTGTCCAGTAAGGTTAGCATTTTGTTAACTGGGGCAGTCCCCCCGAAAACCGACCAACCCACTCTGGTAAACGTTGTCAGCGAGGAGCATTCTCCCACGGGGAAATAAAGTACAAAAACTGTAGGAGTCCGACAAGCTTCTGTTCCATTAGAAACTGAGTCCGTTCGTCGCACTTCCATTCCTCCCTTTGTGTTGTATAATGCACCTTCTGAATCTGCTTCTCCGCCACTTAGGCCCCTTCCTACTACGTCATCTGGCTTCAGCAGTTTGCCCCATCCTTTAGCAATGTTGCTCAGAGGTATTTCCAAGTTTTCTGTTAACTCTACTAGTGACGTTATTTCATTCTTAAGGTTTTTTTGTTGAATTCCAAGATCATGCTCTTGTTTTTTCTCCGTCCTCGTGTCAAATTCTGCAGATTATTTATCTCTATTCAATTGGTGTTCTATCTGACAAAATAGTTAGGGCAATTGCCGAACAATCATCTATCGAAGACTTCCACGCCCATCTGTTAGCTAATTTTATTCCGGCTCGAGCTAGGTCATCACTAATCCAGAAGTACTATCACCGAGTACAGCGGCTGGATGAAAATCTTGCAGACTTCATCCAAGATATTAAGTTCTATACTAGAGTATTTGCACTCCATTTTCCAGAAGATCAAATTGTACAGGCTATTGTGGAAGGAATTTCCCCATCTTACGGGTCATATTTGTGCTTTTCGTCGCGTCCGCAAACCTTTGCCGAGTTGGAAGCTATGGCTGTTTCAGCCGAAGGGGTTAGATACGCCGACACCTTACGTGTCGCGAAAGAACCCCCTCCATCTTCTAGTAATTTTCGGCCTCCACCTCGCCGAACCGTAACTCCCCGCAAATGTTATGCTTGTGGGTCACCCGACCATCTTCGGAACAAGTTCCCCTTGATTAAATCCAATGGGACAAACAAGGGAGCAGGGTCATCCCAAGGCTGTTTTAAATGCGGCGCTTTTTCCCATATCGCCAAGAATTGCCCGAATTCAAATAGCACTCCCTCCTGCTCAACTTCGGGTGCAACTTCCACCAACAATCATAAGTGACTAGTGGCTTCGGCTGAGTCGGCTAATCCATCTTCCCGAGGCTCAGCCCCAAGTAAACCAGCCATCTCAGGGAAAACTCAGTCTTCGAATTTACCCTTTGAAGGTCCCAAGGAATGTCGTAGGATTGCGGCGGATTCCCCCGCACCTGTACCATTTCTCAAAATTGAATTGAATAATGAGCCCGTAACTGCTCTTTTAGACTCAGGCAGTGTTTGTTCTATTATTTCGGCTGAATGGTATTCCAAATTAAAATCTGTGTGTAAACTTCCTGATTATTGTTCGTCTTTGGTTCAATGCGTTTCGGCAAACTCCTCTCCATTAGAAGTTGTAGGTTTTCTGTATGCAAAAATTAGAATTGCCAAATTTACTTGGAAAGTTAAACTGTTTGTGACTAAGCACTTGTCTTGCCCCATTATACTAGGAGCGGATTTCATGTCACACACCGGTCTTGTGCTCGACATTCAGAGCAAGTCGTGCACTTTCAAATTTGTCAGTAATTTCAAAATCCCCTTGTTATCATATAGTTCTGTATCATGTTCATCTATTTCGCCTACCCAGGATGAGATGTTGTTAGATCTTAGACATCTACCTGAGGAACAGGCAGAGAGTATTCGTAAGTTGTGTCAGTCATTTCCAGATGTTTTCTCTGATACTCTTGGCGTTACTGACCTCATTGAATACAAGATTGAGGTTACGGATTCGGTTCCAGTCCGGTTTCCGCCTTATAGGCTGTCTCCACCTAAAATGAAGGCTCTGAAAGAAATCATTGATCAGATGCTAAAAGATGATATTATTCGCCCCTCTAAGTCGGCATATTCTTCGCCTATTTTTCTAGTCCCGAAACCCCAAGGTGGCTTCAGGCCTGTGATTGATTATAGGGCTCTCAATCGGATGGTGGTTTTACAATCTGTGCTCCTTCCCGACCTTCACTCTTGTTTTTCATGGTTTCGTAAAGCTAAGTTCTTTACCATCTTAGATCTTAATCAGGCTTATAATCAGATACCGCTAGCAGAGGAATCTAAACACCTGACAGCTTTTGCCACAGATTGGAACTTGTATGAGTACAACCGCGTGCCTTTCGGGCTCCCCACGGGAGCATCTGTGCTTACGAGACTGCTAGATAGGGTCTTCTTTGACATCAAATTTGAGTATTTATATCATTATCTGGATGATGTCGTCGTATCTTCTGAGACCTTTGAAGAACACCTAGATCATCTGAAAGAGGTCCTGAGTCGCCTTCGTAAGGCAGGGTTAACGGTGAAGTTGTCCAAGGCTGCCTTCGCTAAACCTTCCATGTCATTCCTAGGGCATATTGTGTCGCCCGATGGTGTCGCAGTCGATCATTCTAGAACACAGGCCATCCGTGATTTCAAACCTCCCAAGGACATCAAAGGTATTGCCAGGTTCATAGGCATGGTGAACTTCTTCAGGAAATTTATTCCAAATTTCGCCAATAGAGCGGCGCTCTTGAACTTACTCCGCAGGAAAGGCGTCAAATTTGAGTGGGGGCCTTCTCAACAAGCCGCTTTCGAAGACCTCAAATTAGCCCTTTGTAATGCCCCTGTCCTCGCTATGCCTGATTTCTCTAAGAAATTCATCGTCCAAACCGACGCGTCGTCGTCGGCGGTAGCTGCAGTCCTTCTTCAAGAGACTGAACTAGGGAGGCGACCCATCGCCTATGCCTCTAGGACATTATCGGCCCAAGAGTCCAAGTATTCCATCTATGAACTTGAAGGTTTAGCAGTCTTATTTGCTCTAGAAAAGTTCCGCCTCTATCTGGAACATGTCAAGTTCGACTTGGAAACAGATAACCAAGCGTTAAGCTGGGTCTTAGCTAGGTCGCGTCGTACGGGGCGTATAGCCCGCTGGGCCATCAGAATGTCTGCCAATTTGATGTTAGGCATATAAGAGGTACTGAAAATATTGTGGCAGATGGACTAAGCCGTACGTTTGCCAATGACGTAGAGACCCCTGAACAGGTTGATAGTTCTTCACCTCCCGAGTCCATACTACCTGAGGTTAATGCCATTCTGACTGATGCTCCCATGTTATTTAGGGATATTGAAAAATATCAACGTGAAGATCCAGTGCTGGCTCCCATTATGGAAACCCTTTCTTCTGGGGAACATGTCGTCCCTTATGTATTGAGGAATGGTGTTTTATGTTGCCCGTCGTGGCATGATAGGAGAATGAAAGTAGTGGTTCCAGCTGTTCTTGTGCCCATGATCTTCAAGTACTATCATGAGACCCCATTAGGGGGGCATTTAGGCATCTTTAAAACTCGAGAAAAGATCAGAGATTTGTTCATTTGGAAGGGTATGGACGGAGAAATTCGTGAATTAGTAAAAGCTTGTAAAGCTTGTTGGCTTAGTAAGCCCACCATGTCCTCTAAGCAAGGGCTCTTGTCTTCTCATCAAACGTCGCGCCCCATGGAACGTCTTTATATCGACTACGTAGGACCCTTCCCCCAGTCAAAGGGGAACGCCAACAAATTCATTTTGGTGTGTGTAGATGGTTTCACAAGATTTTCTTGGTTATTTCCGACTAAGCTGGCTACCGCCCAGTCCACCATTTCTTGTTTAAATTCTATTTTTGTTTCTTTTGGTCCGTGTCAATATATTGTGTCTGATAATGCTAAAGCTTTCACATCCAATCTCTTTCGTACATTCCGTTTTGATCTGTCCATCTCTCATGTGACTACTTCTGCTTACTATCCTCAACCATCTCTAGCTGAACGGGTCAATCGTAATCTGAGGTCGGCTCTGATTGCCTATCACCATGAAGATCATTCTAGGTGGGACACGTGCCTGCATTGGTTAGCTTTCGCTTTGAATTCGGCGGTTCATGAATCCCATAAGTTTACTCCAGCTTCTTTGATGTTTAAGTTTGCACCCAACACGCTGCTCTCTAACCTTTGGTCTCTTAGTGATATTCTACCTGAGACAAGAGATCCAGATAATATTAAATATCTTTGGAAGAAGGCTAAGGCCAACCTTAAAATTTCTCATGAAAAGGTTAGGGAAAGATATGATCGTGGACGGAGGCCCACCATTTTAAAAGTAGGAGACCAAGTTATGGTCAAAAACTTTGTTCTCGCGGGCAAGCTTGCCCCCAGATTTCATGGGCCGTGCACCGTCTTGGATTTTTTAACGGCGGTAACATTGTTAGTGAGCAATCCAGCCACCGAGAGAATCTTTAGGGTTCACCTATCTCAGGTGAAACCTGTGTAAATTACTTGCTCATTGGATCTTTAACATCTTGTAAGAACCCCAAAGGTTATATTTTTCTCTAAATCCTAGGCCTTCTACTCCTTATATTTTTACATTTGGTTGTTCTTTTTATCTGCTTAGTATAAATATTGTAAAACCTCCTCCGAGGGTACTCTGCTGTCCTCTCAGTTCGTCCATTACCACGCTCCCGTCTCCTGCTAAACCACAGCAGTGGCAAATTTAATAAAGTTTCCACGCCGCTGGCCCCTCAGCCTCACCACAAAGTCAGTACCCGAAAACATTAATGTCCAACACAATTCTGCCGCCGAGATCTTACTGTTTCAGTGCCCCGCAACCGTGCGGCGCCGTACCGCAACTGAAGTGGGGTACGGGCCCACTCCACTTCAGTGAGGTCAACCAGTGTACGGCGAGCCGGAGCCCTCCTTCCGGGCAAGGCTGATGTGCGGCGCACCACCTGCAAACTGCTCGAGGACTGTAAACAATCGTCGCGTCTGCGGCGTGCTTCACCACGACTACCCCTCTCATAGTAGCGGGAGAGGTGTATCTCAGGGTACTTGAGGGGTCCGGTCGACCTCGACTGAACTTTGGCAGCGGCGACTGGTCTTGCTGTCAAAATTAATTGACTGCTAATGTACTTCTTTGCTACATGGACACTCTATTAATAATTGTTTGACTTCAAATCAACCTTTGGTGGACATAGAAAAATATTACTTCCATGAATTAATGTTTTTGTTTCGCAATTCTGCTACTACCAAGAAACTCCAAAGCTGGATTTAAACTAGTCCTACCCATCCATATTAATCAACTTCAGAGACCTACGACTACTGAAATGTTATATTTTTCTCTTCGAAATTCTTCTTCAACTAATCAGCAACAAACTTGGACTTTGTTTCGAATTTTTTTCTATTCTGTGTCATCCCTTGGAAGGACTTTTTTTTTTTGGAGGGGGGAGGCCTGTACCGGGCGGTACACCTCTACGACGCAAGTTCAAATCTTGCGCCAATTTAATCTACTCTACAGGAGAAAGCCTGAACTTTAAAAACCGAACTAACTCTACGGTTTATCAGAAGATGTCACTGAGTGTTTTTGATTTACTTTGTTTTTCAGTGATCAAGAAGTGTGGACATTCTCTAACAGATGTCTCTACCAAAAACTATGGTAATACACTCTGGTGCAATGGAATGAACTCTCTTGAAGAAATGTTGTATTCATAAGTTTTGTCCTTACTAAATTTTGTTCTGTGGTTTGTGGGTTGGCAACATTAATCCTTCCTTTCCGCCTGTTTTGAATTCAGCCAATCCGTAATTTCTGTAATTAATTTTCCTCCAATCATTGCTTTCTTCTTCGAATTTCCATGTGTAATTATTAGTGAACCAATAAAATTGAGGGGGTGTGTCTTCTCATTCCTGAAAGGTCTCGAATTTTCCACGAGGGTATAAAAACTGCTGATTTTCTTGTCTCCGCGCCACTTCAGTAACACCTAGCTTAGTGTGTGGATATGTAGCAGTGGGCGGGAAGCGCCCTGTTCTTCAGGCAGCAGTTCTTCATCAAGGTAATGGCCTCTTAACATCTTTATCTCTTGCTAGCTCAGCAGTTTAACTCTCGGGGAAGGTTCGAAACCTTTAATATGTAACCTACCACTTTAAAATGTAAATTCCTTTTCAGTCTATGTAAAAACTACAAATCTCTTTTATTGTAAAGCGGGGATAGAGAGTGATTTACCCTCTCGAGCTCCCCTTCATTTTGAAATTGAGGTGACTACGTTTTCATAACCGTTTCTACGCTTCCTTAATGTGTTAAGTTTCCTCATACGAGTCACCTCCATAGATTGGGATTAGCCCCTGTATTATCGGCCTAGTGCCTCTTAGGTTTTAATATGTGTATTTAGTAGTGCAGGTTCTCGCCTCCATTACCCTTGTATTTAGGGCCGTTTAAATTAATCTATTATTTATTCATTTGAGGCCCAGTAGAATGGGTACAAGTTGTCCCTGTTTATTTATAAGTATGCCTTGAGGGCAGTTGAGTGTAAGGTCTGCTTCTGGCCTCCTGATAGGCTTGAACTATTGAGAGAAGGTCTGCTCTTTCCTAAATTTGATCTATGTGTGCCTCTAGGAGGCTTAACATTGTAATTAGGAGCAAGTGCTCCTTGGCATGATGGGATTTTCTGCCCCTTTGTTCAATTTTGTACCTTGGTAAAGTTGGGCTAATAGCTCAAGGATTGTGACTGTGGGGCTCGAAGCCCAAAACCCTTGTAAAAAAACCCTGAACGGGTAAAATTATTTTGTACCTGCCTTTCGTTGTTATTTCACCTAGTGGAAATAGTTAAATGTTGTTATCTGTTATTTGTTGATTTTGAAAAGAAAATATAACCTTTGTTAAAGTTTTAAATTAACTTGAATTTTGTAGTTGAGACCTATTCCAGCCCGCACCTTCTTTCACCTCTGACTACCACGGATATCTCCGTAACAGTATGTATATATGTATGGGACTTATGCGTCCGTTTTTTAATCAGTTTTCATTTTCCTGTTTTTGACTTAATAACTCGCATATAACTTCCACGCCCTATCGAATGGTCTCTGAACGGTCAAGCAATTTTTGGTATTGGTGTTGAACATTGTGATATGCTATTCCAGTCTATACTGAACATTTTCTTAACCCCCTTTTATATTGCAAATGGATGGAAGATCTATTTCTAGGATATATTATTCGTTTTAAAATGTTTTGTTGTTATATTATGAAAACCGAATTGTCATGGTCTGGAGCCACATTCTCTATACTTAACGTCTCATAGACGAAACATTGTAACTTGGAACGGTAATTTTCCATACAGTAAAACATGTCCTAAGCGGAAACCCAAGGGACCGGAATTATTTTCTGATGTATGCAGGATTCCGTTCCATAAAGATGGTTAAAAAATAAAATAAAGATCATAAGTACATCGGACTCAGCGAGGGATCCCACCTCCACCACCTCAAGGGCAGTGTCCTGGAGGGTGAGACATTGGGTCTGGGTATACAACTGGGGAGAATGGCCAGTACCTCGCTCAGGCAGCCTCACCTGGTATACTGAACAGGGGCCTTGTGGGAGGATAGGAAGATCGGAAGGAACAGACACGGAAGAGGGAAGGAAGCGGCCGTGGCCTTAAGTTAGGTACCATCCCGGTATTTGCCTGGAGGAGAAGTGCGGAACCACGGAAAACCACTTCCAGGATGGCTGAGGTGGTAATCGAACCCACCTCTACTCAGTTGTCCTCTTGAGGCTGAGTGGACCTCGTTCCAGCCCTAGTACCACTTTTCAAATTTCGTGGCAGAGCCGGGAATCGAACCCGGGCTTCCGGGGATGGCAGTTAATCACACTAACCACTACACCACAGAGGTGGACACCAATAGTAATACTATACCGTACTGTCATCTAGCCTACTTCTTCCAGTAATCCAGAATCGTACGCTGGGCACAACTATACCTGGTAGCACGGTTCTCAATTAAAATGCTGGTATGGTAAATATTATGTCGGACAATTTCGCGTCATTTTTCAGTAGCGAAAAATACTCTGTTTTTACTATTTGGTTTACGTCGCACCGACACAGATATGTCTTATGGTGCAAAGGGATAGGAAAGGGCTGGGAGTGGTAAGGAAGTGGCCGTGGCCTTTATCAAGGTACAGTCCCAGCATTTCCATGGTGTGAAAATGGGAAACCACGGGAAACCGTCTCCAGAGGTTCCGATAGTGGGATTCGAACCCACTATCCCTCGAATGCAAACTCACAGCTGCACGCCCCTAACCGCTCGGCCAACTCGCTCCTTGCGAAAAAGACTGAATGTCCTTTAGGGCTAATAGGGCACGTCAGTAAGACTTCACGTTACATAAACCACCTTTTTCATCGCCTTCGTTGTCCAGCTCCATGGCTAAATGGTTAGCGTGCTGGCTTTTAGTCACAGGGGTCCCGGGTTCGATTCCCGGCAGCGTCGGGAATTTTAACCATAATTGGTTAATTCCCCTGGCACGGGGACTGGGGTTTGTGTCGTCTTCATCATAATTTCATCATCATCATCACCACCACGACGCGCAGGACGCCTAGGGCGTCAAATGAAAAGAGCTGCACCAGGCCACTCCGGAGGCCACACGCCATTATTATTATCGTCTTCGTTCCCGTCATCATCCCCATCGTTATGTCTGTTTCCTTTTCTTGGAGGTGACTGATGACGAACTCTTCGATGTTTTCTAACGCCGCCTCTGTCTCAGCTTCTAGATCAATGGGCACGTAATATTCTCTACTGACAATACCATAATTACACTGTTCGAAAGTTTGTTATAGCATATCAGTATTTTCGTTTATTACGGTTCCTTTGTCAGGGTGAGACAAACTTGGCTTTGTTTACCGTATTTGGCGACACTCCGTTCACTGCTTCTGCGATCCAGATTACAGCATCGAGCACAGAGACAGGCATTTCCTACCAGAATGCTACCTCGGCCATCTTAGATCCATTCGAAATACACGTGTTGTTGTATGTTGGTATTCAGCCCGAAGGCTGGTTTGATCCTCCACAGCTATGCCAACAGCTGTCATAGGTAGCGTAGGCATCACTGAAAACGCGAATTAGGGAAATGAGGCGTGATGTAGTTTCCCGTTGCTTTCCTCACTAAGCCAGAAGTTGCTCACTTATTAGTCTGCCAAGCCCACTAAAATGCACGCACCAACTGACCCTATGAGTGATATTTTCCGACCATTTATAGCAGGGACTGGTTACATAAGGAATGGTACTACTAGCATCGCTCATACCTCAGAAACTTTCATATTGTCAAAGCCAAGTATGAAACTGAGACAGGTCAATGAAAGTAACAAATCTATTCTAGCCCATAGCAGAACACATAATGCACTGTAAACATTACATCTCGCCAGCAAGGGCCATCGGAATACACATGTACTGAAAAAGATTAGGAAGGAAATTTACATTTTTTCCGTTATAGTACCAAAATTTTCTTCAATCAATCAATACTGATCTGCATTTAGGGCAGTCGCCCAGGTGGCAGATTACCTATCTGTTGTTTTCCTAGCCTTTCTTAAATGATTTCAATGACATTGGAAATTTATTGAACATCTCCCTTGGTAAGTTATTCCATTCCCTAACTACTCTTCCTATAAATGAATATTTGCCCCTGTTTGTCCTCTTGAATTCCAACTTTATCTTCATATTGTGATCTTTCCTACTTTTAAAGACGCCACTCAAACTTATTCGTCTACTAATGTCATTCCACGCCATTTCTCCGCTGACAGCTCGGAACATACCACTCAGTCGAGCAGCTCGTCTCTTTTCCCCCAAGTCCTCCCAGCCCAAACTTTGCAACATTTTTGTAACGCTACTCTTTTGTCGGAAATCACCCAGAACAAATCGAGCTGCTTTTATTTGGATTTTTTGCAGTTTTTGAATCAAGTAATCCTGGTGAGGGTCCCATACACTGGAACCATACTCTAGTTGGGGTCTTACCAGAGACTTATAAGCCCTCTCCTTTACATCCTTACTACAACCCCTAAATACCCTCATAACCATGTGCAGAGATCTGTATCCTTTCCGTTCCTGCGCCAGACAGGTTCCGATAAATACAGGTGTATGAATATTAAACCATGATTTACAGGACCAGGAAAATTCTCCAATATGGACAGTTTGCGGTTCATAAAGGTTCCGCTAAAGGCAGATTTTACTGTACCTAGTCGTTGCCCATGATATCTTCTTGTGATATTACTTCTGGTCTTTTCTTTCAAAGGGGATTAGGATTGAAACTCTGTGTCTAAATATTCAATTTCTTTATAAAAACTCTGAGAGATAGTTTGGCGACGATAGGATAGGAAAGGGCTAGTGAAGAGAAAGCAGCGACTGTGGACTGCTGAATGTGCTCCTTGTGCCGTCCACGGGATGCTTTACGTTATCCCACGTACAGGACGTTAATACTGAAATACATCCACTGCGTTCTCGATTATTTATCAACTGTAGGCTATTTATGTTCATCTCACGTTGTACATTAGAGGCCACCCTTCATGTTTGGAAGCATGCTTATTGCAATTACGTAGAACAAGTTGGGCCTAGACTAATGTACCAAGTGACCTTATCAGACTGAAAAGGGAAAGTGTAATGAAAATATAAGTTACTACCCGATCTTTCCGTCCTTGCTATGTCCTCAATTTGACAGTCAACTAGACCGAATATAGAACTCACCCAAGGTAGATAGAGTATATTAGGTAGGCCATTCCCGCTCACAGCGCTCTCATTGGTTGATCGCGCGTGACGTAGCCGGGAGGGCTAGAAGCGCGCGCCTGCATCGCCTGCATGCAGCATAAACCTCGGTAATTAGGTAAAATAAGTTCAATTTCTTATAAATAATCAAAAGGTTTGCATTATTATAATAAAGTGGTACCGTACTTTACACACCACCTGCAATCAGTGATATAATACTGTTGATAGAAAAATAGAAGAAACTCTGAGTAATTACATCTTAAAAGCCGACTGTAAGAACAATACATACATAGAAACACTGGAATAGTTATTGGTTTAATTGTATTTAAAACTCACGTTTTGATGACTTAGGAAGTTGTTGTAGAAGCTGAAGCTGCCCACAGTCGACTCTTTTTCGCTGAATACTTCTTCATAGCATCTATATAACGTTTTTTGTTGAGGTGACGTATTCTAATAAAAGTCCTAGTTCTGACGTATAGTGATGTAATATTCTCGTCAAGTTCTGGAAATTTTGATTTAATTATAGAAATCAAAGTCTGCATTACTCTTTCACATTTAGAGATATAAATCCCATGAAAACTGCCAAACAGTACCTCAAACTGGATAACTTTTTGATACCATTCTTCGGTTGGACGAGTAAGGCCTCCTTTTGAAATGATTGATAACCAGTCGTGAGGCACTTCCTGTGGCAAGGCAAACATTTCACCTTTATCACCCAAGCTGTCATCAACAGAGCGACATTTGAATGCCAAGTAGCCTGCAAGGTATTTAATTGCATCCTGGTTTACGTCTTCAGTTTCGAAGTCCTGGCTCAAGTCTTCCATCCTTAACAACTCTAACGTTTCTTCCTGTTCATCTACGGGTACAGTTGTTAACGGCCCCTCAAAAACATCTATACATAGTTCATTGGTTACGAAGCTCAAGAAATCTTCTTCATTATGAGCATCAGGATGAAAAATACCCGTAGCACACGGCGATGAATTATTTTCGGCTTCCACTGACACACTACAGGAGAGAGGAATTTCATTACTCCCTGTGAGTAATACAAGTCGAATTCTGTTACGAACTTCAAAAGGGGACGGATTGCTATAAAAAAACTCCTAGGCCACGGACACGTGAAAAAAAATTCTCCAAACAGTCTTGGTTTAATCTGGCAGTTAAAATATAAGACATATTTGCATGTTTCATGTCTTCAAAAAGCCCTAAGAGAGAATTTATAGATATTATGAACCCCTTCTGAAACGGAAGTAAAGTTTTCCGTTTACCAAATCTCACTTGTGTAATCACCTCCAGAAAGCGCTTCAGAGTGTTTTCCTGACTCCTTAAGTTTAAGCCGTACCCACTCCTAAGGGGAGTCTTTTCATCCTTAGGCGCCCTGGAGTTCAACACGTCGAAGGTGTCATTGACTAGCTCGATGAAGTTGCTTTCAGCGTCCTTGTTTAAAGTATACCGCACTGCCAGAGCTGTGCGCCTGGAAAATAACTGCACACGACGTCGCACCCGGCCAGCCCCTCCTCCATTTCAACCTAATCAATCCGTCCGTCCACCCCTACCCCGAACTAATGTCTTCTATCAACCTCCTCCGCAGTTTGAACTCCTCAGACTCCTCACCACCTCATTATGCAATATCACAGCAACCCTCCACCTTCTAACCCTTCAACTCCATCCTCGCACTCTCAATTAAACCTTCACTCCTCACACACATCCCCCAATATTTCCACCCTTTCTCTATCAACTTATCTCAGCCTTTCCCACCTTCTTCATTCCACACATCTCACTGTTCTCTCCACCTCTCCCGGCCCGAGAGAGCGCGGTACGCTCTAGGGGGCTCGCCCCGCCCCGTGGGGAATGAAAAAGAAAATTCTGATTCCAAGTTCGCGGGTTCAAACTTAGCAGAGGTAGTCGAATTTTCAAAGTGCGTGTAAAAGATCTCTGGTGACACATTTGGTGTTCACATTCATGAAAACTCAGTCATATATCACCTAACAGATATCCGTTTCTCTACGGAACGTGGTCACGGACATGCAGGCAGCCTACACGGCGTCAAATGAAAATACTTGAGACCATACGATTATTATTATTATTATTATTATTATTATTATTATTATTATTATTATTACTATCATCAGTCTATAACGTGCACTACAAAACCGAGGAAGTTAAATAGCGGACTATTTTCAATTAATGATAAGGAACGCAGTACGTCCGACTCATTGGCTGAATGGTCAACGTTGAGGCTTTCGGTTCAGAGGGTCCCGGGTTCGATTCCCGGCCGGGTCGGGGATTTTAATCACCTCTGATTAATTCTTCTGGCCCGGGAACTGGGTGTTTGTGTTTGTCCCAACACTTTCCTCTTTATATTCAGACAACACACTACACTACCAATCACCACAGACACACGCAATAGTGATTACATCCTTCTATATAGGGTTGGCGTCAGGAAGGGCATACGGCCGTAAAACACATGTGCGACACAGTTCGCACCCGCGACCCCACAGGTGTGGGAAAGGCGATAGAAAAAGAAGGAGGAGGAGGTAAGGAACGTAGTACACAGTTTCTCAAACTCGGATCTGTGGCCCAACACCCCGCCCTGCCAGCAATTATACCGGGCCGCGAGA
Source organism: Anabrus simplex (assembly GCF_040414725.1). Taxonomy (NCBI): domain Eukaryota; kingdom Metazoa; phylum Arthropoda; class Insecta; order Orthoptera; family Tettigoniidae; genus Anabrus; species Anabrus simplex. The sequence goes on along the minus strand of NC_090265.1, from coordinate 423,214,969 downwards.
TATTACGTGGAAGCTGTCATTTTAATTCTCGAAGTATTTATCATGCAGAAATATTCTGTAGTGGAAATAATCTTAGGATAATGATTTACGTGACTGAGTTAAAAAGCGCAGACCCAGTTTGTCTCTAAACTCTAAATGTTCTAAATTTTACCTAAATAGCATTTGTGTAGCAAATATCCAGAGACCAAGACAATTAATTTTCAAGTATCGGAGAATTTTCAGACATAGAAATCTATTAGCATTCGGGAAAGGGAATCCTGCTGTTAATGAATGGTCATAAAAATTGCCTGTAAGCCCTTCACAGCAATGGGCGGCTAATCCTCTATTTTGAAAACTGAACGAAATAAGATGTGTCGCAGATGTCGGTCACCAATTAACTGGCAAGTATAAAAGTTAAAAACAAACAGACACTTATATTGATGGTTAAGGCAGCGTATATCCAGCTGTCGATAGTGAATAGTCGTAATGAAACCTTTCTCTTCGCTAGAGTCACATTGCAGTGTTTTTTCTTTTTCTTTTTACAATTTCCTTCACGTCGCACCTACACAGATAGATCTTATGACGACGATGGGATAGAAAAAGTTAGGAGTGGGAAGGAAGCGGCCATGCCTTAATTAAGGTACAGCCCCAGCATTTGTCTGATTTGAAAATTGGAAACCATAGAAAATCATCTTCAGGGCTGCCGACAGTGGTATTCGAACCCACTATCTCCCGAATGCAAGCTCACAGCTGCGTGACCCTAACCGCACGGCCAGCACACTCAGTGCACGCCAATGTGTAAGTGCTAGAATCCGAGCGTAAATATTTAAATGCCATCATGACTGACAGACAAAGGACTCTTACTTAATTTTGGTATTAAGAATTGTCGCTCTGAAGGTCTTTGTCATGCAACAACTAGCGATGCATTCACCTCAAGTCCACCGAGTGATTTCCAGAGTAAGCAAAGGGAGGGAAAAGATTACACAATGCTTTATTATTAATACATTTTTGTTATATATAAGAACTTTAAAAAAGTGGAAACATATTTACGAGTACAGTTGTTGGGACCGGACCCTCGTCTTATAGAGAAAAGAATTTACTAGGTTTCGGTCTCTCCGCTGCTGTACAGGGAATGCAGTGACCCACACTAGAGATCGGAAAAGGTTAAGCAGAAAAGAAAAGAAAGTTTTTAGTAGGAGCTTGTGTAATATTAATACCTTGGGTTATTATGAACACACACACCGGGCGAGTTGGCCGTGCGGTTACGGATGCGCATCTGTGAGCTTGTATCCGGGAGATAGTGGGTTCGAGCCTTTGAAAGAACACCACCACCACCCACAACCTCCACCAACTTGACTCCCATAGTTGAGCGTAGGATTACTTTTGTCACCTTTTCCTCATCCAAACATGCAGACGATTATAAACACTTTCTATCGAGGAAATACCATCTTAATCTTATGCTCTGGGATGGGTGGTATTGATAAGAGTGAGCAAAGCGAGCTGGCCGTGCGGTTAGGAGCGCGCAGCTGTGAACTTGCACTCCGGAGATAGTGGGCTGGAACCCCACTGTCGGCAACCCTGAAGGTGGTTTTCCGTAGTCTCCTATTTTCACACCAGGAAAGTGCTGGGGCTGTATCTTAATGAAGATTACGACCGCTTCCTTCCCACTCCTAGCCATTCCCTATCCCATCGTCGCTACGTCGGTGTGACGCAAAGCAAATTGTAAAGAAAACTGAGCACCTGTTTTTTCACATTTTCAGAGCATGTAATTCATTTCATAGGAATAGAAAATGATTTTAGGAGCTTAGACGTGAAGTGTCTACTAAAATATAGAACACCTGCTTTCCTGGAGAGTATCTGCATTGCTTCTGGGACGAATAAAAAATAGCACATGCTTCGAAATAGGACTTTTACTACATAATTTTGAACGTACTTCAGTATGAAACTTCACATTCTTAAAAAAATGTTGACTACTGTGCAATGACAGAATTTATGTTGATGAATCGTCCAAAAAATTCTATAAATCTCGCAGAATGCTACGTGAATCTGATTACAGAACCATCTTTAGGTTCGGGAGACGTAGTGTAGAATGAATCAAGTGAACATTTTCTAGGTGAGAGTTATGAAATGAAAGGTGCTGTCTTATCGAAAAAAGAAAGAATGAGGATTTTTCTTAGTTTCTTCAGTTATCCAGGTTCTTAGTGCGGTATTAGGGAAGACACACTGGAGTTCTTCAGACAACACCTTGACAGTAATGACTGCTATAGCAAGGAAGGCCGGGTTATGGATTAAATCTCCTTCTTCTGCTGAAAGCTAGAAACTGACAAAGACAGATGGCAAGAGATGGCAGTTATCTTCTGCAAATAGGTGATATAGACTGTATCCACACACCGATCGTAAAAACCGCCCACCATGGCGATGAATATATCAACAAAATGGGATTACCTAGCGTCAATCTTAAAGAAACATGCAATGCCAGGGAAGAGTTTACAAGTGTTGTTGCTTCTTGGCCAGGATCCAAACATAATTCACGTGCCGTGCAGCTTGGAGTTTCAATGGCATAACTCCACGTCTGACGACGCGCTTCAATGATTCCACCATTTCTGAACAGGTATCGTACAATGGACGTTTAACTCGAGAGCGGGTGGCATTTGAAAGATGCTTTGGACAGGTAAAGCAGCATTTTACTGTACTGTGACACAGAATAGGATTAAAATGTTAATGAAGTTCCGTCTCTGGCGCTTTGCTTTGTTTTACACACACCGCTGGAAATTCCTCAAAGATGAAGACTTTAAAGTTCCTGAAGAAGGGCCACATGAAGTACTAGTAAACGAGTGAGACGACGTAGAAGCAATAATTCCGCAGAAGAGTAAAAAAAGGGATGGATTAACAACGAAAATCCATGGTATTCAACACTGAATGAGTAATACAATCACACTTGGCAAAAATGGCTGTCATACTTTTTAACAGAAGCCTGTTTTGAACATACATCATTACAAATGCTTAAACATTTTTAAAGAGAAAAAATTCAAGTGAGCCTATTAATTCTAACAACCCACACTTTAACATAAATCGGGAAATAATTTCATGGAAACACGAGATACGTTACTGTTATTGCATGTCTTCTCCCGCTTCTTTCTCAATCTCCAACACTTCAGTCTGATTTTCACGCATTTTCTCTTGTTGTGAGTATTTTTATTACCCCGGTTGGTCATCTTCTGCGGTATCCCTCCGAATTTCAAGTGGGTCGACAGATACTGCTCGCTAAAGAATACATATGTCCAATTACCATTCATAGAAATTTTACTTTAAATAGTGTAGGCATTTATTAATTTGCATAAAATTGTGCAGATAATACAATGGCACAGTTTTGTCAAGAAAAAAATGCTGTAGTCGTACAAATATATACCTATTTCTTAATCTGCATACTGAAGGATTTGTTTCCCTATGCGTTTATTTGTGAAACACCTCTTCCCACTGCTTTAAGACAACTATTTTTATTTCCAGTTTGTTATTACCAGTTTTCATTTTTTATTTTTTATTTCATGTTATGTGCTTTCTTCCAAATCCAACATTCACTCCACACACTTTTGACAAGAGTTCCCCTTGCATTTATTTCGTTGTTTATGTTTCCTTTCTTTTAACTTCAGGAAGATTTGATTTTAATCGAGTTTCTGAAGTCCATTCTTGCTATGTAATGCCACTTACTTAATCTCTTGATAAAAATTTACAACTGATATTGATGGGATCCTTGCCAGCCTGGTCAATTTTTGTTGACGATGGTCAGCTTGTTATAAATACTAAAGAGCTGTAATCTGCTCCCCAAAGAGATGTAAGTAAAGCAGGTTCTACTTCAGGCACAGTAGGTGTTAAGTTTCCTCTGGGATTATTATTATTATTATTATTATTATTATTATTAGTAGTAGTAGTAGTAGTAGTATTCCTGGTGGTGTCGCGAACAACCAAGCTCATAGGAAGGAGGAAAATTATGTTGGTGAAATTACGCTTGAGGAAGTGGAAAGGATGGTAAATAAACTCCATTGTCATAAAGCAGCAGGGATAGATGAAATCAGACCTGAAATGGTGAAGTATTGTGGGAAGGTTGGGATGATATGGCTTCATAGAGCAGTAAGATTAGCATGGAGTGTTGGTAAGGTACCTTCAGATTGGACAAAACAGTAATTGCACCTATCTATAAGCAAGGGAACAGGAAGAATTGCAACAACTATCGAGGTATCTCATTAGTATACCAGGCAAAGTGTACACTGGCATCTTGGAAGGGAGGGTGCGATCAGTGGTTGAGAGGAAGTTGGATGAAAACCAGTGTGGTTTCAGACCTCAGAGGGGCTATCAGGATTAGATGTTCAGTATGCGCCAGATAATTTGAAAAATGTTACGAGAGGAATTGACAGTTGTGATTATGTTTCGTAGATCTAGAGATAGCATATGGCAGGGTCTTCTTCTTATGACGCCGTCTCCCTCCGAAAGTTAGCGATCCAATTGATTATGATTACACGCGAAACGGTAGTACGGAAGATTTCTATCGACGTATGTCCATACCACCGCCGCAAGTATTTCAGCCAGGAATTTCTCCGTCTTCCCACAGATCTTCTCCCACCAATCTTCCCTTGAATGATCAGTCAGAGAAGTTCATATCGTTCACCTCTCATGATGTGCCCGAGGTAGCTGAGTTTACGCTCCTTGATGGTTATGAGAAGCTCTTTTTTTTTTCTTGTCCAAGATGTTGAGGACTTCTTCATTTGTCTTCTTTTCTACCTAATATATTTGGAGTATTCTTCTGTATAAGTACATTTCAAAATATTCAATCCGCTTCTCCAATAAAGGGCTGAGCGTCCACCCTTCGAAACCATACAGAAGGACAGGAAAGACATAACAACGTAGCATTCGAACTCTGAGCTGGAGGTTGAGTTTTCGGCTGGTGAATAAGTCCTCATGGTACTGAACATATTTTTTGCATGTCCAACACTGGATGAGATTTCACATTTTGAATCACAATGCTGGTTCACTAGAGTTCCAAGATATTTGATGGAAGATACTTGTTGGACGATGTTGTTGTTGATGTAAAGGGAAGCCTGTTTTGGTGTTTTCGAGAAGGCTGGTTCACTAGAGTTCCAAGATATTTGATGGAAGATACTTGTTGGACGATGTTGTTGTTGATGTAAAGGGAAGTCTGTTTTGGTGTTTTCGAGAGGTGTTTTCGAGAATACAATCAGCTTGGTCTTGTTAATATTCAAGGATAAACCGTAGGTTTCACTGGTCCTCACGATGTTGTTTATAATGATTTGAAGATCACTAGGGTTGCTGGCTAACACAATCGTGTCATTAGCAAATCGGATGTTATTAATGACAATGATGATTTCCTCGAATGTTTTGACCCAGAGATGCCTAGATATGAATGCAGATGTGCACGCTTGTTCCATCGACTACCGAAGAGCTTTCGATTGAGCAAAACTTGTTGAGATTTTAAAATCTACTGGTGTGGATGTTGATGATCTTCGTATCATTATGTCCTATGTCATTCTCTTGAGTATCAGTATGTTCTTTAGTGTGTTCCATTGTGATTAAATATCCTCTGTTCCAAGTTGTTTATTGTACTCATACGTTCTTCGATCTTCAAGTTTGTTTGAGCTCGAAATACGGGGTTACCAAGGCTCTTTGTATCGATACGCTTGGGTCTGTCAGAGCGTATGTTCTTGACGAAACGATGAACTGTTAAGTCCATGACGACGGGATTATGGTCACTGTTAACATCCGTCCCAGGGTAGGTTTTGAAGCTTTCACGTATCTTTTCAGATGGATTTTGATGAGAATGAAGTCTATCTGATTCCTGACGATATGACCTTCACAATCTGCAGGAGACGTCTATGTATACAAGCGCCGGGGATGTAGTTTGAAAAGGTATTAATAACAGAGAGCTGTTGTTCTGAACAAAACTGAACTAGACGATCACCTCTGGTATTTCTCTCACCAAGGCTACATTGTCTAACAATTTCATCCTCTGCACCGAGACATACCTTAGCACTGAAATCACCAAGGACAAGAGTTATATCCCCTTTCTTTGTAAGGGACATTGCCTCCTCCAGAATGGAATAGAATTCTTCGACTAATTCGTCTTCCTTATCGCCGGTCGGAGCATAATCCTGGATAATATTCATGGGACGATGGGAAGTTTGTAGTTTAAGAAACATGACACGCTCTCCAAAGGGAATGAAATCGATGACAGACTTCACTAGATCAGATGAAAGGAGCACAGCCACTCCATATTGATGTTGAGGATCGTTACCACCAGAGTAATACAGAACTCCATGATTAGTTTGTTGTGTTCCTGACCCAGGCCATCGAACTTCACTAAGGCCCAAAATCTTGATTTCCAAACGTTGCATTTCTGATTCACTGTTTGCAAGTTTCCCAGCCATATATAGACTTGGCACATTCCATGTGGCGATTCTTATTCTTTTGTTATAAATTTGAAACTTATCACTATTTGACCTCGGGGGGGGGGGTTCTTAGCACCCTCTCCCCAATTAAGGGGTGCCCCGGACTGAGGGCCGTTTCTTTAGTATCTGTAACCATATCATATTGAAGATTTGGAAATATAACTCAGTAGTACTTCCGTTTCCTTTCTGTGCCGCAGTGTGAGAACAGCTGCGCTTCTCACATCCAGTGTGGTACCACTAACGAAGTTCTTCTTCATGTGCTATTACATGGTACTGTTGGAGCTGTTGCCCTCCAACAGGAGATGTCCATTTAGACCTGGACAATTAGGTTGCCTCTTCCGCCATCTATGCTGTACCGAAGGCTATCTTCTCCACCATAGCTGCCGTTGAGGTCTTCACCGTAACCCTGGCAGGGGACCCATATGGCAGGATACCGAGGGAAAATATGATCGCCATACTGGGGGACTATGGAATTAAGGGTATATTATTGAAATCAATCACAGGCATTTATTTTGACAATTGGGATGCAGTGAGAATTGATGGTAGAATGAGTTCTTGGTTCAGGGTACTTACAGGTGTTAGACAAGGCTGTAATCTTTCACCTTTGCTGTTCGTACTTTACATGGATCATTTGCTGAAAGGTATGAAGTGGCAGGGAGGGATTCAGTTAGGTGGAAATGTAGTAAGCAGTCTGGCCTATGCTGACGACTTGGTCTTAATGGCAGAATGTACCAAAAGCCTGCAGTCTAATATCTTGGAATTTGAAAATAGATGCAATGAGTATGGAATGAACATTAACCTTTCGAAGACTATATTGATGTCAGTAGGTAAGAAATTCAACAGAATTGAATGTCAGATTGGTGATACAAAGCTGGAACAGGTAGATACTTTTAAGTATTTACGTTGTGTGTTTTCCCAAGGTGGTAGTATAGTAAATGAAATTTGAATCAAGGTGTAGTAAAACTAATGCACTGAGCTCGCAGTTGCGATCAACAGTATTCTGTAAGAAGGAAGTCAGCTCCCGGATGAAACTATCTTTACATCGGTCTGATTTTAAACCAACTTTACTTTACGGAAGCGATATCTGGGTAACTCAGGATATCTTGTTCACCGGGCGAGTTGGCCGTGCGCGTAGAGGCGCGCGGCTGTGAGCTTGCATCCGGGAGATAGTAGATTCGAATCCCACTATCGGCAGCCCTGAAAATGGTTTTCCGTGGTTTCCCATTTTCACACCAGTCACACCAGGCTGTACCTTAAAGCCAAGGCCGCTTCCTTCACACCACTATTCATTTCCTATCCCATCGTCGCCATAAGACCTACCTGTGTCGGTGCGACGTCAAACAAATTTAAAAAACCTCGGTACGCTGCAGTAATCCTATCTATCGGGGATGAGAGGAAACAGAAGACAAAAAGCACATCACAACAAACAATGGTCAATGTAATGTTATTGTTGATAAAGTTTATGAGCTTTCTATAGTGCAGGCCTTCACATTAGTTTTCTTTCGACTCTGTGATATTAGGGTGTCTTACAAAATTATTGATATCATAGACTGTAGTTCCTTATTCTCAGACTTTACATACCGATTTTCACTAAATTCTGTTTACCCATTTTCTCGTGACTCGGCGCTGATATGGACCTAATAACAAAAATCCAAATTCATGAATATCTCTGATTATATGAGGTACGGTAACAATGTATAAGACATAAGTGATCGGAAATTTAATCACTTCTTACATAACTACTACTAACTTACGACATACCGTAACTAAAGTTATGTTAGTTATGTGGTATTTATCGATACGACCACTAATAACATAAATAACTTATTTATTGAGAATTACATTTCAGACCTTCCCTTAAACTACCATTTCACTCAACGTGAATAAAATAATTTGTAGCCTAGATTGTAGTGGTTCATCACCCGACATTACATACCGATTTTCATTAAATTCTCTTCAGCCCTTTTCTATTGATGCGTGTACAGACAGACAGACAGACAGACAGACAGACAGACAGACAGACAGACAGACAGACAGACAGACAGACAGACAGACAGACAGACAGACAGACAGACAGACAGACAGACAGACAGACAGACAGACAGACAGACAGACAGACAGACAGACAGACAGACAGACAGACAGACAGACAGACAGACAGACAGACAGACAGACAGACAGACAGACAGACATTACGGAAAAGTAAAAAATGCATTTTCTTGTTACTGTGGACATGACCGATACAGAAATACCATTCTTTTCAAATTCTGAGCAATGTACAGATAAAACTCTTATTTTATATATATAGATTACATTTCAGGCCTTCCCCTAAACTACCATTTCACTCAGTACGAATAACATTATTGATAGCCTAGATTATAGCGATCTATTCCCCGACTTTGCATACCAATTTTCGTGAAGATACGACCACTAATAAAATAAATATTTGGCAATTATATTTTAGGCCTTCCCCTAAAGTACCATTTTTCTCAGCGTGTATAGCGTATATTGTAGCGACTTATTTCCCATCTTTGTCTAGCGATTTTCATTAAGACACGACCACTAATAACAAAAATATTTGAGAATTAAATTTCAGGCCTTCCCCTAAACTACCATTTCACTCAGCGTGATTAAAATAATTTATAGCCTAGATTGTAGCGGTTCATCACCCGACTTTACATTCCGATTTTCATTAAATTCTCTTCAGCCGTTTTCTCGTGATGCGTGTACATACATACATACATACATACATACATACATACATACATACATACATATATACATATATACATACATACATACATACATACAGACAGACAGACAGACAGACAGACAGACAGACAGACAGACAGACAGACAGACAGACAGACAGACAGACAGACAGACAGACAGACAGACAGACAGACATTACGGAAAAGTAAAAAATGCATTTTCTTGTTACTGTGGACGTGACCGATACAGAAATACCATTCTTTTCAAATTCTGAGCAATGTACAAACAACACTCTTATTTTATATATATAGATGTATGTATGTATGTATGTATTACGGAAATTGAAGTGCAAGCTAATCTCTATAGTGCCTACTTTGAAGAATATTCTCAATATTTATATAACCTTGAATTATTGCTAGATATCCCGTTAATAGACTAGTAGACACATGGATGTTCCAGTTACAAAGGTGCTATTGAACTACCGTACTGAAAAGATGTTTACCTTCATAGTTCAACGTCTAGCTGTCGTCCTCGAGAGTTTATGTTCGACTAGCCTACTGGCTCTGCCAGAGATGCACGATTAGCAAGCTGAATGGTACAGTTACCTACACAGAAATTCATTAGCTGGAAATTTCAAGGTCCTTAAGTATAAGACAGAAAGGAACAAGCGCATTATCATAGAAATACCTCCGCTAGTTGTCATACAGATGTTTATCTACACTTTGCCAATAGACGGGTGCACTTCTACACAGCAGAACGACTTTAAGTAACAACGTTCGCTACAAACTATCCTAAGCGCTGTTTTCTTAAAATAACTAAGCTACATGTAACAAGCTTTAACAGCTTCATTTCTAATAATAATAATAATAATAATAATAATAATAATAATAATAATAATAATAATAATAATAATAATCCCGTATTGACTACATATCAAATAGAGAATATTTAAGATAAACTTAAATAGTATAAAACAAGTGGTCCGTCTATTCAATACAATTTATAATTTATTATATTAGTACATGTTTCGTTCCCTAAGGGACATCATCAGCTGTAATAAATTAACATTATCGATAATATCGATCACATGACTTACAATTTTAACAAAATTTGCTAAGATTGTATTTTAAATGTCGTACCATACATCAATATTTTTAATGTGTCTTGACAGTTTTTATAATATCTAATTGGTATTCTGATATATTAATGTTAATTTATTATAGCTGATGATGTCCCTTAGGGGACGAAACATGTACTAATATAATAAATTATAAATTGTATTGAATAGACGGACCACTTGTTTTATAATATTTAAGTTTATCTTAAATATTCTCTATTTGATTTAACTAAGCCAGGAAACTAATATTTAGATTTTATGCTCAGATCTCAGCCTACAAAATATAAATATCCTAAAAGCCGCCAACATAGTTGAGCTAGGAAATTAATATTTAACCTTCATCCTCATATCTTAGCCTACAGAATGGAAATATCTTAAGCGCTGCTTTTCTTAACATAATTCAGCTAGGCAGGGAAGGCATACCTTTACCGACTAGCGTGTCAATTAAGGTCTTGTTTATTACTTTTTACTGCCTTGTGTGCCATCGGTTATTTTATTTTAAAATCATATTGAAAACCCTCATTAGACTTCAATTACGTATTAGACTGCATAACATATAAATCCATTCGACTGTATGTCCCATGATTTTATTGTGCAAACATCACTTAAAATTGCATTTTAAAAACAGGTGAATTTGAAGAATAAGGTATATTTTTGCTTTAACCTAATAAAATATGTAAAAAAAACTATGGGAATAGAACTAATTGTGACATACTTCTTTATTAAAGCGTAATGTTAAAATATGGTATGTTGGTAGATTTTCGACCTGTTTATTACATGTTAAAAACATTAAAATATGATAGTATGTTGTGCGTAGTGCCACAGAAGTCGTGTTCGCGTGTCACAGGTTCGCCATCCCTGAGCTAGGCAATTAATCTCAGATCTCTTTCTGGAGTGCGACAGGCTGCGGCAGCTGGCACAATTCCTATCCTCGCTCCTGTCATTCCTGACCCGGTCGATTGACTGGAAACAGGCTGTGGATTTTCACAGACCTCAGCCTGAAGAACGGAAATACAAGGCCGTCGTAGCTCAATGGTAAAGCATCGGACGTGAAATCCGAAGTTTCAGTTTCCACCGGTGTTCGGATGGCCACTTTTTGCTCTGTATTGAACTGTAATGTACTGGACACGATCTAATAAAATGGTAGTATAATTGAAGAACTACGTAAGTTTTGGGGAAAGTGTGTATTAAACAAATATATGTTAAAGAGTAAGACAACAAATATATAAGAAATATCTTATTACGAAAGACCGTAGCACGGGATGATTTGTAAGAAGATCGACGCGAATTATCAATTAATCAATCAATCAATCGATCAATCAATCAATCAATCAATCAATCAATCAATCAATCAATCAATCAATCAATCAATCAATCAATCAATCAATCAATCAATCAATCAATCAATCAATCTATCTATCTATCTATCTATCTATCTATCTATCTATCTATCTATCTATCTATCTATCTATCTATCTATCTATCTATCTATCTGTCTATCTGTCTATCTGTCTATCTATCTATCTATCTATCTATCTATCTATCTGTCTATCTATCTATCAATACTGATCTGCATTTAGGGCAGTCGCCCAGGTGGCAGATTCCCTATCTGTTGTTTTCCTAGCCTTTTCCTAAATGATTTCAAAGAAATTGGAAATTTATTGAACGTCTCCCTTGGTATGTTATTCCAATCCCTAATTCCCCTTCCTATAAATAATATTTGCCCCAATTGTCCTCTTGAATTCAAACTTTATCTTCATATTGTGATCTTTCCTACTTTTATATACGCCACTCAAACTTATTCGTCTACTAATGTCATTCCACGCCATCTCTCCGCTGACAGTTCGGAACATACCACTTAGTCGAGCAGCTCTTCTTCTTCCTCTCAATTCCTCCCAACCCAAACTTTGCAACATTTTTGTAACGCTACTTTTTTGTACGTGAGGAGAGTTACAACATTGTCGAAACTAAAACTACCTATCTACGAAACAATCAAACAAATAACGGACTGACTGTAGTCTGAGATGATTTGCTGACACAGAGGCTAGTTATTCTTCAACTATAATAATGTTTGTTACAGAAACGAGTAAAATATTTTACCATTAATGCTTCTGAAAAGGTAATAATTACTACACACGTGTGTGTATGTTGACACTTCAACCTAAAGGCTGGTTAGTTCTCCAACTGCTTCACCATTACTCATCACAGAAAGCCCAAGCGTAACTGGAGTAGGTGCGTGAGGAGTGGGGTAATTTACAGTTGCTTTCCGTACTGAGCCAGAGTTGCTATTAGATATCAGCCTGCCAAGCCCACCTACAGACTTTATGAGCGACATCTTCATACAATTCATGAATTCATGACATGGAATGGCTGCATAAGGAATAGTATTGCACTCATTCCTTTCATATGCACATTTATACTGTCAAAAACTACAGGCAGGACTGAGATCGACTAGTGTAGGTAATAGACTTGATGAAACCCGTACGAGAAAAACATAGCATGCAACGTCCGACTCGCTGGCTGAACGGTCAGCGTCCTGGCCTTCCGTTCAGAGGGTCCCGGGTTCGATTCCCGGCCGGGTCGGGGATTTTAACCTTAATTGGTTAATTCCAATGGCACGGGGGCTGGGTGTATGTGTTGTCTTCATCATCATTTCATCATCACGACGCGCAGGTCGCCTACGGGTGTCAAATAGAAAGACCTGCACCTGGCGAGCCGAACCCGTCCTGGGATATCCCGGCACTAAAAGCCGTACGACATTTCATAGCATGCAACAGTACATGCCACCAGAGGTAGATTTAGGCAGATTGTTATACAACGAATAGCAAAGCTATCTGTAAATGTTTACCTGCTGAGCTCACCGATATATAAACTAAACATTTTCTTTGTTTATAATAAGAAAACAGGAAAGTTCCTTATTTAGTTGTATACGTATAGCGTGTCATAGGTTCACCATGCCGGAGCTAGGCAATGCATATTTAGTTTCCATTCTCAGATCTCATCCTGGAGTGCGACAGGCTTCGGCAGCTGGCACAATTCCTATCCAAATACTAAAAATCAACGTAAAAGTTTCACTTACTTCTGGTCAAGAAGACATATTATGATGAATGAAAGTCTCTATCATTCAATGCTGTTCACAGAATTACTATTAAGCATCATTACTTCGTTTGGGAGAATTCTTCTACTGCACTTTTGATAGAAGTCCACTTTTCATGGAAGTACATCTTACAATACGCAATTACCTTGAAGAAGCTCGTCTCTTCGTCTTCTTCTTCTTCTTCTTCGTCTTCTTCCAGGCCTTTCCCAGTTACCTCAGGTCGGTATTTTATATGGATTTAGCCCAGTTTCACGGGCGGATGCTTTTCCTGACACCAACTTCCAAGGAGGGGTGTGTTTACTATTACTGGTTTCTGTGGTGGTTTTGTAGTGTGATATGTTGTACGTAAATGAAGTGTATTACAGTAAGATGAACACAAACACCCTGCCCCAAGATGGAGAAAATAATCAGACACGGTTAAAATCCGTGACCCGACCAGAAATAGAATCTATGGCTCGTTGAATCGGAGGCCAATACGCTGACCATTCAGCCCACGGGTAGGACAAAGTGTGTCCCATTGGAACGATAACAACGTGCGATGGCAGGTAGGTAGGTATGTAGTGCGTGAACACCCTTCCTTCGAGCCAAACCAGAACCCAACACAAAGCTTATTAACTGCCTTTTGATATATTCCAGCGACGAGTATGTGGATATGCTACTCATCTGTTTATAGACTGAATGCATACCAAGCACAACGCCTGTATCAAGAACGCTATCCGGATAGACGATAACCGACAGGGCCGCAAGCATGACATTTCGGACTGTGGAAATACGTCTGCGGGCTATTGCGTCCCTGAGAAGGACATGGCCTGGTCGAGATCATCCCATGATGTCTGCTCACAATGAAGAGTTTGTTCTGGACGCTAACCGGCATAACCTGTACTCGAACAGAGGAGTCTGTTATGCAGATATTGCATAGCCAGCGGTTACATCCGTACCATCTGTACTTACACCAGGAGCTCCATGGTCATGATTTTGAAGCCTGGGTACCGTTCTGTCAATGTAGCCTACAGCATTTGGACACTGATCCTACCATTTTTAGAGGCCATCTTATTTATCGACGGAGCGCGCCTCCACAACAATGGAACAGTTAATCTTCACAATATGGAGTTCTGGAGTGTGGATATCCCCATTCGGTACGACAACCAGCTTTCCAGGAACAGTGAGGCATGAACGTATGGTGTGACATCGTGGGTGATCACATTATTGGTCCCCATTACTTTGAGGGACCTCTGACGGGAGAACTCTGTCTCCGGTTTCTCCAAGATGAACTACCATCGTTCTTGGAACATGTGTTACTCGTTGACCGCTGCAGGATGTGGTTTCAACATGACGGAACTGCACCGCACGCGGCAGTGGTCGTCCGGAACCATCTCAATGCGAAGTATCCTGATAAATGGATAGAAAGGGTAGGCCCACCAGATCGCTCGATCTTACGCCCCTGGATTTTATTATGCGGGGCCACGTCAAACAACTGGTGAATGCACAGGAGTAGGTAACTCCTGGTCACCTTAGACAGCTCATCACTAGGGCCCGAATTTTCATGTAATTACATATTCCATTTCTTTACTTGTAGACGAATGAAAAATGTCAACGAATTGTGCTATTCGATAGGAATAGGCTATGTGCCGCACTGGGTTTCACCCCCACCAATTATTTAATCACACAAAACGCCATTCATTTCATCCTATTAACTCCTCTGAGGAGTTTGACGTCAGGGAAGGCATTCAGTCGTTAAAATCTCGCTACAAAGTTTCATCTCACTTCATACCCGACACCGAAGAGAAACGGGACAAGGATTGGACATTATCTGCACGATTTGGAATACATAATATTTTTATATATCTGAAGTATTTTGATTATGAACTTAATTTGATTACTTAATAACTATACTTACTTTCAAACTTAAAAAGGAGCAGACTTTGTAGTAAATTATCTAAAGCAATAACGATAACTTTGCCGTAAAATATGGAGGTATTTAAAACAATTTTACTGTCTGATATCCATGTCATAATAAAATGAATACATGAACATTTTTTTGTAAATTTAATGCATTAATACCACTACACATTTTATGAATATTACATATTTCACTGTCTGCCTCTGTGGTGTAGTGGTTAGCGTGATTAGCTGCCACCCCCGGAGGTCCGGGTTCGATTCCCGGCTCTGCCACGAAATTTGAAAAGTGGTACGAGGGCTGGAACGGGGTCCACTCAGCCTCGGGAGGTCAACTGAGTAGAGGTGGGTTCGATTCCCACATCAGCCATCTTGGAAGTGGTTTTCCGTGGTTTCCCACTTCTCCTCCAGGCGAATGCCGGGATGGTACCTAACTTAAGGCCACGGCCGCTTCCTTCCCTATTCCGTGTCTGTCCCTTCCAGACTTCCCATCCCTCCACCAGGCCCCTGTTCAGCATAGCAGGTGAGGCCGCCTGGGCGAGGTACTGGTCATTCTCCCCAGCTGTATCCCCGACCAAGAGTCTGAAGCTCCAGGACACTGCACTTGAGGCGGTAGAGGTGGTATCCCTAGCTGAGTCCGAGGGAAAAAACCGAACCTGGAGGGTAAACAGATGATGATGATGATGACATATTTCACTGTCACCTCCTACATTTTTATGTACATACTGTATTTCAGAGTTTGATATGACATAACTAAGGCCACAGCCACTTCCTTCCCACTCCTAGACCTTTCGTATCCCATCGTCACCATAAGACCTATTTGTGTCGGTACGACGTAAAATAAATTGTAAAAAAAAAAAAGATAATTACATAAAAGTCCGGGCCGTACTGATCGCAGAGGCATGCCGATCCGTTACGCTGAAGATGTTGTAACTAGCCAGACGGTCCTTACAACATCGCGCGTAGCTCTGTATCGACCACGCGGGTCGTCAGTTCGAGCAGGTGTTATGTTAAAGAACTTAGTTAACGGAAATCCTGTCACATGTTTCCTAGCCTCTTCCGACCCAGCTCCATACAATATGTCACCATACCAACGGCCCTTTTCAGGACCAAATAAACAAATCAGTCTGTGGACAATATTAATAAAGTGAAAGTAAGGTTTAGCATCCCAGGTGTAGTAACGGGCTGAACCGCCTGCTGTGCCGTAAGGAAGAGAGAGTTGTAAATAGGCAGCAATTAGTAAGTTCATAGCTAATTAGAATTGCGTGGTTATATATATGTGTGTGTGTGTGTGTGTGTGTGTGTGTGTGCATTTATTGGGTCATCCCGATATAAACTGGAGTAATGAAACAGGTGGAGTTTTATTCGTAACAATAAGATCTTAGTTAACAAAAAATTGATTTAGTTTCAATTGAAGAAAACCCAGCAACAAACGAAGCTCAACTTAGTTCAAGAGGAAAAATACCTGGATATGACTTACTAGGCGCTACTAATGATAATGTTTATGGTGTGACAACGTATGTCAGACAAAACATAGAAAACACACACCCTATTTCCATAAGTTAGGCTGATGGTATTCAGGAAGTTGTCACAAGAGTAGGCAAAAGACTGTAGTTAATGTTTGTAAGCCTCCAGGTATCAATTCGCCTTCTAAATAGCATAATACTCGCAATCGCCTACTGCATATCTGGAGGACTTCAACAGCCATCATGAACAGTGTAAATACAGGCACAGTAATGAAAATGGATACGCTTTAGTGGACTGGGCCGAAGAACACGATATGCATCTTATGTTTAAGATCTGGTGCCTGGAAAACGGATCACAATTCTGATCGTTGCTTTGTCTCAACTGATAGTAGAAATCAACCACTTCCAGTATCAAAGAAAGTCCTTGGGGACATCCCACACAGTCAACACCGCCCAATTTTTCTTGAATTTGCCTTTAATAAGAGTATTTCCTGAGCCCAGATGGAATTTTCAAAAGGCCGATTGGGATACCTTCTCAGAAAATGTGGATAATATTATGGAATCCACCAGCAAGTTCGAAAAACAAGCAGTTTGTTAAGCTGTAATTAGTTCAGCAAAGAAGTGTATTCCAAAAGGTTCTGTAAAGTATATATTCCTGGCTGGACAGAAGAGTGTGAAAATCTATACAAAGAGTTCTGTGAAGGTAACGATCATGAAATAGCAGATTAGTTGCTAAGTAACATCGACACAGGTAGACGTATAAAGTGGACTGAGACAGTTGAATCCCTGGACTTCCGTACATTAAGTACGAAAGCTTGGCCATTGCTCAGAACACTAGGTGGTGGCAGCCTACGAGATCGCACATATGATGCTGTTGCAGCCAACATCGTGACCACTTTCAGAACTCCACAAGTACGAGCACATACTATTGCGGCTAAGAAGGAAATTAAAGGCACTCAAAATAGCTTGCGAATCTGAAACAAAATATTCTCTATCATTCAGCACTGGAGAAGTAACAACTGTCATAAAAGAAATGAAGTCAGGAAAAGCCATGGGCTTTGATGGCATTCACTCAGAATTCCTTTTGCACTGTGGCAAGTATGTGAAAAAGTGGCTGGCCGAGTTCTCCACAAACATTCTGCAAAGTCATATACTTACTGAAACAAGGGAAACCAAATGACAAGCCAAAAAGTAATCGAACTACAGCTTTACCTAAGATTAGCACGTTACGAATAAACTCCTGGAAAAAAATGTTGTGCAGTACAATATGTCACAATATTTTTTTAAAATATACCAATCGAGCAGGCAGTATTCAGACCTAATCGCAGCTGCACAGATCAAGTCCTCTTCCTAACAACCTTCATAGAAGCTAACTTTCAGAATCAAGAGAAGTCATCAGTCGTATTTACTGATCTAACATCTACGTATGATACTGTCTGGAGGCAAGGTGTCATACCGAAACTCCTACAAGTCCTCCCAAGCCTAAAAATTGGCAATATGATCAATGAAATGCTCAGTAACCGTTGTTTCCAAGTACTAATGGGCAACAAGATGAATTCACAGATGAAGCTAAACAATGGGCTGCCACAAGGATCTGTCCTGGACCATCTCCTGTACAGTTTGTACGTATCAGGTATACCTGAAACCACAAGAAAGTAAGTTTGGGTATGTTGACGACTGGGCACTCGCAATGAGATATTGCTCAGAATACTAGGTGACGGCAGCCCACGAGATCGCACATATGATGCTGTTACCCCCAACCATATTGCAGCCAACATTGTGACCACTTTCAGAACTCCACAAGTACGAGCATATACTACTGCGGCTAAGAAGGAAATTAAAGACACTCAAAATAGCTTGCGAAGCTGAAACAAAATATTCTCTACCATTCAGCATTCATTGATCTAACAGCTACGTAAGATACTGTCTGGAGGCAAGGTGTCATATTGAAACTCCTACAAGTCCTACAAGTCATCCCAAGCCGAGTTGCCGAGTCCGTATTGATCAATGATTTAACAATTATTGGTGAATATTTCCGCAAATGGAGGTTGCAGCCAAGTGTATCAAAGATAGAAGTCTCAACGTTTCACCTAATCAACGAGTTGGTCAACAAGGAGCTCACGGTCTGTTTTGAAAGAACGCTACTCAGACATAACAATAACCCGAAATATCTAGGGGTCACGCTTTATAGAACGCTCAGTTACGAAAAAAAAACCTTTTAAGAACAGCTGCCAAAATCAAACTCGAAATAACATTCTCCGGGAACTATGTGGCATATCATGGGGATCCTCCGGATCGACATTCCGTATTTCAGCTCTGATGTTGGTTTACTCTGTTGCGGAATATTTCTTTCCAGTTTGGATGAATAGTACTTACACAAGATTTGTTGACACATAGCTGAACCATACCATGCGTTTTAAATGGCACAATCAGACCTACACGTACTTCCTAGCTAACCATACTTAGCCACATACCACCTTCTATGCAGGAGGAAAGAGCACTTGTACGGGAGTACAAAAACCTACAAAAAACTTCTCACGTCCCTGTTCATGCAGACATCCCAACCTTCAGTAAAGGAAGGCTTCGATCTCGTCACCCATCCCTGGAAACTGCAAGGATGTTAGTTGACAACGGGTTTGATATTAATGACTGCTGGAGATAGACATGGCAGATTAATGCTACGACGGAACAACTTAAGATGCCGTGCTTGTCGTCCAAGCCACCTGGCTTTGTATTGCTACGCAAGATCTGGTCGGTTCTCAGCCGAATAAGAACCAACACCGGCAGGTGTGCCGATTTCCTGCACAAGTAGAAGAAAATAACTTCTATTATTTGTTATTGTGGCGCTGAAAAGCAGATGTTTCACCTTGTAGTTCATGAATGTCCTCTGAGAGCTTTCCTTGGTGATCCAACAGTGTTTCTGTTTATGACGAATGGATCAATAGACTACATTCGTGGCCTGGATATTAGTTTGTAATGATAAACTAAATTGTAAATATTAATTTTTAGTGATGTAGCTATACGATAAACAAACAAATAAATAAAGCCCGGTTTAGGGAGAGGGACCGATGCATTTCAGAACTGTAGTAAACACGACGGGTTGCATAAAACTGATCGCAAGGAGCGGGTGAACCAGCTGTGTACTACTTTAGAAATATTGAGCATGCGATTAGGATGGCCAGATTTCAGAGAGGAGAAATAGGAACACATGTACCGACACTGAACCTTTGGAACCACAATGAATCAGCAGATCAAAAATTGTATTAACTGTTGGGTAACTACCTTCTTTGCCGTCCACTTTGTCTAGGGGTAGCGAGTCGATCTCTTACCCAAAGGCCCCGAGCTCGATTCCCTACCAGGTCAGGGATGGTTCGAGGTCCACTCAGCCTACATGATTACAATTGAGGAGCTACCTGACACTGAGTTAGGGGCCTCGGTCTAGGCAGTCAAGAATCACGGCTGAGAGAATTGGTAACGCTGACCACACGTTCTCTTAATCTGAAGGCCTTAGGGCTTGGTAGACCGAGGCCTACCAGGGCTGTAGCACCATTGAGTTTTAAAACATTTTTGAATTATAAATAATAATGCTATTGGTTTTCACGTCTCAGCAAGTACGTTTACGGTTTTCGGGGACGCCGAGGTGCCGGCATTTAGTCCCGTAGAAGTTCTTTTGCGTGCCAGTAATTCTACCGAAATGAGGCTAACGTATTTGAGCACCTGTAGCCCAGCACACATTGTTGACTATTAGGTTTGTTTTGGCAGTTACTTCCATATTGGGACGTAAGACCACGTATATATTCCTACGTCCCTTGCTACCACAATGATTAGGTTTCGGATTTTAAATACATACAGTGTAAACAAATAAAACATTTCTGACATAAGCTGGCACTTTTCAGGACTTCATTTTTTTTAAGGAAATACTGTCTTGTAGACTAACAGTCACTGCAACGTTCATCGTAATTGATAAAGGTGTACAGCTCCGGTTTTTAATTAGATCGGCTGTAGATCTATGTCACTCATTCCTCCATTTAATGTTCAAAGTAGAGAAAACTCGCATGGTACGGTAGTGCATTTCTGACATTACATCCTCTACAGGCGTCATCTCGTCACCAACGCAATAGATAATTTCCTACTGGATTCAAAAACACAAGTCATCATGCAGTCATTTTCAAAATCGGTTCATATGGGGTACGATTTATGATTTGCACCGTATGCGGAACATACCACGGAAATTTCATACGCTTCCAGCTAAAACTGTATGTTAGGCAAGCCTACATGGGATGCAGAATTATCGTATTATTGGCATGGTGTACTTCTCTGTGTTCGCTTGCAAGCTGAAATGGTTTGAGTTATAATCTGACAGCCTGCAGCACTACTGCACGACTGACTAACGTCGTTCCTTTCAAAGTTTACGGCTATAGGTCCATCGCCCAGCATACACTCGATTACAAGGCAAACGACTTGTTCATAATTTACAAAAAGTAGTGACGTCCGGCCTCATGGCCGACTGGTCAATATTTTAGTCTTCAGCCTCGAAGTCTTTGATTCTATTCCTGGCCAGGTCGTGGAATTTTACTGTGAACTGTTGCATAAGCGACTAGATGTCTGTGCTGTCCTCAACATTCCAGCAAATCACACACCAGAAACACCACTACCCCCGACCACATTAAGCACATGGCGGACGTCACCTATACTCCTCGAGGGCTGCACTAGTCTGGCGCCTCAACTTCCATTGTGGTTGATGCTTCGGTGTGATTTTGGTCAAATATCTCGTTACCACTTAGCTCACAATTTTAAATTTCTTCATAATAATCCTTCAACTAGCACTTGATGATGGAGCACGTGTGTAGGAAGGAGTAAGACCAACCAGCAATCTTGTCAGAAACATACAATAAAACTTACAATAACATCAGGACAATAACAAATGTGGTACTATAACCATTAATTATTTCTGATGATGGCAGGTAACGATGTGATTAAGCTCTACATAAATACAAATTTAATTAAATGTGGTGTGACCAATATGCGGGCAATTCACATGCTTCCTTGGTAGCGTCGATCACATTCTGGAGAGAGCGGACACAAGTTACAATCAAGAAGATGGTTCATTGTCTGCTCCTCACTGCCGTCCCTCCTAAACCGGGATCTCGGGTTGCTGTCGGGGGATCTGTGGTGGGTTCGCTTGCAAGCTGAAAGCAGTTGAGACACTCCGATTTGTCCCGGAGGATCAATCTCGTGTTACGCCTTGCGTTCCTGACCCCTCTTCCCCTGTAGATGACTGTGCCGTCTGGTGACAGGATATGCCTCCTCCTGCTACATTCCCTCCGAAACCATGTCCTCGATTTCGTGTTGGAGGAAATCTGTGCTGAGTTCGCATGCACGCTGAAAGCAGTTGGGTCACTCCGATTGCTCTCGGACGATCTAAAATTAACGTTATTTTGCTTTACGTCACACTAACTACTTTTACGGTTTTCGGAGACGCCGAGGTGCCGGAATTTAGTCCCGCAGGAGATTTTTTTACGTGCCAGTAAATCTACCGACACGAGGCTGACGTATATGAGCACCTTCAAATACCACCGGACTGAGCCAGGATCGAACCTGCCAATTTGGGGTCAGAAGGCCAGTGCCTCAACCGTCTGAGCTATTCAGCCCGGCTCTCGGAGGATCAATCTTGTGATTACGCCATGTGTATCTCGCCCCTCTTGCCTTGCTGGATGACGGTGCCATCTGGTGACAAGAGATGTAACCCCCTCCCTGTGATACCATTTCTCCCTAGCCGCGGCCATGGTTTCCTGATGGGGGAACTGTGGTGGGTTCGTTTGGTTGCTGAAAGCAGTTGAGACTATCCGATTTGTCTGGGTTATCTTTCAAAGTTGTAATTTTTGGAGGGTACTGTCGCTGAGTCTGTAAAATACACCCTCGGTTCGTACGTCAAATAGTTTTGGAGGAATGATTCTTTATTTTCGGATCTAACCGTCATTCGAACCCCATAGAATTGGAATGTTTTCAAGTTCTATCTAATTTAACATCTAGGACGTAAAAGCGATCAATCCGCAAAACTGTGACTTCGTACGTCGATCATTAATAGAGGAATATTTTTGTTTTTGTTTTAAGGGTAGAATGTTTTTAAAAATATTTCTCTTTTAACATCCAGGACATAGAAGGCCAACCATCATGTTAACTTTCAAGTTTGTACGTGAAACGGCTTCCGAAGAATGAATTTTGTGATTTTCAGAGTCAACCCCCATCTAAAATGCCTGAGGGAAGAAATATCTTGAAGTATATGATATCTGACACGTAAGACAAAAGAATAGCCTTCTTGTAAAATTACAACTTCGTACGTCGAACGGTTTTGGAGGGACGAATATTTTCATTTTCGGAGCTAACCTCATTCATTTGGAATGCGGTCTTGTACTTTAAAAAGCTTGGGAGGAATGAATATTTTTTCAACAGTTCTGAATGGCCGTCTCAGACAAAACCCCTTAGGGGTGTATTGTTTTAAGATCATTTGTTATTTAAAATCTAAAACATAATGATAGGAGCAACCATCATGTGAAATTTCAATTCTGTATCCAAACGGTTTCAGAGAAATGAATATTTTGTCATCAGGCCTCAACCCACCTACCCCCTCCCCACGCAGTCAGAACCCTTTATGGGTGTATTGTTTTGATCACCTCTTATTTAATATCTAAGAAGAAGGAACCCCAATCATGTGAAATTTTAATTTCGGAAGTCGTTTGAGAGAAATTAATATTTTTGTCATCGGGCTTCACTCTGGTTAAAACCACTTAGGGGTGTATTGTTTTAAGATCACTTCTTATTTAAAATTCTAAGACACGAAGAAGCAACCACCATGTGCTGTTTCAACCTCGTACGTGTAAACAGTTTCAGATAAATGAATATTTTTGTCATCAGGCCTTACCTCCTGCCAAACTTCCCTAGTAGTGTATTGTTTTAAGAGCATCACTTATTTAAAATCTGAGACATTTAGGAGCACCCATTATGTGAAATTTCAACCTCGTATGTCAAACGGTTTGACGGAAACTCATTTTTGTCGTCGGCCACACCCCTTCCCAGTCAAACCCCCTTAGGGTTGTATCGGTTTTTGACACTTATTATTTAAAATCTTATATAAGAGCAACTCTCATGAGAAATTTCAACCTCGTACGTCAAACTGTTTGAGAGAAATAAACATTTTTCTCAGGCCTCACGCCCAGTTAAAACCCTTTAGGGACGTATTGTTTCAAGATTATTTCTTATTTAAAATCGAAGACGAATAGGAGAAACAGTCATGCGAGATTTCAACCTCTTTTCAGATAATTAATCTTTTTGTTTTTGGGTATTAACCCCCATTAAACCCTTAAAGGCTGACATTTTTCTAAGCGTGTCGAATTTAATATATAGTACACTAGCAAATGTACCCGTGCTTCGCTACGGTATTCTACATTGTGTATGGATATCAAGCGGTGAGAGGCCGACGCGCTGCCGTCTGAGCCACGGAGGCTCTGTATTCGACACTACTTTCGTTTAATTTTATATATCACTCCCCCTCGCCCCCACTCCAAAGGGGGGTTGAACTTGGACTTTAAAAATATCCGGATTGTCACTATTCATCTCAGCGACTCGGAAAAGTATGGATTCGACACTATTTTCGTTAATTCGTACATCTGATCCCTCCCCCGCCCCTAAGGGTTCATATGCTGTCTTACCCCCACGTAGATTGTCTCCTGATACTAAAAATCCGGAGTGTTCAATTCACCTCGGCGACCCCGAAAACGATGTATTCGACACTATTTTCGTTTAATTTTATATATCACTCCCCCCCCCTCGCCCCCAACCCAAAAGGGAGCTGAACTTTCGCTTTTAAAAATTCGGGGGTGCCATTATTCATCTCAGTGACCCCGAAAGCTGTGGATTCGACACATTTTTCGATTATTTTTATACATTGACCCTCTGACCCCCCACCCCTAAGGGAGCTACGGATAGCTTACCCCCACAGTGCTCGTCTCCAGATAGTAAGTCATAAGTGTACCAAGTTTGGTTGAAATTGCTCCAGTGGTTTAGGAGGAGATGTGTCATTTACACACACACATACACACATACATCCATTTTTATATACTGTATATAGACTAGCAAATGTACCCGTGCTTCGCTACGGTATTCTATATTGTATACGGATATCGAAGTAAATTACTGTACATGAAGGGAATAAGAATTTTAAAATTGCATGTCTCTTGGCGTTAATCCGAGGAAAAGCATAGGGAGATCCGCAGACGTTGTTTTCAATGTAAAGTGCGAGTTACGGAGTTGTGATGATAACGACAGGTCCACTTGTCTACCGCAATTCACTATACGTAACGTCAGTCACATTTTGATGGGTAAATTTGTTTATAATCGGGGGCATCCTTGCAAGGGGGCACCTATACCTAATGATAAAGAGAAGCAGGTAAAAGAATTTTGAAAAAATTGCACGCTCCCTTGCCTTCAGCTAGTCAAATCGAGAAGGAAAGTATTCATTACAATGGTACACAGGCGTTGGAGAAGGACCCCATTCCTACTGCCAGGTAAAGTCGGTGTGGGGAGTACTGATTACAACAGCATACGCCCTCCTGCTGACAGTCACTATTGATTTGTAAAGTATTAATTACAATGTCAGACACACACCTTCTAGATCGCTGCAACTCGACTTAAATGTAGATCGACATACGAAAGTATATGCATGTTCACCTTCATTTACAGAATAACTGCTGCTAAACGGTGCATCACATCGAAAAACGGATTGTACGAAAAGACGCCTCTGGCCTCATTTAGCGATCTAAATGGCTGGCCTTATGATATTTCCTCGTTTCTAATCTATTTAAAGGTAAAATTGTTTTAGAAACGTTGAATAGGGTGAAATATGTGTAAGGTTTTCACACAGTTAATTACTTTTCAGATACTTTTGCGACAGCTTCAAACATAGCATTTGGCTCACATATGGCTACTGGGTGGGCCAATATTAGTGTAAAATTTGACGATCCCATCTTTCCTATAAGTGAATCAAACCATCAATTATACGTGTACAAAGTGAAAAATTTACGTAAATCCAGAAATAGAGCCAAATTTAACGTATAAGGGATAGAGATACGACAAAAAGTCAAAGGACCAAAGTTGTAGATCACTCCAAATTGAACGGAGATTGTGCCATCCGTTTTGTGATACGACTTACCGTTCAGCCACCAAATACCTCGGAAGGAAGATCTGCACCGTCTTTAAAATTGCCTCCATATTTCGATATTTTTCGGGTGTAAAAAAAAAAAATTCAAACATCTCGTAAGTTTTCCTTCGGTTACAGGCTAAAAAATATAATTTTGCCAAATTTTCTTTTTTAACTCGTCTGGGAGATTGTGCTGCCATCTTGACATGGGGGAGAGGGTTAAAAATTAGGTCTTTCAGGAAACTTTTAAAGCCCATGAAACCTATTGTGCCCTTTTAAGGCACCAAATGCGGTGATCTCTTCTCTCTTCTATGCGCCGGCTGCTCCTGTAATAAATGACATATAAAATCATACTCACCGCTGCATGTAGACTCTTCTTTCTCAGTTGTGCCCGTTCGATATCCCCGGAGAGGCCATCCGCTGATTGAGGAGTGCGGGAATGAAAAGAAGGGGTAAACTAACTAAAATGACGGTACCCAAGACTGAATTAAGGTGAAATAAAAGACTAATTTATTCAAATAAAATGCAAAGTGCTGAAATGAACGTAAGTTGAACTAGAGAAAAATGTAAACAAAATGGAATAAAAGTGACTAAATAAATATTAAAGATCGAAGGTCTGCCTTCCAAAACAATCATGAACTGCCTCACATAAACTGACTGAAGGTCAAACACCTTAATTAACTATTCCAGACTATCTTGACATTGTCTTCAAGTTGAATAAAATGACACTGTATAAACTCTGGTCTGAACGACCACCTTCTTGAGATACAAAATATATAATAGTGAAACCATCTCTCAAAAAAAATTAATGAATAGTTGACTCACAAAAGTAAAATAAATTCAGTTACGTTGATCACTCCCCTGACTTGTAAGAGTTATAAAATGTTTAACACATCTAGGCTCATTTGGGAAGAATACCCAACTTTAAATAAACATGGACTGCACTGAACAAGGGTATCACCTAAGGAAATAGTTCTTAGGAAAACAGAACAAAACAACCATGAACATCTCTTCCATTTCCTACATAACCGTTGTCTCATTCAAATACCTCATGATTAAACAAAATTAATTATCGCAACATTACTCTGAGTGTATCCAACCACTCATCTACATGTTAGACTTCACTTGCTTGACTGTGATAAACTGGACTTCTTAAAATAACAAAATTAGGCCAAGTGCCTGATGTTAACATTATCGAATGATAGCGATCCTTGTACATTAAAATTTCTATTGACTTTGCCGCTAACTGCATTTCATCATTAATTCATATTTGTGGTATACCCACTAGATGGAGGCAGATACCATCTTATTTACCATTTCTTGCGGCAGTTTTATACAATTGGTTTATTTAAAGATCGCCTCATTTCAAAATAAAATGTAGTGGATTTTAAAAGAAAGTTTGGTAATTACTTGGCTGCCTGGTATGAGCATACCACTACTATTTCGACTGTGACATAATCGATGACCTCTAGATCTAACCTCTAACATCTTATTTACATCATTACATTAATTAACGGAGAAACACTGCTCCGACAAAAAATACAGAAATCAAAACAAACTAGCCTAGCTGCACTTATCTATTTACAACAAATCAAATATAAATAATTCACATGCGCTTGCGTCCTACAAATACGGTAAAAGTTACAAACAGAAAGAAAGACAAAACAACTGGATCCCACCATCGCGGCCTACTGGAAATTAATAAGGATAGAAATGCGCAAAAACAAACTCGGCGTTACCAGAAAAATATACCCCGCTGCGGGTAGCAAAATATTGCGAATTTGACGGCAATCTCAAAATTTCAGACGACAAATGTCTGGAAATAAAATTATCTAACCTTGATGGAAAATTTTACTGTAATTTCACGTCATCCGTGACTGCATAAATATTCAAAACACATTGACTCGTCGCTCCGTTCACAATGTACACTGGCTAGCATTATTTATCGAGCATCTATTCTCCCTGGAATTATTTAACAAATGCAGGCTCCTGCCTGTAGTATCATAACCCATGTCGTAACACATTTAACGCACGTGGTTAAATTCTTCATTTCACACTTCTTATTTATTCATTTATTCGCGACGTCATTATTATTCATATTCTCACAGTACGGCCTCGCTCGTACCCGGCGGGCAAAAATATCTGTCGTGCACATTACGACTTCTCATGTAAATTCAAGACATGGTTCAACTATCATATTTCCATCATCAACGTAGATCATCAGGGATATTAAATCTAGCTCGAACTCTCGATCATTCATATTAACACATCACAAAAATCACAGAGCTGACTCATCAATGGCACTCATTGTTACTATAAAAAGGAAGTGACGAGATTGCCTCTCAAAACACAAATGTTGAAACGTGCGCAACCGCGACTACAGAAATAAATATCCGCGTCTACCCAAAAATCGTCGCAAAAATACGCGGGATAAAATACAAATCGAAACCGGTCATCTAAAGGATGATTCCGCCACATAAAACAAACTGAAATGCGCAAAACAGCAAAATAAACATTGAAAAAAACATCGCGGCGGTGTCCGTAACATCAAAACTCCAACAAAAGAAAAATATGACTTCAAAAAAAACCAACGATCTAAAATCATGATGAACAATCAAAAAAAAATCAACTGGCATTCCACTCGTAGATCAAAACAATAGCTGCCTAACTGTCAAAATGACATCCTACAGAAAATCAACCATAAACACGCAAACAAACATCTACTTAAAACAAAGAGCACAAAAATAAGCCTATCTGAAAGTGCAACATAAACATAATATTTATTATTATTATTATTATTATTATTATTATTATTATTATTATTATTATTCCTAGTAGTATTATAAACTGTGAATTATTTACAACTCTACCTAGTACTCTAAACTACACTGATCATCGATTTTTGCCACGGTACTACATATTATTTACATGATTTAATTATGCTCATACCTGTATGGTGGAAGCAGGTCAGGTCACCCACCAGCCCCCGTCATGGTGGAAATTAGAATTCCATCTTCAGGTTGATGTGGTATTCCAGATTTTTATTACACACGCAAATTTGACACATTCTTGCCATGCCGTGACACACAATTATATTAGCATAAAAACACTCGCATTTCTCTCACTCCCGTGAAAGTTTAGATGATGCCGCTGCAGCCTCCTGCTTGCTGTGTAGATGAAGGTCGCCTCGCTTCCTACCTGCAAACACCTGCTGGCCTTCCTTCGCTCCCTCAGCTCTGTTTGCCTTCAGCTTATAGTACGTTGACCTTACTGGGACATAACTTTCCCCTCAAGGTTTGCCATTGCGGCATCCATTGAATAAAGTCAATCACCTTCCCGTCTGTATTACTAGTCTCTGCCCATAAACATCTCGCTTGCCAAACAGTTTGTAGAATGGTAGAAACAAGCTAAAATGCAATTTATGTTGTGGAGAAAATCTTATACTGATCTCACATGTAACACTCCCCACTGGTTAGAAATGTTTTTATGTAAACCTGCTGGACATAATATCATTTAAGTTGAAAGTGTAATTCTTCCCTACACTCCCTGCATTTCCAGTAAAAGTCTGTGAAAGCGTTCATATCCTGAAATGCTATTCTCTCACGTAAATACAACAAGGCTTTCTAAATGCCTACAAGTGTCTAATCGCTTTCGTACCAGCCGAAATAAAACTGACTAAATGCATTTTGCTGAACAGTCTGTCACTCTGTCAAAACGTAGATTCACTGAGAATACTGAAGTAACACTAAAAGTACTCAAGACAATAACTGAGAGTATTCACAACAACTGTGAACTGCGAACTTTAGAACACTGAGAGTTAACTGAGAATAAAAATTCACACTGAGAGTAACTGATAATAACTGAGAATAACTGAGAATAACTGAGAATAACTCAAAACACACTGAGAGTTCGACCCTCTGGTCGCTGGGTTTTTATAAAATTTTCCCCCACCACCAGGAAAATAGTTCCGTGGAAGGGATGTGGCGTAATAATCTAGTCCTTGGGAGCGCTTTCTCGTACATCCGTAGGTTATGGTCTTCAAATTTTATACACAAAACTTCCTAAATTCTGTCCGACTCACATGTGATATTGCGCCGCGGGAAATGATCATAGAATAATCCACACGATGATGCGCGTCACTGGTGTTATTTTCTTCCGGTGGATGGTCTCATTCAGCCATCATGGCTCCTTATTCTGGGTTCACTTACTCCTCCGTTTGAAGTTGAATTTTATTAATTAGGCACTGATTAACCACAGATTGGCACTGATAATTCACCAAATATTACAACGAAGTTAGGACACTGTTTTTCACTACCACCTCGGGCTTCAGATCGCGAGATACTGATAGTAGATCTCCCGGTATGACAACACATTCAAATTTAGAATATTCTGATTGGTTGAGACTTTCGCGCTCTTCCAAAACGTAGTGCCTCCGCTTCCTCCCACGAATTGGCGGTTACAGTCGTTGGTCCTCTATTGTCCTAGCTAAATAGGTCAGGCTTCACCGCGTGCTTTTCTCATGAGAACGAACAGCAAGTGCCCACTCCCTGGCGGTGTCATAAAATTTATTGGACGGGTGGTTTACAATCTGGTCGTGTCTGGAGAAGAGTTTCATGGATTCTCTCGCCGTCAGGCTGGCGCCAGAAAGTTCCTTTGTGCCTACTAGTTTCACAGCCTTACTGTGGTATCTCATATGTGAAAATATTCAATTTTATTATGAATTAAATTAGGCAAATTCGCTTATGGGTGCAATGCCCCCTTACGCCGTTAGAAATCTTACGCGATAGTGGAAGATTTCTCAACTCAACCAATGATATTCTAGACATACTTGCAGCCATAAGCGAATGTATACTTCTGACTATAAAGTATACCTCTGCTTATGTCTGAGTTTTTCTCTGATTTCTCTCTCTAAAAGTTTGTTCTCTTTCTCGAGGTCATCTGCAATCTGTTTCATGACTGCTAGTATCTCGGCTGAGTTCTGTTCGCATTGCGGACAATTCTCTTCTGTCTGTTGACCTGTCTCAGTCTCGAAATGACTGTCGTCTCCTGGGTGCGTTGATAGGGTTTCCTGGTCATCTTCTTCTTCTGCTTCGGTACACGGGTCATCATCATCATCTTCTTCTTCTGCTTCGGTACACGGGTCATCATCATCATCTTCTTTTTCCGTGCCGGAACTTGTGTCTTCTCCTGCGTTTGAGCTCCTTGGTTTCTCCACGAGATTTACTTGAGCTGCACCTGGTGCTATATTATATGTTCGAAGATTTGCTGCATTCATAATCACTTCATTCTCCCCATCTAAACTACTAATTTTATATGCATTGTTTTGCATATCCTGGACAATGCGGTAAGGACCGATGTACAATGGTGCGAATTTTGCATAATACTTCCTTTCAGGATCGGAGATGGCTGGTCTACGGATCAATACCATTTCACCTTCCCTTAATGGCTTGTGGAATTTTTTTCTACGAACTCTCCTTAGCCTGCGGTCAGCTTGCTCTCTTAAGTGGTCTCGTACCTGTTGTATACATAGTTCCGGAGATAATTGGGGTTCAGGCGGACAATTAACGACTGGGCTCCACGTCCTGGCTGGTTGTAAGCCACTATGCACTGTGGCTGGGATTTTCGCTGTTGCTTCATGGACAGTATTATTTATGCAGTCAGTGATCAATGGGAGAATATCGACCCATCGCCAATGTTGTTCTGGGATATAAATTCTGCTGAATTTTGCGATGACTTTCATTACTCTTTCTGCCGGGTTCGACTCTGGGTGACGTGTTGAACTCAGAACATGCTGTATTCCTAATTGCCTTAAACCTGTTTTGAACTCAGCGGAGGTGAACTGTGTTCCGTGATCTGTCAGTAATTTTTCCGGTTTTCCCATGGCCGGAATTATTTCCCTATTAATGCATCTTAAAACTGACCTAGTATTGGCCTTTTGCATTGGAGAAAGGTTTGTAAATTTGGAAAATACATCCATGATGACTAATATGAACTGATTTCCTCTCCGTGATTTCGGGATTTTTCCATAAATATCCATCGCGAATAACTCACGGGGCTTTGACGGTAGAATGGGAATTGGTTTCTGTTTTAAAAGGTAGGAGTTCGCCTTGACACGCTGGCAAGTGTCGCACGTAACTATTGCATCCCTGACAGTCTTCCTTAGGTCTTTCCAGGTGAAAGTTTCCTGAATTGTGGCGACGGTCTTATCAATACCTCCATGCCCAATAACACGGTGTACATGCCATATTAGCTCTTCCTGTAATTCTTTCGGGACGACAATCTTTAATTTAGTATGATCCTTATCTGCATATTTCAACAATTGATTATTTAACAACCTGTATTCTTGTGCGGCCTTGTGAATTTCGTCATAACGAGGGTCTCCTTGTTGAATTGCTCCTTGGAAATACTGGATAACCGGCTGTAAGGTTGGATCAGCCTGTTGAAAGGTTGGTAACTGGCTCAGTCGGAGTAGTACATTTCGGTCTTCCTGGGTTAAGTCCACATAATTTACCTGCTCTTCACGTTTATTTGGGTTCCTGCTCAAGGCGTCTGCTAGAATGTTTGCCTTGCCGGTACAGTGTTCAATGGTAAAATTAAATTGCTGCACGAACAGTGACCATCTAGTAATTCTGTCAGATGAAACAGCTGATTTTAACATGAACGTTAAAGCTTTATGGTCAGTTCTTATGACGATTGGAAATCCATAAATGACTTTCCGCCAGTGCTGTAGGGCTTGGACTATAGCTAGCATTTCCAGCTCTGTAGTTGTGTAGTTCCGTTCGTGCGACCTCAATTTTCTACTATAAAAGCCTAAATAGTCCTTGGTTCTACATTCATTGTCCTGTTCCTGGAATAAGACTGCACCTATGCCCACTTTAGATGCGTCTGTCTGAAGGATAAATGGTCTGTTAAAATCAGGATACGCTAATTGTATGCTCCTGGCTAACAGTTCTTTAGTACATGTGAACGCTGTCTCTGCTTCCTGTGTCCATTTCCATCTGTTATTTTTACAAAGCAGGTCTTGTAGTGGTGCTACGACCTCGGTGAAATTTTTACAGTGTTCTCGAAAGAATTGACACATACCAAGGAATTGTCGAATATGTTTCACCTTGGTAGGTCTAGGGAAGTTACTTATCGCTTCTAACTTTACCGGATTTGGTCGGATTCCCTTGCCGTCTATCACGTGTCCTAGGAATAGGATTTCCGGCTGACAGAAGTGTGATTTCTTGATATTCACCTTGAATCCAGTTTCTATCAGGTTTTTAAATAGTTTACTTAAATTTTGGAGGTTTTCTTCAAAGGTTTTAGTTCCAATTATCATGTCATCGATGTACAAAGTAGTAACTGCTTTGACTTCGTCTGTTAGGTTCCTGTCAAGTGCCCGTATGAGAGCGCTGGAAGAGTTGCGTGTCCCGAACGGAAGTCTTTCAAAGACATAGGTCTGTTGATCAAACATAAACCCTGTTAGTAACTTCGACTTATCATGCAGCAGGATATGGTGAAAAGAACTGGTCAGGTCCACACCTGTGAAAACTTCCATGTCTCTAAATCGACGAATTGCGTCCTTAATAGGCATGGCTTGATCATTCTCCGGGATTAATTTGGAGTTTAATTGACGAGCATCGAGGCACAGCCTCAGGGAATTGTCGGCTTTCTTTACTATGACAAGGCTGTTCACGTACGGGGTAGGTCGCTTCGAGATGATCCCGTTTTCTTCCATTTGTTTGATAATTTGCTTGACCTCCTCGTGGTATTTCTCTGGCACTGGATACGGCTTACGTTTGTATGGTTCCCAGTCCAAAACATTGAAAACATATGTAAAATTAGGGATAAGGCCTACTTTGGAATCGAACACGGCCTGATGTTCAATTAAGAAGGCTCTTAATTGATCTTTCTGTTCTTTCGTCCCTTTGAACTCTGCAACTTTGTCATTGATTAAATTTTCAATATCTTCTGCAGTATCAACCATAAAAATGTCGGTAAAAATCCCCTCATGGTCCAAAATATTTAACTGTTCATCCGCATGCTCGGCTCTTAAGATATCGTGGAAGTCTCCGTCAGTACTATTAACTGCTTCGTCCTCTTCATCAGTTTCCGGATTTATTGCCACCTTGTCGTGACCTCCATTCCTTCGGAATCTCACCACGCCCCCTGCAAGGTCAATAACGGCATGTGTATCCCTTAGAAAATCAGCTCCAAGAATTACGTTGTAATTAACTCTGGCCATTATGATAAATGTATGACTGTAGGTTGAGCTCCCTATTGTCATCTCCAGGTATGTCTGGGACTTACAGGTAGTCACCCTGTCTGGCACAATCCCTTTTATTTTTACTGTCGAGACCGGGATCTCAGGTAAGCTCATTCTCTCTTTCAAATCATTAAACAGATTCCTCGAAATAATGCTGATACTCGCACCAGTATCTAAAAGTCCTAAAATGCTTGTTTCATTAATTTTGACTTTAATCACAGGTAGAGGTAAAATTTGTGGGCTCTCCTGCTTGAATTCATCACTTAATAAGTCCTCAGACTGCGCTATCCATGAATCTACCTTCGCTACTTCCCACTCTTCATTCTCAATGGTAAAATTTGTGGCTGAGTCAGTGTCTAATGGAGCTACTAATTTGAAATTGAAGTTTTTTTTTTCCTAGCACCGGTCCCCTCGTAAGTCGGTGCATTCGGATTGAGCGGTCTGCGGTCCTCGCTTCCTCTCCTTCTTGTTTGCTGGAACTCAAGGCTTTCGGCCCCCGTGATATCCGGGTTCATGTCTTGGGATTCGATCGCCTGCTTCCACGGATCGCGCTGCTGTTTGTTACTCAGGTCATTGATGTATCGGCGCCCCTCTTGGTACCTTGGGTCCGAGTTCCTATCTCGCTGGTAATTCCTTCTCTCATTCCATCTCCTTTCAGGATCGCGATAGTACGGCCTATCTCTTCCTGCATTTTCCCATCGCCTTCTGTCACGTGAGAGGTACCTCCTTTGGTATGGCTGCCTGTCTTGGTAGCGCGGTCGCCTGTCTGGGTAGTTAGGTTTTCTAAACCACGGACGTTGGATTTCTTCCTCCTGGCGTCTCGTGTTCGTCTCTCGCCGCGGTACAGCACCTGAATTCGGGCCGTTTACCTGCACATTGCCTCGTGCATTTTCAGTGGTGGCATTAGCTAGGTACGCCCTATGTTCCTGCGTTTGCCTGGTCACTCTCTGCGGTACATTATTACTGGATGTAGCGTCTAGCTCCCTTAAGATAGCCTCAACTTGGGCTGGATCATCGACCCTCGCTGTAATGAGCATTCTCTGCACATCCGACGGAAATTGTTTGATTATCGTCTGAACGATCTCTGCGTCTGACACTGGAGAGTCTAACTGCCTAAGTTTGACGAGCTGTGTTAGGAAGAAGTCTAAGTATCGTGTCGGCTGTGTCGACATGTACTTGCGAGTGTACAAGTCCATTCTGAGTGCCTGTTGTGTGGATAAGGACCAGTACCTTTCGAGGAAAGCCTTCTCGAAATCTGCGAACGTCTTAAAAGTATCTACGAAACCGTAATACCAGGTCTTTGCCTGCCCTTCGAGATATTTCTCTACTATGCGTAGTTTCTTTTCTTCAGGGGCTTTAATGTCTTGGAAATATTGCTTCAATTCCCTAAGATAGACTTTTGGTGTTATTTGTGACGTTCCACTGAATTTCTTCGGCTGATCGTCACTCGTGCGCACGATGTTTATGATTTGCGTGGAGGCTTCAGTTCTTTGCGTACTTTCGGGCATTGTCCTTTCCATGTTAAATATTTGGGTTATAGGCTCGCTCTGTGTCGGTTCATGCGGCTGTATCCTAATTTCACTGGCTACTTGGGATTCGGCCTGTTTATCTACTAGCATTTTGACCAAGGTCGACAAGTTTTCGCCCTGAGTCTTAATTGCCTGGATTTTTCCCTCTATGACCTCGTTAACTTCCTGTCTTACTGACTGCTCGCTGAGTGTAATCGCGCCCTCAGTCTCTGCTATCTTTTCTGTCAGTTCGGTTAACCTCTTGGTAATATCCTGGGTCTCCGACTTTAGGGTCATGATTTCGTGGCTCGTTTTCTCCTGGGTCTCTCCAATCTGTACGCATACTTTATCCATTTCTTTCCTAGTCTCATCCTCAATTTTATCTATCCGTTCCTCCAAGAGTATCAAACCTCGAGCTAAGTCCTTGCCTTGATCTTGCACCATTACCCTAGTTTCCTTCATACTTTCCTCAACAGTCGCGCTGTGGCTGTCTAACTGCTCTTGTATCTGTGCTTGTGCATCGGCTAACTTCTTTATCTCTTCCATCGTCTCCTGCCTGTTTGCATTACACGCCTGCATGAGTTTATCCTGGTTTTCCCGTAACTCTTTTTTCAATTCGACCTGGCTTTTCATGAATTTCTCCTCGAGCTTTATCTCATACTGTTTAAATTCTTCCAAGACCTGCCCGTGTACTGCCTCTACTTTATTCGCAAGTTCGGCTTGGCTACTCTCAATCTTATTTACAAGTTCTACCTGGCTGGATTTCAACTCGCCTTGTGTGGCCTTTAACTCATTGGCTAACTCTACCTGGCTGGATTTTAATTCGCCTTGTGTGTTTTTTAACTCGTTAGCTAATTCAGCTTGGCTACTTTCTACCTTGT
Source organism: Anabrus simplex (assembly GCF_040414725.1). Lineage (NCBI taxonomy): Eukaryota > Metazoa > Arthropoda > Insecta > Orthoptera > Tettigoniidae > Anabrus > Anabrus simplex. The sequence goes on along the minus strand of NC_090265.1, from coordinate 423,178,411 downwards.
TCACAAATTCGGCCTGACTGGATTTCAGATCGTCAGCTAATTCTGTTTGGCTACTTTCTATTTTATTCGATAGTTCGGCCTGACTTGATTTCAACTCACTGGTTGTTACACTTAAATCGTTAATGGTTTTAATCAACCTGTCCCACTGCTCCTGGCTAATCGACATTTTATATGCTGAGAGAATACGACTGAGACCATTAGGTTCCCCAACATACTTCCAATACATGCAAGACACAGTAATCACCAATACAAAACAATTTTATCCTAAACTTGGATAAAATTATACAAACATATCATTTATAATTAATACCACTACTTGTCAAACAGTTTATCACAGCATTCATATTTATCAACACTCAGTACATCTATGTTCATGGCTGTTAGTCTGGGTACAAAATAAATAAAATGTAAAACGCACAGTCCCGGGGATAAGCAAATCTAGCCCCTAAAGGTGGGCGACACGCTTTTCACTCCTCACTCCGGCCCCTGTGCCCTTTTAAGGCACCAAATGCGGTGATCTCTTCTCTCTTCTATGCGCCGGCTGCTCCTGTAATAAATGACATATAAAATCATACTCACCGCTGCATGTAGACTCTTCTTTCTCAGTTGTGCCCGTTCGATATCCCCGGAGAGGCCATCCGCTGATTGAGGAGTGCGGGAATGAAAAGAAGGGGTAAACTAACTAAAATGACGGTACCCAAGACTGAATTAAGGTGAAATAAAAGACTAATTTATTCAAATAAAATGCAAAGTGCTGAAATGAACGTAAGTTGAACTAGAGAAAAATGTAAACAAAATGGAATAAAAGTGACTAAATAAATATTAAAGATCGAAGGTCTGCCTTCCAAAACAATCATGAACTGCCTCACATAAACTGACTGAAGGTCAAACACCTTAATTAACTATTCCAGACTATCTTGACATTGTCTTCAAGTTGAATAAAATGACACTGTATAAACTCTGGTCTGAACGACCACCTTCTTGAGATACAAAATATATAATAGTGAAACCATCTCTCAAAAAAAATTAATGAATAGTTGACTCACAAAAGTAAAATAAATTCAGTTACGTTGATCACTCCCCTGACTTGTAAGAGTTATAAAATGTTTAACACATCTAGGCTCATTTGGGAAGAATACCCAACTTTAAATAAACATGGACTGCACTGAACAAGGGTATCACCTAAGGAAATAGTTCTTAGGAAAACAGAACAAAACAACCATGAACATCTCTTCCATTTCCTACATAACCGTTGTCTCATTCAAATACCTCATGATTAAACAAAATTAATTATCGCAACATTACTCTGAGTGTATCCAACCACTCATCTACATGTTAGACTTCACTTGCTTGACTGTGATAAACTGGACTTCTTAAAATAACAAAATTAGGCCAAGTGCCTGATGTTAACATTATCGAATGATAGCGATCCTTGTACATTAAAATTTCTATTGACTTTGCCGCTAACTGCATTTCATCATTAATTCATATTTGTGGTATACCCACTAGATGGAGGCAGATACCATCTTATTTACCATTTCTTGCGGCAGTTTTATACAATTGGTTTATTTAAAGATCGCCTCATTTCAAAATAAAATGTAGTGGATTTTAAAAGAAAGTTTGGTAATTACTTGGCTGCCTGGTATGAGCATACCACTACTATTTCGACTGTGACATAATCGATGACCTCTAGATCTAACCTCTAACATCTTATTTACATCATTACATTAATTAACGGAGAAACACTGCTCCGACAAAAAATACAGAAATCAAAACAAACTAGCCTAGCTGCACTTATCTATTTACAACAAATCAAATATAAATAATTCACATGCGCTTGCGTCCTACAAATACGGTAAAAGTTACAAACAGAAAGAAAGACAAAACAACTGGATCCCACCATCGCGGCCTACTGGAAATTAATAAGGATAGAAATGCGCAAAAACAAACTCGGCGTTACCAGAAAAATATACCCCGCTGCGGGTAGCAAAATATTGCGAATTTGACGGCAATCTCAAAATTTCAGACGACAAATGTCTGGAAATAAAATTATCTAACCTTGATGGAAAATTTTACTGTAATTTCACGTCATCCGTGACTGCATAAATATTCAAAACACATTGACTCGTCGCTCCGTTCACAATGTACACTGGCTAGCATTATTTATCGAGCATCTATTCTCCCTGGAATTATTTAACAAATGCAGGCTCCTGCCTGTAGTATCATAACCCATGTCGTAACACATTTAACGCACGTGGTTAAATTCTTCATTTCACACTTCTTATTTATTCATTTATTCGCGACGTCATTATTATTCATATTCTCACAGTACGGCCTCGCTCGTACCCGGCGGGCAAAAATATCTGTCGTGCACATTACGACTTCTCATGTAAATTCAAGACATGGTTCAACTATCATATTTCCATCATCAACGTAGATCATCAGGGATATTAAATCTAGCTCGAACTCTCGATCATTCATATTAACACATCACAAAAATCACAGAGCTGACTCATCAATGGCACTCATTGTTACTATAAAAAGGAAGTGACGAGATTGCCTCTCAAAACACAAATGGTGAAACGTGCGCAACCGCGACTACAGAAATAAATATCCGCGTCTACCCAAAAATCGTCGCAAAAATACGCGGGATAAAATACAAATCGAAACCGGTCATCTAAAGGATGATTCCGCCACATAAAACAAACTGAAATGCGCAAAACAGCAAAATAAACATTGAAAAAAACATCGCGGCGGTGTCCGTAACATCAAAACTCCAACAAAAGAAAAATATGACTTCAAAAAAAACCAACGATCTAAAATCATGATGAACAATCAAAAAAAAATCAACTGGCATTCCACTCGTAGATCAAAACAATAGCTGCCTAACTGTCAAAATGACATCCTACAGAAAATCAACCATAAACACGCAAACAAACATCTACTTAAAACAAAGAGCACAAAAATAAGCCTATCTGAAAGTGCAACATAAACATAATATTTATTATTATTATTATTATTATTATTATTATTATTATTATTATTATTATTCCTAGTAGTATTATAAACTGTGAATTATTTACAACTCTACCTAGTACTCTAAACTACACTGATCATCGATTTTTGCCACGGTACTACATATTATTTACATGATTTAATTATGCTCATACCTGTATGGTGGAAGCAGGTCAGGTCACCCACCAGCCCCCGTCATGGTGGAAATTAGAATTCCATCTTCAGGTTGATGTGGTATTCCAGATTTTTATTACACACGCAAATTTGACACATTCTTGCCATGCCGTGACACACAATTATATTAGCATAAAAACACTCGCATTTCTCTCACTCCCGTGAAAGTTTAGATGATGCCGCTGCAGCCTCCTGCTTGCTGTGTAGATGAAGGTCGCCTCGCTTCCTACCTGCAAACACCTGCTGGCCTTCCTTCGCTCCCTCAGCTCTGTTTGCCTTCAGCTTATAGTACGTTGACCTTACTGGGACATAACTTTCCCCTCAAGGTTTGCCATTGCGGCATCCATTGAATAAAGTCAATCACCTTCCCGTCTGTATTACTAGTCTCTGCCCATAAACATCTCGCTTGCCAAACAGTTTGTAGAATGGTAGAAACAAGCTAAAATGCAATTTATGTTGTGGAGAAAATCTTATACTGATCTCACATGTAACACTCCCCACTGGTTAGAAATGTTTTTATGTAAACCTGCTGGACATAATATCATTTAAGTTGAAAGTGTAATTCTTCCCTACACTCCCTGCATTTCCAGTAAAAGTCTGTGAAAGCGTTCATATCCTGAAATGCTATTCTCTCACGTAAATACAACAAGGCTTTCTAAATGCCTACAAGTGTCTAATCGCTTTCGTACCAGCCGAAATAAAACTGACTAAATGCATTTTGCTGAACAGTCTGTCACTCTGTCAAAACGTAGATTCACTGAGAATACTGAAGTAACACTAAAAGTACTCAAGACAATAACTGAGAGTATTCACAACAACTGTGAACTGCGAACTTTAGAACACTGAGAGTTAACTGAGAATAAAAATTCACACTGAGAGTAACTGATAATAACTGAGAATAACTGAGAATAACTGAGAATAACTCAAAACACACTGAGAGTTCGACCCTCTGGTCGCTGGGTTTTTATAAAATTTTCCCCCACCACCAGGAAAATAGTTCCGTGGAAGGGATGTGGCGTAATAATCTAGTCCTTGGGAGCGCTTTCTCGTACATCCGTAGGTTATGGTCTTCAAATTTTATACACAAAACTTCCTAAATTCTGTCCGACTCACATGTGATATTGCGCCGCGGGAAATGATCATAGAATAATCCACACGATGATGCGCGTCACTGGTGTTATTTTCTTCCGGTGGATGGTCTCATTCAGCCATCATGGCTCCTTATTCTGGGTTCACTTACTCCTCCGTTTGAAGTTGAATTTTATTAATTAGGCACTGATTAACCACAGATTGGCACTGATAATTCACCAAATATTACAACGAAGTTAGGACACTGTTTTTCACTACCACCTCGGGCTTCAGATCGCGAGATACTGATAGTAGATCTCCCGGTATGACAACACATTCAAATTTAGAATATTCTGATTGGTTGAGACTTTCGCGCTCTTCCAAAACGTAGTGCCTCCGCTTCCTCCCACGAATTGGCGGTTACAGTCGTTGGTCCTCTATTGTCCTAGCTAAATAGGTCAGGCTTCACCGCGTGCTTTTCTCATGAGAACGAACAGCAAGTGCCCACTCCCTGGCGGTGTCATAAAATTTATTGGACGGGTGGTTTACAATCTGGTCGTGTCTGGAGAAGAGTTTCATGGATTCTCTCGCCGTCAGGCTGGCGCCAGAAAGTTCCTTTGTGCCTACTAGTTTCACAGCCTTACTGTGGTATCTCATATGTGAAAATATTCAATTTTATTATGAATTAAATTAGGCAAATTCGCTTATGGGTGCACTATAGGTTATCGTTTTGGATAGATTTCACCGACTGTGTTCTTATGCAGATTTGAAACTCCCAGCGTGTCCTCCTCAGTGAATTTTGAGAATTTTAGATTTTTTTAGGGATCCTGAAGTCATCAGCTTATCTGGTACCAAGTTTTAAGATTCTAAGATGCCTAGAAAGGTCTCATTAACTCACGTCTGTTTTGATTTTTATGCCTTAATTTATATATATATAGTAAAGTAGATATAGAACGCGCCAAACTGACTACAATTTATTAATATGGATTATATTTCACCCGTTTCCCTAGTGGTTCTAGGGGCGTCTCACTCTCACAGTATGCTTTCCAGGTAGTACGTCATACTTAAAAGTCATAGTGGAACATACACACGTCCATTATCTCGGTCATTTTTGACAATTTATTTTTTCACCCTTTCTCACCCTCTATGCCAAAGGGGGCTGAAGTTGGACTTGAAAAATCCGGAATGTTACAATTCATCTCAGCGACCCGGAAAACTATGGATTCGGCAGTAAATTCGATTATTATTATATCTCACTCCCCCCCCTCCCCGCGCTAAAAGAGGCTAAACTTTGAGTTTTAATAATCGTGAATGTTACTATCATCTCAGCAACCCCGAAAACTATGGATTCGACAATATTTTCGATTATTTTTATATCTCAATCCCCCCTCGCCCCCCACCACAAAGGGGGATCAACTTGGACTTATAAAATATCCGGAGTCTCACTATTCATCTCAACGACCCCGACAACTACGGATTCAACACTATTTTCGATTATTTTTATATATCACTCTCCCATTGCCCCCCACCACGAAGGGGGCTGAACTTTAAAAAAATCCGGAGTGTCACTATTCATCTCAGTGACCCCGTAAAGAATGGATTCGACACTACTTTCAATGATATTTTTATCTCACCCACTCGCCGAAACCCGCCCCTAAGCGTTCTTGGGGTGTCCTACCCCCACGTGGTTTGTCGCCTGATACTAAAAATCCGAAGTGTACAATCTACCTCGGCGACCCCGAAGCTATGTATTCGACACTATTTTCGATTAATTTTATATATCACTCCTCCATCGCCAACCCATCACGAAGAGGGTTGAACTTGGCCATTAATAAATTTTGGAGTGTTGCTATTCATTTCAGCGAGCCCGGAAAGTATGGATTCGACACTACTTTCAATGATATTTTTATCTCACCCACTCTCCCCACCCCGCCCCTAAGCGTTCTTGGGGTGTCCTACCCCCACGTGGTTTGTCTCCTGATACTAAAAATCCGAAGTGTAGAATTCACCTCGGCGACCCCGAAAACTATGTATTCGACACTATTTTCGATCAATTTTATATATCACTCCCCCTCCGCCCCACCCCAAAAGTAGGGTGAACTTGGACTTATAAAATATCCGGAGTCTCACAATTCATCTCAGCGACCCTGGCAACTATGGATTCGACACTATTTTCGATTATTTTTATATATCACTCTCCCATCACCCCCCACCATGAAGGGGCTGAACTTGGACTTGAAAAAATTCCGGAGTGTCACTATTCATCTCATCGACCAGGAAAAGTATGGATTCAACACTACCTTCGATGATTTTTATATCTCAGCCTCCTCGCTCCCCCCTCCCCGCCCCTAAGGGTTCCTGGGGTGCTCTACCCCCACGTGGTTTGTCTCCTGATACTCAAAATTCGAAATGTACAATTCACCTCGGCGACTCCGAAAGCTATTTATTTGACACTATTTTTGATTAATTTTAAATCACTCCTCCATCGCCCCCCCCCCCCCCCCATCATGAAGAGGGCTGAACTTGGGCATTAATAAATTTTGGAGAGTTGCTATTCATTTCAGCGAACCCTAAAAGTATGGATTCGACACTACTTTCGATGATATTTTTATCTCACCCCCTCGCCCCACTCCACCCCTAAGAGTTCTTGGGGTGTCCTACCCGCATGTGGTTTGTCTCCTGATACTAAAAATCCGAAGCGTACAATTCACCTCGGCGACCCCGAAAACTATGTATTCGACACTATTTTCGATTAATTGTATATATCACTCCCCCCTCGCCCCCCCCCCCAAAGTATGGTGAACATGGACTTATAAAATATCCGGGGTCTCACTATTCATCTCAGCGACCCTGACAACTATGGATTCGTCACTATTTTCGATTATGTTTATATATCATTCTCCCATCGCTCCCCACCACGAAGGGGGCTGAACTTGGACTTTAAATAATTCTGGTGTGTCACTTTTCATCTCAGCGACCCCGAAAACTATGGATTCGACAATATTTTCTATTATTTTTTTTATTACTCCCCCATTGACCCCCACCCCAAAGAGGGCTGAACTTGGACATTACAAAATTCCGGAGTGTCACTATTCATTTCAGCGAGCCCGAAAAGTATAGATTCGACACTACTTTCGATGATTTTAATATCTCACCCCATCCTCTCCCCCCCCCCTCCCGTCCTAAGGGTCCCTGGGCTGTCTTACCCCCATGTGGTTTGTCTTCTGATACTAAGAATCCGGAGTGTACAATTCACCTCGGCGACCCCGAAAAGTATGTATTCGACACTATTTTCGTTTAATTTTATATATCACTCCCCCTCGCCCCCACCCTAAAGGTGGCTGAACTTGGACTTTAAAAAATTCGGAGTGTCACTATTCATCTAAGCGACTCGGAAAAGTATGGATTCGACACTATTTTCGTTCATTTGTATACCTGACCCCCTCGCCCCCCGCCCCTAAGGATTCCTAGGCTGCCTTACCCCCACGTGGTTTGTCTCCTGATACTAAAAATCCGGAGTGTACAATTCACGTCGGCGACCCCGTAAACTAGGTATTCGACACTATTTTCGTTTAATTTTATATATCACTCCCCCATCGCCCCGCACCCAAAAGGGAGCTGAACATTGACATTTAAAAAATCGGGAGTGTCACTATTCATCTCAGCGACTCCGAAAACTGTGGATTCGACACTTTTTTCGATTATTTGTATACATTTCCGCCCCCCGACCCCCCATCCCTAAAAGAGCTACGAATGGCTTACCCCCACAGTGCTCGTCTCCAGATAGTAAGTCATAAGTGTATCAAGTTTGGTTGAAATTGCTCCAGTGATTTAGGAGGAGATGTGTCATTTACACACATACATACATCCATTTTTATATATAGTAAGATAGATAGATAGATAGATAGATAGATAGATAGATAAAGGAGCGATCAGTGACTGAAATTTCAACTTTGTCGTGTGAACGATTTCGCAGGAATGAATATTTTGGATTTCAGGGTTTAACCCACATTTCGTCCTCTTAGGTGTGGAAGTTATGGGAACTCTTTATTAGTGAACACTTAAACTATAACAGAAATGTAGCCTGAACATTTAATTCCCTTAATGTCCAGTAGTTTTACCCGGGCGTTGATTGACATCAGTCAGAACATTGCCTTTTATCTACATGTATATAGAGACGCCACATGGATCCGAAGGACAAAACACTGATTTCCATCCACGTCAGAGTTTGAAAACTTATTCTTGGAATAAAACACTTTCTTCCTGAAGTTTAGACTATCAGAATTTCTACATAAACAGTATTACTGTCTGGGTTTACCACAGTGAATCTCTTTCCATTGAACAAACCAGCCTCTGTATTTAGATTTTGAAGAAGATTATTACGACATATCCAACTTTCGTGTCTAACTTGTGAGTTTGCATGCCTGAAGGATGGAGAAAGTTCATCTTGATAAACACCATCGTATTCTATGGAATCAATTCTAATGGACGGTATAGCCGCACCCACCCGCCCAAAAAGAAGAATAAACGCGTGGCATTGTATGTTCATCGCATTAAATATTTTACCATACTTGAATTGTAATCAAAACATAATTCATATCTCATGTAGATACAAACCCTGTAGATACCCACAACAAACATTATATCTATAGGTTCAATTGTTCCTGAGAAAATTGTAGTACGAGAAACGTATACACTACCATGCGCTCATTTCTTTTTGAGCGACTGTACGTTTTTTTTATGGCCTGTTCAGAACCTGTTGGTTAATGAATGTAACTTGTTGGGATACTTTCGGACACAAAATCCTGCTGGCACTGATATTTCAAGTCATTTGAAGTGGTTCAACAAGTTTGCAGCTAATTTGATTGTCGTTTTCAATTTCCTGTCGTTTATATGTATATTTCTGCTTTTCTTTTGTAAGTGCAAGCCCCCACTTCTGTTTACAACATCCCACTGAACTCAAATAATAATACGGAATTCTTTTATTTGCTTTAAAGTTAGGGAATTGATCGGTAATAGGGAGATGGTGGCGGGGATTATTATTTTAAGAGGAAGAACAACCGAGCAAGTATCCTCTATCACGCTTCTCGATAGATTCGGGCGTGAGTGAATATAGCCCTTCCGACCCTGTGGAAGCAGCCTCATATCGACTAATAGCATTATCATCAAGAGTTTGTAAAATATTTGATGGACTGTTGAAAATGTGATTAAGATGGTGGTTAGAACACTATAAGATTCTGCCTGTTTCTCAACATGGTTTTCGAAAAGCTAGAAACAAGTTCTGTACCCTAAGTATATTTATTACGGAAATGGAGCATACTTTCTGTAAACAACGATACCCAACAGCCATGTTGTAGATATCTCGAGAGCTTAGAGCAATGTGATTGTTGATTGTTCCCATACTGGCACGCAAACTATACGTACTGGTCTTGTCCGAACGTTTCTTCCGTGGGATTTGTGCCTTGTTCTATGCACCAACGAGATAACACATTATTTGGGCCTCGAATTCTAATAAAAGACGTCCCACAAGGAGCCATTTTAGGTCCACTGCTATACACACTTTATACGGCTCATGAAGATAACTTGTTCCAACCTAATCTTCAGGTTCATCAATATGCTGACGATGTCTGTATCCACCCATTATCTTCAAGTTTGAGAGTTACTCACTTATGGATGAACAACACAGCAAGTTCTCTCTCCGACTGGCCATCAGAAAATGGCCTTAGACCTTATGAAACTAAATTTTCAGTGGTTATATTCACCTGAAAGTATCAATCCTCTTCAGCACTTTAGATTAAGTTAGGCCCCTATTCCTTTTCCCTCCAAACATTTGCAAAACTACGTTTACTTTTTTATTTTCATAATTTGATTTACGTCGCACCGACACAGATAGGTCTTGTGGAGACCATGAGATAAGAAAGGGCTAGGAGTAGAAAGCAGGCGACCGTAGACTTAAATAAGGTACATCTCCAGCATTTGCCTGGTGTGAAAATCGGATAACAACGTAAAACCATCCTCAGGGCTGCCAACAGTGCGGTTCGAATCCACTATCTCCTGATTACAAGCTGATAGCTACGTGACCCAAACCGCACAGCTACTTGCTCGGTGCTAAACTACTAGGAATCCACCTGGACATACGACTGTCACTTAGCAAACTATGCTATAAAACATTTGGGCGTGTCATGATTGTTCTAAAGGGACAGATCCACTTACACTGAATATTCTCTTTCGAGCTCTACTTCACCCGGTTGTAGACTGCAGCAGTACTTCCTTCGTTCAGCAATGCGCCTCAAATTAACCAGTTATGTTTAAAATTACCGACCCTGCCGGGAATCGAACCCTGTGATCAAAGGCCAACAGGCTAACCATTTAGCCATGGAGCCGGACATGCACTTCGTTAATCCGACGTTTTGCAGTCTCGACCCATACGACTTTGTTTAGGAGCTATGAAATTCACACCTGTCCGGCTCCATGGCTAAATGGTTAACGTGCTGGCCTTTGGTCACAGTGATCCCGGGTTCGATTTCCGACAGGGTCGGGAATTTTAAGCATAATTGATTAATTCCCCTGGCACAGGCACTGGGTGTATGTCTCGTCTTCATCATCATTTCACCCTCACCACGACGTGCAGGTCGCTTACGGGTGTCAAGTCAAAAGACCTGCACCTGGCGAACCGAACATGTCCTCGGACACTCCCGGCACTAAAAGCCATACGCCATTTTATTTCAACTTCACACCTAACAGTGCTCTTTTAGTGGAATCTGTGGAAATACCTCTTAAAATTACACGGCAGATGAATTCTAATAATTTTATGCTGCGTCGTGCTACATCCCCCTGAGGGTGGTGGTGGTAGAATAGCACCTACGATATGTCCAGCCTCGTAAGAGGCGAATAAAAGGGGCCCCAGGAGGCTCTCAACTTGAGGAGCGTGGCTTGGCGATCACGGATCCCTTAGCCCGCTGTTACACAGAGCATCGAACGATCAAGAGCAACCAACTGCCATCGAGTACTAACGACTAAATTCGTTTACCTTGTCACACTGGTCATCGATCGAGAGAGATCGACTGCACGGAAACAGCTGATACTCCCGCCCAGTGCCGTACAGGCTACAGACGTATTCATATTCACGATTGGAAAATAATGTGTTGTGAAAGCGATAATTCGGGTGTATATATGATTCTAACGTATAAATATATTAGGAGAAAGGAAAGAACCAGACGATCGCAGTGGACAAGGTAAAGAGCCATGTAGAATTCCACCAACGTGTGCCTTCGTTGTGGAATGACGAAGAAAAATTCAGGAACTAGTACCGAATGCCCATGAATAATTATAAGGAACCAGTGGAAAAAATTAAGTCACTAATAGGCATCAGGCAAACAAATTACAAGAACAGTATAAGTTCTAAGGAAAGGCTGACACTATCGTTAAATTCAATATTCACAACGATTTTTTAAGGTTTAAAGTGAGAAGCGATGTTCACCACCGAAACAACTATGTCCGTGGCAAAATATATCAAATAAAAGATTAGTGGCAGGTACATTTCTTTGCATTCTACAGGCTGCTAATAAAGTATTGATAAAAAGGGACTGAAAACAATGGATGCATTTATATATATCAAATTGAATTCGTAATTTGAAGGTACTACAATTAACAAGAGAAATATATTTATTTAGGCTTACAGGTTTCTGGACATTGGTGAATCATACATGTCTGCATCTTACGGATTTAGGACTGCTCACAATACATCCGTGGATTTGTTCCTATTATATGTGATGCCATTCATAGAGCACTACAGCCAGAATTCATGACAGGGCGAAAATTCCAACAAAAGCCTCGCAACAGTGGCTCATTGTACTTCAAATATAAGACTAATACCATTTATGCTTATTTTTTTAATGATGCTGGTTCTTGGGACATAATTACTGCATTTTCAAATGTTATTTTGAGGTGTTTATTAGATGAAGGTTAACAGCTTTTTGATTTTTCTATACCTTTTGGTGAGACCCCACCTACTAAAATAATAGGCCTACATATCAAGAAATGCTTCCAGTTACCTAATGTAGAAATAGGGTGTCAAGTTTCATTACAATCCTGTAAATAATTTTGAAAGAAAGAAAAATGTACATATGTTCTGAATATTGTGAAAATGAGAAAAACAAGGAATAGCAATGGAGTTCCTTACACTCTTTCTCTCCCTCATGATCCTCTGCAAATCTCTTGTTGCCTCTCCTCTTCTCTGTTATTGTGCCATGTTCAGAACAGCAGCATATTGCTTTCATGACAAGCATGATGCTGAATTTCTGTACTGTCTTTTGTGCAAAGAATCCAGGTCCAAATCCAAATTTGCAAGAATGACAATGATGTCTTAATGTATATCATTGAAGACTACAGCAGCTTCAAAATGGTTGTGAAGAAAGATTGTCTATGGACATCTTTTCCAAAGTAAATTCTCATTAGGGTTCTGTGTATGCACATATGTGTACATTTATTGAGGAGTTCAGGTAAGACTAGTGCTCTGTACACTACCTTAATAACTATAAGAAAAGCTTCTGGAATATTGTTCTAATGAGTAAGATGACAGTGTAATAGACTGATACTTGTCACAACTACATGTAAATTACACACAAGGTCTTGTTTATTACCCTCATCATTAAGCATAAAGTACTGTCCCCCCCAGACTTTGCACTGGCAAGCTGATCTAATTGCTCACTTGGCAAGAATAAACCTATTAATCTAAATCCTGCACTTCCATCCAAGTTACTGGTCAACTCCTTGGTACAGAGTGACAAATTTTCCCATAAAGGTCTGGTAGGACTCTCTTTCTTACCTCATTGTTGATTTTGCCTTTCTGTATATTATTCATATGTAACTTATTTTACTGATGTGAACACTACCAAGCCTATCTATCCATCCTGAAATACTTTCCTTATGAATCAGTTGAAGGAAAATAAAAACTTTGCCTTCAATTTCACTAAAAATGAGAACCAAACACTGCAAGGAATAATAGGTGATAATAACAAGCACCTTGCCTTCTATTTTTAGAAGTGAAGAGTATGCCTTTCTAACAACTAAATACTATTGCCGTCTACAGTAGAATGTTATCTAGGGCTGTTGCTCAGGTGGTAAATGATTTAGTTTTGTTATATCTTACATTGCCTGTCAAAACTATTTGTAAATACTGATTATATAAATGTTTGACAGAGTAGGGTGCATGGCTCTTGTAAGATCTCGGATTAACTTACAGGGTAATTAATCTACCCAACCTTTTATTACAAGCATGTAACTATCATGTGAATATATTTTTTATAAATATGTACATTTTCTGCCATGGCATCCCCTTAACATCACATCACACAAAATGCAGTTTTTTTATTTCATCATCATCATCATCTGTTTACCCTCCAGGTTCGGTTTTCCCCTCGGACTTAGCGAGGGATCCCACCTCTACCGCCTCAAGGGCAGTGTTTTGGAGCTTCAGACTCTTGGTCGGGGGATACAACTGAGGAGTATGGCCAGTACCTCGCCCAGGCGGCCTCACCTGCTATGCTGAACAGGGGCCTTGTGGAGGGGTGGGAAGATTGGAAAGGATAGGCAAGGAAGAGGGAAGGAAGCGGCCGTGGCCTTAAGTTAGGTACCATCGCGGCATTCGCCTGGAGGAGAAGTGGGAAACCACGGAAAACCACTTCCGGGATGGCTGAGGTGGGAATCGAACCCACCTCTACTCAGTTGACCTCCCGAGGCTGAGTGGACCCCGTTCCAGCCCTCGTACCACTTTTCAAATTTCGTGGCAGAGCCGGGAATCGAACCCGGACCTCCGGGGATGGCAGCTAATCACGCTAACCACTACACCACAGAGGCGGACAGTTTTTTTATTTTGCAGATTAAAATCTACAAACCTTTGGTAGAAACACATGTAAAAATAGTTACAAATGAATTTTTCACCTTTGTTTTACATTGTTTACATGGATCTACAGCACAAGAAATAAAAGATGCCCTCAGTAGGCCTATATGTTATTAATAAATTATATAAATTTGCTGGTGCAAACAGGTATCAATGGCAGGAGAGTACTTGGAATGAGGAGATAAAGGCTACCTAAGTTACAAAGGTATAAGGTGGCAGGGAGGGATTCTGTCAGGTGTAACTGTAGTAAGAAATTTGTCCTATGCGAACGACTTGGTCTGCTGAAACCATGCAATCTAATATCTTGCAACTTTAAAAAAGGATGCAATGAAAATGACATGAAAATTAGTTATTTCAAGACTAAAATGATGGCAGTAGGGAAGACACCTAAAAGAGAACTGAATGTCAGGTTGGGAATACAAAAGTGGAACAGGTAGATAATTTCATATAGGTACCGTAGCGTATATAGGAACGCCAGCCCCGTGGTGTAGGCGTAGCGTGCCTCCCTCTTAACCGGAGGCCCCGGGTTCGATTCCCAGCTAGGTCAGGAATTTTTACCCGGACCTGAGGGCTAGTTCGAGGTTCACTCAGCCTACGTGATTAGAATTGAGGAGCTATCTGACGTTAAGATAGCGGCCCCAGTTTAGAAAGCCAAGAATAACGGCCGAGAGGATTCGTCGTGCTGACCAAATGACACCTCGTAATCTGCAGGCCTTTGGGATGAGCAGCGGTCGCTTGGTAGGCTAAGGCCCTTCAAGGGCTGTAGTGCCATGGGGTTTGGTTTGTTTTTGTTTTTTAGCCTATATAGAATGTGTGTTCTCCCAGGATGGTAGTATAGCCTAGTAAGCAGCATTGAATATAGGTGCTGCAAATCTAGTGAGATGAGCTTGCATATGCAATCAACAGTATTCTGTAAGAAGGCAGTCAGCTCCTGGACAAAACTACTGGTATCTATACACCGATTTGATTTCAGACCACCTGCACTGTACAAACCTAGTGCAATGAGCTTTGCAGTTGCGATCAACAGTATACCGTAAGAAGGAAGTCAGCTCTTGGACAGAACTATCAATACACAGGTCTGGTTTCAGACCACATGTGCTGTACAACTGCTTACTACATACACACAGAAAGGACCTACTAGTAGTAAATACTTCTTTTTTTGTAAACCATACATGTTCTACCACATAAAATATACAAATTAAGATGTTGTAATAATGCTAATAATTAGTAAAAATTGGAGTTAAGGTTACCTTCCCATCAGGTGCTAATACACATAACTCATTGGGGATTCCAATAAATATTGACAGATAAGTATAAGGAAAACTGATTTAATTTTAAAAAGTAGAATATTTCTCAAGGACATAAATTTTATTAGATTCTTTCTTGGTCTAACATTGTATACAACAGTTCCTGAATTTTAACTCTGAAAAACCTTCGACCTTGCTCACTCATTCTTTCCATGTCATCATGAAGACACTAAAAAAAAATTTGATTAAGTTTCCTTTTCAGTTTTCAGTATCTTTTCTAAATATTTACTTAACACATCACTATCACTTTCACATTTCTGTTGCTTTTATTTATAACTGCTGGCAGAGCTGTTTGTAAAAGCAGAAGTCACTGGACTGGAAGTTGAAGTCCCTTCAATAATATCTGAACTGCAGGAGTTAGACCCATCCAGCACAAATTATTTCTGCCTCCTCCTCCTCTATTTCATTTTGGAGAGAAAGCTTTCCTACACAAGGTGCCGCTTCCATAGATGTGTTTGTTATAGAACTGAAAAAATTAAGAACATATTAATGCAATAATTCTAAATTGGAGCTACATTTTAGTCTGCACACAAGCCTTCTGTTTAAGAAATTATTACTTTCAATAATTATTTTAGTAATATGATTGTTAGGTTATATGATATTACTTTCAGTTACGGTATATCTGATACATTAATGAACAGATGGCTAGAACTTATGGCCAACAGACTACAGACTATGGACTACAGACTCTTTCACAACTAGAAAACTGGTCTGTAGTGTAGGCCTACTTTTAAAAATAAATATTACAGAATTGTGCTTTCTTCCAGCAATGAGGGGTTCCAGAAAGTTGAGGGCATTGAAGAAGACCCAATTTTTTGTTTTCTGTACTGCAGAACCTGGGAGGAGAGGGAGGATGTTCTCTCTCCAAGTTCGATACCCAGTCCACAGAATTTGCCATATTTTGGCACAACTATTTCCTGAAACAATGGATTAGAATATTGCAACAAAGAAAATATATATGTAGTACTTATGGCATACACTATTTGTCATTAAAGCGAACAATACTTAATGCGCAAGCACTCCACAATCCGTCGATCAGCCACTTTCCACGAACATAACAAGACTACGCTCCACGAACGTTTTCAGTCCAGTCCATTGCAGCCGTGTCACTCCAGTACCGTGTATCAATAATTAATCTAAGATAACACTACTCGTAACATTGTAACTTCTTTATGACTACTGATAAATATCATAATAAAATAACTGAATAAATAAAATTCTTGAAATTAATAATATTACTCAAAAACTTAATAAACCGAAATATTCGTAATATGGGCGCCAGAGTTACCAGAATGGATCCCTCGAATTTTGATAGAGCATGATAAACTTTATATCCCAGGGCGTGTACATAATGCTGCGTACTGGTACATCTGTTGCAGGCCTTACCTAACCTCCTGAAAACGACTAAATAGGTAGGAACTGCACCTAGGTTTATCAATAACTCCACTGATTCTAAAATAGCTAACTATATTCTTAACAAAATCCGTGCATGAGCACCTCATCAACACACAACATTATACATATAATACACACATAAAATATTGCTGGAAGACTCCATATTTCCAACAACAATGAAAACAGTGGGAAAACGAAAGCGAGAACTAAACTACCATTTGTAGATAGTCCGATGAACAATGTACATGTATGAAGATAAATACCCTTCACTGTCTCTATATCAATACTACTTGCCAATTCTCATAATCAGCACTTCTAACATCACACAGATACTGTACCTCGTAATACTGTGTTCACAGACTTAAACACTTGTTGTAGGTAACACACATTTAAGTAACACACGCTTGTCGACCCTGAACATAAATTATGGAAAGTCTGAGATAGCTTTCACCAACATATAATGCCAGGCCGCCACAAGTGCTACAATACTTAATGCGCAAGCACTCCACAATCCGTCGATCAGCCACTTTCCACGAACATAACAAGACTACGCTCCACGAACGTTTTCAGTCCAGTCCATTGCAGCCGTGTCACTCCAGTAGTGTATCAGCACGACTTTCTTCCAGAACAGTGTGTCAATTGTGGTTCCCTTTCGGTTTTTTTCGGGGGGGGGGCCTGAAGCCCGCTCTCCCCGCGTGACCAACGACTCAATCTACATGGCCTCCGACATGCTATTATTTCTAAGAAGAAGAAAGAGATAGCAGGGAGGAGTGGGAAGTGATACAAGGAGTATCTGCCTGTTTCCATGTCAGACACGCTACCAGGCGAAATTGTGTTAGTCGTCGCCATAAGACCTATCTGTGTCGGTGCGACGTAAAGCCCCTAGCAAAAAAAAAAAATTGTGTTAGGTATATGGTGTTGAAGTATGGTATTGAAGGGTCAGGGAAAAACCACATAGGCAGAAAGAAGAAAGAGCCTACATGTAAAACCTGACATCTTTTGATAGCACATGCAAGGATGTGGGCTAGAGAAAGACCAGAGGTTGTGTTAGTTAGGAACAGGTAACATGCACAAAACATAAACCAATTCCTTGCCATTCCATCGCCTGGGGATCAGTCCGTCTGGGCACTGCTGTGACTAGCGCGGTCCTTGCCGGCTGCGGAGCCATGCGTCGAGTACCACTAGGGCCAAGGTCTGTCTAGGGAGGTCTGGTCACGCTACCACAATCCTTTGCGGTGGCGGCCATATTGGGTCTCAAATATCGTTATTATGTGGGCGTGCACGATGTAATGATGTGAGTTATTACTTGTATTTTGAAATAAAATGGGATACTGTGCCGCTCCAAATTGTCAAAATAAGACAACTAACGGAATTAGAGTGTTTCGCTTCCCGAAAGTTAAGCAAAACCGTAGGCATGACAAATGGTAATCTACCGGGCGAGTTGGCCGTGCGCGTAGAGGCGCGCGGCTGTGAGCTTGCATCCGGGAGATAGTAGGTTCGAATCCCACTATCGGCAGCCCTGAAGATGGTTTTCCGTGGTTTCCCATTTTCACACCAGGCAAATGCTGGGGCTGTACCTTAATTAAGGCCACGGCCGCTTCCTTCCAACTCCTAGGCCTTTCCTATCCCATCGTCGCCATAAGACCTATCTGTGTCGGAGCGACGTAAAGCCCCTAGCAAAAAAAAATGGTAATCTACAGATAATTCCGTCTCGTGCGCGGTTTTGTGAACTTATACACTCGTATTATTCCTGAATAATACATTAATATGTTTGTATGAACGATGTTTTATATTTATAGGTCTTATTATGTATTTTCTTCTAGCATAATTTTGAAGAATCGCTATTTGAACTAAAGAGGGCAGATGCACGGAAACTACTCAAGTGGAATTCCATCCCAACAATTTTCAACGTCCCTAATCCACCCAAGTCTTTGACATGTGATAGGAAACCTCCCAAAGAAAGGGAACTGTCTTTCAAAACAAGCAAGGAAAGTAACAGGAAATGTGTAATAGTAGTATTGTTGTTTATGAAAATTTATTTTCATGCGTTCGGCTCCATGGCTAAATTATTAGCGTGCTTGTCTTTTGGTCATAGCGGTCCCGGGTTCGATTCCCGGCAAGGTCAGGAATTTTAACCGTAATTGGTTAATTTCGCTGGCCTATCTCTTCAAACCAACAATTTGTGTCCAGCTTGTCATCATTACAACAATACTTGTTAATAGCAGTCTTTTACGGTACTGTAGTTATTATTTACAGCTATATTTCATTCACCGTAAATGCTCTATGGAGTACATTATCTGGCTGGACAAATACTTAAAGATCACAACACTCGCACTAACCAACTACTGTAATTTAACGTACCGTAGCCTAACATAATATCCTAATGTACTCCCTAAAATAGCCTAACCTAGGTTAACTCAACTTAATAGTGACTGAATTTCTATTTTTGAAGGAATCGTGTCTACCAATGGCTGTAATTTTCTTAAACACTATTATTATTATTATTATTATTATTATTATTATTATTATTATTATTATTATTATTATTATTGAAAATGAAAACCTACAACCTGTTTTCCAGTCATTGACCGGGTCAGGGATGGAATGAATGAAGCAGATATAGGCTATTAGTACGATGGGGTCGCCACTCCCAAAGTGATCATCAATGACTGATAAATGCTATGAAATGAGAATGGAGAGTGTTGCTGGAATGAAAGATGACGGGGAAAACCGGAGTACCCGGAGAAAAACCTGTCCCGCCTCCGCTTTGTCCAGCACAAATCTCACATGGAACGACCGGGATTTGAACCACGGTATCCAGCGGTGAGAGGCCGACGCGCCTCCGTCTGAGCCACGGAGGCTATTATTATTATTATTATTATTATTATTATTATTATTATTATTATTATTATTATTATTATTATTATTATTATATGCATGAACGTTAGGACTCATTTGAGAGCACCGTGGTCGCCAACCCACGCTTCCTAGTTAGGAGCTCCTGACGCCCCTTTCAGTCACCTCTTATGACGGGCAGGGGATACCGTGGGTGTTATTCTATTGCCCCCGCCCACAGGGGGAAATCAATCTGGGTTGTGACTACGAGGGCCTTAGCTGAGTCTTGACATTGCTTTCACTTGTGTTTGGCTCTCACCTATTCTATCCTATCCTATCCGACTTCCCCTGGTCAACACTTGTTATTTTCCGACCACGAAGGCATTAGCGCATTCGAGGCCTAAGAAGTTTTTCATTTCCACGCACTTTGTGGCCTTCATCTTACTTTTGCCGATACCTTCATTTTTCGAAGTGTTGGACCCCTTCCATTTGTTTTCTTCTGATTAGTGTTTATAGACGATGGTTGCCCAGTTGTACTTCCTCTTAAAACAATAATCACCACCACCACTTGGTACTATATAAGCTGCATGTGTTATCAATAAACTAGTTAAGAGTAGCTAAGAACATCACCCTTGTTGCACATGTGCAGAGTATTTTTGCCTTAGAACCCAAAGAAATACCACATGAATGGATAACAACAGTTACCATACATCATTTAATGCACTCAACTCAAGAGGCATTCAGTGTTCTACACACTGGGGTAACCCCTTAGAAACGCAGTATCGGTAATTACTTTCTTAATAAAGAAAACGCTGAAGGTAATTTATTACAACTGTCTCTTAGTACTTTAAGTATAGTACTTCAAGTTCAGTATATCATGTACCGTTAATAATAATATGACACATGTACTGTACAGATTTCTGTGTTTCTGTCAATAAGATTACGTATTTGACAGATTATATTAATAGGAAACACAGTAAGACCAAGTTGTAAGGAAGTAAAAGAGTAGGACATGAGCTTTCTTGTTGATTCTTGTTTCAAAAAAAAAAAAAAAAAAAAAAAAAAAAATCAGGCTCTGCTAATTATTTTCCTATTCAAATAGCTGTGAATGTATTAATATCATTTAAGTGTTATACAGTTATATATACATAAACAGTACATACCCAGTTAAATTCTTTACGAAAAATAGTTGATGTTCTGTTTTTATTTCAATGTACGGCACCGAAATCCTCCCTAGACAGACCTTGCTAGGGCCCGTCGCACGACTCCACCTCCTTGGGGTACCTCGCACCCAGTCTCCGATCCCGGAGAATGAGGCCAAGCCCGCCGAGGCGGGGGCCTCCTGGAAGGGGGTGGGTCATGGCGCCGGGCCTCCCTCCTCTCTGCCCGCGCCATGGCCCTGTAGACTGGGCAACTGCGGTGGGAGGCCGGGTGGCCCCCGCGCAGTTGGCGCACACCGGCGCCTCCTTAAGTGTTGTGCAGGCCGTGTAGTGGTGATCACCACAGCGGTTGCACTTCACTTGGAGTCCACAGCTAACTTGACGGTGGCCCCACCTCAGACAGCGGAAACACTGCAAGAGCTGCTGAGGGGGACGTTTTACTCTCACCTGACTGCCGCTACCCGCTGAGGTCCTCTCCTGATTGGCTCCTCGGTTGACTGCTGTCCTGGGGGCAGTCTTGGATTGCGGCTGGGCGGCCCTCTCCTGTTGGGCCGGCGTCGCCTTCTGCTTCCTGGTCTGGCGTCGTCTTCCTCTTCTTCCCGGGGGTTTCTTCTCGGCAGGGGAAGAGGCCTCGTCCTGGTGGCCCTCCTCCCGGCCTGGTGACCCCGGGGTAGCTGATGGCTCCGCTGCGTCGCCGTCTTCCTCCTTCTCCTGGCTGACGGCAGCGGCGTCGGTCGGTGCTAACACTCGACTGCGTTTCCGGTCCTGGGGGGCGCACATCGAGGTCTGCAGCTCGACAGACACGATGGCAGGCTGGGCCTGGGTAGCAGCCTCCGAACGCCATGGGGCGTCCTTTTCCACTGCTGTGCTGCCATCCGCCATCAGGGGCGCCTTCCTGGATTGCGCCCGGGTGACAGGCCTTACCTGGTAGGCCTGGGTCTGCGACCACTTCGTGGAGGTGGCCCTTGGAGGAGCGGTCTGCGTCCACTTCGCAGTTCCGAGCCGCTCAGCCTGGGTCGCACAGTCGCGGCACCAGGGGGCGGCATGCTCCACCTCCGTGGTGGCGTCGCTGGTCTCCGGCGTGGACGGGAGGAATAAGTCGGTATTAACCGCCTTATTCCTCGTCCATCGGTCCCTCCTGTCCGTCTGGATGGCGGCCGTGCTGGTACTGGGCCTCCATATGTAGGCGTCGAACATCCCTGGTGCGTCGTCCCTGCCTGGTAGCCGGATGACCTGGTATATCTGAGAGAGATCTCTCGCGATATTATCCAAGCGCTCCTGCCTGGGGTCCCTGATGATTAAGCCTCCCGGGAGGAAGCTCTCGACGCTCTGCGTAGGGGAGATCCTGGCCCCCTTGGACACGGGGTGGCGCATGAAATTCAGGACCCCGTTTCGCTCCTTGGCTGCGTCTTCCCCCGGCCGGTAGTAGACGAGGAGAGCCGGGTCCGCCGGGGTAGCTGAGCTCTCTCGGAACTCGAAGCCGTCAGTGGGGTCGCACCCGTCCCTGTAGGCGTCCCACTCCATCTCGTCGTCGTCCGCCGTAGTCCTGATGTCCGCCTCTGTTGCCCTGGTGTCCCCCGCATGCCACACGTTCCTGGGGTCCGCACGCCTCTCGTTCGACTTCTTCATCCTGAAAGGAAAGTTCCTGAAACAGAAAAAGGGAGCACTGAAAAGTGCTCAGCTCAGACAAATGCTCTTCCGAAGTCGTACTAATAAGTACAGCTGCCTGGTTAGCACTTGAGAAGTACTGAGCGCCTGGCAAGGAGAGAGAGAGCGCAGCGAGAGGCACGTACGTCCTTTCACCACGGCTGTCAGCTCGTCCTTTTCCCTTTCGTAGTGATGTCGAAGTTTTTATAAACATCCGCTTCTCCCTTCCTCTCAGATGATACGTCTGGATTGGTCCTTGCCCTTGAACTCATACTTGGTCCCAAGACATAAACAAACTCTGGGGTATATCACATGACTCATAGAACTTTCCTAGTACAATAACATCAACAAACACATCTCATCAGACACTGGGATACCCGCATGAGCCATACGAATTATCAGAGTCCAAGATAGCAATGTTTTCCCACTCATGCAAAACAAATTACTCATACTACATATGTGGATATCTCCCAGCTTACAAATATAAATGACAAAATATACAAATGAAATACTGATAATAATAATAATAATAATAATAATAAATCGAATACTGACAATAATATCTCTAACTTCTACATACAGTGCGAGGGTGTGATATATTGAAACCGTACAGTGTCCTGTACAGCTCCATGGGAATGATATGGGCCTTTATACTCCATTAAAATTACTCCTAAAGGTCGCGTCATAGGTAGCAGTATGGGCGAAGGGGATCGAGCGGCGTCCTGCCAGAACGGAACCCGCGAAAAGAGCGCCTGCGAACAAAGGGAGGACAAAGCAACAGCCAAGCCCCCGCGGAAATACGCTCTCAACTCGCAGAGAGAGATAGAAGGGGACGCGATGCTGGAGTAGTCAGATACGCCCCGAGGTGGAGCTTAGCTTCCCGGAGTTCCAAACGAACACAAGGAACTTCCGGTTTTTTATGCACGTGTCACGGGTGCCAACGTCGGACTTTGGCGCGTAAACAATGGAATGATATTTTAATCCAGACATAGGAAAATTATGTGAGACACACCATTGAATAGAGCGAAATTTTCTGCGTTCCCCAGACTAAAAATATGTAATAACTTATGCAGGGGAAGAAATGAGGTCACCAGCCGTCAAGATGTAACATATCGCTAACACATGTGGATACAGCGGCGTCACCCAAGCTAAGAGTCGCGCTCAAAATTGACTCCGCCTCCCGAGGGACGCTAATGAATTAATCAAAGGCGGGAAGCAAATTACATAAAAACTGCTGATCGTAGGTCCAGCACGCTTGGCTCAAATGAAAGAGGAGACAGAGGGCTACAAGATGCAATATTTAAATATCTTCAATTCTTGGTGTGAAAGGAGCTCTGGTTCTTAATGAACCGTGAAGGTTTACACCCCCAAGCTTCCGGCGGGCAAGATGATATAGGCCGAGCAGGCCCTTGCAGAGACAGTTGTTCTTTCACGGGTCGTGAGACGGACACTGCGTCCCGCGGTGCTCCAGTTACAGTCAGAAACCCTTGTACAAAAGCCTTTGTATAGTGAACGGGAGGCCAAACGAGCCTAGGTGAATTGTTTCTGTGCTGCGTGTCAAACTAGTGAAAAAAAAACCGCGAGCATATTTTACGAACAAGTATTAGAATTCGGCTAAGAAACTGCCGGTTTAATGAGTCAGTGAAATTCGTAATTCAGTATCACCCAAAGTGTTACTTTGAATCAGGGGCTCGAGTCTCGTGAGCTACCCGATTCTTACTGTGAACGCGCCCGTCGCTGTTTGAAAGACCGTCTTATTCGTGGTGTAAACTCTGAAATAGAGGACGTGTGACGAGTGTATAGTGTTACCCACTTGGATTACTGTAAGATTTCAGCTGTGACGAGTTCCCCAGGATGCCGGACTTGTATGGACCAGGGATGAAGGACTGCACGCCCGCCACCTACCGAGTGGTCATGGAGTACTAAGAACTTCACCATGGGTCTCCCGTGGGAGGAGAGACAACGGCCACCAAACAGATGAGTGATGTCCAAATTTAATTTCTAAGCATGACATAACCCGGGGATAGGATTAGCGTTCTTTTGTAAATATCAAAATGTTGTAAGTTAATGCATGTCCTATATGGAAACTTTATTGATTTTATAATGTTGAAGTAAAATTCAAGGGAGCTGAATTCCCGGACGACTCATATTTCTTTCTTAATGATTAGCTTATCGTGAGGGTTATAGTTTTAGTAATATGTAGAATGTCCTAGCAAATATGGGAACAAGGTTAGGAGAATATTTGAGTTTCCCGTAGGGGAGGTTGGAAAAATGGTGTTGGCAAGCAGGGAAACATGTCGAAATATTGGTAGTCACTGTCCCACGAGGTTGTCAAATATGCCAGGGAAACTCATGGGTCAGTCAGACAATGCATGCCTAGCTTACAGATATAATCAGTGCATGGACTGCAAGAAAGAAGAAATCCCGACCGGGAGAGGTACATATTGTGTGATTTAGATAGGTGTGTGGAACCATGTGCAAGTTTCCCGTGATTTTTGATTAATTGGCCATAATGGTTTGGAGTGTTTTTTTTATCTATAGCCGGGGCGAGACCCAGGGGCAGGAGTCCTTAATCTTTGGTCAGAAGGTTTAAATATAAGTGTATTTATGTGGTATGAACGAGGAGCCATGAGAGCCATAGGCCCAAGGGAAGAAGATACGCGATATGAGACGTAGTGAGAAGGCCGGATAGGAATTTACGATGAGATGATTGAGAAGTGATCGTGCCCACAGTCTCAGTGATAATAATGAGAAGGGAGTGAATAAAAAGAGTATTTCATGGGAATTCCATAATGATTTGAATAAGCAAATGAAGCGGGCCATGGATATGTGTGTCCCCGAGATGAGAGGGTAGACGTGTGAGCGAGAGAAGAATCAGAACGGCCGTGCGAAGTGAATGACCGCCCTCCCTTCCTTGTTTTTTTTGTTGTTGTGAATGTCAGGCTCTCGCCCTCGTGACAGAGGGATCCCTTTAAACCATTGTGTTAAGACTAACTTGGAGCCCTGGGTCAACCTCGCGCTCCCCTCGGTTGGTTTAAATGGCCTAGCTAAGAATACTTGCATAATGATAATATCACGGTAACTTCTTTTAAAGGTATTTAATAAATGAGTAGGGATCCCCCCCGATATCCGGCGATATGAGAGTAGCTATTCTCGGGATCTACAGAAACCCACAGTACCTCTCGGTCGGGAGTCTGCCAGTTCGACTCCGGATTATGGTGGCGCCCTTGGGCGAGCTGCTCCAAGCTTGCGCTGTGGGCCGGAGCCAGTGATAACCATGCTGTTTCTTTTCTAGGAATGGTTCTCCTGTGTGCATGAATTGTATATATCCATATATTTTGTGTATGTTTCGTAATTATGTGCACATATTTTTGAGTTCAAACAGAACCTATGTGCACGTTGTGTGGTCTTGGTGATAGATGAGTAGTCCGGGGTTTAGCAAAAATGGTATTTGTGTTTGTTTGTGCATTATGCAAATGTGTCTTTTAATATGATATTATGTAGTGTAGGCCCCGGTTATGTTCGTGCTTAGAACAGCTAGTGATATTTGTGTATAGGGACATCAGATCATCTCACGGTGTGATCGACAGAATAATGTACAAAATTTCATGAACGGTATGAAATAATGAGGACAAATGAACGATAGCAAGTCGCAAAACCTCAATCATGCCGTTATGCAGGCGACGCCCATGGGCGATTCGTATTTTTAAAGTGATTATTATTTTCTTTTCCTCCCATATGCGGAGAGTCATTGTATAGAGAGCTGTATCAACTTCTTTAAATTGTCATGTTTTGAATAAATTCATATTCGTAACCCCTATTTTATGATTCTTGTCATTTGTAGCAATGTTAAGCAATATCCAATAGGCATTTGAACCCAGAGATCCTACTTTCATATTATAGACATAAGACTCCATCTTAAGTATTTGTTGTTTTTGTTTTTCTTTGAACGTACCACTTCCCCAAGTGCTCAGGCTGCCGGGCCGGCACAGAAAGTAGGAAGGGGAGCGGTCCGAAGCTCGTTAAGCAATTCGACCCGCTCTTCAATCCAATCTCATCCGTGGGTGTTTACCCCGTTACGTGGAGGCATTCTTATGCGTGGGTCATCCATTCGAAGCCCGGTAGGGTGTATACTTGGCGCCCTTCGTGGCCGGGCATTGTTTATAGTGTACACTGGAGCATTTTGAGTAAGAGATAGGCCGCTCACAGGGAGGATAGTGTGCTATGATGGAGTCAAATTGCCAGGTTCGTGCCACAATCTGATTACATTTGGTATCGAACGGGTTGGCAATTATTTGGAATGGAGTACCCGCCACGTAACCGAACGGATGGAGACGTTAAGCACATGTCCGAAGTGCTAAGATTCATAATTATAGATTGGATACTGCAAGGGTTGTTCAGATTGTGTGAGACTCAGCAGGACGGTCATGGTCATCGTACGGGTGTGCGTAAGTCACAACTCGTGATGATAACTCACACAAGATCAGCCATGAAAGGGAGCGACGTGAATAATAAATAGGACAGGAAAATGACAAGAACAGAAAAATCATGTGTCCAGTGTAAGTGGAAATCCGCATGAGTGTCGCTCATTAATTTAAAATGGATACCCGGGACAGACTATGAAGCTGTCATTTCTTTGGGAGACAACGTTATGGTTCTCTCAGTGTGAGGTTAAAACGGCCGGCAGAATTCTTCAAATTTCGCCAGTTACGGGTATCGGCCAAAGATTGTGCGCTGAGGTAACAACATTTGGCAGATATAAATATTTTTTCAAGAGGGCTTTAGACGCCGCGGATAGAGCAGGGTACCTCAACCCAGGCTCTAATTTTTGCGCAGTGACAGATGCGATGTTGCCAGTTTGAGACGGGTAATTGTCTGCTAACGTCATCTTACCAATCTCAAGGTGATAACATCCATTAGTGACCGGGGTATGCCATGTTTCCGGCATACGTAAAATCGAGCCCACGGTAGGCCGCGCGCAAGGTTGGAAAACTTATTCCAGGATAACAGGGCTAACGTAGAATCAGCATTATTATTGTTATTATTATTGTCAAATGATATGACGAAATTTCCTATACAATGAATTATGACATTAATATGGTAGGGGGCGTGACACAAGCCGTTTGTAGGCCCAGTTTGGATTGATTTGTTGGAATTTCGAGTAAAGTTAGGTCACGCTGAAATTTGTATTAAATATTTAAATGGATCTATGCTTTCTGTCGATCACCGGTGGTCAATTTTCTGCCCACGGGAGATCCGCTTTCTCCAAGATTGATTTTAATATGGACATGGAGGTCATGAGGGATGTGATGCGTCAATTATTGGCAGAACGCGAAGAAAAGGCAAAGGAAGACTGGGAACTTTTAAGGGAACAATTAAATCAGCTAGGCAAGCAGGCAACAGACGTTAAAACGCAGCTAGACAAGCAGGCAACAGACGTTAAAACGCAGCTAGACAAGCAGGCGGCAGACGTTAAGGCGCAGTTTGACACGCAGGCTGAGCTTTGCCAGGCTCAGGCGGCTACGAATAAGGCTTCGTTAGACGAGCTCGCAGAGGATGTGAGATTAGGTCGTGAACGTAGCGACGAGAACGCCGCGAGGCTGGAGGCAAAGATGACTGAGGCGTTAGAGGGGAAGTTGGAAGACGTCATCCAGCAATTAAAGCAAGTGGAGATTAGGATGACGAATAGGATCGACGTGACGGACACTAGGGTGAGCGTGTGCGAGGAAGAGATGGAGAAGGTGAGCACCCGCGTAGAGGATGTCGCAAGAGACATGCAGGAGGCCAAGGCGGAAGTCCGAGAACTAAGGACACAGACGACGGAGGCCCTCGACAAGGTGGCGAAGGAAGTCAGTGACCGCCTGACCCAAGTGCAGGATATTGCGACGGCTAAGCTCAAGGAAGTCCAGACTCAGGCCCATGGAGAAGTCATGGAGCTTCGGAAGGAGGTGACCGAAGAGATGGAAGCGGAACAAGAAGAAGTCAGAGGGAAAATCCAAGGCCTGAACGGACAGATGGAAGAGTGGGGCAACAAGACCCACAAGGCTGTCGTCCAAGTAGAAGTCCACACGGAGCTTATTAAGGAGATCCGGGAGGAGGTCGAGTTGTTAAAGTTCCAAGAGGCGAGAGGTGAGATCGTGATGCGATCGATCCTCAAGAAGCAGGATAGCGTTGACAGAGTGAGTCCGCCCAGCAGTATTGGTCACGAGGCCAACGTTGATATTTCGCAGGGAAATGAAAATGCCCAAGTGCATAATGCACCTCGGGGACAATCGACCCCGCAAGAGAGTGGAGCAATTCCGGTATATAATCTCCTCCGGATGACGAATGACGAGCCGAAGAAATTCGGGTCAAACACTCATCTTACCCCGAAAGGTTTCCTTGCTGAGGTAGACCAATACTTCCTTGATCATCGAGTTCCAGCGGACCGAAAACTGAGAGTAGTCGAACGGTACTTAACGGATCAGCCTTTGGTCTGGTACCGGGCGTTCAAATATTGTTTCGATGGGTATGAGGAGTTCCGGCGGCGCTTCCTCGAGAAGTATTGGGGGATCGAGACGCAACAGAATTTGAGGCTAGAATTGTATTCGCGAAGGTATTCGGGTGCAGGGCAGACCCGTTTCTGCGAGTACTTCGTGGGCCAGTTGTTGAAGTTTAAAGAACTGGATAGTCCTCCCACAGAGCTAGAGTTGATTTCCGCCATCGGGAAACAGCTCCCACCGGAAGTACAGAAGGTGCTCATAGCGGCGAATGTCCGAAATGCGGTCGATGCTGAACAAATATTGAGGCAGCTCGATCAAACGAGTGGAATGCAGGCGCGACATCGCCATAGCGAGGCGGTCCATGTTGTCGACCTAGCGCAAGATGAAAGCCCACCTAAAAGGAAGAACCAGGGGACTAGTACGAATGAAGCTCGGGAGATGTATCCCTCGAGAATTAGGAGTGATTGGGGACCCCAGACATGGAATGGACCGAAACGGGAATACCAGGATGGCTGGAACACCCGCGAACCAGGACCCCGTGAGAGGATGAATCAGGGGCCAAGGCTTCGGTATCGCCAGTATGGACAGCGGAGGAGGCCGTACCAGAATTGGGGACCGAGCGGACAACGGTCGACAGGGCAACGACCAGGAAGAAGGGAAGAGTACATACGAGATCGCAGGAATGAATCGCGACAGTATGTGGAACAACTGCGAAACACGCCGCCCGGTATTGACAAGTGGCAGAGACCCATACAGGGTATGGCCGCCGCGGGAATGTGCGAAGGGGCAGAAAGCCTGCAACTGCAAGCCCACAAGAAGGAAGGACGTGGAAGAGAGTTGAACCCCCATGCTCCGGAGTATGCCAGTAGCTCCGGAGCGAAAAAAAAATTTCGCCTAACCAGTGAGGAGATAGCCTGCGGTTCGGGGAGCAACCATTCTTTCGATTCACAGAGGACGTCAGTTACCATAGCTGCGTGGGTGATCCAACCCGAGGATTTGATCGAAGACGCACACCGACAGAATAAAAGGATTATCAGGGAATTACCAGTGGTGTACATCAGAGCTAATGGATTGCGCGAGCGTTCTCTTGTAGACACGGGAGCCAGCGTAAGCGTCGTATCTAGAACGCTCATACGGGAAATCCAATCGAAGGAGCAGATCCCATTATTACCTGTCTCTAACATGAAGGTACGAGGAATCATCCCAGATCGCACAACAGTGTGCAAGGCTCAGGTTTTTTTAGATTTGCAGATCGGAGAGGCCATTACTTCACACCCATTTATCATCCTCGAGAAGATGGAATACAACATTATATTAGGCGCCGACTTCTGGAGGGACTATAAGGCAGTTATCGACATGCACCGAAATGAAATCAGGCTAGAGATCAACATGCATTCCGAAGGGGTGAAACTAAACGAAATAGGAGACTGCGTAGTCGATGAGAGGATTTGGACTACTCAAGTGACCTACGACGAGGAAGTCCGTCCTGATCAGACTCTGGATGGGAAACATCAGGAAGAAGAGATAATAATCGGACTCGAGAGAATGGTTGCAAACTTGGAACAGGAAGAGGAAGAACCGACATTTGAGGAGGCAGTGCTATCAAAAATTAGTAAAGCAATGATAGGTGAAGAGGGAAGAGCTAGACTGAAAGAAATCTTGGAACGCCACCGCGATGCATTTGGGTCACAACCGGGAAAAATTTCGAATTTCAAATACAATTTTGTCGTCACAAGTTGGGAACCTTTTCGACGGAATCCGTACCCGATTCCCGAGAAACATTATGCCAAGGTACGACCTATCATCAAGGATATGGAAGAAAACCAGTTAATTTCCAAGTCTCCGACGCCATTTTTAAACCCTTTAGTCATCGTGGAGAAGACGAACGGTTCGCTGAGGGTGTGCCTAGACGCACGTGCCATTAACGAGCGCTTGGTACCAGAGTACGATAGGGCACCAAACATTAAGGATATTTTGAAGAAATTTAGTCACAAAAATTATTTTTCTGGGGTCGACTTGAGATCGTCCTACCACCACATTGAGTTGTCAGGGGAATCCAAGGTACTGACGGGATTCATGTTTGACGGACAGACGTACGTCTACAACCGTTTGCCGTTCGGCGTCAAGAACGCAGGATCGGCCTTGATAAGGGCACTTGATGGGAATTTGAGCGAGCAGGTGAAGAACTTTACGGTGCGTTATGTAGATGACATTCTGATTGCGAGCGAGACTCTGGAGGAGCATTTGGAACACTTGAACCTGTTATTAGCAGAATTGAATAAAAACAATTTCAAAATTAATTTGGATAAGTCGAACTTTTGCCAGAAAAGCATTTTGTTCCTGGGACACGTCATAGATTCGGAGGGTGTCACTCCGAACCCCGTTAAGATTCAAGCTATTCAAAATTTCCCCAAACCAACACGAGTCAAACACATCAGGCAGTTTTTGGGAATCTGCGGGTTTTTCGCCGATCATTGCCCCAGTTACACTGAGGCGGTAGCTCCTCTTCAGGACCTCCTGAAGAAGAATAATAGATGGAAATGGGATTCAAACTGTGACGAAGCTTTCCAAAGGACAAAGGAATTACTTGCCAATAGCATCAAGCTTGGGTATCCCGACTTTTCGAGCAAATTCGTAGTCCAAACCGATGCATCCATGATAGGTGTAGGGGCGGTATTGTACCAGGAGACGCCGGATCAGGGAAAACGCAGAAACTTCATCGCGTTCATGAGTCGTAGACTTCGGGCTCATGAGTGCCAATATACCGTCACGGAATTAGAGATGTTGGCAATTGTTACAGCCCTCAGTCACTGGAGGAAGTATATATACGGATTCCCGGTCGTGCTGCGGACAGACCATAAAGCTTTGACCTTTGCTTTGAAGTCGACGATGGCATCCGAGAGAGTAAACCGCTGGACGTTATTCATCCAACAATTCGACTTAGAGATCGAACATTGTGCAGGAAAGGACAACGTGATTGCCGACGCATTAAGCCGAAACCCCGAACCGGAAGCCCAAGTTCTTCATCACATAGAGTTGAGCGGGGGTGACCGTGAGACGTTGGATAGGCTACAACGCATCGGAGAAGAGCAAGAGAATTGGCCCGCAACCAGACGATTGATCGATTTCTTCCGAAAGAGGATACCAGCAGGAACGCCTGAATACCAGGAGAGTGAGAGGCAGGCACCAAAATATAACTATTTCAACGGGATCCTTCACCAGTTCATAGATGAAGATCATACGAAGTACCGTATTGTTGTTCCGCCCGTGCTGCAAGTGGAACTGATTTGGCTCGCACATCATTCCATCGGTCATGCGGGAATCGATAAAGTTACCTCGACACTACAGGAGACCTTTGTCTGGTCGAGAATGAGGCGGATGATTAGGACCGTGTTGACAACATGTGATACTTGTCAACGAATCAAACCAAATACCTATCTCCTGCGGCAACCACCTAAACCGCTGTTGCCAGAGAAGCCACGAGAGCTATTTGCGATAGACTTTTACGGGCCCTTACCCAAGGCAATTAGAGGGTTACAATTCATTTTGGTCTGCGTAGATGTTTTCTCGAAGTATGTGATGCTGTGCCCAGTACAGAAGGCAAACTCCAGGTCGGTACTGACACAGATCCGAAATAAAATCATTCCATCTATGGGGAAGCCAGATAAGATATTGAGTGACCATGGGTCTCAGTTCACGTCCGCCATGTTCAAACGCGAGATCGAGCAACTCCAAATCCAGCATATCTTCAGTTCTATTAGGCATCCTGAGTCCAATCCATCAGAAAGGATCATGCGCGAAATAGCAAAATTCTGCAGAGTTTATTGCGCCAGACAGCATTGGCGATGGGTTGATGTTCTTCCAATTATCATGGAGTGCATCAACGGGACGATTCATGAATCTACGGGGCAGATCCCGATAGCGGTACATTTTGATCAGAAACCAGAGAGACCGTGGCACCGCGTGCTACAGTGCCCAGAAGATCCCAGGCCTTCGGCTGAACTTCGTGTGAGGATAGCTTTGGATCATCTCAAAGCCCAGGCAGAGAAGAGGCTCAGACGTCATCGAAACCGGAGATTTCATCGGCCACTTCGTGTGGGAGAACTAGTTTTAGTCAAACGACCAGCCATGTCCGACCCTCCGAGGAAGTACTACCACAAGTTTGCAGAACTTTACATCGGGCCGTATAGGATAATCCAGAACCTAGAGAATAATGCCTACAAAGTACAGTCAATGGATGGGAGAACAGAGGCCACTTACAATGCTGCAAATCTCAAACTGTACCATGCCCCAGGACAACACCCTGAAGAAGGTCCGGAGGAAGAAGAGCCAGGAGAAGCCGAGGATGACGAGGACAACCCGGATCCAATGGAAGAAATGGAAGCCGATGAAGATGATGCCGTGAATCACATTGTTTTGGAAGAAGGGAGCGAGTCCGAGGCATCAGCCTGTGAAGATTGTCCAGAATGCTCTGAGAAGACCGGTCTTAGGAACGCTTTAATTAATCTATGCTACCAGATACAACTGGAGAACACAGAGTTGACCGAGAAGGTCCACCAGTTACGCGACCATCACCAATGACTACTTTCCGAGACAGTTAAAAGGGAAAGAAAAATCCCGAGTTCGTGATTTTTCTTTGATGAAGTAGGAGGAGAATGAAACCGTACAGTGTCCTGTACAGCTCCATGGGAATGATATGGGCCTTTATACTCCATTAAAATTACTCCTAAAGGTCGCGTCATAGGTAGCAGTATGGGCGAAGGGGATCGAGCGGCGTCCTGCCAGAACGGAACCCGCGAAAAGAGCGCCTGCGAACAAAGGGAGGACAAAGCAACAGCCAAGCCCCCGCGGAAATACGCTCTCAACTCGCAGAGAGAGATAGAAGGGGACGCGATGCTGGAGTAGTCAGATACGCCCCGAGGTGGAGCTTAGCTTCCCGGAGTTCCAAACGAACACAAGGAACTTCCGGTTTTTTATGCACGTGTCACGGGTGCCAACGTCGGACTTTGGCGCGTAAACAATGGAATGATATTTTAATCCAGACATAGGAAAATTATGTGAGACACACCATTGAATAGAGCGAAATTTTCTGCGTTCCCCAGACTAAAAATATGTAATAACTTATGCAGGGGAAGAAATGAGGTCACCAGCCGTCAAGATGTAACATATCGCTAACACATGTGGATACAGCGGCGTCACCCAAGCTAAGAGTCGCGCTCAAAATTGACTCCGCCTCCCGAGGGACGCTAATGAATTAATCAAAGGCGGGAAGCAAATTACATAAAAACTGCTGATCGTAGGTCCAGCACGCTTGGCTCAAATGAAAGAGGAGACAGAGGGCTACAAGATGCAATATTTAAATATCTTCAATTCTTGGTGTGAAAGGAGCTCTGGTTCTTAATGAACCGTGAAGGTTTACACCCCCAAGCTTCCGGCGGGCAAGATGATATAGGCCGAGCAGGCCCTTGCAGAGACAGTTGTTCTTTCACGGGTCGTGAGACGGACACTGCGTCCCGCGGTGCTCCAGTTACAGTCAGAAACCCTTGTACAAAAGCCTTTGTATAGTGAACGGGAGGCCAAACGAGCCTAGGTGAATTGTTTCTGTGCTGCGTGTCAAACTAGTGAAAAAAAAACCGCGAGCATATTTTACGAACAAGTATTAGAATTCGGCTAAGAAACTGCCGGTTTAATGAGTCAGTGAAATTCGTAATTCAGTATCACCCAAAGTGTTACTTTGAATCAGGGGCTCGAGTCTCGTGAGCTACCCGATTCTTACTGTGAACGCGCCCGTCGCTGTTTGAAAGACCGTCTTATTCGTGGTGTAAACTCTGAAATAGAGGACGTGTGACGAGTGTATAGTGTTACCCACTTGGATTACTGTAAGATTTCAGCTGTGACGAGTTCCCCAGGATGCCGGACTTGTATGGGCCAGGGATGAAGGACTGCACGCCCGCCACCTACCGAGTGGTCATGGAGTACTAAGAACTTCACCATGGGTCTCCCGTGGGAGGAGAGACAACGGCCACCAAACAGATGAGTGATGTCCAAATTTAATTTCTAAGCATGACATAACCCGGGGATAGGATTAGCGTTTTGTAAATATCAAAATGTTGTAAGTTAATGCATGTCCTATATGGAAACTTTATTGATTTTATAATGTTGAAGTAAAATTCAAGGGAGCTGAATTCCCGGACGACTCATATTTCTTTCTTAATGATTAGCTTATCGTGAGGGTTATAGTTTTAGTAATATGTAGAATGTCCTAGCAAATATGGGAACAAGGTTAGGAGAATATTTGAGTTTCCCGTAGGGGAGGTTGGAAAAATGGTGTTGGCAAGCAGGGAAACATGTCGAAATATTGGTAGTCACTGTCCCACGAGGTTGTCAAATATGCCAGGGAAACTCATGGGTCAGTCAGACAATGCATGCCTAGCTTACAGATATAATCAGTGCATGGACTGCAAGAAAGAAGAAATCCCGACCGGGAGAGGTACATATTGTGTGATTTAGATAGGTGTGTGGAACCATGTGCAAGTTTCCCGTGATTTTTGATTAATTGGCCATAATGGTTTGGAGTGTTTTTTTTATCTATAGCCGGGGCGAGACCCAGGGGCAGGAGTCCTTAATCTTTGGTCAGAAGGTTTAAATATAAGTGTATTTATGTGGTATGAACGAGGAGCCATGAGAGCCATAGGCCCAAGGGAAGAAGATACGCGATATGAGACGTAGTGAGAAGGCCGGATAGGAATTTACGATGAGATGATTGAGAAGTGATCGTGCCCACAGTCTCAGTGATAATAATGAGAAGGGAGTGAATAAAAAGAGTATTTCATGGGAATTCCATAATGATTTGAATAAGCAAATGAAGCGGGCCATGGATATGTGTGTCCCCGAGATGAGAGGGTAGACGTGTGAGCGAGAGAAGAATCAGAACGGCCGTGCGAAGTGAATGACCGCCCTCCCTTCCTTGTTTTTTTTGTTGTTGTGAATGTCAGGCTCTCGCCCTCGTGACAGAGGGATCCCTTTAAACCATTGTGTTAAGACTAACTTGGAGCCCTGGGTCAACCTCGCGCTCCCCTCGGTTGGTTTAAATGGCCTAGCTAAGAATACTTGCATAATGATAATATCACGGTAACTTCTTTTAAAGGTATTTAATAAATGAGTAGGGATCCCCCCCGATATCCGGCGATATGAGAGTAGCTATTCTCGGGATCTACAGAAACCCACAGTACCTCTCGGTCGGGAGTCTGCAAGTTCGACTCCGGATTATGGTGGCGCCCTTGGGCGAGCTGCTCCAAGCTTGCGCTGTGGGCCGGAGCCAGTGATAACCATGCTGTTTCTTTTCTAGGAATGGTTCTCCTGTGTGCATGAATTGTATATATCCATATATTTTGTGTATGTTTCGTAATTATGTGCACATATTTTTGAGTTCAAACAGAACCTATGTGCACGTTGTGTGGTCTTGGTGATAGATGAGTAGTCCGGGGTTTAGCAAAAATGGTATTTGTGTTTGTTTGTGCATTATGCAAATGTGTCTTTTAATATGATATTATGTAGTGTAGGCCCCGGTTATGTTCGTGCTTAGAACAGCTAGTGATATTTGTGTATAGGGACATCAGATCATCTCACGGTGTGATCGACAGAATAATGTACAAAATTTCATGAACGGTATGAAATAATGAGGACAAATGAACGATAGCAAGTCGCAAAACCTCAATCATGCCGTTATGCAGGCGACGCCCATGGGCGATTCGTATTTTTAAAGTGATTATTATTTTCTTTTCCTCCCATATGCGGAGAGTCATTGTATAGAGAGCTGTATCAACTTCTTTAAATTGTCATGTTTTGAATAAATTCATATTCGTAACCCCTATTTTATGATTCTTGTCATTTGTAGCAATGTTAAGCAATATCCAATAGGCATTTGAACCCAGAGATCCTACTTTCATATTATAGACATAAGACTCCATCTTAAGTATTTGTTGTTTTTGTTTTTCTTTGAACGTACCACTTCCCCAAGTGCTCAGGCTGCCGGGCCGGCACAGAAAGTAGGAAGGGGAGCGGTCCGAAGCTCGTTAAGCAATTCGACCCGCTCTTCAATCCAATCTCATCCGTGGGTGTTTACCCCGTTACGTGGAGGCATTCTTATGCGTGGGTCAGCCATTCGAAGCCCGGTAGTTTGTAATATGTACTATCACAACATAATCATAATAAATGTAATAATTATCAATTTTCGTCCCAATTCTCGACGCTGTAGATTGCCATACAAAATTCACGTTCTCCCTATTATTATATCCAGGGAGTCTAGGATTATACAACGCTTTATTTTCATACACTAGGCAAATTAATGTTTCGATTTCATCAACAGACCACAATGTTTCGTCTGTCATTATCGAACGACTGCGACTGAAAAACGGACACGTTTGTTTTCACAAACCAGTCGATCTTCATCGCTCGTAGTTGATCGCTGACGATCGATGCTGTGTGACTGGTGCCACTGCCCTCTGTAGTTTTGTTTACTTAGTCGGTTGATCGCAGTCATTCGGTCGATCCTGTGTGACAGTCCCCTTAGACGAGTACTTGAATTGCGTCCACTTACTTATGCCAGGCTCCATACTTTCATCTGTCCTATCCGATCTCCCTTGGTCAACTCCTGCTTTTTCCTACCCCAACGGTATTAGAGCACTCCAGGCCTAGGGAGTCTTTCATTTTCACACCCTTCGTGACCCTTATCTTTCTTGGGCCATACCTTCATTTTTCGAAGTGTCGGAGCCCTTCAAATATTTTCGTCTCTCAGATTGGTGTTACATAGAGGATGATTGCCCAGCTGTACTTCCTCTTAAAATAATAATCACCACCACAACCGCCGTGCTACACAAAGTGACCATCAACTCCTAGCAAAGATATGCACCATCAAGTTAGCACAATTCTAAGACAGCGACATTAAAATATAAGTTACGTAATGTATGTATATCGACGACTTATTTAACAAAAAAAAAAAAAAAATGAGTGAACAGGAATTCATTACGGAGAAGACTAAAAACTAATCCATTTTGCATCTGTATAGCTAGACATCTAGCGTGCAGTGTGTAATTTATCTGTCCTGTCGTGTAATCTAGCTGGCTACATGGTCATTAAGCCAAAAGCCAATTCATAATGCATTTTAAAAACATGTTCCGTTATTGACTAATAGTGAGTCACACTCCCATTGAGAACATTTCTTGCTATTTAAATACAGTAGTTAAAACCGGTTTACAAGAAATAGCAAGATATTGTATTATCGTAGAACCGGCACCTGTTCTTCGATCTTCCCACTGTCTAGGTGTCAGGGAAGCTATCATGCACCTTTTATCAGGGATGGTCATCTTTTTTCTTCGACACCTGTGTTGGCAATTTAGCAGAGGTTCTGTGTTACAGGATGTCATCCTCAGGTTTGCAAAGTGCCTTCTTGCCATCCTGAACGCTTATTTGAGAGTATCATTAAGTTTCCTTGTTATTTACAAAGTAAGTATAAAATCGAGGAAATCCTGGGTGTGTTCTGAACGAACAATAGAATAGTCACGTATTGTCAAGATAAATATCTCAGGACTAATACTAGTATTGTGTAGGAATCAGATTTATTTCTGCGGATATTCCACGTAATGCCAAGATTATGGATGATGGGACCGAGAAACTTGGCCACACAGTTTAGGTCACGTAGATGTGAGCTTGCATTCGGAAGATTCTGGGTTCGAAACCACAGTTTTGGCGGCCATGAAGATGTTTTCCCGTTTTCACACCAGAAAAATTTCCAGTGGTGACATTCATCTGAAAGTATCAATCGTCTTCAGCACTTCATAGTAAGTTTGGACCCTATTCCTTTCCCCTCCCAAACTCTGCTAAAGCGAGCGAGTTGGCCGTGCAGTTATGGACACGTAGCTGTGAGCTTGCATCCGAGAGATAGTGGGTTCGAACCCCACTGTCGGCAGCCCTGAATATGGTTTTCGACGGTTTCCCATATTCACACCAGGCAAATGTTGGGGGCTGTACCTTAATTAAGGCCACGGCTGCTTCCTTCCCACTCTTAGGCCCTTTCTATCCATCGTCGCCGTAAGACCTATCTGTGTCGGTGCGACGTAAAGCCAATTGTAAAAAAATCTGCTAAACTACATTTAAAAAAAAATACAATTTGATTTACGTCGCACCGACACAGATAGGTCTTGTGGCGATGATGGGATAAGAAAGGGCTAGGAGTGGGAAGGAGGTGACCGTGGACTTAAAGAACGTACAATTCCAGCATTTTCGTGGTGTGAAAATGGGCAGCAACGGAAAACCGTCTGCAGGACTGCCAACAGTGCGGTTCAAATCCACTAGCTTAATTAATTAAGGCCACGGTTGCTTCCTTCCTAATCCTAGCCTTTTCCTATCCCATTGTCACCATAAGACCTATCTGTGTTGGTGCGACGTAAAATAAATAACGGATGGTAGAAGTCCACGCCTTTAAGAACCTTCATGGCCAGTACGGGGATGATTTTGAATTGCTTTCCTTTCGACGGTAGCTCTGTATGACCCCAGAAAAATGATACTTGAACTTACAGAAACATGACATAATGTCTTAGTCTCAGTGGGTAAAACCATTTTATTTTTTCATATTTGTTTAACAATCCTCTTTGAGAGTTCTAAAAAAAATCCGTGGTGTTGGAATGTAGTCCCGTAGAAGTTCTTTTACGTGACGGTAAATCTATCAGCACGAGACTGATGTATTTGAGCACCATTAAATACCACCGGACTGAACCGGGATCGAACCCGTCAGTTTGAACCGAGAAGACCGGCACTCTTCAACCTCTCAGCCTGGTTGGGTAAAATAAAATTATGATGTTTGGTCATAGAGGTAATTTAAACTGCCCATACTGTGTAAGGACTTAAAAAACAATAATGTTTCATTGCAAAGCAAAGCAAAGTCACCTCCGTACAGACCATGAAGGCCCTTGGAGGAGTGGAAGGTAAAGGCTTCCACCATTGTTAACCTCTACGCCCGGCCGCCTTTGCCCCCAAAAATTAACCTGGTACTCATTTTTGGTGTAGGGTGAGTGAACCTGAGGGCCATACGCAACTAAAGAAGTGGAAATCTCGTTTCTTAAATTTTACGACTTCCTGACAGGGATTCGAACCCATGTCCTTCCGGGCGAACCGAGCACGCCTTTACCGTCTCGGTCAGGCAGCCCCTAATGTTTTATTAACGATGTAAAAAAAAAGTGCGTTGAAAATACCTACACAGAAATAATGTTATATTTCGTAATGTTGATCTCTACTCCGTACACACGTTCGTAAATAATATACGCTGCTCAAAAAAGAAATGGGTTCACTATTTTAAATGTTAATACCTTTATGGTCCGCCTCTGTGGTGTAGTGGTTAGCGTGATTAGCTGCCACCCCCGGAGGCCCGGGTTCGATTCCCGGCTCTAAATTTGAAAAGTGGTACGAGGGCTGGAACGGGGTCCACTCAGCCTTGGGAGGTCAACTGGGTAGAGGTGGGTTAAATTCCCACCTCAGCCATCCTGGAAGTGGTTTTCCGTGGTTCCCCACTTCTCCTCCAGGCAAATGCCGGGATGGTACCTAACTTAAGGCCACGGCCGCTTCCTTCCCTCTTCCTTGTCTATCCCTTCCAGCATAGCAGGTGAGGCCGCCTGGGCGAGGTATTGGTCATTCTCCCCCGTTGTATCCCCGACCCAATGTCTCACTCTCCAGGACACTGCACTTGAGGCGGTAGAGGTGGGATCCCTCGCTGAGTCCGAGGGAAAAG
Organism: Anabrus simplex; assembly: GCF_040414725.1. NCBI lineage: Eukaryota > Metazoa > Arthropoda > Insecta > Orthoptera > Tettigoniidae > Anabrus > Anabrus simplex. Next base: position 423,137,645 of record NC_090265.1, on the reverse strand, counting down.
CCAACCCTGGAGGGTAAACAGATTAAGAATAATAATAATAAGAATAATACTTTTATGATATGCACACATACTGAAATGAAAAAAATGCATGCAATGAAAAAGCTTCCTTCTTTACAACAATTATGAACTGAAATGAAAAAATATTCCTTGGACTCTTAATACACATAACCGCACAACTTCATAAAGAAGCCCTGGTCATTCACCAAAATGACTCCGTGGTAATTAAGTGCCTTAATTACCGCCCTTCTCATGGATAAAAGCTTAATAAACGCCGCTTCATGCTTCTCACAAGGCGCCGCACTTTCAGTTGAGCAGACATGCCCATTCTTCCAAAAGGGCGTCTTCAAGAGCTTGCAGTGTTTCGGACGGTGGACGTTGCTGCAGTTGGTCCCGGACTTGTTCGATCGGATTCAAACTGGAACTTCTGGGTGGCCTCTTCATTCATTCCACGTGGTACTCTTGCAGGAATTTCCCAGAGATGTTGGCATCATGCGCTTTAGCAGTAACATGCATGAATACTGAGTTTTCTCTAAGTTACCTCAAATGAAGAATCACACGTGGCACTAAGATCTTTTCAATGTACCGTTGAGCAGTTAAGCGGTTAAGGATGCATTGCGAATGACCAGGAGAACGGTTTTGGTGTCAAGACTTACGCCCACACTATAACAGATCCATCTCCATAAGCAATGGTAGATTGGTCAGCTGTCGGATAAAGTCACTCCCCACGTCTTCTCCAAACTCGCAGACGACCATCTGAACGATATAAAGCAAAATGGAATTCATCCGAGAACATCATAGGATGCCAGTGTCTTAGCTGCTATAGCAGATATCTCTATCAAACTGCAGTCTCTTGCCACGATGTCGTCTGTTCAATGCAGGTACTTGAATGGGTCGTCTGAATCTTAAATTGGCCTCTCGAAGCCTGGTTCCGACTGCTTGTTTACTAACTCTTACACCAGAACCCTGCTTTAGGTCCACCTACAGTGTTCGTGCTATAACTTGGAGGTTTCGGAGAGGCTGTAGACGCAAAAATTACTCCTGCCCTAGGGTTGTTCTCCTTTCGCGGCCCCTTCCAGAGCTCCTACCAGGGCGCTTGCCAGGGCTCCTACCAGGCTCCTGCCAACACTTTCAGTCTCTTGAAAACGTGTTCACAGATACAAAATTATATTCTGAACAGCCCCTAGCATTCTGGCAACGTACATCTGTGAGTAGCCTTCTTGAAGCAGTTATTTATTTATATCGTGTCAGAAGCATACATGAGTTTTAGATTAAATATGAGGAAAGAACATACAACATAATATAAATTCTTCAGTGACGAAGAGCCACATTAAACGATGTGAGCCCAAAACCTCGCGACATTAAGTGCATTTGGCTTTGCTTTAAAACCTCTATGGTGTAGTGGTTAGTGTGATTAGCTGCCATCGAATCGAACCCCCTCTACTCAGTTGACTCGTATGTTGACTCCTGGCGCGCCATTCTTGAAATCTTGCTTGCTTCGCTGTTCCTGCAAGTTTTTCGGTTATTCTCAAGAAGCTTTTCCAAGATTTAAGGCGCTGGCGTGGTGGCTTCGGATGTCAGCGTCTTTCTCTTTTCTTTCTTGGCTGCAGTGGAAAATGCATGAGCGGCTTTATTCGAGACGATTGCTTTCCTCGTGGTACCGCGGCCCGTAAGATTAGCAATGACGTATAAATACTACTTTCCACGCACTTTGAACTGAGGCACTGGTTACTTTTCAACTGACACTGACACCTTCCAAACATCCAGATGACGGGGGAACGCTATGTTATGTAAACAGGGCATGTTATTGCGTAATAATTCAATCTCCATCCCACAGTTCATTCGTACAATGTAGTTATAGGAACATATAAAGATGTCATCAAAGTTATGGTTTGAGCAGTGGATTTTGCAGAAGATTCGTCCATTTTAATTTTTTAAACTTGAGAAATAATTATTCCCCGAGAAGTTACCGTGACAGGATTTATGCCAACGCCTGCTGATTTCTTTTTCCGAGATTTTAAATTGTTATTTATTTGTAATGCTTTATCTCTTTGACGTAACACGGACATCGTTTTAACTGGTACATTCTGAATTAATGAAATATTGATTTGAGATAAGAACGACATCTCACAATATACCTGAGAGGAAATGGAGGCATTCCAAAGTATTATAATTAACAAAACCAGTCTGTAAATTGATCTTATCAGTTGAAAAGTCACCAGTTAAATAAGGCTATCAATGAACCTGAGCCATTCACATGAGACTACGAAGGAGGCAGCCAGAAATACAAGTGGCCACTGAAGTCTGTTTCGATAATGCTATTTTTGATAATAGCTTCGTAAATTAGCCACTTTCTAAACATTACGTAGATATCGTTATTTACACCTCTACTGTTTGTACAATTTTGTGAAGTAAAATTAGTGTAGCTTTTGCAAGTTGGAGTCTGTGCCCATGTTGCCTCGCCGATGTCATTAATTTGCAATACATAGGAAGGCCATGCTGAAAACTTGGTCGGTGGATGCAGAGTGGGTTTTGGCCCTTGGGTTTCGTCCTTTAAGTGTCCAACAGCTCTGTACTCTGACCGGCCAACCGAGCAGAGGAGAGGTGGCCACGGCTGTACCGTAGCTCTACGCCTCTGCATTCGGAGACGGGACAGGGCTGGACCTCACGGCTGGTCCCAACCGTCAGCTGTCCTAAGAATGGTTTTCCGTGGTTTTCCATTCTCCTGCACTAAGGCGAATGCGGGACAGTTCGTAGCATAGGCCACGGCCGCCCACCCCCTCACCTTCTCCGCACATCTCCTTCACCGTAACAAATCTCGCGGCCTGAAAGACAGCGTCACCGTCTAAGAGCCCCCCCCCCCCCCCTTTCAGGGGAGGAATGAAAACGCTTAGTAGTAGTGATAGTAGTTGAAAACTTTCATCTGTTCAAATTGATTGGAAGGCACGACTCGCAACCCAATCCAGAGAAAATGAGATTTGAATATTTCGAGTGTGGTACAGAAGATAAACATGTGACAACGAACGCACAATGCAACGAGCAAGCTCTCAGCTTCACAAGCTCGACATGCACTGACCGAATCTCGCTTCCGTAGAGTTCTTGTTTGTTACTATTTTTCTGGGTATTGAGTACTGATACCTAACTAGTTCTTGAAACAATCAACGTGAATGCAAGTGCTACACACATACGAATATAAAGCCTTACTTCCTCATTTTCATAGTATTCGCGTGTAAGATACTCTACGTCCGCCTCTGTGGTGTAGTGGTTAGTGTGATTAGCTGCCACCCCCGGAGGCCAGGGTTAGATTCCCGGCTCTGACACGAAATTTGAAAAGTGGTACGAGGGCTGGAACGGGGTCTACTCAGCCGCGGGAGGTCAACTGAGTAGAGGTGGGTTCGATTCCCACCTCAGCCATCCTGGAAGTGGTTTTCCGTGTTTTCCCACTTCTCCTCCTGGCAAATACCGGGATGGTACCTAACCTAAGGCCACGGGCGCTTCCTTCCCTCTTCCTTGTCTATCCCTTCCAATCTTCCCATCCCCCTGCAAGGCCCCTGTTCAGCATAGCAGGTGAGGTATTGGTCATCCTCCCCAGTTGTATCCCCCGATCCAGAGTCTGAAGCTCCAGGACACTGTCCTTGAGGCGGTAGAGGTGGGATCCCTCGCTGAGTCTGAGGGAAAACCAAGATGTCCAATTATGAGACCCTTGATATCATTACTAAAAATGAAAACAAAATGTCGATATCTTGAACGGTTCTTAAGTTACTTGAGGTGAGCAACTTAGCTGAATAAGTCTCAGAAAATGTGATTTAGTCTTTAAGTAAATGAGAGGGTGGTTAATGATATATTCTTCTGTTTTCTGGAATGCTTCAGCTTATTATGTCTCAGTTCAGGGTAGGTGAAGCTTTATCTGACCCTGTAATAATTAAGAGGGGAATTCCTCAAGGCAGTATTATCGGACCTTTATGTTTTCTTATATATATAAATGATATGAGTAAAGGAGTGGAATCGGAGGTAAGGCTTTTTGCGGATGATGTTATTCTCTATAGAATGATAAATAAGTTACAAGATTGTGAGCAACTGCAGCGTGACCTCGAAAATGTTGTGAGATGGACAGCAGGCAATGGTATAATGATAAACGAGATTAAAAGTCAGGTTGTGAGTTTCACAAATAGGAAAAGTCCTCTCACTTTTAATTACTGCGTTGATGGTGTGAAAGTTCCTTTTGGGGATCATTGTAAGTATCTAGGTGTTAATATAAGGAAAGATCTTCATTGGGGTAATCACATAAATGGGATTGTAAATAAAGGGTACAGATCTCTGCACATGGTTACGAGCGTGTTTAGGGGTTGTAGTAAGGATGTAAAGGAGAGGGCATATAAGTCTCTGGTAAGACCCCAACTAGAGTATGGTTCCAGTGTATGGGACCCTCACCAGGATTACCTGATTCAAGAACTGGAAAAAATCCAAAGAAAAGCAGCTCGATTTGTTCTGGGTGATTTCCGACAAAAGAGTAGCGTTACAAAAATGTTGCAATGTTTGGGTTGGGAAGAATTGAGAGAAAGAAGAAGAGCTGCTCGACTAAGTGGTATGTTCCGAGCTGTCAGCGGAGAGTTGGCGTGGAATGACATTAGTAGACGAATAAGTTTGAGTGGCGTTTACAAAAGTAGGAAAGATCACAATATGAAGATAAAGTTGGAATTCAAGAGGACAAACTGGGGCAAATATTCATTTATAGGAAGGGGAGTTAGGGATTGGAATAACTTACCAAGGGAGACGTTCAATAAATTTCCAATTTCTTTGAAATCATTTAGGAAAAGGCTAGGAAAGCAACAGATAGGGAATCTGCCACCTGGGCGACTGCCCTAAATGCAGATCAGTATTGATTGATTGATTGATTCTATACCATCCCGTCCAACATGGTTATCATTAACGTTTCCTACATCATAACTGTCACTATAGTTCGTCTCAGATGAACTATCCTCACTACGAACACATTTGTTTAAAAAAGCATATTTTTCTCCCCGACATGGAATCATCATCATAATCATCATCATCATCATCACAGTCCTTTTCAATAGTTGTCGTATTTACAAATTCACGGATGCCGATCTGTTGGATGTATCGAATTTATGAAGTTCTTTAAACTGTTTCGAGTAAATTAGTGCTGTTTCACTCATCTTACGCTTGTTACGCGGACAACATGCATTTAAATAGTTCGGTACGTCTGTTTCTGGGCCACGGCAGCCATGTACGGGACGGTGTCGTAAGTAGGTGCCATGTACGGCTCCGCGATATAGGGGGCAACGCGTCCGCCTGTCACCCGGCGGCCCCGGGTTCAATTCCTGGCCGGGTCAGGCGCTTTTAATTGTAATGATTAATATCCCTGGCCTGGGGACTGGGTGTTTGTGACGTCCTTAATCTTCCTTTCCTCACACACAACATTCCACACTACCGCCATTCCAATTACACGCAGGTTCATACAATATGGTGCCAGTAGGGACAAAAGATCCACATGGGTCGACAGCCCGAACAAATAGCATTTTTATAAAAAAGGTAGGTGGCATAAATAAAGTTGTTATTATTACGATAGCACAATCACAAACTCCTGAACGAGTAGTGAGTTAAGGTGACCAGGTCAGTCCTCCTTTTTTATTCTTGTAAGTTTCTGTTCCGTCTTTCTTTGAAGAGACAGGACAAGACGCGAAGATATCCCTCTTTTGTGGCAATTTTATTATTTATTTATCGTATGGCTTTTAGTACCGCGAGTGTTCGAGGACATGTTCGGCTCGCCAGGAGCAGTTTTATGTTGGACTCCCACGGGCGACCTGCGCTTCTGGAAGTGGGGGGGGGGATGATGATATGAAATGACCTATGACTGTTAGTACCAGGAGTGTCGGAGGACAAGTTCGGCTCACCAAATGCAGGTCTTCTGATTTGACACCCGTAGGCGACCTGCGCGTCGTAATGAAGATGAAATGATGAAGAGATGACACAAGCCAAATCAATTATGGTTAAAATTCCCGACACTGCCGGGAATCGAACCCAGGACACCGTAACCAACGGCCAGCACACTAAAAATTTGGTCATGGAGCCGGACGATGATAATGAGGGTGAAACCCGTCGTCGGCACATAGCCTACTCTTGTCGAATAACACCAAGGGTCTGCTCAAAGCTTCACGTCCCCATCCGACGGAGGAATCACCATCAACAGCATCCTATGCCCTTACTCCATATGAGCACTGCGGAGAGGTTTGGAATGTAATCCAGGTTTTTGGCACGCAACCTAGTAATTAGAAATTGTATAGGGCCTACCTCCACCTCCCATACCCTGCCGGCCAACATAGTGATGGTGAATTTTTTTCCACTAACGGGACTTGAACCGGCTAACCTCGGTATCAGACCGTATACACTTCAACGCCTTAACGATCGCGGCCACCTTCATGCTGCTTTATGGCAATGACTTATCGGTACGGAATTGCTGCAACAATATTTCTTCCACCCGTTGTTCTTTCTTTCTTTCTTTCTTTCTTTCTTTCTTTCTTTCTTAATCCGCTTACCCTACAGGGTTCGTTTTTCCCTCGGACTCAGCGAGGGATCCCACCTCTATCGCCTCAAGGACAGTGTCCTGGAGCGTGAGACTTTGGGTCTGGAGGATACAACTGAGGAGAAGGACCACCTGTTATGCTGAACAGGGGCCTTGTGGGGGCATGGGAAGATTGGGAGGGATAGACAATGAAGAGGGAAGGAAACGGCCGTGGCCTTAAGTTAGGTACCATCCCGACATTTGCCTAAAGGAGAAGTGGGAAACCATGGAAAACCACTTCGAGGATGGCTGATGTAGGAATCGAACCCACCTCTACTCATTTGACCTCCCGAGGCTGAGTGGACCCCGCTCCATCTTTCTTCTTTCTCTTGGTACCGTTCCAATTCCCTGCCATCTTGTTCGAGCAGTTCCGCTGGAATATAATCTGTTCCTATTGTTTTTCAGTTTCTTCATGGGAGTTCTCACTTCTTATAGAGTTGTGGGTATATACTTTCATCAGGGTCTTTTTCTCCTTGCATTTCTATTGCATCACTTGGTGCCATTATGAATTTGAGGAGTTTATCAAAATGTCTCCACCATCATTCACGTATTTCTTTCCCCTCACTAACGATTTTCCCTGTTTCATCCTATATCATGCTAGTTTTGCCACAGAGGGTTTTCCATGCAGCATTTACCTCTGAGGTTCACTCACCCTACACCAAAAATGAGTATCATGTTAATCCCTGGGGGCAAAGGCGGTCGGGCGTAGAGCTAATCACTCTACCCCATCTAGTGCTGAGGTTACGGATAGTGGAAGCCTTTATCTTCCACCCCTCCAAGGGCCTTCATGGCATGTACGGAGATGACTTTGCTTTGACTTTACCTCTCTATAGAATTTCCTGGCCTCATTCTGATTCTTCAGAACTTCTCCATTACTTCGATATTTTCCTTCATCCACTTTCTTCCTTGATGGATCTTCTTTTCAATCCTCCGTTTTTATAGACTTCCGTCCGACTCGTTGTCTGAATGGTCAGCGCACTGACCTTCGGTTTAGAGGGTCCCGGCTTCGATTCCCGACCAGATCGGGGATTTTAACCTTAATTGATTAATTCCAATGGCTCGGAGACTGGGTGTGTGTGGCGTATTCAGCATTAAAAATCATCCTATGCAAGGCCCTCATCTTCGCAGACATGCAGGTCGCCTAATAGGCCGTCTACGAGAAAGAGACCCGCGCCAGACCTCTCCGGAGGCCATACGCCATTATTATTTATTTAGAGACTTCCATCATACTTGTACAATTTGATTGTAACGTCCTTCTGTATGCCTTGTTGTTCTCTTCTGTTGTTATTTCACAGTGTCAAACAATGGAGATCTTGTATATCTTGCTTCAGTTCCCAGCGTTTCATTTGCTGACGTCTCCACTGCATTTTTAATCATTTTCCACTGATATTCGATGTCGTTGCACTCTTCAGCATTTTCAGATGATTCTAGAGCTGTTAAGTTGTATTTAGATATGTAGGTTCAGGTTCCTTTGAATGCATTGGAGGTCCAAGCCCTAACTTGTGCCCGTACCAAGAAGTGGTCCGAGTCTGTACGTGGCCATCTGAGGCTCCTCACATCCAACAGACTGACTTCTGCCTAGCGTCTATCAACAGATGATCAATCTGGTTATTTATGTTTCCATCTGGTGATGTTCATGCTCCTTTATGTATGTCTTTGTGTGGGAACAATGAGGAGGCCACAACCATATTCCGAGATGCTGCAAATAGTATGAGTCTCATTCCATGATCATTCCTTAGAGTATGCTTGATGCGGGGTCCAGTTGTTGGTTTATATACCTGTTCCCTTCCCACCTGAGCATTTAGGTCACCAGCAACATGCCATGGCCTGGGCAGCCATCATATGTTCTTTCCATAAGTTCATAGAACGATTCTTTCACTTCTTCCTAAGATTCCTCTGTTGGTGCATGGGCACTGATTATAGAGTAATTAAATAATTTCCCCCTTTATCCTGAGTATTAATAGTCTTGGGTTAATTTTATTTATTTATTATGACTTCTTTTCCACTTTTGCTTAACGTCGCACCGACATACCCGGATAGCTCTTACGGCGACAATTGGGTCGGAAAGGGCTGGGGTGGGAGAGGGGGTGGGGGAAGGAAGTAACCCTGCGACCGTGGCCTTAATTAAGGTACATCCCCAGCATTTGCCTGGTGTAAAAATGGGAAACCACGAGAAAACATCTTCAAGGCTGCAGTCTTGAACTAATAGGTGTAACCCAATTACGGTGTGCTTTAGCTGGTGATGTACCACAAATCGTGAACCGAACCCGTTCTTCTACTCACTACAGGTATAGATTATACTAGCTTTTCTCTTTTCTAGAATTCCACTTCCCAGTCCACCTTACTTCATGTGGAGCTATGATACTCCGCTTCTGTTTCACTGGTTCGATAGCACCTTCAGGGCTCCTGGGCGACACAAATATCTCATATTCCAGTTCCAATTGTACCAGGAACGCACGGTGCATGCCGTATTTATTAAGAGTGATACGCCGAGAGCTCCAAGCTCGATGTGTTTACATCTACCAGGACGAGCTAGCTTACGAGTGAACAGCTGTAAGTGACGTAGTTACAGGAGCGAGATAGACTAACCCGCCCAACTCGACAACTTGCCGCGTGGCAAGGATTGCATACTTCCGGCACCATGAATCATGCAGTCGAGAAATTTCGATGCAGAAATTTTCAAAACGTTTTAAATAATTGTCGCATCGTCTTGGGAGATACGCCATTTTTATCCCATTACATGAACGTCTCCATTATCAAATCTCAAGAAAATCCATCGAGGGGTTTTCGACTAAATCCACTTAAAATAATTAAGTTATCCTATGACGTGTAGGCCTTGGCCATATAAAAGGCGGAACTACACAGCAATAGACAGGCATTCTTCGGCAAGCGATCAGCATGGACAGACCCTATATCATTCTGTCCGTCAAAAGTAGAATCGAGTGACGGCGTGGTGATTTTCAAGCGCGACGAATAAATTCTTACGCCGAGAACCGAACTCAGTATGATTCTCGAAATGCGGAACTTAATATTTCTTCAGTCAAAAACCAAGTGAAGTGTGTAACTTATTCCATTACTATAGAAGTGTTAGAACATTATTTCAGTACCTGTGATATTTAAAAGTGTTTGCAATATTTCATCGTGATAACACAAGTGTTTGACTATTTCTTGTTGTTCAATACTTAATGTAAGTGCTCCTCAACTAGTGATAGACTTTGAGCACGATAAACTGTGCCAATCGCACTGTTAAAAGTCAGTGACGTAAACTGATAATCCATTATAGCGTTAAGATTAACTGGATTCGAATTGATTTCTGCACATACCTGTACACAACTACTTCTAAATATTCTTCACTGACTTTATTATTTTACGATACTCACTGTGCTAAGAGTGACTGATGAGTTATTATTTATTTCATCGCTATTAGCAGGGTCTTACGGATAAACTTTTAAATAGCCATTTTTGTGTCAAGTGCGACAATATTATTTTACATTTGTAACTTTCCTAACTCGCTGACTACCATTTGCAAACATATAATATAAAACTACATTTAACTTGAAAAATCTGAAATATATGCATTTAAAATGGAAAATCTGAAAATTAATATTCATTAAATAAAATACACACTCGTCGGACCTTGTACTCACACTTACTTGTTACCTGCTTACTTTCACATACGTTATTTGAAGGGCGCCAGCTGCCACTCAGTGCAGCAATAATAGAATGAGACTCGTGACTATGTCGAGGGTGTGGGGTAATAAGCTTACTTTTGACAACATACCATATAAGTTCTGGGAAAAGGAGATTGGCGTTCGGTTTCCCCATTAATTTTGAGGTTAAGATATTTTACTGTCATTGAAATAAAACTATGAATTCGTTTGATAGAACAATATATATTCTTTAAATAATATATCAAAAAATAGTGAGTCTTGTTGCGATAAAACAGATGAGAATATGAAATTATGACATTGCAACTGAAAGAAACTAGGCATGAATTTGAATTCTTCTTGACCGGACATTTAACAATTTATACGAAATATTTCCCTCACTGATTCACTTGACTGTACCTTCAACACTTTTAGTATAATTACGACGTATTCCTTTGATCTGGTGTTTACTGTAGATGTGTGACGCCTAACTTGGTGATACATCCTTGTGACTGCTTCTTCTCCATATCATCTGACTTCTTAGTAAGTCAATATGGTATTACCTCTTGGCAGGTCCAGGGTTGCCCTCTCTGACTCCATGGTAAGCCTTGCGTCCGTGTCTTCAACTAAGTGACGGACCAACTTTGTCCTCACTCTCTCAATGACCAATAATTAATGGCTCACTGAGTCTTCTCCATCTCTCGTTCACACTCGTTGACTGACCGACTGAGGCCTCTTCATCTAGTAGACTTCTTCACTCTACTGCTTCCGTTTAAGTAATGACTGAAGCTACAATATGCATCCACCTTATATAGACGTTGGTTGACACAGCTACGTAATCTCCAGAAATAACAATGACATACTCCCACAACGCGACAGATATTACATACAATGGTGAAATAGCCTGGGGCGGCTGAGTCTCTGAGCGAATATTCTAAAAGCTCACGATGACGTAGCCATGACTTGGCAATGACTTGGCAGAAATGCCAGCAATATTGCACAATGTAAGGATGTCACACTCAACATCTGATATATCGAAACTCTCACTGTACAGGTATTTAATGTTAATCTACATATACGTATATATGCATACACTCAATTACAAATACGCATGCGACAAGCTTTGCGTACTGGAATTGAATAATAATTATAACAAAATAATAATAATAATAATAATAATAATAATAATAATAATAATAATAATAATAATAATAATAATAAAAATACAGATATCATCTTGTAACGGGATTTGAACCGTTACACATTGTAGCAAGTAACCACAGATAGTGCATTGCAAGTGAACGGTGTTTAGTTTCATCATTTTCAGTTGTAAATAACCATGAACTGTGTTCAATCATTTCGTCTCTTAAATCAATGCTATCCGCATTTTCAACTTTTTGAAGTGGCATTCATTAATTTATATCTCTAAGTGTCAAATGAAGTTTGTTGGCATACCCAGAATAACATGTTGTCTGCCTACATAAATTAAAGGCAGCATTTCACAAATTTTGGTGTCAAGTGATTCTGACGTGTCGGGGGACAGTACGATTGTGGACACTCGTATAAAGTTAAGTCACGAGTGATTAAACCGCATCAAAATCGTCGAAGACCTCCGAAAAATTCGAGACCTTCAGGTACGAGGTACGGGTTCGATTCCATGCTGGTGAGCGCTCTTGGGAGTACGAATTCAGTTCCATGGTGACAAGAGGACCCTGGAGTACGATTTGTTTGGAGAGTGATTCTGGAAGACGGTTCGGGAAATGGCGGTTCACTGCACCAAGGTGATATGGATTTCAACTTGCCAATATTTTTGAATAAATCAAATATTAAAAGCACATCTTCACTTATTGTAGATAGAACCTGTCGTCCCGTACCAAGCCCCAGTTATTTTTGCCTAGGAAACGCCTTGAGAACTTTCATTCATGCTCTTTCAAATAACAAGTTAGTACGGGCTATCTTTGATATAAATCTGATTTACGCTTTATACTTCTTCTCCTTCTTTCATTAATTGTTTGTCCATTTTCTTTGTCCTTTTCCAAGCCATGTGTGTCTCCATTAATCAGTCAGGCTTTCTTTTGTTGAAGTTTCGCAACTTGACTTTTTTTTACAAAGCGGTGTGTCGACTTTACGCCCAACCTATTCCGGAGGACGGGTAACTTTTAGTCAGAGTTTTCTTCCCTTAGCCTTTGGGGAGCCACCTACACATACTACAAGGCAGCAGCATCTTCACCAGAGCCCCGTCAGACGCCACTTTTCGGGGTTCCTGCTGGGCCTTCACATTTACCGAAGCGGTCACGGGGCACACGCAGTCCCCACTGTACATCACCCCACCAGGATATCCCTCACTTTATGACGTTGCCCATCTCCCACAACGTGGTCGAGGGGTTGGAGCAGATTTAGCAACACCGCCACATAAAGCCTACTTGAATTCGTCCGAACAGCGATCGGATTGGATAATTTCAGCAGCTGATAAAATGACAGCGACATGAGATATCGAATTATTTTTCAAATTATTTATCAGTATGACCAACCCTCTAATGCTCATATATCAGGTTCACGTTGTTTCCGAACACCCTATTTATGAAGTAATTATTATTATTAATAATAATACTCAAGTCTATAATAGAGTGTTGTACGAACACCGAGTAAACTGTTGTATGTCCGGCGCTCCCTTTCTCGCTCCGCCTGCCAGCTGCACGCGCGCCTGTGTATCATTCTGCTAGCTTCGACGCGCAGCCCTCAGTGCGCGTGCCTGACCATCGAGTGTACTATAAATAGGAGCTCCCTGCCTGCTCACTTTCCCACTTGCCCGGTGTCCAGCTCCAGAATACACCCTACGTCGAGCACGGAGGCTACTCCTCTTGAAAATGTGCTTCGACCAGGTGGACTGAATTTCTGGCAGTACGAGGTTTCACCTCTGGTCACCGCTCCCTTACCTGTTTCCGCTGCCCATGTTCCGTAATTCTTTTACAAGCCATTCTCATTCCCTAAGTTATGCAAGCTCCCTTAGTTTCGCTAGGTGGAATTTCTTCAATCAATTGAACTTGCTTTTTAGGAATTCAGGCACTTCAACAAACAAGGACTCTCAAAGACATTTATGTTAGTGTGCCAGATAGTTTTCGACTATCAACGTGTCAATTCACAAAGACTATCTTTTCAAGATAGAAGTGTATATAAAGACTGTGAACCTGTACATATTGTATAAAGACAGATTTTTCTCAAGATTCAATATTCCTTTTTGCTTCAAAATAAATTTCAGTTATTTATGTAAATATCATAAAGTGAAGCAATAAAAGTTGTGTTTTGTAAACTTCAACCTTGGTTACAACACAACTCTATGGCGACGAGGTAAAAAAGCAACAACCTACAATTCTTCGACCCCAGTTGCCAACTCTATAGTGACGAGGTAAAAAAGCAACAAACTACACGTCATAGGCCCCAATCGCCAACTCTATAGCGACGAGGTAAACACGACACTACAATTCAACAGGCCCAGTTGTCAACTCTACGGCGACGTGCTAAACAACAACGACACGCCAACCAGTTCTGACACACAGCTTACCTTACTCTTTCTTGCACGCATCTCGCAATGGCTACTGCGGAACAACTCGCTACGGTCTTCCAAGCCTTACAGCAGCAACAACAACAGTTTATGCAACAACAACAGGCAGCATTAATTCAGGCTATTCAAGCTATTTCTGTCTCTACACAGCCATCAGCTATTCCTCCGTTCTCTGCTTTTGATCCAGCTAAGGAAGAATGGTCAGTTTATTTAGCCCGTTTACAACAGCATTTCATCTGCCATTCTGTCACAGATGATCAACGCCGCCGCGCACTATTTCTTAGTTCGGTTGGCAATGCTACGTGTGAATTACTACGTAAATTAAGTCCGGAAGAACACTTATCTGAGGTACCCTTCACGCAGCTCTTGGCCCGTCTCACGGAACACTATGCCAAAGCTCCTCACATAGTGGCTGCTCGCTATAAATTTTTTCAGAGCAGAAAGCAACCCCATCAGACACATACTGAATGGATAACTGAATTGCGTGGTCTAGCTAAACCCTGCCAGTTCATCTGCTCCAAGGACGGTTGTGGTTCATCCTACACTGATTCTCTCATTCGGGACATGATCATTTTACATACTCCTGAAGACAAAATACGTTTTGACGCTGTCAAACAGAGTAACCCTTCTTTAGAAGACGTCCAGCGTATTGCTACGGTTTATGAACTTACTACCAAGACTGCCGCAGCCATAGCTTCTCCACACGAAGTTGCACAAGTCTCGCCTCAGGCCCGCAAGTACTCTGCTACAGTGAACCGTACGGATAAGGCGCTCTCCACCAAGCATTCTCGCCAGGTTCCCTCTCGTAATGCTACACGGAAGCCCAATTCTAAAAGCACCTCGAAACTCCTGCCTTCCTGCCGAGGTTGTTTCAAGCATCATGAACGTCGTGACTGTCGTTTTTTCAAAGCTACTTGTGAACGATGTAATAAACTTGGACACATTAAGACTGTCTGTCAAAGTTCGCTCCGCCCTGCTAAGACTACTGCAGCACGCCGGAAGCATATACAGCCCCGCCAAGACATGGAAGTGGATCAGATCAATCTTATTCTTCCCACAAAGGATTCTCACAAAATCATCATTCCTCTCACATTCTCTGATCGATCTGTCGATTTTCAATTAGACACTGGATCACCTGTCTCTATTATTAACCTGACTACCTACCACAACTTAGGTTCACCTTCATGCTCTCCAGCTGACATCCAGCTCGTGACATTTAACAAGAAGAAAATTGACATCACAGGTCAAATCAAGCTTCAGGCTAGTTATAAAGGAATTCAGAAGGCCATTCCTCTTCTTGTAGTTAACAACTACACTGCATCAAACATTATGGGCATGGATCTGTTTAACTTATTTGGTTTCCAGATACATGACAACATTAACGTCGTATCTACATTGCATCCTACTTCTGATGTTACCGCTCTCCTAGCGCAGTTTCCTGAAGTCTTCGACTCTCAACTCGGGACAGCCAAAGACTATACAGCTCACATACAGCTGAAATCCGGAGCTAAGCCTCGCTTCCTCAAAGCACGTCCAGTACCCCTAGCACTTCAAGACCAGGTCACGAAAGAATTAGAAAGATGGATACAAACTGGAATTGTTGTACCAGTTACTTCTAGTCAATGGGCTACTCCACTCGTGGTAATCAAGAAACCTGATGGTAATGTTCGACTTTGTGGCGATTTTCGATCTACAGTCAACGCACAACTCGACACAGATATCTTTCCTATTCCACGTCCAGAAGACTTATTCCGTCGTCTCTCTGGTGGACAATTCTTCTCTCGAGTTGATCTTAAAGAAGCATATCTCCAGCTACTTTTAGACGAAGAATCTAAGAAATTTCTCACACTCAACACTCCTCTCGGACTGCTACAGCTCCAGCGGCTCCCATTCGGTGTTTCATCCTCAGCGGCTATTTTTCAGCGCTATTTGGCTCAACTCACCGCCTCCATTCCCGGTTGTGCTAACTACCTGGATGATATTATTGTTACTGGAAAAGATCATCAGGAACATCTAACCAATCTACGCCTCCTTCTCCAGAAATTGAAAGACAATGGCTTACGAGCGAATCTCGCTAAATGTACCTTCTTTCAGCCTCAAGTTCACTACCTAGGACATATACTTGATAAGAATGGAATTCGTCCTAGTACACGGAATGTCTCAGCGATAGTAAACATGCCAGCACCTCAGAACCTCAAGCAGCTTCAGTCCTTCATAGGCAAAGCGAACTATTATAATAAGTTCATTCCACGCTTCGCTACAGTGGCAGCTCCATTAAACGCTCTACGTAAAAAAGGTGTTAAGTTTCAGTGGACTCCGCAATGCCAACAGGCATGGAAAACAATCAACAACGCCTTAATTCAAGCTATACAACTCACTCATTTTCAGCCCGACAAGATCATCACGCTAGCTACTGACGCTTCAGACTACGGTGTCGGTGCTGTTCTCTCCCAGAAGGATCGTCATGGACAAGAACGCCCCATCGCCTTCGCTTCGAAAACACTTAATGACCATCAACGTCGATACTCACAGATAGAGAAAGAAGCTTTAGCCATCATCTTTGGTATTCGCCGTTTCAATGAATATCTCTATGGCAACCATTTCCTGATCATTACCGATCATAAGCCTCTCGTACACTTATTCCATCCTGGTAATAAGATCCCAGAGAATTCCCTCCGAAAGCTTCAAAGATGGTCCATGTTCCTTTCTGATTATTCCTATCAGATTGTATATCGAGCCACATCCCAGCATTGTAATGCTGATGCCCTCTCCCGCTTACCCGTTGGTCCTGATACTGCCTTCGATTCTCAAGAATCTGAATGTCTTCAGTTGGACATAGAACTTGAAGATACTGTATCCAGTTTTCCTATTGATGCTACCTGCATAGCTAAAGCTACGGATAAGGACAGTACACTTGCTACTGTACGTAATTACATCCGCAACGGTTGGCCTCTTCAGAGCACACTTCCTGCCCACCTGGCAGCATGCAGCATCGTCTCACGACTCGTGCCGGAGTTGTATTACTAGAAGCAGGCACCATCTTCCGAGTGGTTATCCCACTTAGCCTACAGAAACAAGTTCTCGGATTATTACACCAAAGCCATTGGGGTATCTCCAGAACAAAGCAACTCGCCCGTCAACACTGCTACTGGCCCGGTATTGATGCCGCCATCGAAAAGCTAATACGTCATTGTGAGCAATGTCAAACGAATCAGAACGCCCCGTCTTCTGATCTTGCTTCATGGCCTCCTGCTACTACTCCATGGGAACGAGTTCATATCGATTTCGCAGGTCCTTTCCTCAATTCCATGTGGTTAATAGTCATCGATTCACTGTCCAACTTTCCATATGTCGTGGATATGCATTCGACTACTACAACCGAAGCTACCATTCGTGCTCTCCAGAAAATCTTTACTACAGAAGGTTTACCGCAAGTACTCATTTCGGACAACGGACCTCAATTTACAGCTACTGCTTTTCAGAACTTTTGTACACATAATGGCATTCGTCATATCCTAGCACCACCTTTTCACCCTCAATCTAATGGTGAAGCTGAACGCTTCGTACAAACATTTAAAAGAAGTATGAAGAAAGCTGTCTCTTCAGGCTTAACTAAAGACCAAGCCTTGCTCCAACTCTTAAACAACTACAGAACTCTACCAGGCGCTGATAATATCACTCCTGCACAGAAGCTCCATGGACGACCTCACAGAACTTTGCTTTCTCTGTTACAGCCTCTTCCAGCCCAGCATAAGACCTCACCAACGAAGTTCTCCCTCAACGACAAGGTCTACACCAGGACATTCAAATCCAACCCACTCTGGATACCTGGAGTCATCTGCAGATCTTTGGGTCATCGTCTATACGAGATACAAACTACGGAGAAACGTATCTGCCGCCATCAAGATCAGATACGTCTGCGCTACCGCCCCTGTCCAACTATTGATGCTATTGCTAAACCAGATAAATCTATTGCTGAACGAGCTTTAGATCATTTAATAACAATGGGTTCCTTTCAGGACGAGACAGCGCCACTCCGCCCAGTTCCAGCTCCGGACAATACAACAGAGATATCAGCAGCTCCGCCCCAGCATCGCAGTCGCCGCCAGCGCCGCCGCCGTTTCACGCCGTACCGGCGTATTTAGGAGGGGAGGGTGTTGTATGTCCGGCGCTCCCTTTCTCGCTCCGCCTGCCAGCTGCACGCGCGCCTGTGTATCATTCTGCTAGCTTCGACGCGCAGCCCTCAGTGCGCGTGCCTGACCATCGAGTGTACTATAAATAGGAGCTCCCTGCCTGCTCACTTTCCCACTTGCCCGGTGTCCAGCTCCAGAATACACCCTACGTCGAGCACGGAGGCTACTCCTCTTGAAAATGTGCTTCGACCAGGTGGACTGAATTTCTGGCAGTACGAGGTTTCACCTCTGGTCACCGCTCCCTTACCTGTTTCCGCTGCCCATGTTCCGTAATTCTTTTACAAGCCATTCTCATTCCCTAAGTTATGCAAGCTCCCTTAGTTTCGCTAGGTGGAATTTCTTCAATCAATTGAACTTGCTTTTTAGGAATTCAGGCACTTCAACAAACAAGGACTCTCAAAGACATTTATGTTAGTGTGCCAGATAGTTTTCGACTATCAACGTGTCAATTCACAAAGACTATCTTTTCAAGATAGAAGTGTATATAAAGACTGTGAACCTGTACATATTGTATAAAGACAGATTTTTCTCAAGATTCAATATTCCTTTTTGCTTCAAAATAAATTTCAGTTATTTATGTAAATATCATAAAGTGAAGCAATAAAAGTTGTGTTTTGTAAACTTCAACCTTGGTTACAACATAAACCTCCCGATATCTCTAATCAGTGCACAGTGTGTGTGATCTATTGCTATAATAATAATAATAATAATAATAATAATAATAATAATAATAATAATAATAATAATAATAATAATAATAATAATAATAATAATAATAATAACAAGAAGAAGAATGATGTTTTCCGCTTGCAGTTGGCACTGGGTGGACTGAGTAGTTCAGTGGTTGCTGTTTCCGGACCCAAGACCGGATAAAGGAGGAGGATTGGCTTAAATCCGTAAAATAATAGCCAGGCAACATCTTGAGGCTCAATACGTTAGTTGTATCCCTGAGACCGACTTCGATCGATCTCCTCACTATCTTCAACTTGTTAGCATGATGGAAATGTCAGTTGACAAAACAATTACCCCACGCTCTAGTACAATTACTAGGTTATCTCGGTCATCGGATTTTGGGGGACCGAGAACATCATGCGGGAATGAATCGGAGCTTCCTAAATCTCTTCCACCGAAGTGAAAACACTTCATAGCTACTTTAAACATCAACCTATTACTTAAAACTGGCAAATTGCTTGATGATAATGCTTGTTGTTTTAAGGGGCCTAACATCGAAGGTCATCGGCCACAAAACTGGCAAATTAAAACAACTAACAAACATATTGGACAAATTTGTCATTCAAATTCTTGCAATACAAGAAACTCGTTATGTAGACGAAAATCACATGGAATCGGAGAACTACAGAATTTATAAAGGGAAGCCAGCAATATCCTTCCCCAAAACTCCATTGCAGTTCGGCACAGTTTTTGCAGTGAAGGAAAACCTCACCAAATGCGTATTCAATTTCACGTTTTCTTCTGAAGGAATCTCACAATCGGGAAACAAAGAGTACACATTAACCAATGCCCATGCTCCCGCAAATAATAACAATTGGAAAGATCCACGTAAAATAGATGAATTCTGGGAACTGCTGGAGGAAGTTTCAAATAAGATACCAAAACATCATGTCAAAATACTGTTAGGAGACTTCAACACACAAATTGGTAACGGAAAGAAATTTAGGAGCATAGTAGGATTATATTCATCACATAAGAGAACAAACAGAAATGGAGAAAGATTAATAGACTTCTGCACAATCTCCAATTTGAAACTAATGTCATCACACTTCTTGACTCTACCCAGAAATAAAATGATTTGGAGATCCCCCAATCAATATCCAGGCGAATTTCTAACTGCTCATGTAACCATCACCAGGCAAACCTAAAAAGAGGTCATGAATGTTAAAGTCAAAAAAAGGAATTACACATTAAGATCATTACTTGCCCTTAGTTAAAGTGAAGTTTCAGCCTAACAGGTCCAAAATAAGACCACTGAAAACGCTAAAATTGACCCAGAATTTTTCAAATTGAATTCCCATATTTTCCTTGCACATTTACCATTAAATTGTATCGTATCCTATCCTTTCGGTCTAGCTCAGGGGTAGAAGCGCGTGGTGCGTCTGAATAGGGTTAAAAGCAAATCAAAGTTATCTAACTATGAAATAAATCAAAGTATATGATCAGGTAATACGTACATATGAATCTAGTGAATGAGAACTCGAGAAATCGGGTAAAGTGGATTTATTAAACTAAATATATAAAAAGTAATTCAAACAAACGATAATCGGTTGTGTCAAACAGAGAAAAATCACACGAATGTTTACATAAATTAAATTATCAAACAAATCGTTTACAAACAAAGCGGGTAACGAACCCGAGATATCACGAGGGTTTTTAGTTGACTGGAATACGTCTGAATTTTCAAATTATAGTTGCGGGCTTTGTTAAGTCCCTAGTTCTTTTCCCGAGGGCTGTATTTCTAAACCGTTCATGATATGAGATAATAAAACCCGATCCACAAACAATGGCCTAAATTACATACATATTCCGATCGTTCGGACACAAACATATAAAATACTTGAATCTGAATCATCCTTCCAAAATTGTCACAGACTCTACCGTATGGGTCCGAACCCATGGTCACAGATAAGGTCAGAACCTCTCTTCCCAAAAATAGCCATCGGGCTATGTCTCCCCGTTAACGAACAAATGACAACATCACAACAAAGAAGTTAAACACTGGACACAACGTACAAAAACACAATATAAAAATAACAAAACCTCTAAAATAAACCACACAAAAGCATATACACTAAAGTTGATAGAGCTGTCGGATCAAGAACCCAACACATCCTGGGCACTGTACGTCACATACCTCATGCAGACGCAGCATAGCAGTAGCATTTGACATGGCAGGGAAATCAGCTGATTGGCAACGGAAATAACAACTAACTAGGTATTTGTGGACGGGCAATATACAAACATAACTGGACTAGTTTTAAAACCTTCACTACCATTCTCTGACCAGCGTACAGCTGAATTGAGGGTCGGCGACTACCTGAGGGCAAGAACAATGGCGTATGCGGCCTTCAAAACATTATCGGTGCTACAGAATAAGTACACACATCTGGCCAGAAAATACGACTCACAGCCTTACATAATCTCACATTTAACAGGCCGGAACATAATATCATCGTCATCATAGATCCAAATATAACATCACGGCTTTCATAGCCTGTCTCATAGCATCTCAGCCCCAGTAAATATCTCACATATAAGTAAACCTTAGTTCGGTGACCGGCACATATCCATGAATACGCCTGCCACCACACTTACAGACCCTATTCTACTTTCGACGTTGAACGGTCTCCCGTTGCGTCTTCTCACAGCTGAACTTCATGCTTCATGCAATAAAACATTATAGTATATACTGTCTCTAGTCTAATCCTCTCTACCGGTTCGACACTGGTGGCGTACAGCCGACTAGATTTTTCATGAAGAATCTACCCATACAACTCTATCTTACCTCCACATAAACAGGAATAAAATACAAATAACAATATCACACACGTATATATAACATTTCCTTCCCTTATTTTCATCTAAATATTTACAGCACATAGCTTGGGGGCTTGAAATGCAAGCAGCCCTAAATATATTTAAATTTACTGAAATTAGCAATACAAATGCCACACTGGCTTACATTTAAGAGTTAATTTATATATTTAAAATGGCTATTCCTAGTGAATCACTTCACATGCTTAAAGAAAAATAGGACTTAACTTGGCAGCAACCTCTCCATCAGCGGCGAATCACATCCCGCTATGTCATGCGGGCTAAGCCCATGACTACGACACACAGCACAGTGATCAAGGTCCTCTCCTTCTCGACTCCTGGGTAGTTCATGGCTGCTGTCTCCTTGATGTGGGCTGTGTCTGGAACTGTTGAATTAAATTAGAACCATCTACATCTCCGCTTAGTGTGCTCGAATCCACGATCGCAACCTTAGTATTGGCTAATAATTTACGATAGCCGCCGCCTAGATGTGAGTCCGATCCATGCGGCACTAAATGAAGGGAACTGGGCCGGTTGCTATCCGTCCTTGTCAGCGGTTATATATTAACGAATCGCAGACGTTAATTTCACATTTCGCATACGCGCCGGATATTATTTCTTATAAATGCAGACCGTCACTAGCTCTTGTGAGCTAAATCACAACGATTTTACTTCAAGTCTACCATTAACATCACAAAGTCATTGTCTTACCTGCTCGCGGACATGACACCTCCCTGTCTCCGTTCAAAATGCAATAGGAGAGCGCTTCCCTTGTCTACTCAGCCTTTATAGTCTCACCTGGTCTCCGATTCTAAGGAGAAGTACGGACAAGAATTCTGTTGCAGTAATTAGGGTAGACTTAAGTCTAGTTTAGAATTGTGTATTACTCGGTTTTCAGTAATTAAAAGCAATTTTCATTCTGTTAGGGTATTGTAGAAAAACATTCGTACAACTAAGTAGTATTGTAGTGTAGTAGTAGCTTATATTCATTACCTTGTTGTTGTGTGATCTTTGTGAACTATTCTAGACAATATTTCTTTCCTTTCGTTTTTATAGACAACGTTTCTTTCCTTTCATTTTTATTTTGCACAGAATAAGTTATTTTATTTTCCCTTTTCTCCTCATTATTCCCTAAAGAATGGCTAAGGAGTGCAAGTGTAGGAACTGTGGGTGTGGCCAGACATTAATGAGTATGAGGGAGGAGTTGGAGGGTTTGAGGGAGATAATTACCATTCTCTCAGAGGACAGGAGAGAAAGTAGGCCTCCCTCAAATAATGTACAAGATACAGTAGGTGTAAAACAGGGATGGGAAGGAAAGGGGGGAATAGTAGAAAACAGGTGGTCTAATGTTTTAAGGAGAAGGAGATTGCAGGCTAAGGGCTATATTCAGGATCAGAATTTAGGACAGGTGTGAGAAATCGGTACGAGTCACTGCAGGTAGAATAAGCGAGGGGAGGTGAGGAACAGAGAACTGTTGCTGAGATGTGTGGAAGTAGAAGGAAGGGAAAAGGTAGGAAATGGAAATGTAGAGTATTGGATAGGAAAAGACAAGGGGAAGAGGGTAATAAGAGAGGGAAAAGGGTGGAGGAAGTAGCTTCTGCAGCAGTGAGAAAAGATAGGGCTTACCAGGAGGGGAGGGGATCAAATTAGGTGGGTAGGGTTGAGACTTTGATCATGGGAACTCATTGGTTAGACATGTGGAGAAAGTGTGGGGTGGAAGTGAACTACGGTAGAGTAATATCCAGGAATTAGGTTGAGGCAGATGTTGAGGAAAGTAGAAGAGAAGGAAGAGGGAAAGGAGAAGGTGGTAGTGTTTCACGTTGGTACTAACAACTTAAGACAAGTAGGTATAAGTACCAACATAGATGGGGATGTGTGGATCTGGTAAATGCAGCACGGGTGAAGTTTAAGGAAGCGGAGATTGTTATCAGTGGAATACTGTGTAGGAGGGATAGTGACTGGAAGGTGTTTGGGGATTTAGATGAGACTACGGAGTAGGTAGGTGGGAAACTGGAAGTGAGATTTATAGATCTTAATGGGTGGGTAGGAGATAGGAATCTGCGCTCAGATGGCCTTCACTTAAACCCCAGTGGCACATATAAGTTAGGAAATTTGTTTAGGAGGGTTATAGACAGGTACATAGAGGGAAACGCTGAGACCTAGGTAGCGGTGATAAGGGTACAGGGAAATGGAAGTCAAGTAGGGATGACAAAAACACTCAACTGTAGAAGTATTGTAAAGAAAGGAATCGAATTAATTTAATAGATATATACTTACCAGATTTTGTAATAGGAGTTCAATCATTGATGAGAAATGATATAATGGATGCAGAAATATTCTCACGGAACTGGAATGTGTATCGTAGAGATAGGATAGGAATGGTAGGAGGTGGAGTATTCATTCTGGTGAAAGAAGAATTTGTAAGCTACGAAAAAGTAAAAGATGACAAACATGAAATTGTAGGTGTAAGGCTCATCTCTAGAGATAATAGTGTACAGATCGGGAAAGGGTAGCACTGACGCTAATTCAGAATTATTTGATAAGATAATCAGCTATGTTTGAAACGATATGGAAATGAATGTGATAGTAGCAGTTGATCTCAATTTACCAAACGTCAATTGGGAAGGTAATGCGAACGACCGGAAGCATGAACAACAAATGGCAAATAAGTTCAGAAAATGATGGAACCAACTAGAGGGAAGAATATTTTGGATGTTGTGCTGGTTAAACCAGATGATCTCTATAGAGAAACCGAAGTAATAGATGATATTAGTGACCGCGAAGCTGTTTTTGTCGTAATTAAAAATAAATATGAAAGACAGGAAGGTATTAAAATTAGGACTATTAGGCAGTACCATATGGCTGATTAAACAGGCATGATGGAGTTTTTAAAAAGTAAGTATGATCGGTAGAAAACGGTAAACAGAAATGTAAACAGACTGTGGGATGGGTTTAAAGCAATTGTTGAGGAATGTGAAAATAGGTTTGTACCTTTAAAGGTGGTAAGAAATGGTGAAGATCCACTATATTATAGCAGAGAAGTAAATAGACTAAGATGGAGGTGCAGACTGGAAAGAAATAGAGTTAGAAATGGCTGTGGAAGTAAGGAGAAATTGAAGGACCTTACTAGGAAATTGAATCTAGCAAAGAGGTCAGCTAGGGATATCACTATGGCAAGCATAATTGGTGGTCATACACATTTTAGAGAAAATGGAAGGGTATGTATAATTAATTTAAGGCAGAGACAGGTTCCAAGAAGGACATTCCAAGAATCCTTAATGAACAAGGGGAGTGTGTATGCGAGGATCTTCAAAAGGCAGAAGTATTCACTCAGCAGTATGTAAAGATTGTTGGTTACAAGGATAATGTCCAGATAGAGGAGGTGACTAATACTAAAGAAGTTTTAAGGTTTACCTATGATAACAATGACATTTACAGTAAGACCCAAAATTAGAAAACTAGAAAAGCGGCTGCAATTGATAAGATTTCTGGAGATATACTAAAGACAATAGGTTGGGATACAGTACCATATCTGAAGTACTTATTTAATTATTGTTTACATGAAGGAGCTATACAAAATGAATAGAGAGTTGCTATAGTAGCCCCTGTGTATAAAAGAATGGGTGATAGACATAAATATAATAAAATTACAGGCCAGTCAGTTTAACATGCATTGCATGTAAGCTTTGGGTAAGCATTCTTTTTTATTATATTAGACATGTTTGCGACATTAATAACTGGTTTGGCGGAAGGCAGTTTGGTTTAGAAAAGGTTATTCCACTGAAATTCAACTTGTAGGATCCCAGCAAGATACAGCAGATATCCTAGAATCAGGAAGTCAAATGGTCTGTATTTCGATTGACTTATCTAAGGCATTTGATAGGGTATATCATGGGAGACTACTAGTAAAAATGAGCGCTATTGGACTAGAAAAAAGAGTGACTGAATGGGTTTCTATACTTCTAGAAAATAGAACTCAGAGAATTAGAGTAGGCAAAGCTTTATCTGACCCTGTACTAATTAAGAGGGGAATTCCTCAAGGCAGTATTAATGGGCCTTTATGTTGACTTATATATATCAATGATATGTGTAAAGAAGTGGAATCAGAGATAAGGCTGTTGCAGATGATGTTATTCTGTACAGAGTATTGAATAAGTTACAAGATTGTGAGCAACTGCACAATGACCTCGATAATGATGTGAGATGGACAGTAGGCAATAGTATGTTGATAAACGGGGTTAAAAGTCAGGTTGTTGGTTTCACAAATAGGAAAAGTCCTCTCAATTTTAATTACTGCGTTGATGGGGTGAAAGTTCCTTTTGGGGATCATTATAAGTACCTAGGTCATAATATAAGGAAATATCTTCATTGGGGTGATCACATAAATATGATTGTTAATAAAGGGTACAGATCTCTGCACATGGTTATGAGGGTATTTTTGAGTTGTAGTAAAGATGTATAGGGAGGGATATAAGTCTCTGGTAAGACCCCAACTAGAGTATGGTTCCAGTGTATGGGACCCTCACCAGGGGTACTTAATTCAAGAACTGGAAATACATTCCAAAGAAAGCAGCTCGATTTGTTCTGGGTGTAGCGTTACAAAAATTTGCAAAGTTTGGGCTGGGAAGACTCGGGAGAAAAGTGACGAGCTGCTCG
Source organism: Anabrus simplex (assembly GCF_040414725.1). Taxonomy (NCBI): domain Eukaryota; kingdom Metazoa; phylum Arthropoda; class Insecta; order Orthoptera; family Tettigoniidae; genus Anabrus; species Anabrus simplex. The sequence goes on along the minus strand of NC_090265.1, from coordinate 423,111,458 downwards.
ACTAAGTGGTATGTTTCAATCTGTTAGTGGAGAGATGGCGTGGAATATCAGTAGACGAATATGTTTAAGTGATGTCTTTAAAAGTAGGAAAGTTCGCAATATGAAGATAAAGCTGGAATTCAAGAGGAAATCTTGGGGCAAATATTCGTGTATAGGTAGGGGAGTTAGTGATTGGAGTAACTTTCCAAGGGTGATGTTCAATAAATTTCCAATTTCTTTGCGATAATTTAAGAAAAGGCTAGGAAAACAACAGATAGGGAATCTACCACCTGGGCAGATCAGTAGTGATTGATTGATTTTTCCTTTGTGAGAGCTCGCCAGGTGCTAACGGCTGCTCACATGAATACGCATATAGCTCTGCATAGCACAAGTAAATCGTTTTATCAGCTCCTGTTTCTCTATAATTATAATCTTTACTACCTGTGGTGTCAGATCTGTAGAATTCAGCTTAGTGGCGGATTAATTGATTAAAATTTAGGTGATTCCAGCCCTGGAAAAGAGATGTTTTTCAAGCTGTGTCATTTTTGCGGTGCATGCCCTCGTTCGAATCTCACCGCCTCCAATGTTTGCTGTACGCGTTGGGACGTGGTTATGGGGTCTTCATGATCGAAATCACGGCTTGCGGCTTAGGTCCAATTAGAGGAATTCGTTCCTACCGGAGCGCTACGGGGTTCTCACTGTCACCCAGGGTTCCTTCCTTCATTCTCCGTGACTATATTGAGCGCTTGAATTAAATTATGCCACAGTGTTGTAATAAATAAACTGAAGCATATATTGTGACCGTATCGTCACTATGAATATTTATTACGAAATTAATAAGTTTGCTTTGAGCTTCTTTGTCAGGATGGGAGCTCAGTTTCATCATATTGCGCAACATCCTTGCCAGCATGACGACAAATTTAGGGGGATTGTAGCTGATAAAACCCCCAAAGTGAGAGCGCATGATGAGGAAAGACAAGGAAGAAAACTATTTTTAGCTGACTCCGCCCCTAAAACAAATGCCGACTCACAGCAGAGCCAATGTGAGAAGGTCATTTTGGAAGTACTTTTAGGGAAATAACGCATAAATTAAACACTAAGCACACGCCGAAGTAACGTCAAGAATATTTGTTCATTGGCAAAAATATAAAACAAAATAATATAAGCTTAATATTATTTATGAAATTACGCCTCAAAGGGATTACATAAGAGGCCGAAGCGTCCTCATCCTAGCTATGAAGCAGATAGCCTATAGGGATTCCCCGCCGAAGGCCTGATTTAGACGGCCGAATTATTATTAAACTACTAATCGCTTTGAGTTCCGCACTACAACAAGTATTAGTGACTGGCTGGCCACACAACCTGACGCTTCACTGATTTCCGGAGGCTTCATGGACCTTGAAATAGTGTCCAGTAATCGGGAGACAGTGGGTTCGAGCCCCACTGTCGGCAGCCCTGAAGATGGTTTTCCGTGGTTTCCCATTTTCACACCAGGCAAATGCCGGGGCTGTACCTTAATTAAGGCCACGGCCGCTTCCTTCCACTTCCTAGGCCTTTCCTCTCCCATCGTCGCCATAAGACATATCTGTGTCGGTGCGACGTAAAACAAAATAGCAAAAAAAAAAAAAATGGACCTTGAAATATCAAAATTGGAGTGCGGATCGCATCTCTGTTCGCCCCCCACCCCATGTGAGACCATATATGCTTGCACTTCTGAGGGTGGCTTAGTAATCGTGAGAGAGTCTATGAGGAAACCACACGGGCGTTCTATGGTTTGACTTCCCTTTGTCTTTGTGTAGAAACTGGGGATGAAAACAGGAGTGCAAATATTGTGTAATTTCTTATGTGTATTGTCAGTGGAAAACTGTAATTGAGCGACAGTGCCGTATGAATTACGGATCGGTCGCGACGCGTCGCATAATTACGTAACTATGTCGTACGTTCGCATCGCGAAACTGTGAGGCTGTGACGTGCCGAATGTCGGACGAAGAAAACTGTCCTTTAATTAACCTCTTGTGGTAGAGAGTGAGACCGTGACGTGTGCGTAAGTACACCGTAAAATTGTGAGGATAGGCACGCGAGAAAGTAGCACGAAAGTCCATGTAAAATGATGTAAACATAGCGCCAGGTTTAAGTTATCGCGCTAAGCAACGGAGTAATTTTTGTTAAATGCAGGAAAACAGACGTAAGAGACAGGGTTTTAAAACATAGGAATCCAATGTCACGTTATTTCAGATTTATTAAACTATCGCAGTGATGAAACAGCGATTTTTTGTACTAACTTGGTCTGATTGAAGTAACCCAGCTTTGACCGGAACCAGATTGATAAATATGTAACTGACATTCTGAGCGAGATCGCAATCATAAGAATAAAAAGGAAATTTTAACTGTGACGTGTGGAGGAGTCTATGTGAAACGTGGTGTGAACAGTATCTTTCCAGTGTTCGCGAACTCAATACCATGGATACTTGAAGAGTCATCGAGGGGCATTTGGAACCCGTGATCTATCAGCGCGGAGCCATGGACTAGACTCACCATGCGAGCCTCTCGCGGACTCGAACGATGGAGGACTTCTAACAGCTGTTGTGTACCAAGTTATGACTTTGTAATGCTAATATTCCCTTTGTAAATAGATAGAGAATGTAAGGATTAGATTAGTATAATTTTATCAAAATTTAATAATTATCAGATTAGTTTGGTTAGAAATATGTAAAAGAAGGGAGAAATGTGAGAAGTGGGACAAGGGAGGAGAGCGGCTCCAGCTTTACGTGGCCGGCCGCAATGGAATGGTGAGAGAGACGCATTGTCATCTGGTAAAGTTGTTGGGGTCTTCCTTAGGGCCTCACGGATAGGGCCGGTCGTGTCATCAGCGGGAGGGCGGCTTCTTCTCACCAGGGCTGATGGCACGGCCGGGCAGTAGCGGTAGATTGTCCTTAATATTAGTTCTAGTTTTTATTTTATTAGCCCTTATTGTTCATTTAATTTGTTTTTTAATATTAAGTGTAGACGAGGGGCGTGACATGTAAGGACTGAGGATGACTGCTGTGGTGACCCTCCCTTGGGAGTGTCACGTTTCCGGGGTATCCCAATGAACCTCATGGCATGCCCAGAAATTTAATTCGCCTGTTATGTTCAATAAAATAAATAAATAATGTAGTAGCTATCCTTCGAGTTAATCATTCAGTTTGAGACAGAATAATATGACGGTAGGATCTTCACCACTGCCTGTGGACAGCAATTTAAATGTGGGGATAGTAAAAGCAGTTTATTCATAATGTAGAGATGTAGAATTGATTGCATGCCAGGATAAGGTTTGGGCGTGTGACCTGTGTGTGAAGAATACGTTGTGCCCGGGTTCAAAAATCCACCCTCCCAACATGAGCTAGGCCCATGTGTAATTTTTTGTTATTTATATTTTAATTTCATTTACTTATTTGGTTTGCTATTAAATGCTGATTTTACTGAAAGTAGATTCACTTCATTTTAAATCTACATTCTTATATCTCTGTTTGAGGTAATGATAAATGTTAGCTTGTGAGATGGGGGAAACCATGTTAACTCTGCGATGGAAGGAACTGTGTCTGAACTCTGGCCTTCTGTAAGGTTGAGATATATTGAAATGATATAGCGGCATGATATTGATAAATATTTATAGGATGTGATGAACGCCCGAGCTGATTTTAGCATATTAAAAAGTGCATCAGTGTTATTGCGTTAAAATAATGAGCCGCTGAATATGCATTGAGAAGATATTTACGTGTGGAGGAATTTGTTTGAAGTGGGTTCTTGTTCCGTGTTGTGCGCGCTGTCGGACTAGATTTATGGCGGTCTAGTTGAGGGTGAGAAACGTTTAAGAGGAGTACAAGCGAACCGAGCTCTCTATGCTGGCTGTTAAAAAGGTAAGGTTCTCAGACACAATATTCATCTTTTTTTTTTTGCTAGGGGCTTTACGTCGCTCCGACACAGATAGGTCTTATGGCGACGATGGGATAGGAAAGGCCTAGGAGTAGGAAGGAAGCGGCCGTGGCCTTAATTGAGGTACATCCCCAGCATTTGCCTGGTGTGAAAATGGGAAACCACGGAAAACCATCTTCAGGGCTGCCGATAGTGGGATTCGAACCTACTATCTCCCGGATGCAAGCTCACAGCCGCGCGCCTCAACGCGCACGGCCAACTCGCCCGGTATGCATCTTTTAGCAGGAGATGTATTTTTATTTGGTTTCCACATTTGTAACAAGCTATGATGAAATTGATGTAGGAATATTTAATTATTACCCCTAACGATGCGATAGCTAGGGTTTTGTTTTCCAGGATCCCTAATGATGGCGAAACCAAGGCCACTACTTCGAGCCTTGGGGCACAATGAGGATCCTTAGTCACAGCAACGTGTAAATAAAAATGCAGCCAATATTTGTGTTATATGTTTTTCTCTTCCACGTGGTAGAAGTGTTTGAATATGATGGTTAAGTATTCATTGTTTTATTGAAGCTAGATTTCGTGAGAATCCATTGATAGTGTTGTTCAAGTGATAGGGGTTCAGACCCTTATGATGTGCACTGTTCTTCATCAAATGTGGTGATTCATATTCACCAGAATTCTGTTTACTTTTATTATTTGTGGATTTGTGTAGTAATTACGTGGAATTTGTTTCTAGCTTTCTTTTTATTTATATTTTGCATATAATTGATTCGTGCTATATTTAAATTAGGCGCCCACTCTAAGACTAATCTCAGAGTAAATCAGTGTTTTTGAATATGTAAATTGGGAGCCTCCCGGGGGAATATTTCGCATTCGCAAGGTAGTAACTTACTACTGTGAATAGTAAAATGTTTTTCTTATGTTATTGTGAAAGGTAAAATTTTTCGCATTCAACAGCTGTTATTTAATAAAGGGTAAATCAACGTCAAAATAAATCAAAACAGTTAAAATTTTAAAAGGTAATTTAACCTTTCTTTATAATTTGCTTGAATCGAATAAAGGAACACTCAAGTGCTTAATTAAAATATGTATGAATTGTTTTATCATTAAGTGAAAATCGACACCGTGATTTCAATAATCCACATAGAGACACTTGTGAAGGTGTGGACTGAAATTTTACTTAATTGACAACACGAAATTTGTTTCCCGTTGCTTTACTGAGTGTCAAATATATTTTTGTAAATGAATGAATTTGATCATCAAGGTTGTAGAGTGTTAATTATATGTTGCAACGAGAGTTAATTAAATCTTTAGAAAACTATATTTTTTGCTTATCATTGCCAATAATTGCATCCTTGTCTCTTCCGTTCATCTATGCCTGTAAGTTAGATTAAGTTGGTTGTAGTTCGTAGCCGTGGACGCACCATGGCCCTGGGAGGCTTGTGCTCATATCTCGGAACGGAAGGGGAGCGGTTGACCTCGCTCTGTCGTAAGGGCATTTGTCATCTCATGTGTTCGGATTAGTTATTTCAATCCAAATGAGGGGGCATTTTTCACTAGACAGTAAAGGTCCCTTGACTGTTGATTTCTGTGGCGCGTGGTCCCATGTGTTCATGACCCGGTCGGTGTAAGTTTTGCGTTGTCACATGGTCCCATGAGCTATGGGGGTTAATGGGAAAGGTCCCAATATGATATGGTCCAAAATATCCCAGCAGACTGGAATAATCTGGAAAATACAGTATAGCTTTCAAGGCATCCCAAAAAATTGGCACACCGCCTAGAAAGCGGAAACACAGATGGTGGAATGACATGTGACAAAGGAATATAACTAAGAATTATAACATGGCAGATATGGAACTCGCATAAATCTGAAATCAAATAACAAGAATTCCTTAAAGTACAGAAGGAAACATCCAAAATTATTAGAGCAGACAAACGAAAACAAGATCAAACACGTCTGAAGGAAATAGACTACGACTTCCAAAAAAATAACTCTAAAAACTACTACAAGAATTTTAAAGGAGAACTCCAAGCGCCCAGTCTTTACTTAAAACGTCCAGACGGATCATTAGAAATAAATAGCATAGAAAACTGCAAACTTCTTGCATACTACTTTAAAAGTCTATTCATTTCGAAAGTCCACAAAACCAATTAACCTTTTAGAAACCTACACCAAATCCACACTCAGAACTTCCCACTCTAGAAGAAATCAAGCAAATCATTCAAGAATTGAAAGATAATACAGCACCAAGAGACAATGGGATAATTGCTGAAATGTTGAAAACAGGTGGTGAGAAAATGGCTTACGCACTTCAAGAAATCACACAGAACATTTAGAATACTGAGAAAATTCCAGAATACTGGAAAAGTGCACTAATTCATCCACTTCACAAGGAAGGGAATAAATAATATAAAACAATTACAGAGGGATTTCCTGACTATCAGTCGTCTACAAAGTTTTCTCTAAAGCCCTCTAAAGCCCGACCACCTCCTTGTAAAATATCACGCAGGCTTTCGAAAAGGGAGATCATGCCCAGAACAAATCTCAAACCTAAAAACTATTTTATAAATTCGTAAAATAAAACAAACAATACTTACCTTTGTTGACTTCAAAAACGCTTATGATTCAATAGACCGACAGACTCTACTCAAGGTACTTGAGAAATTTCAAGTCGACAGAAAAACAAGGGAACTGATTAAGCAAACTCTAACAAGCACAACAGCAAAAGTTAAATTTTTATGAGAAATTTCAGAGCCATTCGAAATTACAACACGGGTCAGACAAGGCGATGGATTATCACCACTACTATTCAATCTAGTTCTGGAAAAAGTTGTACCAGAATGGAAAAATGAAACTAAAGGGAACAATATTGGTAAACTTCTCAAAAACAAAATTCACCTTGCTTGCCTCGCCTTCGCAGATGACTTGCCAATCCTCTCGAACAACAAGCAAGAAGCACTCCAGACCGTAGAAAAACTTCATGAAATAGCGGCAAGAACAGGTTTGCAAATTTCTTATGAAAAGACAAAGTATATGGAAGGTACAAAATCAGGATTTAACAATCATCCCTCTAATCACTAGATATGGGGAAATCTCCCAAATAGGTAAATTCAAATACCTAGGCGAAATTTTACAACCAAACGGGATAAATCAGCAAGCAAACAAAGAAAGAATTACAAAATTACAAAAAGCATACAAAATTATCTGGAGCAGATATAATAAAAAATCTATATCACGAAACCCAATATTACGATACTGCAACACAGCTCTCAAACCAGAAGCCCTTTATACATAAGAAACTCTGATAATAATTGGTGGCAGATTACAAATAAAAAACATCGAAAATAACCCCTCACAAAACTCGAATCAAAATTCCTGGTCTCAAATGTTACATTTCAATATAATAATTATTTTTTTCTTAACATATAAATATAGAAATAGGACAAATAAGGTCATAAATTACTATTTAATTTTATTGTATGCAACCAAGGAGATTTGTCTGGCGCATGCTAGTATAGGGGTCTTGTGAGGACACCTTTACTGCTACCCTGCTACGGACTCTGCTCACGTGAAAGCCTCTTCCCGCACCCTTCCTCCCCCCCCCCCCCCCGAAGCCGTCCACAAGCGCGCTTCCCTCTTACATCTCAACCCCCTCACCGATACTACCAGGTGTATGCATAAGATTTTTCCGGTTTTTGTATTAAAGAAAATACGTAATATTCAAAGGAAATTCATTTTTTTAATTCAAAATATTGACCATCGGCTTCTACAAACTTCGCCCATCTTTCAGGTAAGTTATGAATACCATGCCAGGAAAACTGCTTGTCTTTTACGGCAAACCATTCGTCGAGTCATTTTCCAACTTCCTCGAAATTGCCGAAGTGTTGCTCTGCGAGCGCGTGCCACATTGATGCGGAAAGTTGATAGTCAGATGGCGCTAGGTCGGGGCAGTACGGCGGGTGCGGAAGGATTTCCCATCCAAGCGATTTCAAGGTGTCTTTCACTGGTTTTGCTGTGTGAGACAGCGCATTGCCGTGTAACAAAATCACTTTGCCATGTCGTCTGGCCCATTCCGGTCGTCATTCGATCGATGCGTGATTTAAATTAATCATTTGTTGACGACAACGTTGTTCGTTAACGGTTTCGCCGGGCTTCAACAGTTCATAATACACACTACCGCTCTGGTCCCACCAGACACAAAACAGCGTCTTTCACATTGAAATCACCACGTTTATATTATCGAAACCATGTCTCACTGTTGTAATCGATGGAGCTAGTTCACCATGTGTTTCTACCAGCAAATGATGACTTCCCACAGACTTTTACTTTTCATTAAATAAGAAAAGCAATGTGTGCCACAAATGTTCTTTTTCAGACACAAACGTTGACATGATCACCAAACGATACAACGCAGATGCTAGTGTTTGGCGGACTCAACTTGCATGTGTTGGTATGTTAATATCAGACGAACAAACTGACGTATGTGTCAAATTCACACGCTGCGTACTGTTCGCCGGCGCCATCTCTTAGTGAAACCCCAAAAAGACTTATGCATACACCTGGTATATCCTCGGATGGAATCTCGAGAGTCCGGGCTCTACCTTCAACCTGGAAACATTTATCAGTGAACTGCGCGCTGAAACTCAGTCACTTAAGTTTGATAACTTATTGCCGAACATCTTACTTGTTAATGAGAATTTACAGTTTTACAATGAAATGTAATTTTCTTAGTATTATTCGAGTTCAATATTTGACTTCAAATGTCGAAATAAAAAAATCCTCTTCGTTTTCTAGGAAGGACGACGCCGTCCGGCAGTTCTTAAGGCCGGCCGCGACTGATAATAATAGGTGTCCTGTGGCACATACATTTTCCCTTTGTGTACTATTTGAGGAACTGATCTGGCAATATGGCACTGTTCCCATCCCCATTCCTTTTTTTAAATGGAACATAGCTGATATGGCAAGTTTCATTATAGGTCCTTAAAATAAAACTTGTTCCATGCGTAGTATATCGAAGCGATTGTGTTAACTAGGAGTCTGTCTTTTATTTATTTAATTAATTAATTAATTAATTAATTAATTAATTAATTAATTAATTAATTTATTTATTTATTTATTTATTAGTTGTTATCCTAGAATAGGTCTTAGGTATTTTTATCTCATTTGCACATGGCAGTTCCTGCGTGTTTCTCCCCTTAGTAATAAGGAGGGGTATGATCTTTGTAAGCTTGTAATATTTCCTTTCTATCAAAGATGTGTCTATCAAATTAGACGTTTGCAATATTTTCGGCACCGTAGAGTAATGGTGGTTTGTCCATTGTTCTACTGGCTGGTTGATGTGAATGCTCTAATAAATTTGAATTGCCCCCCTTCTGTACTTGTGATTTAGGCAAGGCAGCTGACCTCCCCCCATTCCTAGTCGCCGATTTGAACTGGGCATTACGTAATTATTGTTAAGCCTGTATACTTCTATGGATGTACAATTCTTTTTTGAGATTTTTTCACAATTTACTTTACGTTGCACCGAAATAGATAAATCTTATTGTGACGATGGGATAGGAAAGGGCTAAGAGTGGGAAGGAAGCGTCCGTGGCCTTAATTAATTTGGGAAATTGGGAAACCATCTTCAAGGCTGCCGACAGTGGGGTTCGAACCCACTATCTCCCGAAAACTGGAAACTGGGCGTTCATTATTATTATTATTATTATTATTATTATTATTATCATGTCCGCCTCTGTGCTGTAGAGGTTAGCATGATTAGCTGCCACCCCTGGAGGCCCGAGTTATATTTTGGCTTTGCTACGAAATTAGAAAAGTACGAGGGCTGGAACGAGCTCCACTCAGCCTCGGAGGTCAAATGAGTAGAGGTGAGTTATATTCCCAACTCAGCCATCCTAAAGTGGTTTCCCGTGGTTTCCAACTTCTCCTCCAGGCAAATGCGGGGAACGTACCTAACTTAAGGACACAGCCGCTTCCAAACCTTCTTCTTGTCTATCTCTTCCAATCTTCCCATACCCCACAAGGCCCCTGTTAAGCATAGTAGGTGAGGCCACCTAGGCGAGGTACTGGTCCTCCTTCCAAGTTGTACGCCCCCGACCCAAGGTCTCACGATCCGGGATACTGCCCTTGAGGCAGTAGAGGGGGTTCCTCGCTGAGTCCGAGGAAAAAAAACCCGACCCTGGGGGGTAAACAGATTAAGAAAGAAAGAAAGATTATTATTATTATTATTATTATTATTATTATCATTATTATTATGCTAATGTCCGGCTCCATGACTAAATGGTTAGCGTGCTGACCTTTGGCCACAGGAGTCCCGGGTTCGATTCCCGGCGGGGTCGGGAATTTTAACCATAATTGGTTTCTTTAGCTGACACGGGGCTGGGTGTATGTGTCGTCTTCTGACGGAAATTGGACAGTTTAAGGGTATTTAAAATAAGCCACATTATCATCCTGCAAAGTGCTAGTAGTACTGGTGCCGCCCGCAAGTGGTAGCCTCCGGTGAACTTGAAGACATGTATTGTGCTGCCCTCTTGTAGCATGTACCCAACTCAACTTGTGCTGCATTGTTTCTGTACGCAACGTCAATATTTTCGGTCGTCATCTGTACTTTTTGCTGAATGGAGGATAGAAGAAGAAAAATCTTGCTCTCGCTGTTTAAATTACGTATTGGCAGAAAAAAGGGAGAAAATGTACCATTTTGATCCGGGGTAATTCTATCGCCGTGTGGTGATAGTCACCAACCAGTTTTGATGTATTTTGTTTGTCAACTTGAGAAACTGTAAGTAGCAACACTCGTCGTCTTGATCCTGGAAGTATATGGATGTGATAACAGTAATTATCAGCGAACTGTTCTGTGTCGTCGGGTATATCTACACCTAAATTGTCATCATCATCATCATCATCTGTTTACCCTCCAGGTTCGGTTTTTCCCTCGGACTTAGCGAGGGATCCCACCTCTACCGCCTCAAGGGCAGTGTCCTGGAGCTTCAGACTCTGGGTCGGGGTATACAACTGGGGAGTATGACCAGTACCTCGCGCAGGCGGCCTCACCTTGTGGAGGGATGGGAAGATTGGAAGGGATAGGCAAGGAAGAGGGAAGGAAGCGGCCGTGGCCTTAAGTTAGGTACCATCCCGGCATTCGCCTGGAGGAGAAGTGGGAAACCACGGAAAACCACTTCCAGGATGGCTGAGGTGGGAATCGAACCCACCTCTACTCAGTTGACCTCCCGAGGCTGAGTGGACCCCGTTCCAGCCCTCGTACCACTTTTCAAATTTCGTGGCAGAGCCGGGAATCGAACCCGGGCCTCCGGGGGTGGCAGCTAATCACGCTAACCACTACACCACAGAGGCGGACTACACCTAAATTGTACTAAGTAAAATTCAATTATCACTGTTAGTGAAATTTTCGATTAACCAAAGAGACTGAATTTCTGGTTATCTTTATTGTGAATAGGTTATAAACATAGAATGATTTTGGGTTGTTAATCACTCTCGAGATGTTCTCTTAAAACGAAAATTAATGTATTCAATGATGTTGTTATGACAAGTTCGTCTCCATACTTCTACTATACCTTCGAGAGTACGTCTTAATTTAAAAAAAGAGGGGCATTATGCATTAATCCTGCCTGGAAAATCTTTAATATCTTACTATCCGAAGCATTGTGTGAGAATGGGGGAATGTACGAGTAGAAAAATTGTTTTTAAATGACTGGTTCTGGCTTTGGTTGATTATCTTGTAAGGGTAGCCATTTTCTTTGTCATGTGACCGGTTACCTTGGTTACATTCACAACCTATGGTAGGTGAATGTACTTAATATATTTTGACATTTGACGTCTGATACGACTGTTGCTTGTGGACATATGACGTCTGTTGATTGAGTTTTTGTTGTTCTGGTTGTAGCATGCGAGTCTGAGTACGTGTTTTGTATTTCTGCGGTTCTTGGTGTTCTAATGTATTAACATTTTAAATCTAAATAATTATTTTACTTGGTGGCTTTTATTACTCATTTCTCCTCTATGTTTTATTTTAATCACGCGCGCCTGATCTGTTCTTTGTGCATTCTGGGGATCTGTAAGTAGACTTTTCTGATTTATGTTGAATGACTTCTGAAGAAGTCATAGTAAAGCATTTTTCTACTCTACTACCATAGTGTAATCGAACCAAGATCTTAGGGTTGGAACTTTCATTAAGTACTACGTTTCCTAATTTATTCTGAAATATATTCCAGATTTATCCTACGATTTGAATAGCGAAAGCAGTTTCTTTTGATTCTAATTTGAATCTAACTTGATCTCCTAGGTTTCCTAATTTAATTTAATCTTCTCTGTATCTTATATGCAGGACTTATTATTTGTTTTGTGTCAACCTTTTCTTTCCTATTATTAAAGTTCCTATTTAACTTAAATCTGTTATTTTTATTTTTAGTCAGTAGTAAGTAATTTTTACTCAGTAGTAACTCATTTTTACTCTGTAGTAATTTATTTATTCTTTAAACCACCTGACCTTGGTGGGCCCTAGTATTTTCCGCAGGTTGCTACGACCTTCTATTGGGAATTTCCTTGTTCATACTGCCCATGGTCGTGCAAATACTATCGCGCTATACCTCCTCGAAAGTACGCGATAGTCTTCATCATCTCATCCTCAACATGATGCGCAGGTCGCCTAGGGGAGTCAATTCAAAAGACCTGCATATGGCGAGCGGAACTTGTCCCTGGACACTCCCGGCACTAAGAGCCATACGCCATTTCATTATGCTAATATTCCCTTTACATTGGTGCCGAAATACAGTAGGTTCAATATACATTTGAATTCGCTTTTCATTTCTGGATTTATGTCATAAAACGCAGAAGACGTGACCGGAAATATGGGATGATGAGCTACAAGGTGACGGAGGATTTCAGGTATGTAAGTGCAGCGCTGTTAAGAGCACTAAAATCTTTCAGCTGTTCGCAACATTATGGGGTGAACGTAAGATTAAACGAAATAGGATCTAACTACTACATTACGTAGCCAGGATCGGCAGTTGGACGGGGGGAGATGGGGGGGGGGGGGGAGGGGGAGGGATGGTTTATAGTTACAAAATGATGATGGAACACAATGAAGGTGCTTGTGCGTGTGTAGTGCGCGCATGCAAGACTTGTCACTACAAGGACACTGATACAAGTTAAATACCGTATGTTGATATTCAGATTGAAGTACCGATACACTATAAAATCGTACATTAAAATAGGCTACAGAACAAGAATGTGATCAAGGTCAACAGTTTTACAGCGAATGGTAAGTTATGTTCAGTTTACAATCTAAAATCCAGTTCCACCAGATGAACACTCACCCAGCAATAGGCCACCTGGTTTGGGTTACATAGCTATCAGCTTGGTGTCTGTAATACTGCGAAATAATTCAAGTATTAGCTTAAGGGAGGGGCGTAATTTCACACAATAATAGCGACAAGTTATAAATTTCCTGTAAAAATGCGCGTCCATTTTTCTCGTACTAAGGTCAAAACAAACTACGCGCTAGTCATTCAATCGGACGTTCTCCACTCCGTTAACAGCGTAAGGTACGTTTATGCTGCAGCCTGGCTGCTGGCACATCGCTAAGCCTCGCTGCTCGATATTAGGCGATGATGAAACAAACCAATGAATCTCAATCAGTGCTTTTACCCTGGAGCACGGCTTAAAGCTGTGCTGCTGGCTGCTATCCTCGCCACATCCATGGTCTCAAACACGTTTGATTTTCGAGCCTGGCCCATCGCTGGCAATCCTGTAACTTGGACTGTGATTGGTTCTTTCAAGGTCACCCGCTCTCCCACTCTTCCTCTCTTCGCACTCTATACACACGTTCAGTGATCACTTGCTCACATGCTCACTTGCTATCTGAACCTGTCTTCGAACGCAATGCGATTTGTAGCTAGCGGCATGCGGATCATCACACGAGTTTCATATGTGATAAAAGGAGTGACGAGATGACGAGAGGCCAGTAGACCTTTTCCTACGTTTTATGAGAGAGAGTGGCTTGTTTTATCGTGTTTAAAAGTAAAGTAACTATTTGTGTTTTAATTGGTTTATTGTTAACTACTATTTTACCCTACCGGGCGAGTTGGCCGTGCGATTAGGGGCGTGCAGCTGTGAGCTTGCATTCTGGAGACAGTGGGTTCGAACCCCACTGTCGGCGGCCCTGAAGATGGTTTTCCGTGGTTTCCCATTTTCACACCAGAAAAATGCTGGGGTTGTACCTTAATAAAGACCACGACTGCTTCCTTCCTATTCAGAGGCCTCTTCTATCCCGTCGTCGCTGTAAGACCTATCTGTGTCGGCGCGACGTAAAACAAATAGCAAAAAAACTATGTGTTTACCTTTGTGTATTTTTAATTGGAATTAAATATATTATTTTACTTCAATGTCAGTGCATTGCGAATCAGATCCACTGCTTATTTTAAATTCATAATAATTTTCCTCATCATTAACATTTTTCTAATCTACCGAATTCGATAGCTGCAGTCGCGTAAATGCGGCCACTATCCAGTAATCGGGAGATAGTGGGTTCGAGCCCCACTGTCGGCAGCCCTGAAGATGGTTTTTCGTGGTTTCCCATTTTCACACCAAGGAAAATGCCGGAGCTGTACCTTAATTAAGGCCACGGCCGCTTCCTTCCAATTCCTAGGCCTTACCTCTCCCATTGTCGCCGTAAGACATATCTGTGTCGGTGCGACGTAAAGCAAATAGCATTTTCCTAATCCTAGTCAGCGGGTTAATTATAACTTTTAATCCATTTCGTCTCATCTCGTACCATCAGGGGCCGATGACCTACATGTTAGCCCACTTTAAACAACAAGCATCATCATCATCAAACTATGGAATGACGTGGCAAAAGAATGCGGAACGATTATAACAACTTTGTTCTTTTAATCTTGCCATTTTGGGGACCTCTGTTTTTACAAGCAGGTGATTTATTTGAAGTACCTCGTTTTTCATGGAAAGTTCGACAGTTATTTTTTCAAACTGTAAACACATTTTGTTAAGGAGACCTAACTAAAGTCAAAATGACATATTCCATAACCCCATATTTTACATTATTTAAAAGTACACTATTAAATTACGAAATGAAGCATTTGTAGCTTCATTCTTCAATCAACTCCCGCAGTAGAAATGCACTGAAAAATCCAGGCGAAGCATTTTACACTTTTTATTTCACATTCAGTACACCAAATTATTGTAAGATACACTCGCCAACAGAACTGCGACTCACTCGTTAAAAAAATCTCTGAATTTATTCCGCACTTCAGAAGCTTCAGCTGGAGCTGTGTTGTTTCTCCTCGACGGGGTAGCTCTTGGAAGAACGTCTTCGTAGTCTAAGAGGTGTGGTTTGTTTTGCTTTACGTCGCACCGACACAGATATGGCTTACGGCGACGGTGAGTTAGGAAAGGCCTAGGAATTAGAAGGAAGCGGCCGTGGCCTTAATTAAGGTACAGCCCCGGCATTTGCCTGGTGTGAAAATAGGAAACCACGGAAAACCATCTTCAGGGCTGCCGACAGTGGGGCTCGAACCCACTATCTCCCGATTACTGGATGCTGGCCGCACTTAAGCGACTGCAGCTATCGAGCTCGGTAGTCTAAGTGTTCATGCCCTCTATATCTATACTCAAATTATGCAAAATACAAACCACCTTAACTATCAGTTCCTCTGTTTTGAATTTTCGACTACAGCTGAGAGCTGCCAGCAGCGAGCGTGCGGGGCTGCTGCAGGGTAAAAGCTCCATGGCGAGCAGCCAGGCTATAGCCAGCAGCGAAGTGCTAGGGCGAGCATCCATGAGCCAGCAGCGAAGCTGCAGCATAAACGTACCCTATTAGACTTGCAATGCGTGTGCACCTCCCAAAATAATTACCAAATATATCCTGTCCTTTCACGTCACACCTGGCTACAAGACGCTGCGGGTTTCTTGTTCCGCCCATAGCCATTAAACTTCTTTTGACGTGTTGTTGAACTACAGGATATTTTTTTAGCTCGCTCGGCAGCACCACTCAGAGCACACCACGGCTGGCGCAATGACACTCCGCCGCTAGCCGGTATAATGCGCGTTTTTCACACTATTCACGGCAATTCACACTTATAGAAATCCATTCCTAGTGAGCTATTAGTCTAAAACTTACCTGGCATTATATTTGATGTTCAAAATGTTGTCCCTCAGCTGTCAAACACGCCTGACACCTCGTAAATAGGTTTGCAGACACTCGCTGAATCTCAGCCCGTGTGATGTTCGATATAACTTGTGTAATGTTCTTTAGTAGTTGTGTAAGGGTTGTTCACATACACTTTTCCCTTCAGTATCCCCCACAGTTAATAATCACAGGGATTTAAATGAGGAGATCTAGGGGGATAATTAACAACACGATCCTCGAAAACTTCCCGTATTACCTCCGTAGACCGATTAGCAGTGTGTGCCGTCGCATTATCTTGCATGAAGTAACCATTACTCCTTTCTTCGTCTGTCAGCTCTTGAAAGAATGGTCTGAGAATGAGGTCTATATATCGATCAGCATTTATTGTTTCACGGAAAAATATAGGCACTATAATTCTGCGAGCACTTACTGCGCACCAAACTCCTATCTTTACTTCATGAAGTGGACGGACTTGCAGCTGGTGAGGATTTTCTGCACATCAGTAGCGATTGTTTTGACTATTTACATAACCACTTAAGTGTAGCCATGCTTCAGCACTATAAAATAAAAGTTCTGTGTTAAGATACCCATCGTGAACTGACTGAAGCAACCTAGCTAAACTGTCAGGTCCTCTTAAATATTGGGCAGGGGTGGGTTTGTATGGTTTTGTTTTCACAGTTTCGTTGCTTTGTGGGCAGAAGATAATGACGCATTAGCTTGTATGGGGAGACGCGACAGGGATTTTTTGGAGTTCTTTCCAATAGAGTTCCTATTTCGTCACTTTTCAAATTTTCGTGGCAGAGCCGGTAATCGAACCCGGGCCTCCGGGAGTGGCAGCTAATCATAATAACCACTACACCACAGAGGCGGACCAAGGAGATTTCGCTCCAGGAATACTAGGTTCGTCTCCTGCGTGATTTCTTGTTAAGAATGGACCTGGTTGTGCGGAACTTCTTTACTAATTTACCTACCGTACTCCTATGGAGAGGGAGGATGTCATTTGCGAATGAATCGGAAGCGGCACTTTGTATAAGAAGAATGCTTCGCATAGCACAACACAATGAATACACGCTGTTCTACTGTATACATCACTCGTTAAAGACACGATTACAGTACTTTAGTATTCCTACAGAAACTACGCTATTTTAAAGCCAACATATTGAACACGCTACCAATGCCACAGATGGAAACTAAACTATTGCTGTGAAGCAATGGTTATCGCTACCGTACTGCATTAGATCATCTTAGCCGGTCATGAAGCAATATACTGTATCTCTCGGCAAATGAGTCACACGGCCGCGCTATCTCCTTCCGTGCATGTTCCCCTGACACACGGAGCGAGCTAAAAATATACCCTGTATATCAAACGCTTTGGATATATCAAGGAAAAACACTTCACAATTCCTCTTAAGCTTTTTTGGCATCCTGAATTATTGCGGTAACTGGTTTGGAATTCATCATACATCCTAGTATTCCTGGAGCGAAATCTCCTTGATCCGTCTCTGTGGTGTAGTGGTTAGTGTGATTAGCTGCCATCCCCGGAGGCCCGGGTTCGATTCCCGGCTCTGCCACGAAGATTTGAAAAGTGATAAGAGGGTCGTAACGGGGTCCATTCAGCCTCGGGAGGTCAAATGAGTAGAGGTGGGTTCGATTCCCATCTCAGTCATCCTGGATGTGGTTTTCCGGGGTTTCCCACTTCTCCTCCAGGCAAATGCCGGTCTGGTCCCTAACTTAAGGCCACTGCCGCTTCCTTCCCTCTTCCTTGTCTGTCCCAATCTTCCCATCCCCCCACAAGGTCCCTGTTCAGAATAGCAGGTGAGGTCGCCTGGGCGAGGTACTGGTCATTCTCCCCAGTTGTATCCCGGACCCAATGTATCACGCTCCAGGACACTGCCCTTGAGGCGGTAGAGGTGGGATCCCTCGCTGAGTCCGAGGGAAAACCAACTCTGGAGGGTAAACAGATTAAGAAAGAAAGAAAGAAAGAAAGAAAGAAATCTTCATTCAGATTTAGATTCACTTGACACCTGAGATAGTATTTAATTCACTATACTTCTGGATTTCACTTTCCCTGAAAAGTCGTTCATTCTTTGAATGTATACTCTTTTAATCAATTCAAGTCTTTTATTTAAAGTTGATTAGATTTCAATCAGAGCATACCATCTTATTCTAATTGATTACAACATAGACTTGACCTTGCATAGTGGGCAAACAAACTCCATGACGTCCTTCACATATATGCACCAACCGGTCTAGCTCACATCAGTGTGTTATTCAAAGCGTTGTTGAACTGAAACCGGTCTCTTGCACTTGAATGATGAGTGGCTGGAAATCTCACTGCAAGTCACCCTTGGAAGTTTCCCATAACTGGTCCGACGGTCAAAACATTCCAAAGATATTTTTGTTCCACATGAAAAGGTTGTGGTTGAACTGGTCCGACGGTTAGTTGGCATGTAGAGGAAGGAATTCCCGAATGGGTTAGTGTAATACTAGAAGTGTAAAATGTTTTCTATGTTGAGTGAGAGGAGCTTTAAGTTTGTAATTCTTGAGGGATTTAAATATTCAAAAGGTGACAAGATACAATCGGATCAAAAGCGGAGATCCTAACCTAACCGAAACGCCACTACAGATATTATAGGCCCTACGTTATTTGACAAGGCCGAAAGGCCGCTACATATATTTACAATAATGTCCTGTGTCATTTTATTGGGACAGCTGGTATAATATGAGCGGACGATAAGGTTTCTTCGATCCTTGGTTTTGATATTTATTGCGTCGGACCAGCTTGACCCCATCCCTTATGCTACCCGTCGGACCAGTTCGACCCCACTAATTGGTTGATCTCCAGATTCCTATAACCATCGGACCAATTTGACAACTCCCCTGGGACCGTACCATTCTTGGAGGTTACGGTAATATCTTCCTCATTGCCTTGTACAACCCCATCAATATATAGGGTTATTCACCTAACACGTTACACAGAAATAACTTCTAAACCATTAAAGATAACGGCATTCTGTTTTCATATTCGTAAATGGTACCCAGGGCCTTGTAAAATAAAGTGCTACCTAGTCTCATGGGGTGATTAATAACCGAGATATTGATACTAACTCCATATTTTTAAATGGAACGGCACAAATCATACAGTTGGCCTAAAAGATCTACTGCGTACAAGTTCAAATATGTAAGTATTTTCAAAATTGCACAATTACTTTTTGAGATATAAATAAGAACAGCATGTGCGGTTTTGCTGCCGCATCAGACGGCGTGAGTCGGGCAAGGACATATTGAGGCGGAAGCTGCTTCCTGGCCTTGATTCCAACCACAGAACGGATACCAGGCATGTACTGTAAACATAATGCGATGTACCGTAACATACCCTGGGTGTGCAACGTTATTGCATGACTGGCGAACACACAACGGGGAAGGGAAGATTAAAGTTGTATTGTTTTGTTTTGACATGTAATAGGTTGCGCTCAGTTTAGCGTTTTTTTCTCACGGATGGGAATGGGAAGGATTTGGAAAGGAAGTCGGCCGTGGCCTATCACAAAGGTACGTATTTGGTATTTGCCTGGTGTTGAACATGGAACACCATGAAAATCACTTTCAGGTTGGGCGAGGCAGGACTTGAACCTACGCTCTCTCGAATGCACGCTACTACAGTCGCGCTGGAGCTCTGCGGAGATCAATGCGTGTAAAATAAAACATAAATAATAGTGTTGCTGCCATCTCACCATGATCAGTTCTGACCATTAGCTTTTCTGGAAGGAGGTCTTCCGGTGTTTTGTGTTATGCTTATTTCTCAACTCATAGAGTAGTATGAACTGTACACTAAAACCAGTGACAATTATAGCTTTTGTTATGTTCCTTTCAAGGCAAAGTACTTATTTTATTCCTTTTAAACACATCAGCCCTTTCTGTCCTGTCATGTGTTCGCCTGTCATACACACTTTGCAAACCCATCACATGTGTACGAGGTGCTTACTTGCCTGGTATCCATTCTGTGGCTGAACTCACTTCCAGGAAACTGCTTGCGCCTCAGTATGTCCTCGCCCGACTTCACGCCGTCTAATGCGGCATGCAAAACAGCGCATGCTGTTCTTACTTATATCTCAAAAAGTAATTGTCCGATTTTGAAAATACTTACATATTTGAACTTGTACGTAGATGAAATTTTTAATCAGCTGTATGAATTTGTGCCGTTCCATTTAAAAATATAGAGTTAGTATCAATATCTCGGTTGTTAATCACCCCATGAGTAGCACGTTCTTTTACAAGACCCTGCGTACCATTTACGAATATGAAAACAGAATGCTGATATCTTTAATGGTTTAGAAGTTATTTCCGTGTAACATGTTAGGTGAATAACCCTGCATGTACTGTATATTACAAGTTGCTTTACGTCGCACCGACACAGATAAATCTTATGGCACTGGGCGAGTTGGCCGTGCAGTTAGGGGCGCGAAGCTGTGAGCTTGCATCCGGGAGATAGTGGTTCGAACCCCACTGTCGGCAGTCCTGAAAATGTTTTTCCTTGGTTTCCCATTTTCACACCAGGCAAATGCTGGGACTGTACCTTAATTAAGGCCACGGCCACTTCCTTCCCACTCCTGACCCTTTCCTATCCCATCGTCGCCTTAAGACCTATCTGTGTCGGTGCGACATAAAGCAGCTTGAAAAAATATCATATGGCGATGATGGGATGGGGTAGGACTAGGAGTGGAAAGGAAGCAGCCGTGGTTTTAATTAAGATACAACCCCAGCATTTGCCTGGTGTGAAAATTGGAAACAGAAAACCGTCTTCAGGGCTGCCGACAGTGGGGGTTCGAACCCACTACCTCCTGAATGCAAGCTGCGCCCCTAACCGCACGGCCAATTCGCTCGGTCAATCTCCATCAATATCTACTACGTAGTCGTGTGGGCATTAGGCCGATTCGTCATAATATTATTTGTTTTACGTCCCATTACGATTTTCGGGCACGCTGAGGTGTCGGAATTCTGTCGTGAAGGAGTTGTTTTACTAACCAGTAAATTTACTATCTATAAATGTTTTCATTCCCTACCCTGAAGGGGTGGGGTGGGCCACCTAAAGGGTAACGCCCTCTCTCTGGCCAGGAGATTAGACGGAGTTTGGAGGAACTGAGAGAAGAGGGATATGGGTAAAAGGCGGTTTGAATAAGTAAAGGAGATGAGAATAAGGACGTGTAGGTTATCCAGCGCTTTATTGACAGATTTACAAATACAAAGACATGTATAACAGATGTGCAAAGAAGGGAAGATTTAACCAAGGTTGCAAGGGAGAAGGTGAAGTGCAAGGATGTGATAGAAGGAGGAGAAATTAACAAGAGAAGTGAGTAGGAGGCTGAGGTGGTGAGAGGTTGGCGATGGTGGCGAAAAGTAGCGTGGTGGGTGTGGATAAGGTCGGATATGTGGACCAGGTAGTTGAGGAGGAGGGGCAGGTCGGGGACGGCGACGAGGTGTGGCAGGACGGGTTAATGGTTGAGGAGGAGAACGAAACTGTTCAACCTGGTGGTGGCGGCCGTAGAGCTGTATAACATGGCTGATAAGTCGTTGAGCGTCGTCGAGTGTAGGAAGGTGGAATCTTAAATACGTAGGTCCATCTGCGTTGAAGATCCGGAACGCTCGGCGCACTGGTAATCCTGCTTGACGGAGTTCATGGACGATGTATTCAGATGATATGCTAGGGTCCACACCTCGAACGACGCAACTGTAGGTGGTAGGGCGGTCGGACGGCGGCGGTGACGACGGTGGACGGGCCGTATCTGCAGGAGCTTCGATGGCAGTTCCCTCGGCAGGTGGCTGAAGTAAGGTGCACTCGGGACGAAGTTGGTCAGTGGTGGGAGAGATGGGGAGAGGAGACGTCATAAGGGGGAAAGGATGGGACATAACTGAAGTGGTTATAGGAATGTTGGAGGAGGTGTGAGCAGAAGTGGTGGTGGTGGTGCAGCTAGACGACAAAGGATGGAATAGTGTTGTAGATGGAGGTGGCGTGGTTGCTACAGACGAATCGGCTGTGACAGGCGTATCAGGTGCGTCGAGGAGTAGTTGAGCCATGATATTCGGAGGAGTAGCTTCGACTCATTGGAGGCGGCGGTGAATATATGCTCCATTATCTAGAAGGTTGAAGTAGTCGTCGGAAGAAGGAACATACAGGAGTACATCAGGCGATGGGTTAGGCCCGGCGTAGAGTCTGGAGGCGGTATGGATGCCTGTCGAGCGGAGTTCAGTGTAGATGTCGTCATTGGAGAGAGCAGGATTAACATCACGGTCGATAAGGGTATACATGTTGGGGAGGCTGCCTTCCGACTTGGTGCCAGCCTATATGCTTGATTGCCGTGGGCAGGGTGCGTAGGTATAGTGGTGGCGTCACAAAACCGACAAAAAATGAAGAGACTTTGCTGTGGGGAGATTAGAGTCCACTTCGTAAATTGACCAACACGAGGATGGTATATTCGAGTTCATACTAACCTCTCAGCGTGGGACGACTTTCACTACCTGGCAACCCTATGCTGCGGGAGGAGTATAGCACCAAGCATGCTATGAGTGCAGGCTTTTAGTTAATCGGGCGTAAGTGACAAGCGGTTGAATGTTCAGTTTGCTATTAGTGCATAAACACACAAACAGCATAATTTACTGGAATTATCCAAGGTCAGTGAAGTGGATGAATCTTCTGAGCTTTCAAATCGAACACGAGATATGACTGAACCAAATATAAGAGTAGCTACTATCCGGATTTTTGAGAAATAAGATCTCAGTACAGGTTTCTGTACTATGCTCATTAACATACACAATGCAAAAACTACGTAAGTTACATTTCCTCCACAGTAACCGATACACATTCATTTACCCTCGATCGGAACGGAAATATCATACAGTGTGATCGCATGTGACATTCAGCATAAATATCTGCCTATTCTACTATTATCTTTACCAACTCGACAGTAGAAAACAACTGAAAATTTTCACGGAGTATATAAGTAGTTCTTTGCAGCATTCTGAGACCCATAGTTTGCCGTAAATATTTCCCTTTGCCCTCTATAATTATCCATGTCTTCTCACACAAACCTACCATCAATAACATTACGGCCGATATTTCCCCGTGTATCAAAAGCAACATCAATGCCACGATCACTACTTTCACTCTCAAATTCTATATCCTATTCTTTGCTTAACGAAACTAAACTTTTCATGTCATCATTCGGTAAAACATCGTTAATTTTTGAATTCGTGATCACAATGACTAGTTTAGCTGCCATGATGTCAACAACAGAACTTGTTGGTTTTTCAGAAGCGATATATCATATGTAATCGATAAAAACTCGATAGATATACGTACAAGACCATCTACAATAATATCAGACAGTAAAACAAAAAACATGGCCGACGCATCGGTTCATTGTAAACACGCCTGTGATACATACACATAACCTTTTGATGATCGTATTGAATTGCTAAGTTGTCAATAATAACTAACAGAATACTTTACTTTGGGTAATAGACCAATACTATCTAGAAATACTCTATATTTAGATAAGCAATATGTGGATAATTCAGAATATAAATATTTTCTATGAACTCGTATGGTAAAGGAAATAAGTAATATAGGATTGCATTCTAAAATAACAGTCCTGGGGGAATATCTGATGCGTTTCAACTCGGTCAAATAATTAATCAATTAATCGATTTTTCTGGGTGATTTCTGGCAAAAGAGTATTGTTGCAAGAATGTTGCAAAGTTTGGGCTGGGAAGAACTGGGAGAAAGAAGACGAACTGTTCGACTGAGTGGTATGTTCCGAGCTGTCAGCGGAGAAATGGCGTGGAATGACATTAGTAGACGAATAAGTTTGGGTGGCGTCTTTAAAAGTAGGAAAGATCACAATATGAAGGTAATGTTGGAATTAGAGCGGACAAATTGGGGCAAATATTCATTTATAGGAAGGGGAGTTGGGGAAAGGAATAACTTACCAAGAGTGATGTTCAATAAATTTCCAATTTCTTTGAAATCATTTAAGAAAAGGCTAGGAAAACAACAGATAGGGAATCTGCCAACTGGGTGACTGCCCTAAATGCAGATCAGTATTGATTGATTGAATCACCAATGATTTGAATTTAGGGTGTCGTCGAAGTGGCACATTTCGTATCAATTGTCTACCTAGTCTTTTCTTAAGTGATTTCAAAGAAGTTGGAAATTTACCTAATTTGTGCAGATATAGTAGGGGGCACCCTTGGTAAATTATTCCAGACCGTAATTTTTCTTCCTATAAATCAATAGTTGTTTTAGAAATACATTTATTTGAAAGACCTTTCTATTACTATACGCTTTTAAATATAACATTCTACATCGTTCAAGAAATTTGATAGAAACATAACCTTGTAGCGAATTTCAATTCTCTCATACCAATGATTCTGATAATGATCCATCAAATTGCTACATCTGTTTCACGTCAGATAATCAATAGGAGAATCTATTTGAAGTTGTCTGGTAGCATACGCAATTTCGTCACAGATAAAATAAATAGCTTTATCACTTTTTATATCCTCACTTTTAAAATCCTCAAAAGGTATAGTAATTGAGAAATGTAATTGGATTGGCACCAACGCAGAGGTTTGGCCTTATCCGAAAAAAAAAAAAGCAGTTCATCAAGTACACGGAACACTCCTCTCTGCTAACAAATTTATCCTCGAATGTTTTAATGCAACCTAATAAATTACTTGTAACTACGAAATCGTCACGATGCATTAAGTACACTTGAGCTGACTAAGTGCTTCTGCTGTACTATGAATTACATCTGGGCATTCATTATGAT
Source organism: Anabrus simplex (assembly GCF_040414725.1). Classification (NCBI taxonomy): domain Eukaryota; kingdom Metazoa; phylum Arthropoda; class Insecta; order Orthoptera; family Tettigoniidae; genus Anabrus; species Anabrus simplex. The sequence goes on along the minus strand of NC_090265.1, from coordinate 423,086,575 downwards.
CGACACGTCGTAATATATCAAAACAGTTTTAAAACCAAATTTAAATAAAATCAAACCAAACCAATAGGAATAACTAAACAGGTGCTTCGCACATGCTCATGTTTACATTTGAACAAACCGATCGGGCCGCCATTTTAGCTAATATCGATAGCTGCATTAAGGTCTGATATATTGTAGTTGGTCTTGATACGTATCAAATAAAAGATCGATGCTTCGTCTGAAGGAGTGGAACAGTTTACCAGGGATAATGTTTGATCCTTTTCCAAAATCTGTACAGATATTCAAGAAGAGAATAAACAACAACAGAGATAATAAATTAAATGTTAGAGGGCATTCGACCAGTGCAGGATATTGTAAATAATAAATGTGTGTGATTAAATTAATTCCATCCCCTGGTCTAAGGAGTTTGGACAGCCCAAGTAGGGGACTGCCTGTAGGGGTGAAGTACAGTGGGGACTTCGAGGGCCCTGGGACCGCTACGGTAGCTGTGAAGGCCCTTCAGGAACTCTGAAAAGTGGTGGCAAAAGGGGCTCTGGTTAAGACGCAGCAGGTCGTTATGCTACTTAGGTTCCAAAATGGGTAAAATATAAATATGTAAATAAATTCAATGTTAATTTTAATCTTATACCAGTTGTATAGTATTATTAGACGTAATTTCACATACCATACTGTATATGAGTTGACTATGTTTGTAAGATATTATAAGTAGAATTTTGTAAACAATATAAATTTATTAAGGATGATGTGTGTGTTTAATAGAAAAAATTATTAGCGTAAATTGTATAATATTGTATTCTAGGAAAATTTTCTTCGTCTCCTGTTAATTTAAAATTTAGTGCTTGACAATAATGTATTTTAGTGTACCATTTGCCACCGAGGTAGACACCTCATTTGCAAATAAAGAGATTTTGATTTGATTTGATTTGATTTTGATATATCTTACTACAACTGTAATAGTTCAAGGAATGTTCGCTAGATAGAAGCACAAATTAGAAGTTGCTACGCGTGTGCAATGCACGTCACTCCTCGACAGATATCGTTGGAGAGTCTGCGTGCAGTGTACGGCACTCCACGTTGAGTGTATAATACCACCGGTTTGAACCGGGATCGTACCCGCCAACTTAGGCTCAGAAGGCCAGTGCTCTACCGTTTGCGCCAGTCAGTCTAGTGTATGTGTGTGTGTGTGTGTGTATGTATGTATGTATGGTCTTCAGTTTCAGTCCAAAGGCTGGACGAATGATATACAACTGCACAATACCAGTTGTAGGGAAATCCAAGCCTCACTGAAGGAGCGTAGTAGGGAAATAGGTTTCTGCGTGTTTTCCTTACTACTAGTACGCCAGGAGGTGCTACTACATATTAGTCTGTAAAGCCCACTAAATAATAATAATAATAATAATAATAATAATAATAATAATATGGATTCAGGTAGGCTGCCCGGGCATTTTTAATTGAGGCCACCTGGCTGCCTGCTCATCAATTTCGACGTTCCGTTTTACTCTAAGCCTACTAAATGGTAGAGTCATCCGAATCTCTCTTAGGCGTCAGTGGCTGAGTTTTAGTGAATTTTGTCGCGTAAACAACAAATGCGTCACCAGAGATCTTTCACAAGTCGACATCGTACGACATTGAGTGTCGAATGGACTTTCTTCCACCCTTCAAAACTCCGACTTTCTCTGCCGGGTTTAAACCTGCTATCTTGAAATCTGGAGGCCGACTCTCTAACAATTATTCGCAGAGATAGCTTTCCATTTTTTTCTATTGGCTTTATGTCGCACCGACACAGATATGTCTTATGGCGACGATGGGACAGGAAAGGGCTAGGACGGGGAAGGAAGCGGCCGTAATTAAGGTACAGCACCAGCATTTGCCTGGTGTGAAAATGAGAAACCACGGAAAACCGTCTTCAGGGCTGCCGACAGTGATAGCTTTCCAAGCCCATTGAAAATATATATCACCTGATTGTATGTGTACGTCCCTCCATTAATCATAAGGAATAGTGTTCTAGCGTTAGTTGTACACAGTCACATTAATGCCGTCAATGCCGAAGCTCAGATTATATAACTCTGTACGGATATTTGCCCTTGTAAGACAGACCCTCCGACGAGGGTGGGTGTCATGGAAAACGGCGCGTTATTATGATGTAGGATAGTGGAAACAGCACAAATACACAGTCCTCGAGCTAGGGGAATTAACCATTCAAGATTTAAAATGCTGAAGATGAGACGGGTGGATCGATGGATGAAGTGATACTGAATCGAATTGGTGAGAGAACTATTTGGCAAAATCTGAACAGAAGAAGAGATAGACTGGTAAGAAACATCTTAAGGCACCCAGGACTTGTTCAATTGGTTTTGGGGAGTAGGGTAGGTGGTAAGAACGGCAGGGGTAGACCATGGTATGAATATGACTAACAGATTTGTAGAATGTAGTTGTTACGTAGAAATGAAAGATTGGCACTGGATGGGGTGGCATGGAGGGCTGCATCAAATCATTCTATGGGCTGATGACTTAATAATAATAATAATAATAATAATAATAATAATAATAATAATAATAATAATAATAATAATAATAATAGAGTTCGTACTAAACCCTTCGGTAAATACTGAAGGATACCTACCTTCCTTACCTATCAGCAAAAGTTCATGAGATCTGTCTCTTGGGTCGTATCGGTTTTTTCGTCACTTGCTGAGGTAAAGGTAGTGTTCATTAATTCTAATCTATCTACTCAAATGAAAGGTCTGTTTAAGAATATTCCTATTTATTCAAGTAATATCTGAAGTGTTAATCATTTTTTCATCGGTATGATTAGAATCCAATCGTGTCCACTGGACACCACAATCATTTACACAGAAGGTCAGAACACTGGTGTGAGCCTTTGACATAACTGCCTGATGGGCATCCTTACTAGAAACCATTGTTTCAATTATTAATTAAAGAAAAAGTGTGGAAATCCTTAGATTCAGCTTCCATGGTGAGGCTACATGTACCATCATAGTGATTCTTTATGGTCCAGTTCTCGTAACACAAACTCTGGACTCTGGGTATAATTAAGGCAGTCCAATCGGTGTGTGCCACACAGTGGTTATACGGCATGGACCCTTAATTGAATCGATGTGACCTGCGACTATGTCATGGACCGACGTCTAAACTTCTAAGTTACTTTAAAGTCATTGTGGATGATGACCGCAAGGAAAATGATGCTACGGTGGCATATGGCCGTACTCTAAGTCACTGAGGTTGATGACCCCATAACCATCCAAGTTTCTAACCTGAAAGCTAAACACAATTAAGTTACATCGGTTGATGACCAAAGTTACCACTTTACTAACCCCAGAACATTTATTGCTCAATCAATCACAGTTAAATAATGCAACAACAACAATGCTCACAATACCTTGTGGCAGTAAAATCAATTACATTCGGATATGTCCCCAATCGTTACGTTAACATTTACATATTCCCCCGAAAACAAACTAAGATTTCCAGAATGCATCTTCAAGTCATTCGCTTGATTTAAAGTTATTTCTAAATACGTTTCCACTTAATTTAATAATTAAATAAATTTAAATGATTTAATGAAATCTTAATGAACAACAAATTCTATCTCCGCGGACGAATGGTTTCTTTCACCTGTCCCTACACAAGTCTTGACATAATTCAATTTAATCATGTCGGATGTCTATCGTTGGTAACTGGAAAAATTTTACATCACTTATTCCAGTATTTATCTTGTTTCGTGATATCACACTTTAATTTAATTTAATACTAACCATTATTACTACTTGGATAACCCAGATAATTAAGTGCAAAACCATAAGTAACTCGCCGTACTATGTAAACCGCTTACGATGGCATATCTTGTCGTAAAATTTCCGTGAAGCTTTGTGCGCCCCTCACAAACAAAACAATCATCATTACCATCGCTCTATATTTTGGACAACCCTGAAATTGGCTAACCTTACTCATTATATTCTAAGTTCGTGGTCTCAAATGTATATTACAATCTCAATTAAACAAATTTACAGTATCTAATAACATACACGTTATTCCCGGATGAAAATTTCAACTAGATCCAACATTTAACGTTATCCCCTGCCGAGAAATGCAATCACGTGTCAATGCGTAACACTCTCCGCACTTTTCGTTATTCGAGCGGCGAACTCCTATCAGCTGACGGCATTTAGCCGCGACCCTCGCTCTGCGGTGATATGAGACATCTGTTCGTCTTGCTTGATTAACCTCACAAAATGAAACCTTTAGCTTCGCCGACAATTAAACAAATATGATATTTCTAACCAACAAACTGCACATAGATTGTACTTCAAAATGCCATACACTAATTGTACACGTTGCAAATTAATACCGGCATGGATTCTCTAGTTCTACCTTCCATCCCGAACATTACAAAAAATCTTCCTCGGGCTTATACATGTCCCGGAACATTTATAGGCTTCCAATCACCTGATTCACAAATCCCATCTCAACTCATACGACAACTCTGAACTCTCGTCTCCACTGGGCTGCTCTCACTGACAAACAAGGCTGGAATAAAATATACTTGGAATCCATGACGCATAATTCGTACAAATACCTTAATAATGAACACATCGCATAATGATCTCGTATTTCCAAAACTGGATTTCACAAAATGACTGTAAAAATTCTACTTTTTTATTGTCAGTCAGATACAGTTTAAATGGACATAGAATAACGTTTCACTCCGTGACAAAATTCACCACTCTATATTCTCAACCTGACAGCGCGCTTCCACTCGATTGAAAATGGGTAACCACGGATTTCTTACATTATTTACGTCAAAATTCAAACAGAAAAATTTTACGTCAGATAAAATTATCTCAATTAACATAGGCAATAAATTCACGGAAATTGACGATCTACTCTGGACGTGATATCACTTCGAAGCCCTTATTAATGACTTTTACATGTCACACGGCGCTCACAATATTTTAAATTTATCCAAGCAGAAAATAAAACAAATGACCTTTCGTCATATTTGACATTCGCTAAAAAACATAGGGGTGACCAACTGCGTCATAAAAACCCATCTGAAATGCACATGAGTTTGACATCACAAAACAAGATATAGTAGGTGGTAAGATGGTAAGGCACCTACCTTAAATCGACGCCGGCTTCCATCCTTAGGCTCACCTGTGACCTTCCGTCACTTTATCTAGCCATTTTATATTTCTGGCTGTACATCATAATGTCCTTTTATTTTCCTGGAAATGAAACACATAAAGAAAAGGAAATACCCTTCACACGTGTCTCCGTTGATCGCACTCGACTGATGGTAGTTACTGCCCGCACACGAATTACTTTTACAACGCAAAATATTTTACAGCTTTATACTTCTTCTGCAATATCTTGACCTCCTTTTTATAAGACTACCTTTGCTCAAACAAATCCATTTTGGATTTAAGACCCCAGCCACATCGGCCAAAATCTGTTCGTCGGACTTAATCTACTTTATCGCTGGATTTACAGAACAGTCTAACTCTCTCGCTCAATATTCAATAACACAATGCAGAGGTTTAATCATGGCGCCCCTCCTATATTTATAGCTATTACCCCCTCTCTCCAGGCATTTTTCCTTTGCCGCCAAGAAATTTGCGTAATCATTCTAACTTAAATGAATCGTATTTAAAAGAGTTTTGGATGTAACTATGTATTTGTTAACTCACTAGCAGTAGTGATCCTGAACATTTAAAATTTATATTTATTAGTTTAGCCGGTTATATGACCTCATTTGATAGGCACTAGTTTTCTGTCGACTTGGCGTGGGGACGCCATACACACGCGCTCTTCTGAAATAACCCACCAAAATGGCTTAGCAGTCTCAAACTTTCTTCGGTATCCTTCCACGTACGACACGTGCGGATGACGTCACGTATCCCAGAGCGTGGGACGGAAAGTAACTGCCCCCTCACCACGTGTCACTCCCGTGATGTCGAGATCTTTTCAGAAATGTAGTAACTTTTCATACTGAAAATTCTTAGGACACAAAGGTCATGGGTTCAGTACTGTTACGTCGCAGCCCTTTCCGGTACTTCCTGGAAGGGCAGACGACCAGGATCTCTCAGCCGGCCTGGAGGACGGAGCCGGTCTTTCCGCGTGTTGTTCTCGTCGGCTGGTTTACCTGAGAGTTTTCGGGAGATGCAACGAGAATGTTCCGCCTCTAGCCACCTCACAAATATTTTGGTACACATCACCCGAACTATACACAGGGAGGCTAACCGCGGACAGTCAGGCAGTGTTGATGCTGGATTCGGGGTCAGTGTTGACCTCCGTAATGGAGTCACTGTTAGAGTCACTCTGGGAGTCCGTGTTGGAGTCAGTGTTTTGGGGTTCTGTGGCTGGGCTGAGGGCGATAGAGGTATTGGCTGTCGCTAGTATGCCGCCGAAATCTAAACGATAAGTTGTTGTTGTTGTTGTGTCGGAGTACCAAGCACGTAGCTGGACAGACGGCGTACGGGACAGAAGAGTGTGTAGTGCCTTAGAGTACTGTGTGTGTGTGTGTGTGTGTTAACTTCTGGCGACTAAGGACCATCGTGAGTCAGCGACTGAAGCAGTTATCGTGAGTGTTTTGGATCTCTATCAATAGCCGCTGTTGTGAGCATTGCCCTGCTGTTGAATACTGTTGAGCTGTTGCTGTTTAGTTATTCACTACACCTGAATATGTGAATTATTGCGCTGTCCCTGGAATCGAACCAAGGAACAGTCGTTGTGTGTTGTGTAGCCAGAAGCACTATGTTCAGTTCCAGCGGTCTACACTCAGCTGCTGTATGAGGTGACTGGACACAGAGAAGTGGAACTAAGGATTATAGCCGTCCCCAGGTGATACCAACACGCCAAACGACAGAACAACAACGTGCACACCATGCATACTGTATATTGTACCAGGAATTGATTATGGGACCAGAGCATGGAAAGGATCTCAGGTAGTGTTCGGTTTTTCTTATTGGAGCAGGTACAGAGATTGATAGTATCGCAGGGGGAATAATAGATGGTAAAATCTTTTTGACAATATTTATTAAAAATATTCATGGAAATCACCCTGCAGTTGAATCGTCAAACTAAAATTTTCAGTCAATATTTCCAAAAATGCAAAATAATATATCGATGCTGCTGTATTCAGAGACATCCACTTGATTATGTATGTACTGTATGTTGGGTATTCAGCTCGAAGGCTGGTTGGATCCTCAACAGGTTCACCGTTAACTGTCATAGATGGCCTAGGTGTCACTGAAGAGGCGTACTAGGGAAATGAGAAGCGAGGTAGTTTCCCGTTGCTTTCTTCACCGAGCCAGAAGTTGCTATTGCACATCAGTCTGCCAAGCCCACTGAAATGCATGCACCAACCGACCATATGAGCGACATCTTCACACCATTCATAGCAGGGACTGGCTGCATAAGGAATGGCATTACTAGTGTCACTCATACCTCAGCTACTTTCATATTGTCAAAGCCAAGAATAAGACTGAGACAGGAAATGAAAGTAACAAATTTATTCTAGTCCATACCAGAAGACATAGTGCACTGTAAACACTACATCTTGCCAGCAAAGGCCTCCACTTGATTAAAAATGTCCAAAATAAATATCACTCTTTTAGATATTGTAAGCACCCTGCAGTTCATCTAAGGTCTTTGAAATGGATTTAAATACCAAAATGAAACTTTGCACATTGAATTTCATTAAATCCATCTTTTGTGATGCAAACCTACATTTTTTCTAATATTTTGAACACAATATTAGCACACACTTCCATGAATAAGTTGATAATTCAAATAAAAATATTTGATCACTTGCTGTATACTCCTACAGTTCATCTAAGTTGAGAAAATAAAATAGTGCACTTGCAAACCCTAGAGTTCATCTACGCAAAATTACTTCAAGTTAGAAATGATTTTGAAAATGAATTTACAGTTCAAAAGCAAGACATGAAACTTTCCTGAATTATTATAAATAACAAGCTGAAATTCACACGAAGTACTTTACTGTTGCTGGAGCACTATGATTAACTGAGTGCTTTGTTAAAAGTCAGTCAGTGGGATTACTCACTCAAAATATGAGAAGATCACCTGGAATCTGCTTATAAGTGTTGGTGTTGTGCTGTCCTGCGGCTTGGTGCCTGGAACATTCTGGAGCGTGCAGCCAAGGTTCGAACTCATCACTAGCAGCGTGACAAGTCCATTCAGTGTAGATACCACGTTAATATCCCTCGCCGACGTCCCTCGATGGGTACCATGATCGAATAAACCACGATAATCTCACGTTGGAAACGACGTTCGATTGATGCAAAATCTCACAACACTTTGCCAAGATTTCCGATGTTCTTTTAGAGATAATGTCGGAACACGGAAAGTTCAATTGGCACTATAGAGCTTTCAATTATCAGTAAGATTGATATTATACACCGACACAAGTCTCAATGCACAGTTCGTATTCTCACGTTAGTTTTATGATATTGAATATGTGACTTAGAATATCACAGTCTATACTACAGTGTGATTTGTAAGTCAGGTTAATGAAGTAAGGACATACAATCGTCTTCAACACGGAAAACATAGTTTTTACACACACTCTGTTTACGGAATGAGTTCATAAGTCACTGATTATATGTGAGGTTCACCGAGCTCGATAGCTGCAGTCGCTTGAGTGCGGCCAGTATCCAGTATTAGGGAGATAGTAGGTTCGAACCCAACTGTCGACAGCCCTGAAAATGGTTTTCCGTGGTTTCCCATTTTCATACCAGGCAAATGCTGGGGCTGTACCTTAATTAAGGCCACAGCCGCTTCCTTCCCACTCCTAGCCCTTCTCTGTCCCATCGTCGCCATAAGACCTGTCTGTGTCGGTGCGACGTAAAGCAAAATAGCAAAAAAAAAATATATGTGAAGTTCGACCATTGAATAATCATCACAGTCCATAAAACACTGGGAAAAAATGTCATTAGCAACAGTCTCTATAACAGTCTCTGGAATAATACTGTTCATAGATTAAGAAGATTTTATGACTGAATTTGCACAACACAAGTCCGCACGACTTAATATTGTCATAAAAAGTTCTCAATATTCTGTTAGTTTCTCGTATTAGTGATCGAAAGTTCGAATAAATGCACGAAAAAGTAGTCACTTTTAGCCTAGCTATTTGTCGAATGTTTAGTGGAAAGGTATCTCACACAGTTCACAATTCCACCAGTGTAGGAGAAATGTGTCTCATAATCATTAAAATGGTCACAAATTAGAAGTTTAGTTTATCACACGCAATGTCTTAGAATTCTGTCACAGTCAATGATAAGTTCAGAATTACGTGAAAATGACAAAGTCCACAATATCGTTTACTGATAAATGAAATACTTGACACTTCAATTCACAATTTCTATTATACTTCACTCGGTTAACACACTCCTAATTATTATATAACGACGATTTAGTCGGAGAAAATCTCAGAATATTTCCTTCGTCGCGACGCGGCAGAAACTTTACTTACGACGTCTTCGCACAATTTCAAGGTGTTCGAGTGTGACTTCTACGTCCTCGCGGATCGCGACGGAGCATACTGCCTTTCTTCCATAATTGCAGAACACACTGGCTATACGCTCAGTTCATTGAACTATTTATACCTGGCTGCGAGCAGCGCTCGGAATCAGGTGATAAATAGGTGATAATACTTTCCAAACTTTAACTTGTTTTATCTTGGGAACCACTGGACGGATTGATCTCAGATTTGCAGGGATTTACTTTCAGAATATTGGCTACAATTTAGTGTTGGTCTCATGTTAATTGGTCCAAGAGTTAAAAAGTTCAAAAAATGGTTTCGAGATAATTCTGAGGGGAGGGAAGCTACAGGTAGTGCTGACGTCACTTGACCTTGCTTTACTCATGTGGTCTCCCTCACGCAGTGCAGTGAGAACGAGAACATTCTCTCGCACAGCTGTTAGTGCATCGGGACTTAGCCGTTCGCTCATGAATAAAGATTTATAACTCGTATGTGCCAGGGCCTATGCCTTCCTGGTACAATATGGATCCGTAAAAAGAGTCGACAAATTTAAATATTTAGGGGAATACATACAAATAGGAGGATCAAACAAGGCGTCTAACATAGAACGAACAGAAAAACTCCAGAAAGCATACAAACGCACATGGTCACATTATAATAAGAAAAGCATATCAAGACAGGCCAAATTTAAACACTAAAAACAATCGTATTACCAGGAGCATTGTGTGCATCAGAAATGACCACAATTGGGGCATCAGGCATCACAGAGACAGAAAAATTAGAACGTAAAATTCTCACAAATATATTTGGACCAATACACAGAGATGGCATATGGGTGAAACGCCTACCGAAGGGTTGTACCAGCACACTGACAGACTCACAGACATGATCAGCAAACGCAGATTAATTTACTATGGGCACATACAGAGAATAGACAACAACAGACTTAAAAAGAAAATCTTTGATGTAGTAAACAGTTCAAACAAGAAAACAAATTGGTATCATGAAATAGAGGAAGACTTAAGGAAGGTGGGGATCAACAGGCAAATGATAGGAGACAGAAAATAATTCAGAAACAAAATTAGGAATACAAGATTTATAGTAAATGAGAGCAAGAAGACAGGGATATTGTTGATAGAACAAAGGAAACAGTAGCACAGCCAAAGGATGAAGAGATTTTGAGAAGAGACGAGGAAGAATGGAAAAAGTGAAAATTGTGTCATCATGAGATATTCGAGTTCAAACACTGTCCATAAGGGCAAAAATTATATGAATGAATGAATGAATATGGTCGGATATAGGTGTTATACATATTTATAGGAGTACTAGCTGATGTACCCGTGCTTCGCTACGGAATTCTAAATTGTATACGGAATTGTAGGTTAGGTAGAGTACACGTTGTGAGCAAGACTGTATTAAATTGCACATCTCTTAACGTTGCCCTGGAAACGTGACGGGGAAATCACCAAATGCCTTTTCTCATATGAAGCCTGCGTTAGGGAATTTTCGTTGTAATGGTAGGCCCGCTTGCCTACCATCAGTCACAATCAGGTTGGGGAATTGCATTATAATGGCAGACACTCACTCTCCATCTGCCGTATTACATCCTCAGAAAGACTGTCTTAGCGGTTTTCCCAACTGAAACGAACATAGGTCATTACAATGACGTCAGTAGGAAAGTCATGAGTAAAAACAATGATTTCACATGAAATACTCCATCAAATGAAAAACCACACATTTTCTCTTTTTTAACGAACAGTACTACGCTGCCGATTTAACAGTCCAAAGTTCCAGAGCTGGAATGACCAGGCCGCAGACAGCCGTGATCCGTGAACACTCTTAGTCTTTTTTCGGAGGGGAGGGGTCGAATACTGAAGAGTCCCAGGGCAAAAGCTATGCTCTTTTACTAATCTGTTTCCTAGGAGTACCCGATGAGTCGGAAAATCTCAATTCACTACACTGGCGGCGGAAAAATCTATCTGATCTTGAGGCAATTTTTTCCTCCAATCCACAGGAGAAACTCCCTCTTCACTGTTAATTTTTAATAAAATGAATGCAGAATTTAATAAAAATGAAGAGGAAGAAGCTCTTTTTATGAAACAGCTCCTTTCAGGGTTGATTTTTGAGTTATTTATTGAACTGTGGTTCTATAATTTAGAATGGGCCTAAATTGTAGTTCTAGACCAGGTCATACTACTACTACTAAGTGAGCCTCTGCCTTAAGAGTGCACACTGCTCATTCAAAACAGCGCGTCAGAGTAGGAATCGAATAGCTGGAAAACTATGATGAAGCAGTGAGTTACGTACCAGCAGTACTGTATCAGAAAATGTATGAACCAGAGGAATGACATGCTAGAGAAGAAAGTTCTCTAACTTCCTTGCTATTTCCTGCCAATATTCAGTCAGGCTGTTGTACTCGGTACGCAGCAGTAGTCCCTTCTATCGGAGCTAAGCGGCAGCATAAGAGACAAAGAACATCACCACAAACAATAGTCAATGTAATGTTATTGTTGATCAATGTTATGCGCTTTCAATATTGTAGACCTTCACATCTAGTTTTCTTCCGACTCTGAAATACCATTCTTATCATAGTCGGTACGGTAAAATTGAATAAAACATAAGTGGTCGGAAATGTTATTCTCTATAACTTTTGTTATGTAGTACTTTTCGATAGTACCAATAACATAGGTATTCAAAATTTAAATTTTAGGCGTCTTCCCCTAAACTAAAATTTCATGCAGGGCGAATAAAATTGTTTATAACTTAGACTGTAGTTTCTTATTCCCCGACTCTATATACCGACCTTTATTAAATTCTGTTAACCCATTTTCTCGTGGTTCGGCGTTGATATGGACTTGGCAACAAAAATACAAATTCATGAATATCTGTGTTATCAAACCCGATACGGTATGTGTGACATAAATGATCGGAAATTTAATTCTGTATAACTTTAGTTATGTAGTATTTATCAATAGGACCACTAATAATATAAATATTTGAGAATTCAAGTTTAGGCCGTCCCCTAAACTACCATTTCACTCAGCGTGAGTAAAATGTTTTATGAAATAGATTGTAGTGGCTCATCCCCCGACTTCACATACCGATTTTCATTTAACTCTCTTCAGCCGTTTTCTCGTGATGCGTGTATGTACAGACAGACAGACAGACAGACAGACAGACAGACAGACAGACAGACAGACAGACAGACAGACAGACAGACAGACAGACAGACAGACAGACAGACAGACAGACAGACAGACATTTCGGAAAAGAAAAAAGTGTATTTCCTAGTTACTATGGACATGGCAGATACAGAAATACCATTCTTTTCAAATTCTGAACAATGTACAGTCAAAACTATTATTTTATATATAGACCTTCACATCTAGTTTTCTTCCGACTATGAAATACCACTCTTATCACGCTGTTTTATTCGTATTTCATTCCACTGGATATCACATGTTTGAGATGTCACTTTGTGGTGACATGGTCGGCCGGTAGACAGGTGATGCATCACTGTGGCCAAGGGTATCTTGAATATGACAGTTTCTTCGTTTGTTAAAATTATTAAGAACGGATTGGGACCTTGTTGTAAGGAGAGTGGAATGAAGTTACGTGATTGCTGAAGGAAAGAGATAGGTGGTGATTTTGTTTAAAGAGGAAGTGCAACTAGGCAAGCATTCAGGTGTATGGGTATTAATTGAAATTGCTGTGTCTAAGCGTAATCGCTTCGATTATGATAGGATTATTGTTGAGAGTGCCTCTGGTGAGGTATTGGAAGCAAAGGGATTGAATGTGTGTTAGAATACTGGGGGAGGTATAAATTGGGTGGAAAGTTAGCTGAAGGAATGTCTAAAGGAAGACGGTGTATTTAGCTGTAATCCATGTCAAGGAAGCGTAGGTAGCTAATGGTCGGATAAAGGTTTTATACATATTAAGGAATTGATTTTGTTGGGTTTTAATCCCCACGTGAAAACGGCCAGCGACTGGAGGGTACGGAAGCAACTTAGGCTATTTCTGTGAATATCTGCCGGATGATGGTTTCAGCAGACTACAAGACATTACATTGCGTCAGGTCAGTGTTGATTCGTCACTCTCTCTTTCGGGTCATGTACATCTAAAAGAAAAGTGATTAAAAGTAAAACCTCCTTATTTATTGTTTGTTTGTTTATTGTAGTCTAAAGTACATATCTGTGCACGGGAGGTAAATGGTATTATGTTCATATTTTACGAAATTGAATTTTTACGTATGTTTACTGTATTTTATGAGCTCATTTCCGGGATGAAAAACAATACCCGCAATATTAAGCGAGCTTGCCAGTTCCAGGTAAAAACAACACAAGTCCAATCTAGTTTTGAAACTAATAAAATAAATAATCAGATTTTGAGAAGTTAATGTTAAAAGTAAAAATTATCAGTATTATTATGTAAAAGAAGTTCACAGAGCTTTTAATTAAAAACGGGCAAGTGAAACAAATACTGAAAGACATTCTCTGAGAACATTGCATATTTATAACGTAGTTCCCTCTACTTCCGGGGTAGAGATTTAACAAGACCATCTTCAATATCAATCAATCAATCAATCAATCAATCAATCAATCAATCAATCAATCAATCAATCAATCAATCAATCAATCAATCAATCAATCAATCAATCAATCAATCAATCAATCAATCAATCAATCAATCAATCAATCAATCAATCAATCAATCAATCAATCAATCAATCAATCAATCAATCAATCCCGATTTGCATTTAGGGCAGTCGCCCAGGTGGCAGTTTCCTTATCTGTTGTTTCTTATCTAAGAAATTGGAAATTTACTGAACATCTCCCATGTTAAGTTATTCCAACCCCTATCTCCCCTTCCTATAAACGAATATTTGCCCCAATTTGTCCTCTTGAATTTCAACTTTATTTCATATTGTGATCTTTTCTACTTTTAAAGACACCACTCAAACTTACTCGTCTACTAATGTCATTCCACGCCATTTCACCGCTGACAGTTCGGAACATAACACTTTGCCGAGCAGCTCGTCTTCTTTCTCCCAAGTCTCCCCATCCCAAATTTTGCAACTATTTTGCAACGCTATTCTTTTGTCGGAAATTACCCAGAACAATCATGCTGATTTTCTTTGGATTTTTTCCAGTTCATGATCAAGTAAGCCTGGAGAGTGCCCCATACAGTGGAACCATACTCTAGGTGCGGTCTTACCAGAGCCTTATATGCCCTCTCCTTTACATCCATACTACAACCCCAAAATACCCTCATAACCATGTGCAGAGATCTGTACCCTTTATTTACAATCCCATTTTGTGATTACCCCAATGAAGATCTTTCCTTATATTAAAACCAAGATACTTTCAATGATCCCCAAAAGGAACTTTCACCCCATCAACGCAGTAATTAAAACAGAAAGGACTTTTCCTATTTGTGAAACTCACAACCCGACTTTTAACCCCGTTTACTATCATAACCTTGCCTGCTGTCCATCTTACAACATTATCGAGGTCATTGTGCAGTTGCTCACAATCTTGTAACTTATTAATTACTCTATACAGAATAACATCATTCGCAAAAAGGCTTATCTCTGATTTCACTCCTTTACTCATATCATCTATGTATATATATAAAATAACTTGTCCTGACTGACTGACTGACTGACTGACTGACTGACTGACTGATTCATCATCGCCGAGCCAAAACCACTGGACATAAAGAAATGAAATTTTGGGCATAGATTCATATTAACATCTAGGTGCTCGCTAAGAGAGGATTTTTGGATATTCCTTTGCTAAGGGGGTGAAAAGGGGGTTGAAATTTTAAAATGAGTGTATCTATATCTCAAAACTTTGAAAGCTTACAAATGTAAAAATTGGTATTTAGAATCTCCTTTAAAAATAAGGAAAACATATTTTTTTGTTTTCAGAAAATTCCAATAGGACGGGGTGAAAAACGGTGAAAAAAGGGTAGAATGCCTTTAATCAGAATACCGGTACTTATACCTCAGAAAGTGAAGATACTACAGACCTGAAAATTAGTACTTTTGATCTCTTTTAAAAATAAACACGTATTTTTGTTTTTGGAAAATCCAATTAATGGGAGGGTGAAAAGGGGGGTGAATTTCGAAAATGAGTACATCTATATCTCATAAGTTTTAAAGTTTACAGATGTAAAAATTGGTATTTAGAATCTTCATTAAAAGTAAAGAAACACGTATTTTTTTGTTTTCGGAAAATCCCAATAGGAGGGGTGAAAAGGGGTGAAAAATGGTTGAATGCCTTTAATGAGGATACTTATATCTCAGAAACGAAGATATTACAGACCTGAAAATTGGTGTTTGGGATCTCCTTTAAAAATAAAGAAACACGTATGTGTTTGTTTTTGGAAATTCCAATTAATGGGGGTGTGAAAAGGGGGTGAATTTTTAAAATGAGTGTATCTACATCTCAAAACTCAAAGTTTGCGCATGAAAAAATTGATATTTAGAATCTGCTTTAAAAATAAAGGAACACTTTTTTTTTGTAAATCCCATAGGAGGGGTTAAAAGGGTGAATAATGGGTTGAATGCCTTTAATGAGGATACATATATCTCAGAAACTGAAGATATTACAGAACTGAAAATTTGTTTATAGGATCTCCTTTAAAAATAAAGAAACACTTTTTTTTTTTGTTTTCGGAAAATCAAGTTAATGGCGGTTAAACAGGAGTGAAAAATTGGGGTGAATTTTTTGAAAGACTACATCAACAAAATATCTGAGAAACGTAGAATGTTACAGACGTAAAAAGTGGTACTTGGAATCTCCTGTAAATGTAAAGAAACATAGGTGATTTGTTTTTGGAAACTCCTCTTAAGGGGAACTAAAAAGGGGGTGAAATATTAAAATGACAATTTATAGAGTATATCTAAAAAAACATGTTACAGAAGTGAAAAATGTTTTTTATCTCTATTAAAAATAAAGAAACGTGTACTTTTAGTTTTCGGAAATACCACTTGGTTGGAGGGTGGGGGGTTAAATGTGGCTGAAAATGGTGTTCTCTTAATTAGGCTACTGTTATCTCAAAAATGACGATATTACAGACGTGAAATTTGATATTTGGAATCTGCTTTAAAAGTAAAGAAACACTTATTCTCGGAAAATCCAATGAATGGGGGGGGGGAGGAGGAAGTGAAAGAATTTAAAATTAATTGATTTAATTGTATGAGAATACTTGCATCTAATAAAAACTAAAGTTGTTAAGGCCTACAGACGTGAAAATTGGCATTTGGTTCTCCTTTAAAAACAAAGAAAAACCCTTTTGGTGTTTATCATTTGGGGGGGGGGCGGGAGTGAAAAGGAATTGAATTCCTTTCATGAGGACACATAAATTAAGCACTGAAGAAGTTAGAGTCGTGATGATTGGTATTTAGAAGATCCTTTACTATTAAAGAAACAAGTATTTTTAACGAAGAATTCACTTAGGGGGGTGGGGGGAGGAGTGTGAAAGTGAAAAAAAAGGGAATTATTTTTATCTCAAAACTGAAGGTTATAGACGTGAACATTGGTGTTTGGAATCTCAATTAAACATAAAGAAACACGCCTTCTTTTGATTTTTTTGGGGCGGGGGTGTAAATAACGGCGGTGAGGTGTAAAAAAGGAGGTGACACCAATTGATCTTACTGTTCATAATGTACTTATAAGGAGCCTCCGTTGCTCAGGCGGCAGCGCGCCGGCCTCTCACTGCTGGGTTCCGTGGTTCAAATCCCGGTCTCTCCATTTGACATTCGTGCTGGACAAAACGGAGGCGGGACAGGTTTTTCTCCGGATACTCCGCTTTTCCCTGTCATCATTCATTCCAGCAACACTGTCCTATATAATTTCATTTCATTTGTCATTCATTAATCATTGCCCCAGAGGAGTGCGACAGGTTTTCGCAGCCGGCACAATTCCTATTGTCACCGCTAGATGGGGGCTTTCTTCATTCCATTCCTGACCCTGTCGAATGACTGGAAACAGGCTGTAGAATTTCGATGTACTTATTCTGATCATAAACCGATCATTTTTAAGCTTTCCTGGGTTCGTTTTCAAGAGCCACCTTTTCCTTCTGATAACTTTCTTAGATTACAGTGTGTTCTCCTGGCATATAAATAAAAATTTAAACACATTTGAAATTAACGATAGGAATGAAATTGACCGTCCAATTGTTCACCTCTGTAATAAGGTCAATAATGCACGGAAGTATGTCATTCGTATCGCCAGAAATCCCGCACACTTGCCTACGCGCGACAATGGTGCTGGTCACATTCTCAACAATGACAATGGCAGCACATGTAATTTACCGCCAAGTAGCGGTCTCGCATCTTGTTGTGGGGTCCAGAACATCTATAATAATAATAATAATAATAATAATAATAATAATAATAATAATAATAATAATAATAATAATAATAATAATAATAATAATGTTCTGGACCGTCGTCAAATGTGCGGACCGCGCTGGAAACGGGTCCCGGACGGGTAATGGCTAAGAATGCAGTCCGGCCGTGGGCTCAGTATCGCCAAGGCATCCAAGATGACACCACATTGGATCTCCTGAAGGATTTGATCCATATTAAAATTGCTTATAGGAAAAGATGGCAAAGATTTAGGGACCCAGCTGACCGGGTGGAATACCTGGACCTTGCCCGGGAATTACGAAATCGATTGCTGGAAAGAAAGATTGAAAAATGGGAGGAAAATTGCCGTAATCTATTAGAAAACAAATCAGATCGCGAATTTTGCCGGATTCTCTCAGAAAACTAGTCAGATCGCGAATTTCGGCGGATTATATATATAAAAAATAAGCATTCAATTCTAAATTTCAGTATAATACCGTAGCGAAGCACGGGTATCTTGCTAGTATCTATCTATATATATATAAAATAACTTGTCCTGACTGACTGATTCATCATCGCCGAGCCAAAACTACTGGACATAAAGAGATGAAATTTTGGGGATATATTCATATTAAGACGTAGGTGCTCGCTAAGAGAGGATTTTGGGATATTCCTTCGCTAAGGGGGTGAAAACGGGGGTGAAATTTTAAAATGAGTTGCTCTATATCTCAAAACTTTAAAAGTTTACAGATGTAAAAATTGGTATTTAGAATCGTCTTTAAAAATAAGGAAACACGTATTTTTTTGTTTTCAGAAAATCCCCATAGGAGGGGTGAAAAAGGGTGAAAATGGGGAAAATGGGTTGAATGCCTTTAATCAGGATACCGGTACCTATATCTCAGAAACTGAAGATATTACAGACCTGAAAATTGGTACGTTTGATCTCTTTTAAAAATAAAGAAACACGTATTTTTTTGTTTTTGGAAAATCCAATTAATGGGAGGGTGAAACGGGGGTGAAATTTTAAAATGAGTTGCTCTATATCTCAAAACTTTAAAAGTTTACAGATGTAAAAATTGGTATTTAGAATCGTCTTTAAAAATAAGGAAACACGTATTTTTTTTGTTTTCAGAAAATCCCAATAGGAGGGGTGAAAAAGGGTGAAAATTGGGAAAATGGGTTGAATGCCTTTAATCAGGATACCGGTACCTATATCTCAGAAACTGAAGATATTACAGACCTGAAAATTGGTACGTTTGATCTCTTTTAAAAATAAAGAAACACGTATTTTTTTGTTTTTGGAAAATCCAATTAATGGGAGGGTGAAAAGGGGGTGAATTTTTAAAATGAGTGAATCTATATCTCCAAACTTTTAAAGTTTGCAGCTGTAAAAATTGGTATTTAGAACCTTCATTAAAAATAAAGGAACACGTATTTTTTTTGTTTTCGGAAAATCGCAATAGGAGGAGTGAAAAGGGGCTAAAAAGTGGTTGAATGCCTTTAATGAGGGTACTTATATATCAGAAACTGAAGATATTACAGACCTGAAAATTGGTGTTTGGGATCTCCGTTAAAAATAAAGAAACACGTATTTTTTGTTTCTGGAAAATCCAATTTGAGGGGGGGGGGGGGTGAAAATGGAGTAATATTCTAAAATGAGTGTATCTATCTCAAAATTTTTAAAGGTTATATATGTGAAAATTGGTATTTAGAATCTCCTTTAAAAATAAATAAACACACGCATTTTTCGTTTTTGGAAAATCCAAATATTGGGGGGTAAAAATGGGGTGGGTAAATTTTTTAAAATGAGTGTGTATACATCTTAAAACTTTAAAATTTACAGATGTAAAAATTGGTAGTTAGAATCTCCTCTAAAAATAAAGGAAAACGTATTTTTTTGTTTCCTGTAAATCCCAATAGGAGGGGTGTAAAAGGGTGAAAAATGGGTTGAATGCCTTTAATGAGGATACATATATCTCAGAAACGAAAGATATTACAGAACTGAAAATTTGTATATGGGATCTCCTTTAAAAATAAAGAAACACGTATTTTTTAGTTTTGGAAAATCCAATTAATGGCGGTTAAACAGGAGTGACAAATTTTGAAAGACTATATCTACAGAATATCTTGGAAACGTAAAATGTTACAGACGTAAAAAGTGGGTGTTGGTAATCTCCTGTAAATCTAAAGAAACATAGGTGATTTGTGTTTGGAAACTCCACTTAAGGGGAACTCAAAAGTGGTGAAATTTTAAAATAGGAATTTTTACAGTTTATCTCAAAAACCTTAACATGTTACAGAAGTGAAAAATGATATTTTTTATCTCTATTAAACATAAAGAAACGTGTATTTTTAGCTTTCGGAAATACCACTTGGGTGAAGGGGGGGGGGGGTTAAAGTGACTGAAGATGGTGTTGAATTCTTTTAATTAGGCTACTGATATCTTAAAAATGAAGATGTTACAGACGTGAAATTTGATATTTGCAATCTGCTTTAAAAATAAAGAAATACGTATTCTCGGAAAATCCAATGAATGGGGGGAGGGGGGTGAAAGAATTGAAAAATTAATTGAATTAATTGAATGAGAATACATACATCTAATAAAAACTAAATTTGTTACAGACGTGAAAATTCGTATTTGGATCTCCTTTAAAAACAAAGAAAAACGCGTTTTGGGGGAAAACCATCTTGGAGGGCGGGAGTGTAAAGGAGTTGAATTCCTTTCATGAGGACACATAAATCAAAAACTGAAGAAGTTAGACTCGTGATAATTGGTATTTAGAAGATCCTTTACTATTAAAGAAACAAGTATTTTTTGCGGGAAAATTCACTTAGAGGGGGGGGGGGAGTAGTGTGAAATGAAGTGAACAAAGTAAATTATTTTTATGGGGATACTTATATCTCAAAACTGAAGGTAAGGTAGTAGACGTGAACATTGGTGTTTGAAATCTTCTTTAAACATAAGAAACAAGCCTTCTCTTTTAATTTTTTTTTTGGGGGGGGGTGCCGGCAAATAAACTTAACGGCGGTGGGGTGTAGAAGGAGGTGAGACCAATTGATTTTACTGTTCTTAATGTACTTATAAGGATCCTCGGCAGCGCGCCGGCCTCTCACAACTGGGTTCCGTGGTTCAAATCCCGTTCACTCCATGTGACATTCGTGCTGGACAAAACGGAGGCGGGACAGGTTTTTCTCCGGATACTCCGGTTTTCCTGTCATCATCCATTCCAGCAACACATAATAATAATAATAATAATAATAATAATAATAATAATAATAATAATAATAATAATAATAATAATAATAATGTTCCGGACCGTCGTCAAATGTGCGGACCGCGCTGGAAACGGCTCCTGGACGGGTAATGACTAAGAATGCAGTCCGGCCGCGGGTTCAGTGCCTTCTAGGCACCCAATATGACACCACGCCGGATCTCCTGAAGGATTTTATCCATATTAAAAATGATTATAGGAAAAGATGGCAAAGATTTACGGACCCAACTGACCGGGAGGAATACCTGAGCCTAGCCCGGGAAGTACGAAATCGATTGCTGGAAGAGAAGATTGAAAAATGGGAGGAAACGTGCCGTAATCTAATAGAAAACGAGTCAGATCGGGAATTTTGGTGGGTTCTCGCAGAAAACGAGTCAGACCGCGAATTTCGGCGGATTATATATCTAAAACAATAAGCATTCAATTCTAAATTTCAGTATAATACCGTAGCGAAGCACGGGTATCTTGCTAGTATATATATAAAGTAACTTGTCCTGACTGACTGACTGACTGACTGACTGATTCATCATCGCCGAGCCAAAACTACTGGACATAATGAAATGAAATTTTGGGGATGCATTCATATTAAGATGTAGGTGCTCGCTAAGAGAGGATTTTTGGATACTCCGTTGCTAAGGGGGTGAAAAGGGGGGGTGAAGTTTTAAAATGAGTGCACCTATATCTCAAAACTTTAAAAGTTTACAAATGTAAAAAATTGGTATTTAGAATCTTCTTTGAAAATAAGGAAACACGTATTTTTTTTGTTTTCAGAAAATCCCAATAGGAGGGGTGAAAAAGGGTGAAAATGGGATAAAATGTGTTGAATGCCTTTAATCAGGATACCGGTACTTATATCTCAGAAACTGAAGATATTACAGACCTGAAAATTGGTACTTTTGATCTCTTTTAAAAATAAAGAAACACGTATTTTTTTGTTTTTGGAAAATCTAATTAATGGGAGGGTGAAAAGGGGGTGAATTTTTAAAATTAGTGAATCTATATCTCCAAACTTTTAAAGTTTGCAGATGTAAAAATGGGTATTTAGAATCTTCAATAAAAATAAAGAAACACGTATTTTTTGTTTTCGGAAAATCGCAATAGGAGATGCGAAAAGGGGTGAAAAAGGGGTTGAATGCCTTTAATGAGGCTACTTATATCTCAGAAACTGAAGATATTATAGACCTGAAAATTGGTGTTTGGGATCTCCTTTAAAAATAAAGAAACACGTATTTTTTTGTTTCTGGAAAACACAATTAAGGGGGGTAAAAAGGAGTAATATTTTAAAATGAATGTATCTATATCTCAAAACTTTTAACGGTTATAGGTGTAAAAATAGGTATTTAGAATCTCCATTAAAGATAAAGAAACACGTATATTTTATTTTCGGAAACTCCTAATAGGAAGGGTGCAAAAGGTTGAAAAAGGGGTCGAATGCATTTCATGAGTCTACTTATATTTCAGAACATGAAGATATTACAGAGCTGAAAATTGGTGTTTGGGATCTCCTTTAAAAATAAATAAACACGTATTTTTTGTTTGTGGAAAATACAATTAATGGGGGGGGGTGAAAAGGGGGTGATTTTTTAAAATGAGTGTATCTATATCTCAAAACTTTTCAAGTTTATAGATGTAAAAATTGGTATTTAGAATCTCCTTTAAAAATAAAGAAACACGTATTCTTTTGTTTTCGGAAAATCCCAATAGGAAGGGTGTAAAAGGGTGAATAATGGGTTGAATGCCTTTCATGAGGATACTTATATTTCAGAACCTGAAGATATTACAGACCTGAAAATTGGTATTTTGGATCTACTTTAAAAGTAAAGAAACACGTATTTTTTCGTTTTTGTAAAATCCAACTATTGGGGGGTGAAAACGGGGGTGAATTGTTAAAATGAGTGTGTCTACATCTTAAAACTTTAAAATTTACAGATGTAAAAATTGGTGGTTAGAATCTCCTCTAAAAATAAAGGAACACGTATTTTTTTTTGTTTCCAGTAAGTCCTAATAGGAGGGGTGTAAAAGGGTGAAAAATGGGTTGAATGCCTTTAATGAGGATACACATATCTCAGAAACGAAATATATTACAGAACTGAAAATTCGCATATGGGATCTCCTTTAAAAATAAACAAACACGTATTTTTTAGTTTTTGGAAAAGCCAATTAATGGCGGTTAAACAGGAGTGACAAATTGGGGTGAATTTTTTGAAAGACTATTTCTACAGAATATCTTGGAATCGTAAAATGTTACAGACGTAAAAAGTGGGTGTAAATCTCCTGTAAATGTAAAGAAATATAGGTTATTTGTTTTTGGAAACTCTACTTAAGGGGAACCCAAAAGGGGTGAAATTTTAAAATGAGAATTTTTACGGATATCTAAAAAACTTAACATGTTACAGAAGTGAAAAATGGTATTTTTTTAATCTCTATTAACATAAAGAAAAGTGTATTTTTAGTTTTCGGAAATACCACTTGGGTGGAGGGCGGGGGGGGGGGGCGGGGGCTAAAAGTGACTGAAAATGGTGATGAATTCTTTTAATTAGGCTACTGATATCTCATAAATGAAGATGTTACAGACGTGAAATTTGATATTTGCAATCTGCTTTAAAAGTAAAGAAACACGTATTCTCGGAAAATCCAATAAAGGGGGGGGGGGGGTGAAAGAATTGAAACATTAGTTGACTTAATTGTATGAGAATACATACATCTAATACTAAAGTTGTTACAGACGTGAAAATTCGTATTTGGATCTCCTTTAAAAACAAAGAAAAAGGCGTTTTGGTGGGGAAACCATCTTGGAGGGCGGGAGTGTAAAGGAGTTGAATTCCTTTCATGAGGACACATAAATCAAAAACTGAAGAAGTTAGAGTCGTGATAATTGGTATTTAGAAGATCCTTTACTATTAAAGAAACAAGTATTTTTTTGCGGGAAAATTCATTTAGGGGGAGGAGAGATTATTGTGAAATGAAGTGAAAAAAAAATAAATTGTTTTTATGTGGATACTTATATCTCAAAACTGAAGGTAATAGACGTAAACATTGGTGTTTGGAATCTCCCTTAAACATAAAGAAACAAGCATCCTTTTAATTCTTTTTCGGGGGGGGGGGGGTGGCTGTAAATAAACTTAACGGCGGTGGGGTGTAGAAGGAGGTGAGACCAATTGATTTTACTGTTATTAATGTACTTATAAGGATCCTCCGTTGCTCAGGCGGCAGCGCGCCGGCCTCTCACAGCTGGGTTCCGTGGTTCAAATCCCGGTCACTCCATGTGACATTCGTGCTGGACAAAACGGAGGCGGGACAGGTTTTTCTCCGGATACTCCGGTTTTCCCTGTCATCAGCCATTCCAGCAACACATAATAGTAATAATAATAATAATAATAATAATAATAATAATAATAATAATAATGTTCCGGACCGTCGTCAAATGTGCGGACCGCGCTGGAAACGGCTCCTGGACGGGTAATGACTTAGAATGCAGCCTAGCCGCGGGTTCAGTGCCGCCGAGGTACCCAATATGACACCACGCTGGATCTCCTGAAGGATTTTATCCATATTAAAAACGATTATAGGAAAAGATGGCACAGATTTACTGACCCAACTGACCGGGAGGAATACCTGAGCCTAACCCGGGAAGTACGGAATCGATTGCTGAAAAGGAAGATTGAAAAATGGGTGGAAACGTGCCGTAAAATAATAGAAAACGAGTCAGATCGGGAATTTTGGTGGATTCTCGCAGAAAACGAGTCAGATCGCGAATTTCGGAGGATTATATATCTAAAACAATAAGCATTCAATTATAAATTTTAGTATAATACCGTAGCGAAGCACGGGTATCTTGCTAGTATATATATAAAATGACTTGTCCTGACTGACTGACTGATTCATCATCGCCGAGCCAAAACTACTAGACATAAAGAAATGATATTTTGGGCATATATTCATATTAAGATGTAGATGCTCGCTAAGAGAGGATTTTTGGATATTCCGTCGCTAAGGGGGTGAAACGGGGGGTGAAATTTTAACATTAGTGTATCTATATCTCAAAACTTTAAAAGTTTACAGATGTAAATATTGGTATTTAGAATCTTCTTTAAAAATAAGGAAACACGTATTTTTTGTTTTCGGAAAATTCCAATAAGAGTGGTGAAAAGGGTGCAAAAGAGGTTGAATGTCTCTAATCAGGATACCGGTACTTATATCTCAGAAACTGAAGATATTACAGACCTAAAAATTGGTAATTTTAATCTCTATTAAAAATAAAGAAACACGTATTCTTTTGTTTTTGGAAAATCGAATTTATGGGAGGATAAAAAGGGGGGTGAATTTTTAAATGAGTGTATCTATATCTGAAAACGTTGAAAGTTTGCAGATGTAAAAATTGGTATTTAGAATCTACATTAAAAATAAAGAAACACGTATTTTTTGTTTTCGGAAAATCCGAATTGGAGGGGTGAAAAGGGGTGAAAAGGGGTGAAAAGTGGGTTGAATGCCTTTAATGAGGATACTTACATCTCAGAAACTGAAGATATTACAGACCTCAAAATTGGTGTTTGCGATCTCCTTTAAAAATAATGAAACATGTATTTTTTCGTTTTTGGAAAATCCAATGAATGGAGAGTGAAAAGGGGGTGAATTTTTAAAATGAGTGTATCTACATCTTTAAACTTTTAAAGTTTATAGATGTAAAAATTGGTATTTAGAATCTCCTTTAAAAATAAAGAAATATGAATTTCTTGTTTTCGGAAAATCCCAATAGGAACGGTGGAAAAGGGTGAAAAAGGGATTGAATGCCTTTAATGAGGATACTTATATCTCAGAAACTGAAGATATTACGGACCTGAAAATTTGTACATGGGATCTCCTTTAAAAATAAAGAAACACATAAATTTTGTTTTTGAAAAATCTAATTAATGGGGGGTGGAAAAGGGGGTGGGTTTAATTTTTAAAATGAGTGTATATATATCATAAAACTTTTAAAGTGTACAGATGTAAAAACTGGTATTCAGAATCCCCTTTTTAAAAATAAAGAAACATATATACTTTGTTTTCGGAACATCACTATAGGAGGGGTGAAAAAGGGTGAAAAAGGGTGAAAAAGTGGTTGAATGCCTTAAATAAGGATACTTATATCTCAGAAACAGAAGATATTACAGACCTGACCTGAAAATTTGTATTTGGGATCTCCTTCTCTGCATGTTTATGTGTTTTGAAAATCTAATTAACTGGGTTTAAACAGGAGTGACAATTTGGGGTGAAGTTTTAGAAAGACTATATCTACATTATATCTCAACGTGAAATATTCCAGACGTAAAAATTGGTATTTGGAATCTCCTGTAAATGTAAAAAAAATACGTGATTTTTTTGGAAACTCCACTTAAGGGGAACTAAAAAGGGGGTGAAATTTTAAAATGAGCATTTCTACAGTATATCTCAAAAAATTAACATGTTACCGAAGTGAAAAATGATATTTTTATCTCTATCGAAAATAAGGAAACACGTATTTTTGTTCTCTAAAAACCACTTGGGTGAAGGGGTAAAAGTGACTGAAAATGGGGTTGAATTATTTTCATTAGGGTATTGATATCTCAAAAGCTGAAGATGTTACAGACGTGAAATTTGGTATTTGGAATTTCTTTTAAAAAGAAAGGAATACGTATTTTTTTGTTTTCGGAAATCCACCTAAAGGGAGGAGGGAAATTGAAAAAATCAGTTGAATTATTTGTATGAGGATACTATTATTTCAAAAACGAAAGATTTTGCAGACGTGAAAATTGGTATTTGGAATCTGTTTTAAAATTAAACAAACACGTATTCTCGGAAAATCCAATGAAAGGGTGTGGGGAGAGGTGAAAATTTGAAAAATTAATTGAATCAATTGTATGAGGATACTTACATCTAATAAAAACGAAAGTTGTTACAGACGTAAAAATTGATATTTGGATCTCCTTTAAAAACAAAGAAAAAGCGTTTTTGGGCGAAATCATTTAGGGGGGCGGGTGTGAAAAGGAGTTCCTTTTATTTGGACACATAGACTATCTCAAAAACTGAAGATGTTGGAATCGTGATAATTGGTATTTAGAAGATCCCTTACTATAAGTATTTTTAACGGGAAATTCACTTAGGGGGAGGGGAGGGGGGAGTGTGAAAGGAAGTGAAAAAATGAATGCCTTTTATGGCGATACATATATATCAGAACTGAAGGTAACAGACGTGAACATAGGTATTTGGAATCTCCTTTAAACATAAGGAAACACGCCTTCTTTTCTGGGGGGGGGGTTAAATCAACGGCAATGGGGTGAGAAAGGAGTTGAGACCAATTGATTTTACTGTTCGTAATATTCTGATCATAAACTGATCATTTTTAATGTTTCCAGGGTTCGTTTTCAAGAACCATCTTTTCCTTTGGAGTACATACAGTTAGATTACAGTAGTTTATCGTGGCATATAAATAAACATGTAAACACGTTTGAAATAAACGATAAAATAATATTGACCGTGGAATTGTTCACCTCTATAATAAGGTCAACAATTCACGGAAGTATATCATTCGTGTCGCCAGAAATCTCGCGCACTTGCCTGCGCATGACGATGGTGCTGGTCACATTGTCAGCTATGACAATGGCAGAGGATATAATTTACCGCCAAGTAGCAGTCTTGCATCTTGCTGTGGGTTCCAGACCATCAATAATAATAATAATAATAATAATAATAATAATAATAATAATAATAATAATAATAATAATAATAATAATAATAATAATAATGTTCTGGACCGTCATCGAAATGTGCGGACCGCTCTGTAAAAGTAAGTGGATGGATGGATGGATGGATGGATGGATGGATGGATGGATGGATGGATGGATGGATGGATGGATGGATGGATGGATGGATGGATGGATGGATGGATGGATGGATGGATGGATGGATGGATGGATGGATGGATGGATGGATGGATGGATGGATGGATGGATGGATGGATGGATGCTGTTTATTTATTTTAGGAAGTTATATTTTTCGAATGGAACAATGTCTGTTGAAATGGACAGCATAGACCTACAGTAAATTAGATTGTGAATTTTTTTCAGGATTCTAGTACAAGTAGTTTATAAGCTATCGTAGTTTGGAAATTCTAAAATCTGCACTTGTGTGCTCCATATGTCAGCAGTAGTTAAAGAAAAATTGTGAATAAAGGAATTCTTTGGATCCCGAAGAGGAAAAGAGAATTGGCCTTCAAATATTGTGTTCAAAGTGACGACAGCCAGTTTCAATACAAGGTACAGAGAGAGAGAGACATGATACGGATGGAGCTATGACAGTGCAGAACGTGTGGTAGCCTGCATTTGCCTGACTCATGTCACTTTCTTGTACGATCGGGAACTAAAGTGCAGAACTTCTACAGCAACGGCAGCTAGAACATTAATTTCACCCTTTTTTCCATTCGTTTGTTTCTGTTACGTTTTCTAGCTGTTTCCTTCTGGTTTCACGTAATTGGTTGGAAAGGTTTACAAATACTTGTCGAGATGGGTGACGTCTGTTGCGATATCGTTCCACGCACACAGCAGTGATCGGACAACATTCCTCCTACATTCTTCATGCACCATTAACATGGTAACTACATCTTCCACCACGTGCTACTTCTTGAACTATTACAGAGTAACTGACAAGGACGCCGCAATGTAATGTGTGTACTGTAAAGGAGACAAACATAAGAACCTCAAAGCCTCGTAATTAAGTAGTTGAGTGGAGCAGATAACTGTTAGTATTTACAATTTTCAAACTACGATAGCTCGTAAACTATTTGTACTAGAATCCTGGAAAAAAATCTCCATTGATATTCTAATTTAATCCAGTTATATTTTGTTAATGTCAATAGACATTGTTCTGTTTGAAAAACTTAACTTTCTAAAATAACACACATTCTAATAATTGTTAAAGTTTGTGTGTAGGGGCTACAATTATGCGCCCTCGTTTACACTTTATTTCTGTGAAAACAGCACATCAATAGAATCTTTCAGTTCAGAAATATTTGGGGTGCAAGTTTTAGGTGATTCACCCTATACTGTATACTGAAAATAGAAACCACTTTCCCTTTGCGAAAATCAAATGATCATAAATATGTCTCTCGGTCATGGCCATCCATCATTGACTGTTATTTCAGATGAGTACCAGCCATAAGACATAGCCTGCACATTGCTAGGTAACATTGTCTGACCATCCATCCATACCTTACATCACAACCTGCACGGTTACTAGGGTTACACATCCGTCACACACATTGTGACGCTAACTTCCATTACACAAATTTATGTCAAAAATAAAAGCATGTTGAAAAATATCTTAATTGTGCTTAACCCTTTCATTCCCACATTGTGAATTCAGCTGTGGAAAACAAAATTAATGCAGTATTTTCTGTATTAATACAAAACACTAAACGCAAAAAATTGTTGTTTTATATTTTTTATCAAATAATTAAGTTTCTACATCATGTTGTTCAGGAACAACAATGGGACTCGACGGTCAAACGAAATGAGAAACATAACACTAACACAACAGGTGAAAAATACTAAAATTATGAAATAAGTAAACACAATATTTCGTTAAATATTCACTCTTAATAATACTAAGTAGAAAAGTGAAAGTAATTATGAAAATTAAAAGTACAAACGTTATGAAACAATTACAACCGAAATAAAGACACCAACGTTTTGTCAACATGCAACGACTACTTCTTGTGATACTCATTGAATCAATTCTATTTTTGCTGTCAAGCACATTTTCTGCCCACGATATGTGCAAAGCCTTTTCGCCAAAGTTTGCACCGGCCTTGCTTCACAGCATATTCTGGCCAATGGCCAATATTGTCATATCTGACATCAGCAATTGGATTTGTTAATACTTGCACCTTTCTCTTCCTTCGATTATTCTCACTACTGCAATAGTAGAGTATCTACATGATGAATACCAGCACATTTTGGTAGCTGCCATTTTTACAATTCCCATATGGAGCAAAATCCCCAGAAGCGGTTCAATTTCAACCTCAGTACATTTGGGTACCTCTCCATCTTTTTGATGAGCATTCAAATTGCTTTGCATACCGAGCTCGATAGCTGCAGTCGCTTAAGTGCGGCCAGTATCCGGTATTCGGGAGATAGTAGGTTCGAACCCCACTGTCGGCAGCCCTGAAGATGGTTTTCCGTGGTTTCCCATTTTCAAACCAGGCAAATGCTGGGGCTGTACCTTAATTAAGGCCACGGCCGCTTCCTTCCAACTCCTAGGCCTTTCCTATCCCATCGTCACCGTAAGACCTATCTGTGTCGGTGTGACGTAAAGCAACTAGCAAAACAAATGCTTTGAATACATACTTCGTTTATAATATCGTTTGTAATAAAAATCTTAAAATACATTAGAGGAATTTCCAAATTTGTTGGAGGCGGGGGTAAGTAATTGCCCCATGTGATGTTTGGAGGTTCAAAATCTATTTGTTTTAGAATCTCCACTCATCTTGACATTTATTTGTTTTGTTGGAGACACTGTTCGTTAGTTCTGCACTTATCGTCTTAGAAGATGAAGCACTACTGGATAAATTTGAGGTTATAGTAGTCCCTGGTGAAGACAAATTTACACCAGATACACTGCTGGTAGTTATTTCAGGGATATATGAAAGAGACTGCTGTAAATGAACTTCACTAATGGTATCAAAATTCTGAGCTTTGTCAGTACCAGACATACATACATATCTTTATTACCCACCCTAGTGTACACCATCGGTTTACAGGTAATAAAGACAGAGACAGAGCGAAACACAGACCAAACAAACAATAGGCACTATATCTCTCCTAAAACTACTTAACTAAATTATCTACCTCTACATCTACTCAGTGTCCTCCCATACGTACTCGTATAGCCAGCATACGTGCAGGAACCACCGCACTACAAACTACCCTATTCCCCTACTCCTAACTACCACCTAAAAAAGAAAACTTTAGTAGACTGGTCGCTGCGTCATCCCTGGTATGGAATACATGCCCACCAACCCGTTGACCACAGCCACCAGCCTCGCCACGTGAGAACTGATCTCATATCTCACCTACACTTGCTGACAATGTATTCCTACCCTACCATGTGTGACAAGCCAGCTTGGCGGAAACCAGACCTAACACATGGCCTGCCACACACTTCCGCTATGTACGTCACACCTACTCTGTTCATTGTCAGCTCTCTATCTTCCCTCCCTTTTTCTTCCCGCGCAGACATGCTCAAGCCTAACTTCTTTGGGGTGGGTCAAGGCCCATCCCCTCACTCTTCCCTTGATACGTTACCTTCTCCTCTCTCGCATTATTCTCGCCCACTACATCTCACCTTATTAAGCTTAAGACTTAAACATCAACTAACAACCATTTTACATCCCTCATCATCGCACTTTAAATAATTTAACTTTTTTCTTTACATCTCACACACAAACAGTTTCCATTCCAAGTCCATTAGTTCCACTGTCTTCTCAATCTACAGCACCACACTTACATCAAACTGTTAGACTTATCCCATTTCTTCCATCCTATTAAACTTAGTACATAAACATCAAGAATCCATCAATTTTACACCCCTCCGTCAGTACCAGACACTTTATCACATATACAGAAGAGCGCATCATCATCAATATCGTCTGAGAAGTCACTAATTTCTGATACATTTTCCATCATTTACACCCTCAACAAATTCATGAATTTCTTCAGCGGTCATATTTTATAAATCCAATGTTCCATTATAAAACCGTCCTTAGCTTCCAAAAATTTATAAATATACACAAGTTTTTGTAGTTTTAGCCTATTATTGAAACCCATCTAGTAGTCCAGTAATAGTACTATATGAAATAAAGTAAATGAAATACCTGTGAGAATTTAATCTCCAATTATCACTTATGTTATCAATCTAAAGTGCAAAATATATTATTATTTTGATCTTGATAATTATTAACCTTGTAGTCCCAA
Source organism: Anabrus simplex (assembly GCF_040414725.1). NCBI lineage: Eukaryota > Metazoa > Arthropoda > Insecta > Orthoptera > Tettigoniidae > Anabrus > Anabrus simplex. Next base: position 423,054,436 of record NC_090265.1, on the reverse strand, counting down.
TGTTGATCATGGACAAAATACATGTTTATTGAGGTATATTGTCAATTAAAAGGGTATTTAGTTGATAATTACTATGTCATAGGAATAATGCAGGCATAACCTTCACCATAGAAACAAAGAAATAACAATTCACTGCAGAAATAACAATAAAAATATAAATACACCATTCAAACACCCATCTCTAGACAGCAACATAACCTGACATCCAAGTCAAAGAGATTAATACATAATGTGCCCCGTGGTAGCACGGTCAGAAAATTATTTTCCCAGCGGCTCAATTTCTCCTCAGGGTATCCATCAGTCAAGTAAAATCTGAGATTTTACATTAAGTTGCGTTTTACGTGAGTTCAGAAGAATACCGGTCCATCGAAGACGTATCGCCCAAGAATTAATTCACCTAAGAAAGCACCGACTACCGAAAACCTCAAAAAATTCTTACCATGCATCAATTCAATAAATTACTCAACTTAACAACTAACTTATAAACTAAGCGTAAGAGAAAGAATTCATAACACATTCGTTCTAGAAAAATAATATAATAATATTTATTTAAATAAAATATCGACCTACGAAAATGTAGTGTGAATTTGGGTAGTATTTTTATGTTATTATACCTGAATAATAGTTCAGAGTCAGCGCTGGCTCAAATAAAAGAAAAGTAATTGCAACGTTAAGCTATTTACACATATTCATGTTCACATTCATATTCATGTTGAGATTCATCCCTGTTCATGTTTACATTCACATTCCGAAATGAGATCAAAATGAATCTTACTATTCACACTGAGCAATCACAATCCTTCCTTGAAATACTTCATTAGCTTGACGTAAATACTGTCATGTTAATTATATTACTTATTCTCATCACATTCAAATCAATTACGTCTTAATAAAACGTTTAGTTTACCAGAATGAAGCGCAAAAATAACTAAATATATTAAAGTCAGAATGTAAATATAAATTTGAGCATATCTTTGTATATATGTCTCTGAAAATAAACCCTAGCTTAACTTTTAACTCATAAATCTGATCTCATAACTCTGCATTCATAAATTTGAACTCATATTATTTGGTCCCTCTTCTTAAATACGCTTCAATAACAGCTTAGGGGCTAAGGCAATACTTCCCTAGCGCCTGTGATATCTGGCTCCTAGCCTACCATTTACCTATTCATTATATTTTTCAAGAAACGTCAATTCAAATAATCTCTGTGTGAAAAGAAACACATTATCTATCTAACTATGTACGTAGTTTCTGATCCACACACACATCTATTACCGACTCAATGTGCTTTCTCTTTCTCATATTACATAGTATTTCTCATCCTTGCAAGCAACTGAGTTCATATGGTCAGTCAGAATGAAAATAATACGCATTCATGTTTGGAAATGTGTTACCGCATCAAAGAATATCATGGTTACATTTGGCCATGAACATAGTTAAATAATATATCAACGTACTCTCGTATTTAACATACAGCATCTACAACTGTCATATGATTCTGTCACGAATCTCAATTTTATTATAGTACATATCAATCTTACCTCAATTAGGTCATCCACGTGATGTGCTCTCTTTCACGTACTCTTTTCATTTGACACGAAATCTCACCTCATATAAATGTGACATAACGTTTCCTCAGCAAATAGCATTCTTATCCACACCGAAGCACAGAAATTAACATGCACGTTTCAATATTCATAAATACATTCCGTCGAATAACCATATTACAACTTCATTTCAATACACAACTATCACTTCATTTGCATAATCTCTACCACAAACATATCGCCGATTACTCATATAATGCTATGCTAAGTATCACAGAATTGCTTTTCTATTAAATGCATTTCAATAACCATGTATATTCAAACCCAAAACAGAGTTCAATGCCCTCATGTTACAGAGTAAAGAGTACGTAACTCAAATACATTCATATCTGACGCGCGTGCCAAACGTGACGTAAACATTGTGCAAATTAATACGAGACCGATCGAAGTTCCACAATATCTGTTAACTCATTGCTATCAGCTCTTAATACAAACACTTCATTCATTTACTCATGCTACATTCTACTTATTCTGATCAAGTGCGGTAGCGCGTATATAATGTAATAAAAATCTATTCTACACTGCCATATTATATTATAGCCTTAAATATCTCACACTACACTTGTATAATTCACTTGCATTCTTAATTAAACGGTTAATATTACCAACTAATCAGCACATGCCGAACTTAGAGTGCGCATGCAGATCAAAAAAACTACGCAACTAAAAAAATGTAAAGACTAAGCTCGTTTGATGTTATATCTGGTCCAGTTGTCGCTCCAGTGCTCGGATGTGGTTAGACCCGCGGTTGGAATCCGGATCTGGTCATCCTCCGTCTTCCCGTTCAGAACCGCCTTCTGGTGGGTTGAGATTCTCCCTCATCATGGTCTGGACATCAGGTTGGACATCGCCTTCCTCGTCATGTGCTGGTCACCTGGTTGGGAATGTACTTTTCCCCAGTTCGGTCCATCTTGCATTTTTAGCAGGCACACATCATTTCAGTTCTGTAGGCAGCAAAGATATTTATTTTGGAGAAGGAATCTGTCATTATATTTTCCATTTTTTACGATGATATCTCTTCAGTTGATATTCTTTTCCTTGTTCTTTGGGATATAAATTTTTCTTTCGTCGGCATTAAGTTCTCCGTATATAAGAATTTATATATCAGCTTTTTCTGTAGAACTCGAAATTTACTCTCCTCCTTCTTGAATCGAGCTAGGATAGTCTTCTTCCCGTTTGAAATTATTTCTCCTCTGTTGCAGTTGGTCCTTCTTTACCAAACGTAAGACGATTGCTCACGGGATCCTACTAGATCTAGATCATCGTATTTTACTTATTTTTTATTTCTTGGCTCTTCTTATATCGTCCGCTGGTGAATTATTCCGTCAGTTTTTGAACGACAATCCTTATTCGATATTTTCTTCTCAGTTCTTATATATTCTTCCGATATGAAGCTCGTTTGGCAGATGCGTCTTCCCTCTTGCAATGCAAATATTTTTAAGTGAAGTTTTTTAACAATCCCTTCGCTGCTGATATTTTTAAACAATCACCTTGACTCTCTACTGTCCCGTAGTGCCTTCCAAATTGGTTCATTCCGAGACGTGTGGCCTTCTATGACTTCGCACTATCTAGAAATTCATAGTATCTCATAGATCGCATGGGCTATACCTTCCTAGGCCGCCATTTTGCAAACGGTCTACGAGATGCGAACGGGCACAATATGAAGTAGATTGATGCACCACGAAGTGACAAAATATCATACTAGAAGTTTGTTGTCCGTCAACAACAACGGGATTTTAAGGATTGATAAACATAACACTGTATACAACAGCTTTAAATATGATGTTGTCTAGGAACAACACTGGAAATGAAAGGGGTGAGATACAGAAGGAAATTATTTTATACAGAGTGTACCTCAGAATTTGTGTCAAGATTCTGTCAGTGGCACGGGAGTTAAAATTCGGTTGTTTATGGATGCTTCTTGTATAATTGAATTAGGGTACATGTTGCTCCAATTAGAAGACCTCTGACAACCCATTGATTGAATGGAATGTGGTTGCTTTTCAGACAGATAAGGCAGACATGGCTCATAAACAGCCCTCTTTCCCCGATGAACTACCTCCGCCTGTTTTAAGGCTCTTTCAAAATGAACTGTGGGATCTAAAACAAAACCCGAAGGAAAAAAATGTAACCATTACTAGAAAGAAGCTCAGTTCCCAAATGACCAATTATATCACAAAACGGAGTGAGTGGGAATGACTGCAACAAAAAAAACTATTGCAGAACATTAATAACAAATCACAAATTTACGGATAAATCTAAAAATAAAACTGTTACCCGATGTCTACTGCCGCATGGCGAGGCTGAGGATAAAGTAGTCGAGCTTGGTTGAAGTAATGCATTAATTTGTGCATGACGTAATACAATGTAATGTGTATATTAGTGACTAATTACTAAGCACTTGGTTATATGCATATTCTACTTAATGGATGTGTGTTATATAATCACTCTTATAGCTAATCACATGAATTACTTGTATAATAAATCGCACCGATTTCACGTGTGATTTGGCAGTAAATGGTATACCTCACCGGAGAACTTTCAATAAATTCTGATTGGTCGTCTTCAGCAACTGACTCCTGGGACAGCACGCACTTCATATCTAGAGTCCGTTATGAACATTACGGTTAGAAAGGCAGCTTTTCATGACGTGGTTCGATAAATTCATATATGATTGAATTGCGCCTGTCTATGGGGTATGTATGCGCTTGCTGGCAGGACCTAGTGTTTACAGTGCACTATGTCTTCTGGTATGGGCTAGAGCAATTTTGTTACTTTCATTGATCTGTCTCTGTCTTATCCTTGACTTTGACAATATGAAAGTGACTGAGGTATGAGCGATGCTAGTAATGCCATTCCTTCTGCAGCCAGTCCCTGCTATGAATGGTGTGAAAATGTTGCTCATAGGGTCGGTTGGTGTATGCATTTCAGTGGGATTGGCAGACTGATATGTAATAGCAACTTCTGGCTCGGTGAGGAAAGCAACTGGAAACTACCTCACTCCTCATTTCCCTAGTACGCCTCTTCAGTGATGCCTAGGCCATTTATGACAGCTGATGGCAGAGCTGTTGAGGATCCAACCAACCTTAAGGCTGAGGACTGAACATACATACATACATACATACATACATACATACATACATACATACATACATACATACATACATACATACATACATACATACATACATGGAGTATGTGGTAAAATAACGATGGAAGAAGTAAGGAGGACATGAAACGGACGGCCTTTCTTAACAAAATAAATTTGCTCACTTCAAACATAGGCTACAGTATATATGCTATATGCATTACCAATTTTTTAAGAATTCTGTGCGGAACATGGTATTATACGGAAGTGAAACATGGACATTAACTAGTGGAGAATATAAGCTTTCGAAATGCGTTTTAGGTGCTATACTGTGATATAATGATTATTCATCCATATTTTCGATATTCAACTTTTAAGAATATTTGACAGCTGCGCATGAAAAGAAAAGGACAACGTTAATGGTACAATACGTGCAATGGAAAGAAATATATTTTTGTTTGTAGTGGCTTTACGTCGCACCGACACAGATAGGTCTTATGGCGACGATGGGACAGGGAAGGGCTAGGAGTGGGAAGGAAGCGGTCGTGGCCTTAATTAAGGTACAGCCCCAGCATTTGCCTAGTGTGAAAATGGGAAACCACGGAAAACCATTTTCAGGGCTGCCGACAGTGGGGTTCGAACCTACTATCTCCCGAATACTGGATACTGGCCGCACTTAAGCGACTGCAGCTATCGAGCTCGGTGGAAAGAAACATTGGATGCCCATTAATCTGCATCCCGCAATCTGAGAACAGAGCCGCACTATAGTAACCGAAGCCCAGTATCGTACTGCTCACCTTCAGTTTCCTACTATCGTCATAGTGTGGTGTGGTGGTGGTGGTAGTGATAGTCAGTGCTGTTTGAAAAGGAAGTACAACTTAAACGTGGTTCTTCGATATATTTTCTGTTCTCAAGATATGGGTTCGATTTGAAGTCGGTGGGACTTCATGCGCCGTTGTTGGCTTCCGACATATTAACCAACTGCTGCGTGATAGCATTATTGCACCCTGGCGTCTATTATAACTTATCTATATATATATATTGAACCCATGACCTTTGTGCCCTAAGAACATTATGCATAAATTAACAATTAAATTAAAAGTTGGATTCTTGATAGCATGGATTTGACACGTGACGAGGGGGTGATTACCTTCGGTCCCACGCTCTGGGGTACGTGACGTCAGCGACACGTGTCGACGGAGGAAGAATCTCAAGTCATTTTTGTGAACTATTTCAAAGCGCGTGTACATGGCGTGACCCAAGCCAAGTCAAAAAATATAGTGCCTATCAAAGGAGGTCAATCATCTCACAAATCGAACACGTATACATTTTAAATGTCCATGAACACTACCGCCAGAAATGTAGCAAGCATGTAGTCACTTTCAAAACTCTTGAAATTACTGTTTAGTTCAGTCAGAAAATTTATAGAAATTTTCTTGGCGGCAAAGGGAGATATCCGAAGAGAGGGGGTAACTGCTATAAATATGAAGGGACGCCATGACGAAGTCTCCTTCTCCGGCATTTGTGATACAAAGCGGACGAAAAATTGTTGAGCTGTTCTGCGAAATCAAACAACAAAAGTATACTTTCAACTGCAGATTTTAGCCATTATGGCTAGGTCTTGACTCCATGATGAGATAGTTTTCTTGAGTGAAATAATTGTACCAGATAGGACGGTCAAAGTACTGAATAAATTCTAATGTGATTAAGTAATTCGTGTGCGGAAATAATTATAGTTCATCGTGTGCGCTCAGCAAACAAGTGAAGGGTATTTTCTTTTTTTTATGCTTTATTCCAGGAAACCTGAAGAAATATAATAATGATATGGAAAGCCATGAATGTAAAAATGGCTAAATAAAATGCCAGGATCGCAGGTGAGCCCTATGACGAACAATGGTGTGACTACATGAGGTAGGTGACTTTCCATCTTACTACCTATTATATCTTGTTTCATGATCTCTAAAAGTGTATTTGAATGGGGATATACGACGCAGTGGTCACCCCTACTAAGTTTTGTAAATGTGAGAATACGACTAAAAGAGTCATTTGTTTTATTTTTCGCTTGGATAAATTTTTGAAGTCTTGCGAGTGCCGTATAATGTTGTAAAAGTTATTGAATAGGGTTTCGAAGTGATATCACGTCCAATGTAGATCGTCATCCGTGTGAGTGTACTGCCTATATTTTGTGATGTCAAATTAAGATGTTCATTCGACGTAAAATTTTCTGTCTGCAATTTGACGTTAATAATGTAGGAATCCATGGTTACTCATTTTCAATCGAGTGGAAGCGCGCTGTCGGGTGAGAATCTAGGGTGATGAATTTGGTCACGGAGAGAAACGTTTTTCTAGGCACATTTTAAACTGTGTCTGACTGACAATAAAAAGATCTAGTAGAATGTTTCAGTCATTTTTTTAAAAAAATCAAGTTATTAAATACGATATCATTTATGCGAAGTTATTCATGATTAATGCATTGTGCGATATTAGACGTCGAGATTTCTAGTAAGGATTTTATTCCAGTTCTTTGTCGATGATAGTTGTGGAGCTGGGAAACAGAGGTTAGTTTTGTTGATATGAGATATGTGAATCAGGTTGGACCTGTCATTGAAGCCGGGGCACGATAGCCCGAGGAATATCTTATAATGTTGGGAATGGAAAGAAATACATAGAAATCCATAGCGGTATTAATTTGCGACGCGTATAATTAGTGTGGGCATCTTGAAGCATAATCTGTGCATTTTTGGTGGTTAGAATATCGTATTTATCGTCGCCATAAGACCTATCTGTGTCGGTGCGACGTAAAGCCCCTAGCAAAAAAAAAAAAAGAATATCGTATTTGTTTAATTATGTCGGCAGAGTTTAAAGGTGAGCATTTTGAGAAGCCAGTCAACTGGAACAAACCAGGTGTTTCATGTTACTGCCAAGCGAACTTGGGGACGAGAGGTCTCAGCTGTGCGGGTTACCCCATATGATAACAGGACAGGCGTGTAATTGAGATTGTACTGTATTCTCGGCCGGGGAGAACGTTAAAATGCTGGATTTAGTTGAAATTCATAGCCGGTAATAATCTGAGTATTGTGAAATACTGTAAAATTTGTATAATTGGGGACGTAATGAACATTTGAAATCACGAACTTTGAGCATAAGGAACGGAGTAACCAAATTCAGGGTTGTCCAAAATATAGAGCGATGGTTGTGATGATTGGTTTGTCTGTGAGGGGTGTGCAAATTCATAAATGGTATGACGAGATATGACATCGTAATTATATGGCGAGTTGTTTGGTTTGTACGTAGATTATTAGGATATCCAAGTGTTAATAACGGTTAGGACTAGATTAGATTTTAAAGTGTGAGATCATGAGACAAGATATATAACTGGACATGAATTATGTAAGAATTCTTTTCCAGCCAGATAAATATCACAAGATTGAATTCACATCACAGCTGCGTAGGAATTTGTGAAGAAACCAGAGTCCGCGGAGATAAAATTTACTGTTCTTTAACATTTTGTTAAATCATTTAAATTTATTTAATTATTAAATTCAGTGAAACCGCATTTTGAAATAACTTTAATCAAGCGAATAACGTGGAGATGCATTATGGAAATTTTAGTTTGTTTTCTGGGGAATATTTAAATGTAAAGTAACGATTAAGGGGACATATCCGAAGGAAATGGATTTTATTGCCACAAAGTTTGTGAGCATTGCTATTGTTGTAATTATTGAACTTTGATTGATTGAGCAGTGAATGTGCTGGGGATAGTAAAGTGGAAACTTTGGTCATCAACCGATGTAACTTAATTGTGTTTAGCCTTCAGCCTAGAAACTTGGATGGTCAGGGGGTCATCAACCTCAGTGACTTAGATTAGAGCCATATGCCACTGTAGCATCATTTTCCTTGCTTTCATCATCCACAATGACTTTAAAGTAACTTAGAAGATTAGATGTCGGTCCATGACATAGACGCAGGTCACATCGATTCAATTAAGGGTCCATGCCGTAGAACCACTGTGTGGCACACACCAATTGGACTGCCTTAATTATACCCAAAGTCCAGAGTTCGTGTTACGAGGGCTGGACCATAACGAATCACTATGATGGTACATGTGGTCTCATATGGAAGCCGAATTTAAGGATTTCCAGACTTTCCTTTCTTAAATGATTAATAATTGAGACAATGGTTTCTAGTATGAATGCCCGTCAGGCAGTTACGTTAAAGTCTCACACCAGTGTTCTGACCTTTATGTAAAAATGATTGTGGTGTCCAGTGGACACAATTGACTTCTATGATACCGTTGACATATCAGATTGCTTCAGAATTTTCCTGAATAAATAGGAATCTTTTAAACAGACCTTTCATTCCAGTAGATAGATTAGAATTACTGAACTCTACCTTTACCTCAGCAAGTGACGAAGAACCCGATACGACCCAAGAGACAGATCTCATGAACATGGCTGATAGGTAAGGAAGGTAGGTATCCCTCAATATGGACCAAAGGGTTCAATATATATGAGTTTTGTCTGTACATTGCTCAGAATTTGAAAAGAATGGTATTTCTCTATCGGTCATGTCCATAGCAACAAGGAAATGCACTTTTTACTTTTCCGTAATGTCTGTCTGTCTGTCTGTCTGTCTATCAGTCTGTACACGCATCACGAGAAAACGGCTCAATAGAATTTAATGAAAATCGGTATGTAAAGTCAGGAGACGAGCCACTACATTCTAGGCTATAAATAATTTTACTCACGCTGAGTGAAATGGTAGTTCAGGGGAAGGCCTAAAATTGAATTCTCAAATATTTATATTATTAGTGATCCTATTGATAAATACTACATAACTAAAGTTATATAGAATTAAATTTCCGATCATTTATGTCATACATTGTTACCGTACTGGCTTTGATATTCATGAATTTGTGTTTTTGTTGCCAAGTCCATATCAACGCCGAGCCACGAGAAAATGGGTTAACAGATTGTAATGAAAGTGGGTATATAGAGTCGGGGAATAAAAAACTACAACAATTTTATTCGCCCTGTATGAAATTGTAGTTTAGGGGAAGGCGCCTAAAATTTAATTTTAAAATACCTATGTTATTTGTCCTATTGAATAGTGCTACGTAACAAAAGTTATAGAGAATAAAATTTCGGACCTTTTTATGTTTTATTCAATTTTGCCGTACCGACTATGATAAGAGTGGTATTTCAGAGTCGGAAGAAAACGAAATGTGAAGGTCTACAATATTGAAAGCTCATAACATTGATCAACAATAACATTACATTGACCATTGTTTGTGGTAATGTTCTTTGTCTCTTATGCTGCAGCTCAACTCCGATAGATGAGATTACTGCTGCGTGCCGAGTATAACAGCCTGACTGAATATTGGCGGGAAATAGCTGGGGAGTTAGAAAACTTTCTTCTTTAGCATGTCATTCCTCTGGTTCATACATTTTCTGATACTGCTGGTACGTAACACACTGGTTCATCATAGTATTCCAGCTATTCGATCCCTACTCTGACGCGCTCTTTTGAATGAGTAGTAATAGTAGTAGTAGTAGTAGTAGTAGTAGTAGTAGTAGTAGTAGTAGTAGTAGTAGTAGTAGTAGTAGTTTTTTGTTGTGGCAGGGGAAAATCTTTTAAAGGCACCACTCTGTGTGGGAGTTGGATTTCCACCAACTAAAAACCTCTGCTCTCTTCACTCAGCCCATTCTGGAACTGCTTGACGGCATGACATTAGAATGGAGTGATGTATATTATTAAGAGGCGACTTGACATTTAGGTCTCCCAGAATGCTAGATTCAATACCTGACGCCATAGAGTCCTGAACTATTACATCTACCTCAGCTTTGAAAATATCAAAAGGGATGTTAGGAGAGATATAACAACAATAAATCTGACATTGCTGTGGTTGAATACTCAAATATCCTTCTTCTGCCCTTATGCTTAGCACCTCCAACTTATCATTTAAAAAATATGCAGCTACATCACATCTTTTGTCCGTGAACCAACCACCTTCAGCTACTCGCCTTCTGTTTGGCTCGCTAACAAGCACTAAGTCTACTTTCCTTTCCAAGGCTGTTGCATACAGAATGTCATGACCATGACTGTCGGGTTTCCTCATGAGATTCGCCTGCAGTATGTCCATGATTGGTCGTTTAAATTCAACTACCTTGCCTCTAATATTAACTTCCTGTAAGTAGGGCATTTCATTTGATCTGAGGGGTGGCCTTCTACTTGGCGCGTGGTGCAAAACGATTTATTTACACAATACTTCGCCAAATGACCTTCTTGTCCACAACTTAAACAGCTCCGTGACCGGTCATCCTTAACGTCGCACGGTGACGCTTTATGTCTAAATCTAAGACATTTAAAACACCTTGCAACTGTAACTCTTTCCTTCACCATACAGGCTGCCCATCCCACATGTATTTCCTTTAACAGTATTTTCGGTGGTTCCGTTGGCAAGATTACGGTAGCATTCAGATTTCGAAACCTCCCCGGTCTTACTGATGTAATATTGATCTGTGATTCTTCAACAGCAGCTTCTAAGGAGAGTGCTGCTCTAAGATAATTTTCATTTAAATCCGGATCCATACCGAACACTACAATAATTGTTGTCTCCTTCTTTTTTGTTGAAACCTCTATTTCCTTGACAATTTTAGTTATCTCACGTTGTAATACGTCAGCCTTTCCTTTGCCTTCTACAGTAAGTATAAGGCCATCCTTTGCTGTTTTTCTTATTCGTTTTATTTTAACACCATTTTTTCGATGTTCACTCCTTCCTTTACTGTTTTAAGCAATTCGGCATACGTTTTGCCCGCAGCTTTGCACATATCTGTTTCCTGAGTATTATCATTTAAGGATTCCTTTTTCGATGTTAATCCCACAGAAACAGCCTGTTTTACCTGTATTTTACCCGATTCCAAGCACCCTATTTCGATATCACTCTTACGAAACATCCATTCCAAGATTTTTCTTGTATAATTTGGGTCAAGGGTATCCGGGATAGTTATCAGCACCTTCTTTCTTGCATGAGTCTCAATTATCTCCCTCCAGTGGGTGAGACTTGAATACAGGCGCTGCAGGTCATTTACTCCATCCTGATTAAATGAATATGGTATTACATACACATATCGCAGCTTCTCCCGCTCTCCTCCTCGACTCGTGAGTAGTAGTAGTAGTAGTACCTGGTCTAGAATTACAATTTAGGGATATTCCAAATTATTGCACCACAGTTTAAATAACTAAAAATTAAACCCTGAAAAGAGCCATTTCTTAAAAAAGAGCTTCTTCCTCCTCACTTTTATTAAATTCTGCATTCATTTTATTCAAAATTAGCAGAGAAGAGGGGGTTTCTCCTCTGGCTTGGAGGAAAAAATTGCCTCCAAGTCAGATAGATTTTCCGCCACCAGTATAGTGAATTGAGATTTTCTGACTCATCGGGTACTCCTAGGAAACAGATTAGTAAAAGGGCATAGTTTTTGCCCTGGGACTCTCCACTATTCGACCTCCTTCCCTCCGTAAACAGACTAAGAGTGTTCACAGATCGCGGCTGTCTGCGGCCTGGTCAATCCAGCTCTGGAACTGTGGACTGTTAGATCGGCAGCGTAGTACTGTTCGTTAAAAAAGAGAAAATGTGTGGTTTTTCATTTGATCGAGTATTTCATGTGAAATCATTGATTTTACTTGCTCCATTCCTACTGACTTCATTGTAATGACTAATGACCTATGTTCATTTCAGTTGAGAAAACCACTAAGACAGTCTTTCTGGGGATGTAAACAGGCAGGTGGAGAGTGAGTGTCTGCCATTATAATGAAATTACCCAAACTGATTGTGACTGATGGTAGGCAAGCGGGCCTACCATTACAATGAAAATTCCCTAACGCAGTCTTCATAAGAGAAAAAACGTTTGGTGATTTCTCCGTCGCGTTTCCAGTGTAACGGTAAAAGCTATGCAATTTAATTCAGTCTTGCCCACAACGTGTACTCTACCTAACCTACAATTCTGTATACAACGCAGAATTCCGTAGCGAAGCACGGGTACATCAGCTAGTCTCTCTATATAAAAGTAAGTCGGTTAGGAGCGATCTATATATGATGGTATAAAAATGAAAATAGACGTTAATTAATGAGGCATTTCCAGGCATCTTAGAAACCAAAAACTTGGTACCAGAGAAGCTGATTACCTCAGAATCCCTAGAAGAAACGAAAATTCTCAAAATTCCCTGAGGGTGGCACGCTAGGGGCTTCAAATGTTTGGCTCAGCATAAGAACGTAGTCGTTTATATTTATCGAAAGCAATAACCTATAGGTTTTGTTCGGCTCCAGATATTTAAGGAAATTCCTTTTACTCCCTCCCCAAAATCGAGATGGCGCCACAATCTGCCAGACGAGTTGGAAAATTGAAATTTGGCAGAATTATAGATTTTAGCCTGTAACCGACAGAAACATTCCAAGATGTTTAAAATTTTCACTTTTTACCCCCGAAAAACATCGAAATACAGAGGCAATTTTAATGACGGTACAGACATTCCAATTGAGGTATTTGGTGGCTAAATGGTAACTCCTATCACAAAACGAATGGCAGAATCTCGGTTCAGTTTCGAATGATGTACAACTTTGATAGTATGGCATTTTGTCGTATCTCTCTCCCTTATTCGTTAGATTTGCCTGTATTTCTCGATTGTACGTACATTTTGTGCTTTTTGCACGTTTATTTCATAGTTTGACCCACTTATAGGATAGATGAAGTCATCAAATTTGGCAAGCACATTGGCACGACCGATGGCCATTGGAGAGCCAAATTTCGTGATTCTAACTTCCGCGTAATTATGCGAAAAATAATGTAAAATATTAAGATGTACCCAAATTTCATCCTATTCAAATTTTCTAAGTCAATCTAACCAATCAATATAGGAGATACGAGAAAATGTTACAGGACAAACCGTGTACAACGATAAAAGTGGCGTCTGTTGGCTCAATCCGTTTGTCGATATGATGTACCGTTTAGGATAAGTGAGTCTCGAAATGAAGGTCTGCACTTATAAACGTGTCCATGCTTATTTGCCATCTATATTAATAAAAGCAAGTCGTTTCGGAGCGATAATAGGCGAACATAAGCGTGAATTAATGAGGCACTTTCAGGCACCAGGCATCTCAGAAAACTAGGTGCCAGAGAAGCTGATGATCTCAGGATCCCTAGAAAAATCGAAAATTTCCACAATTCCCTGAGGTGAACATGCTGGGGAGTTTGAAATTTGGGGCTCAGCATAAGAACGCAGTCGGTTATATTTATCCAAAGCGATAACATATAGGTTTCGTGAGCTTAAAAGTTCCAGGAAAGTCCTAATTTTTATTCCCCTCCCTCCAAATCAAGATGGTGGCACAATCTTCCAGATGAGCTAGAACATTTAAATTTGGCGAAATTATAGCTTTTAGCCTGTACGTAAATTTTGCAGTTTTTACACGAATAATTCATAGTTTGACACACTTATAGGAAAAACAGAGTCATCAAATTCGGCACGAACATTGGCCCTCCCAGTAGCCATATGTGAACCAAATTCTATGTCTCTAGCTGTCACATTAGTATCCGAAAGTAATGCAGTGTGTGAAAACGTTACCCAAATTTCTCCCGATTTAAAGTTTCTAACTCAATCTAACCCATAAAATGTCATAGGATCAACCATTTACCGCTAAAGGAGGCGGCTTATGGTGCAATCCGTTTGTCGATTTAACGTGTCGTTTAGCAGCAGTTAATCTGTAAATGAAGGTCTGCAATATGTAAACATGCGTATACTTTCGTATGTCGAATTATATATTGTGGCGACCTAGATGGGGCGTGTCTGCCATTATAATTAATACTTTTCAAATCGATAGTGACTGTAAGCAGGAGGGCGTCTGCTGTTGTAATCAATACTCCCCACATCGACTTTGGCTGGCAGTAGGAATGGGGTCCTTCTCCAACTCATGTGTAAGTGGCATGAGTAAGGAGGGCCTGCCATTGTAATGAATAATTCTCTCCCCGATTTGACTGGCAGAAGGCAAGGGAGCATGCAATTTTCTTCAAAACTCCCCTACCCGATTGAGTCTGGAAGTAGAAATGTGGGGGCATGCCATTGTAACGAAAACTCCCCAAATCGATTGTGACCGCTCAGTAGACAAGGGGAGCTTCTATTATAATGAAAACATCCCAACTCGATTGTGAATGAACCGAGCTCGAGAGCTGCAGTCGCTTAAGTGTGACAAGTATCCAGTATTCGGTAGATAGTAGGTTAGAACCCCACTGTCGGCAGCCCTGAAGATGGTTTTCCGTGGTGTCCCATTTTCACACCAGGCAAATGCTGGGGCTGTACTTAATTAAGGCCACGACCGCTTCCTTCTCACTTCCAACCCTTTCCTGTCCCATCGTCGTCATGAGACATATCTACGTTGATGCGACGTAAAAAACTTGTAAAAAAAGTTGTGAATGGCAGTAGGCAAGTGAGTCTGCCCTTATCTTCACAAGTCCGTAACTCCCAGTTTACATTGGAGACAATGTATGGGGACCTCCCCATGCTGTTTCTAGGATAACGCTAAGAGATATTCACTTTTTAAATTATTCACTGCGTGTACAGTAATTTACTTCGAACTCCGTATACAATGTAGAATACCGTAGCAAAGCACGGGCACATTTCCTAGTCGATGTATATCAAATAACATGTTCTGACGGACTGACTCATAAAAGGTATTCATCAACGCTGAGCCAAAACTACTGGATATAAAGAAACGAAATTTTGGGGATACATTTATATTAGAGTGTAGGTGGTCACTAAGGGAGGATTTTTGGATATTCCGTCGCTAAGGGGTGAATATAGAGGGAGGTGAGTGTGAATTGTTTAAATGAGTATATGTATATCCCCAAAACTTACAAGTTTACAGACGTAAAAATCGGTATTTGGAATCTCCTTTAAAAATAAAGAAATGCGTGTTTTTTTGTTTGTTTCGGAAAATACCATTAAGAGGGGTGAAGAAATGGTGGAAAAGGGGTTGAATACCTTTTATGAGAATACTTATACCTCAAAAATTGAAGATGTTACAGACATGAAAATTGGTACTTGCAATCTATTTTAAAAATAAAGAAACACGTATTTTTTGTTTTTGGAGAATCCAATTAACGGGGGGTCAACAAAGGGGGTAAATTAAAAAAAACAATGTTTACAGCATATCTCAGAAACGTAACATGTTAAAGACGTGAAAATTGGTATTTTTAATCATTTAAAAATAAACATGTAATTTTTGTACTAGGAAAACCACTTAAGGGGGAAGAGTATAAAAAGGACTGAAAAGGAGGTTGAACTATTTTTATTGGGAGACTGATATATCAAAAACTGAAGATGTTACAGACGTGAAAATGGTATGTTGAGTCTCCTAAAGTAAAGAAATAAGTATTTTTTTGTTTTCGGAAAATCCAGTTAAGGGGCTTAGAAGAATTGAAAAAGCAGGTGATTTTTTTTTAAATGAGTGCTGGTATATAAACAGTATATGTCAAAAACTTAACATGTTACCAACATGAAACTAGGTATTTGGAAATTCCTTTAAAAATACAGGAACATATATTTTTTAGTTTTCGGAAAAAGCACTTAACAGGGGTGAAAAGAAGTGATAAAAAGAGTCCAATAATTTTTATGAGAATACTCTCCACTTACACTACTGGCCACGTACGAGCACAGTCATTGGCCGATATTACGTCATTCCCAGAATTCCTAACTCGGCGCTTCCATTACCAACCCGCGCATAATATAAACACGGTGTTTCCTCGCACGCGAAAAAAAAAAAGTAAACTAGACATCTGCCGCGATTTATGCGAGTGATTTTTGTTTAATTATGTAGTTTTAATTTGGAATGTGTTGTGATAGTTGACATAGACAGCGCAAGTTTTGCTTATGTACTTTTTCAAGAATTAGACGTATAACAAAAGGATGGTAACGTTAATAAAACATTCCAAAGTCTTTGGTCCCCTAAAATAAAATACGTGACTTCTCCACCGTAAACCTCTCTTACTTTCTTCTGTTATCTGATCCACTCCCTTCCCGCACTCAAAGATACTTAATACACGCAGTGAATACTTGCCTAGGGCAGGAATACAGAGGCCGGATCGTTTGGTCAAGACAAATACGAACGGTTTGAATTTAAACTCGGCAATCCTGTCATATGCGGGAAGAACTATCTACTATGAATCCAAAGGTGGGGTAAAGGGGATAATTCAGGTTTATTAAAGTAAAAGGGAAGGAAAGGGATGGTGGTGATTATTGTTTTAAGAGGAAGTACAACTAGGCAACCATCCTCTATATAACACTAATCAGAGGGGGAAAGAAAAGAAGGGATCCGAACTTCTAAAACAGAAGATTTCGGTCAAAGAAAGACAAGGGCCACGAAGGCCGTGAAAATGAAAGACTCCCTAGCCCTCGCAAACCTAATAGCGTCGGGGTCGGAAAAGAACAAGAGTTGACCAAGAGAGGTCGGATAGGATAGATGAAAGTGAGGAACCTGGCACAAGTAAGTGGAAGCAATGCCAGAACTCAGCTAAGGGCCCCATGGTCGCAACCCACGCTCCAAAATTTAGAGCCCCTGGGGCCCCTTTTAGTCGCCTCTTACGACAGGCAGGGGATACCGTGGGTGTTATTCTACCGCCCCCACCCACAGGGGGAGAAGGAAAGGGAATTTCAGGATAAAGCACAAATAACCGTTCACAATATTGCTTGTTGTTATCATGGCAGCTAGAGACACGAAACAAAACAAATACCCACGACGACGAATGAAAATACTAAAAATAAGGATTTATGGAGAGATAAAAACATCAGTCATATACTTACGCAAATCGGGAAAGATTCCCGGGAGAATTATGCTAAACTAAGTATATGTTTAAATCATCATGGCTCTAGAATACACGTACATGTGGTTTATTCTCTTACTCGTAGTACAGGATCTCGTAATAAGGAAAACTCTTATATATTACTTCCTTACAAGAATCTCGCGAGGAGAAAATTCGCGCAACAAACCGTTTTCAGAACAAAATTACTGTCAACAAAAATATATAATCGTAAGAATGTTTTCAGAGAAAGACGCCTAGAATAAAGGCCACGGAAATGCAAAATAATATAAACGTTCCTTTTTTGGGTGCCTGACATCATAAAACATAGAGCAAAAAGCTAAAAAGGGAGAAAAAAGAAAATGGTAACAACATTGAAAACGCTACAACTAAGGCGAATTATAATCGATACTTTCACCCCGCGCCCGCAGCGTAGACAGGTTTGAGGCAAAGAAATCAATGCGGTGAGCCACAAAAATATATCCACCTTATATCCACCGTTTGGAAATTGTAGCCGCAATTCACATGACCAGCAAGATATTATATGCAGCAATTTAGCACAATTGACACTTTTTCATCCCTATCTCCAGAGGAAACACCTTCAGTAGAAAAATCTCACGCTTCTGTGGTACGTAAGTGAACGTATGAAATCTCACTACGTTACACCAACAGAACGTTTTTACAGACCTTGGCTAGTCTGGGATACTAGAATGTCCACAAAGTACAACAACCTCCAACACACAAAATTGTCAGTCGCTGATGGAAACCACATTCGTACAGAACTCATATTAAACACTTCGCGTTATTGGTAACGTGCATGGGAAATACAACTGAAATCCTACTGGTAAACAAATATGCCGCATGAAATAGCTGACTGTCCAAAAAAAATACAGATATAGATAGGACTGAAACATACCTCCAAATGGAGAGATAGTACATACAAAAGGGAACCCACACCAGGCACACAAGATAATAACCTACATTCAACATGGCTTCCCAAGAGAGGGCGAAGAAAACTATAAACGATAATCATATTAACAGACTGCAATGTCCACATTTACTACTACTAAATATTTAATTCCTCCCCTGAGGGGGGAGGCGGGCCTCTTACACGGCAACGCTGTCTCTCACGCCAGGAGATTTGTATCGGAGAAGGTGAGAGCGTCGGCGGTCGTGGCCTATACTAGCTACTGTCTCGGCATTCACCTTAGTAGAGGAGAATGGAAAACCATCTTCAGGACAGCCGAAGGTGGGGAACCAGCCCCTCCCCATTTCCCGAATGCAGAGGCGTAGAACCACGGTAGAGCCGTGGCCACCCCTCCTCACATTTACACCACTACTACTAAAATGTTTTCATTCCTCCCCTGAAGGGGGAGACGGGCCTCCTAGACGGAGACGCCGTCTCTCAGGCGAGGAGATTTGTTACGGTGAAGGAGATCTGCGGAGAAGGAGAGAGGGTTGGTGGCCGTGGCCTATACTAGCTACTGTTTCGGCATTCGCTTTAGTGCAGGAGAATGAGAAACTACGAAAAAACATCTTCAAGACAGCCGACGGTGGGGAACCAGCCTCTTTCCTTCTCCCGAATGCAGTGGCGTAGAATCACGGCAGAGCCGCGGCCACCCCTCCTCTGTTCGGTTGGTCGGTCACTCTGCAACCGCCGACCACCCTTCCTCTTGCCTTTGTGTCAGAAAGCAGCATAGTAATAAAAAAGTAGATGTGGCCTCAGAATCAAAAAAGAAATGCAGAACAATTCGACCTTCTCGTAAGGTTCCAGACAATTTTTTGACGATGATAAGTCAGGGAGCCATAAAGGTTTCTTTTCTTCTTCATCTTCATCTTCCTGACCATTTTTATTTTTTGGAGAGTCGGCATTTGATGTGGATTGGCCCAGTTTTACGACCGGATTTCCCTCCTCGGGCCCTCCTCAGAGGCCTCCTCCTCCACACGCTCTCGGGAGAGGCCTCCTCCGTATTGACTGCGCTGGCTAAGAGCGCGAGCCTAACCTCACGTCCGCCATCTTGGAAGGGCTTAACCTAATTTTTATGCGTAACAGAGCTAGCCTAACCTCATGGAGGGGCCTAACCTCAGTTTTACGGCCGGATGCCCTTCCCGACGCCAAGTGTGCAAGATGGCTCCTATACATAGGCTCTTGGGAGACGCCTTGAGCGTGCTTGCGCAAGAAGGCTGCTATACATAGGCTCTTATGAGACTCCCTAGGGATGCTTGCGCAAGATGGCGGCTACAAGGTGGCGGCTATACATAGGCTCTTATGAGACGCCCTAGGAATACTTGCGCAAGATGGCGGCTATACATAGGCTCTTATGAGACTCCTTAATGGTGCTTACGCAAGATGGTGGCCGAGAGATGGCTGCTATACATAGGCTCTTATGAGACTCCCCAGGGATGCTTGCGCAAGATGGCGGTTACAAGATGGCGGCTATACATAGGCTTTTATGAGACGTCTTAAGGGCGCTTGCGCAAGATGGTGGCTGCAAGATGGCTGCTATACATACGCTCTTATGAGACGCCTTAGGGATGCTTGCGCAAGATGGCGGCTATACATAGCTTCTTATGAGACGGCTTAAGGGCGCTTGCATAAGATGGCTGCTGCTCTTACGAGACTCCCTAGGGACGCTTGCGCAAGATTGCAGCTATCTAACACTACAAGATGGCGGCTATACACAGCTCCTCATGAGACGGCATAGAGATGCTCGCACAAGATAGCTGCGGCTCTTATGACACGCCTCAGGGATGCTTGCGCAAGATGCTGGCTGCTCTTATGAAGAAAGCTAGCTTACAGGCTACAGCGCAAGATGGCGGCTGCTGTTATGCATGCGGTAGAGGGCAATTTGAAATTCCACGTGCTCTTCGAAGCCAGGTGCATTTTAATAGTGGTCATCGTTAATCAACAAATCATCGTGCTGCTATCTTTAGCTACTACCTATGAAATGTGGTGGCGGCAATTTCCACGTGTTTTTTGACAGCTGTCAGCGGCCATCTTTAATCAACAGAGCATTATGCTGCAATCTTTAGCTACTAACTTTGAAATATGGTGGCGGCAATTTGAAAATCTACGTGGTTTTGATAACTGTGAGCCGCCATATTTAAACAATAACGCATCGTGCAGGTATCTTTACGGCACTAAACCTCATCCTTATACATGTGGTGGAGGGTCATTTAAAAATCCCACGTGCTTTTTTGACAGCTTCCATCTTTAATCAACAGAGTATCGTGCTGCTATCTTTACAGCACTAAACCTCATATCTTTGAAATGTGGTGGTGGGTAATTTGAAAAATTCTACGTGCTTTTTTAACAGCTGTCATCTTTAAACAATGGTGGCTTTACATAGGCTGTTATGACCCTCTCCTCTTCTAACTCTGTTAAGGCATAGCTTTATGTTTCTATCGAACAAGTTTAAACATGCATCCCGAATGCAAGAGTATGCACGTGTTGCAGCGATGACGTCATGATAGTTGTGTATGTTTAGATTTGCAGATTACAAAAGAAGTGAATGAAACATAACAAAACTAGAATCGAGCACTGTATTCGATGTCGTTAACTTCAACATGCGTTTAGAACATTGTTTGATGTGTTCAGATCACTAAATAAATAAAAACAAGACTAGAATGGAACACTGTACTCGACACAACATGTGTTTAGAACATGTCAAGGGATACCTTTGTTCTAAGAAAATTACAAAAGAAGTGATTGAAACATAACAAGACAAGAATCGAACACTGTACTCGATGTCGTTAACTTCAACATGCAATCAGAACATTGTTTGATGTGTTCAGATGACTAAATGATTAAAACAAAACAAGACTAGAATCGATGTAGAGGAAGGATGTCCCAAAAAATTATGTACGTAAGGGGCACTGTGCTTTATCAAGACAAGTTACAGTTAGCACACACTCAATTGATTGTGGAACAAGACGAAACATGTTGGCTATTAGTGTTCAGAACAGAAAAACTTATAACGTAAAACATTATACCGAGCTCGATAGCTTCTGTCGCTTAAGTGCGGCCAGTATCCAGTAATCGGGAGATAGTGGGTTCGAGCCCCACTGTCGGCAGCCCTGAAGATGGTTTTCGGTGGTTTTCCATTTTCACACCAGGCAAATGCCGGGTCTGTGCCTTAATTAAGGCCACCACAGCTTCCTTCCAATTCCGAGGCCTTTCCTATCCCATCGTCGCCATAAGACCTATCTGTGTCGATGCGACGTAAAGCAAATATCAAAAAAGCAAAACATTAGAAGATTAATCTCTCTGTTGATACAGTCGCACTCTTATGCAATCAATGCGCACACATAGAATTGCAAATGTTGTACATCTCCATCCGACCTTCTTCTTCTTCTTCTTAATCACTGCAGGTAAAATAATTACTACATAGCAGAGGATACGTTTGTCCTGAGGAGATAGATTTTTGCGGGATTGGAACCCATGCAACAGAAAAAATCTGTATAGACACCGAACTCTGAAGGATGAAAGGACTCTTCCTCCTCCTTACCGCACATTTCTTGTAGAACTAAAGGGCTAATAGGCTAAAGGGCTAATGTGAAAAAGGGCTAAAGGGCTAATGGGCTAAAGGCCTAATGGGCTAGGGTGCCTCTCCTCTCTTTATCCGGGCTTGAGACCGGCTCTACATCTAGAGGCGGAGTTAACACCCTAAGGAAGGGAGAATGTTGGAAAATAATCTATGCGAATAAAGCCACTCGATCGACTACATACTACAGAAGGATGACTTAGGTGAGGGTAAGCGCTGGGATTGTAGGGAGGTCTTTAAGCTGTTGTACTGTCAAGAGAGAGCTATTACTTAATAATACCTACACGACGTAATTATTGCTCTATATCAAAAATACCTGCTTTGTAGTCTGTGTAACCAGCATCATGATAGGCTCTTAGCAGTTGCAAACGTTTTACGAGTACGTTGGCGTCTTTACAGTATATTATGTCTACATAGGGTAACAGAGGCTTGTTGTGAACTTTGAACCTATATGCAGACAGTTGATGTGTAGGGACTTGTTTTGGTGTAATACGTGCTTCAGCAGTAGCGTTTCTAGGTACAAACTTAACTTGTTTCTATAGCAATGAAGCATTGAATTTTTCTTCTTCTTCTTCACCTTGCATCTCTTCTTGAGATGTTTGCACTGCGACAGAACGTGTAGTAGGCTTAGAAAATGAAGTAAAATAATCAAGCTGTAATGGCAATGACACATTGAGATCTTCTTCTTCTACTTTCCATTTACTACTGTTTTGATCAACATCATTACCCTTACTATCAAAATCATGACCTTGCCTCTCTTTATCTTGAAGATTGTGCTTAGTAACAGAACTTGTAGCAGGCCTAGACAACAAGGGAGAATTAAAAATCTCTGGCAGAGGTGTACTTTTTAAAAATCAATCAGTGTTCGGTTGACTACGGTTGAGCTCTTTGTGTTTTCTTCTCGATGAAGCTACATTACCCGCGGTTCCATGACGTTGAGCGTTGTATGCGTTCTTGAACTCTCTACTACAATGTTTGCATTGAAAAATTTCCTACATTATATCTCATGACGTCTCTTGTGATAGCTTCGGGAAAATGTTTTTCCACACTCTTTGCAAATATACCTAGAAATAGGTTATTCCTTGACGGACTTTTATGTTCTGCTAACAGATTCTTCTTTAAATCTACTAGACACTTGTTACTCTCTACTTCGATGATGCGAACAGCTTAGCGATTAACAGTAAACTAACACAAAAGCGTATAACCAAGGTAGCAACAGTGCGGTTTAACCCCGTCAAGATGGCAGCAGTGAGGTTAGCGATGTTCTGTTGTTGAATGTTGAATTCCGCGCTACGACATACATAAGGTGGCAGCCTTGAGGTTTAGCGCCGTGAAGATGGCAGCAGTGAGGTTAGCGATGCTCTATTGTCCTTAAACGTGAGGTTAGGGTCCGTCAAGGTGACAGCTGTAAAAAAGCACGTGATTTTGTTTACAAACAAGTGCACGTGGTATGACGTCACGGTCACGTGGTATGCTAAGTCAGCATGCGAAGTTCAAAATCTACGTCTAAGTGGTTATAACTCGTCAGCATCACGAAGATTTTACATTCCGTTCACTACGTCGTTAAGAGCAACATTAAGAATAGCCACGTTTAAAAATCTTGTGAACATAGCAGGAGTAAGTTTTTTATTTTCAACCGCAAAGAGCATCAACTATCGTACTAAACTTCTTCTACTAGAGCTTGTAGCAATTGCATGTGTGCACTGTTATATTAGCATGACCTATGTGCACTAACTTAAAGCACAAAGAATAGCTATGTTTAAAAATCTTGTGAACATAGCACCAGTAAGAATAGAAATGTTTAGAAATCTTGCGAACGTAGCAGCAGTAAGAATACGAACATTTATAACCGTGTACACATCAGCTATCGATGATGCTTGCATCGACTTCCATACTAAACTTATTCAGCTAGAGTGTACAACAATCGCATGTGTTTGTGCTGCTATCTTAGCATGACCTATGTGCACTAACTTTAGGATGTAGGCGCGAAATTTAAAATCTACGTGCTTTTTGACGAGTTCTAACCACGTGGGCATGGATTTTGAACGTCGCATGCTAACGCAGCATACCACGTGACCGTGACGTCATACCACGTGCACTTGTTTCTAAACAAAGCCACGTGTTTTTGACAGCTGTCATCTTGCCGGACCCTAATCTCACGTTTAAGGACAATAAAGCATCGCTAACCTCACTGCTGCCATCTTCACGGCGCTAAACCTCAAGGCTGCCACCTTATGTATGTCGTAGCGCGGAATTTAACATCCAACAACAGAACATTGCTAACCTCACTGCTGCCATCTTGACGGGGTTAAACCGCACTGTTGCTACCTTGGTTATATGCTTTTGTGTTAGTTTACTGTTAATCGCTAAGCTGTTCGCATCATCGAAGTAGAGAGTAACAAGTGTCTACAAGATTTAAAGGAGAATCTATTAACAGAAGATAAAAGTCCGTCATGGAATAACCTATTTCTAGGTATATTTGCAAAGAGTGTGGAAAAGCATTTTCCCGAAGCTATCACAAGAGACGTCATGAGATATTATGTAGGACAATTTTTCAATGCAAACATTGTAGAAGAAAGTTCAAGAACGCATACAATGCTCAACGTCATGAAGCCGCGGGTAATGTAGCTTCATCGAGAGGAAAACACAAAGAGCTCAACCGTAGTCAACCGAACACTGATTGATTTTTAAATAGTACGCCTCTGCGAGAGATTTTTAATTCTCCCTTGTTGTCTAGGCCTGCTACAAGTTCTGTTACTAAGCACAAACTTCAAGATAAAGGGAGGAAAGATCATGATTATGATAGTAAGGATAATGATGTTGATCAAAACAGTAGTAAATGGAAAGTAGAAGAAGAAGATCTCAATGTTTCATTGTCGTTACAGCTTGATGATTTTACTTCATTTTCTAAGCCTACTACACGTTCTGTCGCAGTACAAACATCTCAAGAAGAGATGCAAGATGAAGATGAAGAAGAAAATCAACGCTTCATTGCTATAGAAACAAGTTAAGTTTGTACCTACAAACGCTACTGCTGAAGCACGTATTACACCAAAACAAGTCCCTACACATCAACTGTCTGCATATAGGTTCAAAGTTCACAACAAGCCTCTGTTACCCTATGTAGACATAATACACTGTAAAGACGCCAACGTACACGTAAAACGTTTGCAACTGCTAAGAGCCTATCATGATGCTGGTTACACAGACTACAAAGCAGGTATTTTTGATATAGAGCAATAATTACGTCGTGTAGGTATTATTAAGTAATAGCTCTCTCTTGACAGTACAACAGCTTAAAGACCTCCCTACAATCCCAGCGCTTACCCTCACCTAAGTCATCCTTCTGTAGTATATAGTCGATCGAGTGGCTTTATTCGCATAGATTATTTTCCAACATTCTCCGTTCCTTAGGGTGTTAACTCCGCCTCTAGATGTAGAGCCGGTCTCAAGCCCGGATAAAGAGAGAAGAGGCACCCTAGCCCATTAGGCCTTTAGCCCATTAGCCCTTTAGCCCTTTTTCACATTAGCCCTTTAGCCTATTAGCCCTTTAGCTCTACACGAAATGTGCGGTAAGGAGGAGGAAGAGTCCTTTCATCCTTCAGAGTTCGGTGTCTATACAGATTTTTTCTGTTGCATGGGTTCCAATCCCGCAAAAATCTATCTCCTCAGGACAAACGTATCCTCTGCTATGTAGTAATTATTTTACCTGCAGTGATTAAGAAGAAGAAGAAGGTCGGATGGAGATGTACAACATTTGCAATTCTATGTGTGCGCATTGATTGCTTACGAGTGCGACTGTATCAACAGAGAGATTAATCTAAAAGGCAAGAAATATATTGCCATTTATCTATTGACAGACCTATTACCTATCCATAGGACGATTCTTTCTTTGCTTCACGTATTTTTTTTATTTCAGTCACTGGCAAGCGAGACGGATCAGACTGAGTATCACCGCACTTGCATGACGAGAATGGTAATTGCTGTTAGTAAAAATTTGAGCTGTTAATACTGTATATCATGTCAAACACAAGTAATTGATAAATATGAGTCTCTCATACTTCACTTACACGACACTAGAAGAATTTTCGCAATAGCGATAAATGCGAATTGCAACCAAATGCTGTAATCCTAAGTGCATTGGACGTCTGAAAGACAATTAAGACTATCATTGTGCTTCTTAAAATTCTCTTCACAGCGGGTGGCCATACGTGGTGAAACGAACCCTAAACCCGTCACCACTCAGAAATTAAAGTACTCCAAACCAAAATAACCAAATACAACAGAGATATTAAACGCAGTGGTAGCAGTCGAAGAAGAGGATGAGGTACATTGGACTTCAACCAGAGCAAAGAAGTTACCATTTGGAAGTTGAACTCGGATGTCCTAAGTTTAAAAAATCTACTTAAGGAAGCCTAATGAACCTATAGAAAAAGGGATGGAGAAAATATACGATTTATTGAAATAATAAGTGAGAGTTAAAACAATTAAGGCAGACCATGACGTTGAACATACAAGAAAATGCAGAAAGCACACACATCACTACCGGTGGCTCATATACCTTCGTATTACTTACAACACATCCAGGGTCTCAACGTTCCATCTCTATCAAAATAAATACGGAAATGTGAGGGCTGACAGACTCAGTCCTACCGCAACAAAGGGTGTACGACCCGAAAGGACCATAAAACGGGCCGAAAACAACCACACTCCCACCAAAAAACCAATGGTGTCTCTATATTCCCCGTGAACAATCAAGATATGAAATGCGAGGCCCAAACGCAGAGAGAGAAAAAGGAGGCTGGCATGAAAAAGTAAACAATGAGGTTAGCATGGTGTCGAGCATAAAATGAAGCTCAAGTGAAAAAATATGGATCCAGGGAAATGAAAACACATTTACAAGAAATAATGAAACTGTTAAATAAAAGGGAAGAAGATATTCGAACAAAATACCCTTCGCGCAGCCACCACTGGTATACGAATTATTAATTAAACACTTTCCTCATGCAATCATTTGCTAGGGGCTTTACGTCGCGCCGACACAGATAGGTCTTATGGCGACGATGGGATAGGAAAGGCCTAGAAGTTGGAAGGAAGCGGCCGTGGCCTTAATTAAGGTACAGCCCCAGCATTTGCCTGGTGTGAAAATGGGAAACCACGGAAAACCATTTTCAAGGCTGCCGATAGTGGGATTCGAACCTACTATCTCCCGGATGCAAGCTAACAGCCGCGCGCCTCTACGCGCACGGCCAACTCGCCCGGTCCTTATGCAATCAAACTCCACAGTCATAAAGACCAGTGTTGAATACAGTCCACCATATGAGTAGAAAGGTTCTCACATTTTCCAGGGATACAACAGTCTGCAGTCTGCCCAACTTCATACATCGTCGAATTAGTACCCGGACTCGTCACCTTACCGTCGTAAACGTGCTTTAGAGACAATCTCCAGAATCGGGCCACAGACCAAGCACGTAGAAAGAAAACCCCGACGTAGAGAATCGAAACAATACCTCCCAAACGCATAAACGGGCCGCTGTACACACCAGTCTAAGCCGTATACAAGACTTACCAGCGAGAGAAATCGGGCAGGATAGAACAATACACGCACCAAAAATAAAAATGAGGAAATCATATGATTCAGTGTTCTTCTTCTTAATCCATTTACCCTCCAGGAGTCGGTTTTTCCCTCGGACTCAGCGAGGGATCCCACCCCTACCGCCTCAAGCGTAGTGTCCTGGAGCTTCAGACTCTGGGTCAGGGATACAACTGGGGAGTATGGCCAGTACCTCGCCCAGGCGGCCTCACCTGCTATGCTGAACAGGGCCTTGTGGGGGGATGGGAAGGTTGGAAGGGATAGACAAGGACGTGGGAAGGAAGCGGCCGTGGCCGTAAGTTAGGTGCCATCCCAGCATTTTCCTGAAGGAGAAGTGGGAAACCACGGAAAACCACTTCCAGGATGGCTGAGGTAGTAATCGAACCCACCTCTACTCAGTTGACCTCCCGAGGCTGAGTGGACTCTGTTTCAGCCCTCGTACCACTTTCGGGGGTGGCAGCTAACAACACTAACCACTACACTACAGAGGCGGACAAGAGGGGAATCAACGCATACAACTAGGTAACAGTGCAGTAATTAATGTCTTAAACACCGAACCGGATGGCGTATTGTACTCCGCTCTCCTCGTACTACCAGGCCGTTCCCAGCAGTGTAGCGTAGCGGATGTCGTTAGACGCTCGCGTAGCAATCGACGGCATGTGCCAGCGGCGGTTCGAATCCTGCA
The DNA here is from genome assembly GCF_040414725.1 of Anabrus simplex. Lineage (NCBI taxonomy): Eukaryota > Metazoa > Arthropoda > Insecta > Orthoptera > Tettigoniidae > Anabrus > Anabrus simplex. Next base: position 423,026,071 of record NC_090265.1, on the reverse strand, counting down.
TCGTTCAAATATTTTTGCATCGGTATGATGTTTGAATACGTAAACACAAGCTCACGTTTGCCACATTCAAACAGTAGAATGACGCTATTATTCACCTTGTGCCCTGCACATACTCCGCTAGTTAGGGCCTGAATGTACTGTGATCTCTGCTGTCATTCGGCATGTTTTCCACAGAGGAATACGTTGACATGCTCCTTATTTATGGCGAAGCAAGACAAAACGCGTGCGAGGCACTACGTCTGTACCAGGGAACGGTATCCCGACAGGCGACACCCGGCTGCTACGACATTCCGCCGTGTTGAAAGACACCTAAGGACAACATGCGTGATTTCCAACCAGCGACCAGTTCGTGATAGGCCCGTTACATCGGGTGAAACAGAAGAGGCTGTTCTGGAGGTAGCTCGTAATAATCCACACATCAGTACAAGGGCGATTGCACGACAGGTGAACACCAGCCAGCCGGCCGTCTGGCGAATACTGCACGAACACAAATTTCACCCATACCATCATGAGCTACACCAAGAGCTCCATGGGTGGGATAACGAAGCTCGAATGGAGTTCTGTTGGTGGCTATTAGGCAGGCTGGACAATGGCGCAGCATTCGTATCGCATATCTAGTTCTCGGACGAATCGCGCTTCCACAATAATGGGAACATCTATCGCCACAACATGCACTATTGGAGTCCGGACAATCCTCACGGGATGAGATAGGCGGCCCATTAAGTACGATGGGGTTGAATGTTTTGTGTGGAATCTTGGGGGATCGCCTGATTGGACCTTATTTCTTGGAGGGCCATTGGACGGGCCTACACTACCTGCACTTTCTGCGTCAGAACTCCCACTGCTGCTTGAGGATGTGTCATTGCACGATCGATTGACGATGAGGTTGCAACAGGATGGAGCTCCACCACTTTCGACTTTGCCCGTTAGTAACCATCTGAACGAGGAACTGCCAGGGAAATGGGTAGGGAGAGGAGGCCCTGTTTCTTGGTCCGCCAGATCACCGGATTTAACGCCGTTAGACTTCTTGTAGGGACACATGAAGAACGTCTTTTACACTCAAGCGCCGGAAAACCCCGACCAGCTCCGGCAACTCATCACAGACGTCGCCGAGCAATTACACCGGGAATGCTTCACCGCGCAAGACGATCTATTGGACCCCGGAACCGAATGTGCATAAACTAAAACGGTCATAACATCGAGCGTTTGCTGTGATAAAACATTGTCAGGGCAGTTGTGTCCCTATTATTTCCGGTCCGTATGTGTCCGGCTTGCTAACTAATCGGCCCTTCTTAGGGCCACAAACACATTCATTCACACACAATTTGCATGAAAGCGGGTACTGAACTGACATTGCGTGCGGTACGTATTAAACAAATATTTCAAAAACTTCTATTCATCGCCGCGGACTCAAACCTCCCACCTGACATGCAAGTTTGCTCCGCCACGCCTTTACCAACTGCACTACTGTTCCGTACGGCATACTTGATGGCTTATAGCAAGTATTAGGTTTTCTGCGGTCACTATATCAATTTAGTGTTTCACCGGCGTGTCAGGTTCATATGTTCTCTAGAAGGCACCCGCATATCTTCCAGTGTTTACTACGAGTATAACATTATGGCGTCCTATCATGGTGAGACGGTAAGATATCCGGTTGTGTTGTCTGAGCATACCGGGAGGACAGATGTTTTTAGGACGGAATTAATATTGTGGGTTGCATAAAATTACACTGGAAGGGACGGCTGAATCACGCTATATATTGCCCTGAATACCGATTTATAAATGTGAGTAACGGGTCTATATCAAATTTCATGTTTTTTAATGTTCAACATTCCTATTTGTAAGTTTTTTTAAAGTAATTTTCTTGAATTTCTTCATCTTCATCTGTTTACCCTACAGGGTCGGTTTTTCCCTCGGACTTAGCGAGGGATCCCACCTCTACTGCCTCAAGGGCAGTGTCCTCGAGCTTTAGACCCTGGGTCAGGGGATAAAACTGGGGAGAATGACCAATACCTCGCCCAGGCGGCCTCACCTGCTATGCTGAACAGGGGCGTTGTGGAGGGATGGGAAGATTGGAAGGGACAGGCAAGGAAGAGGGAAGGAAGCGGCCGTGGCATTAAGTTAGGTACCATCCCGGCATTTGCCTGGAGGAGAAGTGGGAACCACGGAAAACCACTTCACCCACCTCTACGCAGTTGACTTTCCGAGGGGACCCTGTTCCAGCCCTCGTACCACTTTTCAAATTTCGTGTCAGAGCCGGGAAGCGAACCCGGCCCTCCGGGGGTGGCAGCTAATCACACTAACGACTACACCACAGACGCGGACTAATGCTATTTAAAAAAATGTATATTTGAATTCAGGTATTAGCCGTACATCGGCGAGGGGGTGTTCCCAAACCATCTGTGGTTAGATAAAGTGTGTGCAGTGCTTTATGTCTTCTGGTATGTGTTAGAGCAACTTTGTTACTTTCAACGATCTGTCACAGTGTGTTCGTTGGTTTTGATGGTATGAAAGTGTCTAAGGTGTGAACGATGGTAATAACATCATACCTTATGTAGCCGGTCTCCGTGATGAATGGTCTGATATTGTCACTTGTAGAGTCGGTTAGTGGTGGTCTTGACAGAGTGTTATATAGTAACACCTTCTAGCTCGGGGAGGAAAGCAACGAGAAACTACCTCACTCGTCATTTTCCTACTACGTCTCTTCCTACGGCAGTTGATGAAACTATTGGCAACTCCACCGGATTTCGAGCCGAGGTTTTTACATGCATACATACATACATACATACATACATACATACATACATACATACATACATACATACATACATACATACATACATACATACATACATACATACATACATACATACATACATACTATAACCGTAACACGGTTCTAAGTTAAAGTCCCCTATGTGCGTGGAGTTATGTTACCCGCCGAGCACACTCCTCCTGCAAGCATGTCAGCTGAGAGCAGCCGGGAAGTGTGACGTCACAAACTGGGGGACTTGGTCAAGGCTCTATTACGTCAGCCGATGGAATGTTCGATTCTTTTCCATCATTAATTTCTTCTGAATGAATTAGGATATGAAGAAATGATCTACACCACCGTGTAGCCTATTTATTTGTAATCATGACTCCCAATTTTCAAAGAGCTCTGTTGAAAATTACAGAAGATATTAGCAGTTACAATTTCTTGGGGATACCGAATAAATAAGCAGGCATTTCGCTTGTCAAGCCAGTTCACATTGTACCACAGCCCAGATCGGACGGCCGACTGTTGGGTATTCTGCGGTCATAATGTAAGTCGTCAGTTCGACCCTCTGCGAAGTTTAAGTCCGCGTACTACGACGCATTATAAGACTTTGAATATTTTCAGTGTCGTGCGTGTGGTGATAGAAACTGCGCCTAAGTTCAAATGTGAACAGTTGAGGAGTTTTACCATTTACGAGAACAGTGTGACTGAAACTTACACTTTCTTAACAATAAGATGTTACACTAATATAATTTGATGTTCGTATTTGAACGATGGTGATTATCTTTACCGAGTTATTTAACATTGAATACTGAAAGTGTTGAGACGTGATCGTTAGTAAAACGTCAAAACTGTCCATGATTTTATATTTAATCTTGACAAATGATAAACTGTGCTAGTAGTGAAACAAAATCCAATATTTTCAGACTGTTCAGGTTATTGAATTTACGGTAGTGAAACATCACAGTGCTTAGGTGTTCTACCAAAGGTGTTGGAACATTTTTCAAACTGTACGTCTATGTTACGAACGACTGATATAATTAATCGTATTTAACAATATCGTCGAACTTTGATTCTATTTTACAAGTGACCAGATTCTTAAGTAGGCATAAACTCAGTACTGTATTTAAACGATCTGGTGCATTTAACATTCCTTAATTATCCCGATAAGACTTGTATCTAACCCAGGACGGTTCCAGGAAGGACAGTGTTTTCCTTTGCCATTTTCGACAGTGAACGGGACTAAATTCACGGAACTTATTTCCTTTGATGTTGTGTCAAGTGTTAAAACGGGATACCTTGTTTTCTACGTCGTTATTCGGACAATGTTCTCGCACTTAACTTTAATAAGGTGACCTTTATTTTACGTGATTAATACATCAGAAGTTTAATTTTGAGTTCAATTTAATCCATCAGTAATGACGTGTTCTTCTAATTAATTAGTGAAATCCCACTGTTAAGACAATTGAGTGCAGCATGTGACTCGTTAAAGATCGCTACTAACAATAATCTTATTTGTGCAGATCAATTACTTTGAATCTAATTCATATCCCATTGTCGTATGTAGGTGTAGATTGAGTGTGCGTGACGTGTGACGTGGTGGTTGGTATGGGTAGGTGTCGTGTTGTATTTATAGGTAAAGTATGTACGCTCAGAATATGATCTCGCCATGCACCAGAATGGGAATGGTAAGACAATGCACCAAGAAAAACACAAGGCATAAACCAGGATACTAATCCAACTGACGCAGTACCAATCAACGCACGTGATGGCGTAGCAAAAGGGATGTAACAACACTAAAAAAAAATATAAGTCCGTCCGTGCACAAGTTCACAGGTAGTTTTCAATTTTTCAAGGTGAAAGGTTTTCAGCAGAGCGCATAAATGGAAGCTTTTTCACTGAGTCCATATATTCAGAGGAACCGAGGTAGGTACAAATTTCGTGAGGGCAAGGAAAGGCGTACGACAACAAAAAAAGGGGAAAGAAGAAATAGTTTTTTTATAATAACAATATATTAGCAAAAAACACCCAGAAGAAACATTTACAAGCCAAAGAAAACAACAATCATCCAAAGGTCAGTTAGTTCTGACTTCCAAAAGAGAAAAAGCAGATGGGACAACCATGTTAATTTTCAGATCTGTTTTTCAAAGAGAACAGCTAAACTCGAAACCTTCAATAATAATACAACCTCTTTTACATGAGGAGTGTCCTACACAAGGAAAACAGAAATTTACGTATGAACACAAAAAAACATCAAAATTTGAAAGACACATGGGCCACTGTACAATAATACATGTAGAAGAAAAAAAAGCGCGGAAGGGATGCGGAATAGGAAGGTGGGGAAAGGGGAGGGACGTGAAAGAAAGGAGTACCAATGGCTGCCAACAGGGTTTTGGAAAAATAGGATCAGTCAGTATCGATGAAATTCCAAAATAGCAAACAGAAGCTAGGTGATAGTTCAATTGATTCTATTCATGCGTTTGCTCGGGAAAACAGTTGAATTTCAATGGTTCATATCGCAGCAATCACTTGACGTATCACAAAGTCCAACTTCGGAGTAAGATGGTAATATAATTCCAAAGTAAGGTACCGCTATCACTAGCTGCAGTTAGCTTATTATCAACATGAACTGTCATTGGTGGCCAGTAACGGCAATTTGAAAATTAAGGAAGTGCAGCATCAAAAGAAAGTTCAAAGAGCAACATGGAAATGAAATAAATTAAAGTTTTCGCTCACCCGTCCAGCAGTCGTAGCTTTTCAATGGTATACAAAAGCACATTTTAAAAGAAACATTGCACACAGTCCAGCTGGTAGCAAAATAAAACCAAGTCCTCCCTCCACACAAATCGTCGTGTTCATCCCAACTCGCCGCTCAAGCCCAGAGCAGGCCAATTTATATTGAGGTAGAAGCGTCCAGAAAGGACGAGAGCATACAGTACCCAATGCGCAGCGAAATGGTAGGGGAAGGAAAGAGTGAGGGTAAGCCGCACGAGCAGTTGAAGCTGGACGGCCGAAGAGAGCACAGGCTGGTTAGTAGCGGCATATGCAGCGTAGTAAACGTAGAATCCATAAAACAGTAGAAAAATTCAGAGCACGTTATACGTATTACAACCAAGACCACGAATGCTCCTAGACCATCGAGACCTCCTAGATATTCGAGACCTTCTAGATATTTGAGACCGGCTCGGAAGATGGTGGCACCATGAGCAAACATTGCGACCTCGCAATGTACCAGGACCACTTCAACCCCAGGGAAGTACTCATTGTAACTGCCGTGCTGAGGTGATTTTAAATTCTGACTTTATTTTATGAATAAACCTTTTAAATAATAGCGTTCCATTATACTCTTACTTCCCTCTCCTCTGTAACAAGTCAGATAAGGACCGAACACCCCTGTGCCGAGTCTTGTGTTCAGCTAGCCATCGAAACAAACTTTTACGGTTACAATACATACACACATACATACCTACATACATACATACATACATACATACATACATACATACATACATACATACATGCATGCATGCATGCATACATACGTACTTACATGCATGCATACATACGTACATACATACCATACATACTATTCTTGTGATAGGTGATTAACCCTTGAAGATCCTGGCACCGCTCAAATTCTCTCCTAATCCTCTTCTCTCAGGGTTGCACCGTCCGCCACATTTTGATGTGGTACATAAGGTTCCTAACTAGAGCCACTCTACGAAATAAAACAGGCTGACTACTTAAATTATATGAGTTAAGAAGAATGAAGAAGATAAAAATATAAAAACATGTAATTATAAATACTTGGAGCACACACTTAAAATAAATCAAAATCACATAAAATTATTACAGAAGGTGTTTTTGAATCACAAAATAATTCTTAAAAATCTCACAAAATTACATCTTAACAATGTTATTGTTTTGAAGTCCCACTAACAACGTTTGACGGTTTTCGGAGATGCCAGGGGGCTGGAATTCTGTCCTACAGGGGTTATCTTACGTGCCAGTAAATCTACAGACACGAGGCTGACGTATATGGGAACCTTCAAATACCACCGGACTGAGTCAGGATCGACCCTAAAATTACATCAGCTACCAGATTATTCAAGAACGTCTATGCTCAACGTGAGAATTTACGAACGGGGCGATGAACCTAGAACGAGAGATTCAACCAGGGTGAAATGAAGAGTAGCCAGAGTACATTGGACAATAACATGGACAACTAAAATGGAGTGGTCATCCGACCCAACTGGAGGATTACTTGAGAAGATTCAGATGAGAACTACAGTTATTTAGATTTCTCGTAAATGTCATACTATGAAAAGCATGCTATAGTAGCTTAAGTTTAGGTAGTTAGATTAATTTACCCAGTATTTTCCAGTGAGGAATGATCGTGTTACAGCTATATAACATTTATTTAATGGCGTAAGTGTATCACTATGTGGAGTTTGCTGTCGAATATACTCCACGCATTTCCGACGTAATTTTGAGGCAGAGTTCATTGCAATAGAGTTTCATTTATGATTTAAGTCGAGAATTGAGAGGCCTTTTATGATCTGACGTGTCACTTGTATTTACGGATGATTTACGCGAGGGAGTAGCTATTGCATTGTGAGCTACGCTAGGCAGTTCTGATATGTTATATGTGACTTCGTCGATAATTCACACCGATAATTAGTTCTGGCAGATTTTGGGGTGAGTTTTTCCTTAACATAATTGATACTGTAGATCAGTGTTCTGCAATATAACGTAGACTGCGAATATTTGAAGAGTTAAATACTGTAGGAGCTGTGTGTAACAGAACAGTGTCCTCTATTCATTCAAAATGTGAGGAGTCGATAGGAAGAGTCAGGTTAATTTTTCCATGAACGTAGTATTTATTAATTTTAGAGAGGTGTTAGATGGCTCATGCTATTATTTATTCGAATGATGATTGATCCCACTTGATGCAGGCCGTATAAGTAGATACCATATGATTATAATCGAGTACCATGAACCTATTGATTATCATGTGTGTAGGCGTTAATTGAATTAAATCTTCTACACTATTTTCCGTAAGTGAGCTGTGATGTGTGCTGCGAGATGCAATGAGTCGATTTAAACTTGAAATCTAGTGATATAATCCTCATATTAATTTCATCTGAAATTAATGGTGTAATTTTAGATTTTTAATATTGAACCATACAGTTCATGTGCCAATAGCCTGGATTTTAGCACTAGATATTGGGAGTACCTAGACCAACATGGAAGTCATTGTATAATAGTTTATTTCATAAGAGAGTCCTGAGGAAGCATGTCTCGTGGGAAGATAGCAGCAGCGTCATTATGAAATTTCCAGAGACTCATAAAAGGAATTTATTGCCCAAGCGAAGCTGCTTAATTGAGAGCGGGAACGCGCATCAGGTCACGGGCAAGCTATCATTTGGAGGTATGAAGGAATTAATTTAATATCTCTGGCTACGGAAGAGATGCATTGGATCTGATAAGAAAATTGCAACCTGCATAATTTCCGCTAAATTTTGATATACGACATGGCTGTAATTATAAATGCATACGTTAAGTGTGGTACTTGACGCTCTTTGTGCGGGAGAACTTCGAGTCGCGGGCGCGGGTTATCCCGTACGCAACCAAGCGGGCGTGGTAACGCTAGCCTGATTATAAATGCAGGACCGCCTGGCACGTCAGCTTCATTCTTTGACTGTAAGGATGCTTGAACGAGGTCGTCACGCTGCGAGTTGGTATCTAGAACAACGCCTTATCTTCGAGCTGCATACACACCTAGCACTATTGAATCTGGGAGAAATTGCCCCTACATCAACCCAGTACGAGCTTCTGGACACTTATAGCGAGGAAGCAGTAACGAGAGCTGAAGGAGACAAGAAGCCAGCACGACATCGGGGATCGACCCGGGAACATCTGACGTACCTGCTCAGCACGACGTCGAAGGGGACATCTTCCAACCATCTAAGAAGCTGCAAGAAATGTTCTCGCCAGCTAGAATGTCTCCAGTCGTCCGCCTGTATCTGCTGCCAGCGTCACAGTCTATCATGATGTGGTAATTCCAGTGGTCCATTTGGGGAGCCGCTCCGTCATGGCATCAATCATTTCAGGTCAGAACTTTCCAATTTGTAATATGTATGTAATCTAACATCAAGATAGGAACAAGGTTCGCCGTCAGCCAACATATAAATTTATATCAGGAAAACTTCTCGTAATGTATAGCTATGCCCTAGGATCGAACCCAGTATATTAGAGTAGGTAGTAGGTTGTATATTCCTTGTTGGTGTGATTACATTTCTATTCGGTAGTATTATGTTTGTGTACTTGTCTCCATGGGTCATGTAGAATCCTCTTGGTCATGTTAGTGATGTCAGACAGACACTATTTATAGTGCAGCGTCAGGGCATATTTCTTTGCGGTTGTATGTTGTGTATTGGAGATCAGGATTTACCCCCTTAAGCTCACCTAGCTTAACCTGACAGGGTGGGCGTGTCCTTATATTTGAGAAACTTGGGCATTATGCATGTAGCTGACTGTATGTGTTGATATGGAGAAAGCCCCAGCACAGATTAAGAATGTGTTAGATGCGTTTGAGATGCCTTATTATGGCTATGTGATTATTGCGTACTAGATTGTGCCCTTGTATACTTATGGATGGGCCCAGTGGTGGCGAAAATGAGATTGTGATATTGATACGATGGCGTGTAGCCCATGTGTAATTAAGAGAGCGCTATTGAAGCCAAATTATGTGAGGTACGATGAAAACCGAAACTTTCTTTGCAGTCAGCCTACATGGCAGTCAGCTGAGCTACTCATAAATAAGAAGGGCCGCCGCCTGTCTAGTGCGAACTGCTGGTGCGGGGTGTAGTGTCTGACGTCCCAGTCTTGGAACTCGGCAATATAGCTGTCTGCCGTTTGTCGAGTGTTTTAAGGGGAAGGACGACCTTGATGTTATGCTGCTTGTAGAGATTTCATTTCTGTTTGCTCTGCTTCATTTTAAACGTCTTGCCCCTTATATGTTGACCCTTGGATGAGGGAGTTGTGTTCCTATCATTTTTTGTATGTGGATATTTGATGCCTTGCTCTTTGCTGGACCAGGGATCTATACTGGGTCAGAGCACTGTACATAGTGTGTTTATATTTGTTAGCTCCAGGGTTCGATGCTCCGAGGCATAGCAATTTTATGATTAGGAGGTTTCTGTTAGACGTGTATTTGTGCAGATATCCGTTTTTTCTTTACCCCATTACTTACGCCATCATCCCATGCTTGTTACAGCTTTGCTGTTTCGTGAAGGCAGTGGACTGGTAGTCGTCGGCTCAACATTTTATTTACCCCAGTTATATTTGGAAAGCTCTTGTATTTGTAAATATTTTATTTTTATGTAATAAATCCCTTATTGTAAAACTTTGAATGCAGCGAAGTTTTCTGTTAGATGTTTTTTATAGGATTTTCTTTTTTTTTTTTGCTAGGGGCTTTACGTCGCACCGACACAGATAGGTCTTATGGCGACGATAGGATTTTCTCTTACCCTGCACTTTTTCCTATCCACCTATATCACCTTATTTCGCCATCGTTTATACCCCGATACCCTGATTCATGTTCTACTGAGCTGCTGATTGTGGATACGTATCGCAAGGTAAGCTATGTGCCAAAATATGTCCTTTTTGGGCGTATTGGTCACTATAATGTTCTTGGTTCGATCTCGGCGTTTGCCTGACTGGAATCAGGAGCATTATAGGGCACAACATGTGTGTTTTCTTAAGCCAGTGTAGTGTATATATGGTAGTTTTTAATTTTGATTGGTAATTAAGACGTCGCTAGAGTTTTTAGCTTTTTATTTTACAGGAATTGGTATGCTTATGACAAGTGTAGTTTTTTGGTTGTAGATTAATCTCCTTGTGCCTAGTGATAGTGTTACAGAGCTAGGATACATTAATTTATTCGAGGAAGCATCAATGGATATGAAATTACGGAATTCGTAATATAGATATTCTTTTTTCTTTCTCGAAATGAAAAATGTGCTACTAAATGAAGATAAGCATGTTGTAAAATAATTTCAACCAGATTAGACATTTTTAAGTCTGAGATTTTATATACAATTTTCAATAATTAAGCATAAATGACTTAATATTTAAATCCTTGAATAAGGGTCAAATTTTGAGGCTAACCTGGGCATTAATGAATATTTTGAACCCAATTCGATTTTTTATTTGCTAGTTGCTTTACGTCGCACCGACACAGATAGGTCTTATGGCGACGATGGGACAGGGAAAGCCTAGGAGTGGGAAGGAAGCGGCCGTGGCCTTAATTAATGTACAGCTTGGTGTGAAAATGGGAAACCACGGAAAACCATTTTCAGGGCTGCCGACAGTGGGGTTCGAACCTACTATCTTCCAAAGACTGGATACTGGCCGCACTTAAGCGACTGCAGCTATCGAGCTCGGTTAATTCGAATTTAAATATGTTAGTGTTTGAATGGTAATACAAATAATGAGATATATTTTTGCAAGGCATTGATGATATTTGGACCTCAATAGTAAAGTGTGACATAAAGATCATTACAGTTATCATTTTCATATTATCTTTATCAGAAAAGGGATGTTTATTATGAAAATAAATAGTTATTTTGGTATTTTAAATATATTTCTTTATTTTCATTTAAATGTCCTCTATAAACCAACATCCTGTTTGTTACCCAGATCCCCTCGAGATGTCAAGAGTCTCATTACAGGTACGATATGCAGTTGAATCATGGCTGAGGAATGATATAATGGATGCAGATATTTTCTCACAGAACTAGAGTGTGTATCCTAGAGATAGAATAGGAATGGTAGGAGGGGGAGTTTTCATACTAGTGAAAGAAGAATTTCTAAACTACGAAAAAGTTAAAGATTGCAAACATGAAATTCTAAGTGTAAGGCTCATCTCTAAAGATTTTTTTTGCTAGGGGTTTTACGTCGCACCGACACAGATAGGTCTTATGACGACGATGGGATAGGAAAGGCCTAGGAGTTGGAAGGAAGCGGCCGTGGCCTTAATTAAGGTACAGCCCCAGCATTTGCCTGGTGTGAAAATGGGAAACCACGGAAAACCATTTTCAGGGCTGCCGATAGTGGGATTCGAACCTACTATCTCCCGGATACAAGCTCACAGCCGCGCGCCTTTACGCGCACGGCCAACTCGCCCGGTCATCTCTAAAGATAATAGGCAACTTGATGTCTTTGGAGTGTACAGAGTGGGAGAGGGTAGCGCTAACGCTGATGCAGAATTATTTGATAAGGTAATCAGCTATGTGGGAAACGATATGGAAAGGAAAATGACTGTAGCGTGTGATCTCAATTTACCAAATGTCAATTGGGAAGGTAATACGAACGACAGAAAGCATGACCTACAAATGGCCAATAAGTTAATACGGGAAGGACAGCTGATTCAGAAATTAATAGAACCAGCTACAGGGAAGAATATTCTGGTCGTGGTGTTGGAAAAACCAGATGAGCTCTATAGAGAAACCGAAGTAATAGGTCGTATTAGTGATCATGAAGCTGTTTTTGTCATAGTTAAAAATATAAAAATAAAAGTGATAGAAAGGAGTGTCTTAAAAGTAGGACTATTAGTCTGTACCTTTGGCTGCTTAATTATGCATGACGGAGTTTTTAAAAAGTAACTACGTATGATCGGTGGAAAACAGCAAATAAAAATGTAAACGGACTCTGGGATGGGTTTAAAGCAATTGATGAGGAATGTGAAAACAGGTTTCTACTCCGTAACTGTTGAAACAGTATTTGAACGCCTTGAACCAAATAAGAGGATGTTCCGCGAGGTACCGCTCCGCTACTCTAAGGCGCTTGTGCACTGGTATATTATGATCAAAAAAGTACTGATCCATCTCAGAAAGAAACCACTTTTTGGTGTCATGTGTATGTTAGATCCGAATTTCTTCGACTCATCATGAGTCATACGTATAAAGTTGTAAATCGGCATCGAAATAAAGTGCTGCGGCGTCGAGCTACGTCCTGGTGGAAGGCGAGTTGGAGTCGTTTCGTTTATATGTAATGAATCTCGCATCACGTCTGGCTCGATGCGATTCCCTCGGATATCGTGTTCATTTTTCTATGGTTTCTTCAAGACAAACTTTAATACATCGTCTCCTCGAGACTCTTGGATTTTCAGGTTCTCAACCTCTTCTTGAAGCTCCATGATTAACTTCTCATGCACATCGATCTTGATGGATGCTTTGTGAGCCTTCAGCTCGAACTTATCGAACTTTTCCCTGAGATCCTGATATTTAATGTGGGTTTCCCGTTGTTTTCCCTCGACGTTCGTACTCAGTTCGACCTTCACTTGATCCATTTGTTGATCGAGATACTCCTTACATTTTATTTCCCTGTTGTCTGCAACCCGTATTAATTGCCCCTCAATGTCTTGGGTTCTTAAAGATAATTCCTCAAATTGAGTCCGTAAATTTACAACGTCCTCTACTCCGGTATTCACCTTCGCTTCTAAGCCCTCAATTTTGTGTTCTTGGCTGATAATCTTCGTATCCACTTCTTTTATACGTTCATCTAAACGAATGTTCGTTTGTTCTAATTTTTCCGTAAAATGATCTTTTAGTTCTGCGGCCTAGGCCTTACATGACGCTTTATACCTACCTAAACGTTCACTGAGCTGACCTACCTGACTAGTATGTTGATTTATTCATCTAATTTATTAAGCTGTTCTTTGGTTTCCGCGTGTGCCTGTTCCTGTCTCTCAAAACGTTCATCAAGTTTCGCATTTGCCTGTTCCTGTTTCTCAAAACGTTCATCAAGCTTCGCATTTTCCTGTTCTAGATTATCAAACCAATCCTTTAAAAGTTCCGCTTGTCTTTTACTTTGTTCGGCCATCATTTGGGCGAACATCTCATTCATCGCCTCCATATCCATGATAATACTACCTGAGAAACTTGTACCCCCCGATTCGAACTGATCACAATACCTCAATCACCATGATTTGTTTTCCTAGATTTTGGTAGGCGTGTTTTCTTGAAAATCGGAAATCACGTATATCGAAATCAGCTTCACAACATCTGCGTCACACCTAATATTTACTAGTGTTTCCTCAGTATACCTGTAAAAAAGACGTTTATCAACGATATCCCGAAATATTACCGAAAGGACTTTATTTTAGTCCTTCATTAAGATAAAGTTATCCGGATTCGCGACCTAAAATGGGCTCGACAATTTACATATACCGGAAACATGGTATATTCAATAAACATTGTCTGCTCTCAGCTTCGTGATTGGCAAGATGCACTAGCAGACAGTTGTTCGTCTACGAGATGACAACATTTCACTGTCCATTTGAAAATACAAGAGTAATGGGATGAGGCGTCTCCTCTGAACAGCAATATCTAATTAATTCACCATGGGACGTATCCCCTAAACTACCAAGGCTTGCTACAAATGCATCGCCTTGAGCCTAGACCCGTAACCAGTAGAATTTGAAGAATTTTATCCAATAATTTTATCCTCAGTATTGGAAAAATCAGTTTATTGTTTTCCTGAAGTTTCACAACTTCATAATTTTATCGGGTCTGCTATAATTTGGAGTGACTATCGTGTACGTCTCCACTTACTCTAGATACACGATCTTTCAATTCTTCTCCCTATTTTATTACTTAAATTCAATTTATTCCGGTCACTCATTTATATATCATTACGTGTGATATAATTGTCTATGGTAGTGGCTTAAGCACTCCATCCGACGTGTTAATCACTACAACTACTGTATTCACACGCTCTGATTCTATCTCGTATTCCTCTTTCCTAATAAATTTAATATACGGAATAAATTCGGTGTTTCCATTTATTCAGTTCTAACCATACCAATTTGGTAATACTACTTCAATGGGTACTCCTTCTACGGTAGTGGTACTCAAACTTACGCCTTAACATCTGGCTGTATTTGTGAGCTATATTTAACGTTAACACTGGGCGCACAAGCTATCTCTCTGAAGCCAGCTCATGTTCCAAAACACGGATATAATATTTTGCCCTTAAATAACATTGCCACACGTTCGTTGGGCGCTATGCACCTGTCCAGGGTTCCAGTACAGAATTATTAATTTTAATTCTCAAATGCGATGGCTGTATGGATTGTTTCAGATGAGACCTTCGGAAATAACCCCGGCATCGAAGTCCCATCACCCCTATTTGAGTAGTATGCACAGCTAAGCTTGGGAGCATACGGGTCAGTGGTCTGCCCGTATGAATGGGCACTAAACTAATTCTATATAAAGTTGGGGGATTTAGGTATGAGAGGAATATGACTTCACTACTAAATGAGAATAATAGTTTTTCCTTACTTTTAAACACAAACTTTAATAAACTGAGAAAACACACGTTAGGCCTAAGTTCTACGCGAAAGATATGCCATGACATTTATACATACAAAAATATATCGTCGCTGCCGGGACAAAGCCTCCTATGTGAAATATTTTAGCTTAGAACTTTGGCCGGTAAGGTTCTGTCATCTAAGGTGCAATATCGTGTGAATATAGCCAAGGCATTCTCGCTCTTCATAATGTAAGTGCTGCGGGTCAGTATATCTCTAAAAATATTTTCACTTAGGAGGTTTTGTCCCGGCAACGACGATATGTCTGACTTATGATGAGCGACTCAGTGTCGTACAGTCTCTACCTGATCGAATTTATTCACTTCATAATTTTATGACGTCAAAAGGGCGTCCCCTTTCGGACTAATTAGCACTCGCAGACACTCATTATATAACACAATGTAATAAATTAAACAAATACGATTAATAAAAGCATATTTCGCAACGGCCCATTATTCTTACATCATGATTTTATATATTACACATTATGATTTATGATGTCATAATATCATTGTGAATGAGGTGTTTATCAAAGCATTCTTAAGCGCACATCCTAGACATATGAAAGTCGTATCACAACATTACCTTATGTGATCCTATCTCAATATGTTATTAAGTATTAAATCACACACAACCCTTGTTTCGCCGGCATATTAATAATCACTAGTTGACAAGACACATTTCCCCAACGTTGCTTCCGGTGGGACAACACATTTAGCGATCAATATCAAATACAATATACGACATAAATATTAACACTCTCTGAAAAGAAAATACAAGGAATACTACACTTTTATGTTCACAAGAAGGCTAATGGATGGCAATGGTCAATCAACGACCACTGACAGGGAGTATAGTCATCACTGCCGCATGGGACTGCACCCACGCTCCTTTGACCTACGGTGTGCATTTCCTGGTATTCCCTACATCTCAGTTAAATTAAATACAAATAGAAAATGGGAGGAATTCTCTCATCTAATGAAGTCTTGAGTCTAGACGACGGTGGTAATCTCTGATTTTTGCATGTGATTGTTACATCGTAAAGAGGCAGAGTGAACAGCTCGCATAAGTAGTCCCAAGTAGCGGTAAGGCAAAACTCCACTCAGGCCATTCCCCTCTTCATCAAGATCATAAATCTTTCGGGCGCACCCGCTGTTGGCCGTTTTCACTTTCATCCCCCAAACACAACGGATCAGTTTCCGTTTCTATTATTATTATTATTATTATTATTATTATTATTATTATTATTATTATTATTATTATTATTATTCTCGCGGAGGAACATTCCTTTTCTTTAATTCTCCGGATGCTATCAACATCAATATCATAATCTGGCCCTTATCTAGCCTCAATACCATTACCCTGGTGCGGTATATCACATCGCATTTAGCACACTATCATTCGGGGGGATTCACATTTTCATCCACAATCTCAGAAGTTCGGACACTGACCTACGAGGTAAACTCCGCTCTCCTCCCGATATCTCAAACACATGCAGATTTATGGAGAGGACTTTATCCTTCGGGACTAAAATACACTACAGCACTCGCGTCCTAAATAGCTCATGGTTCACACCCCGCTGTCGTATCTCCATTATCTGGATCAACAACCTTAAAACTACAGGTTGGAGGAATTTCCTACATTATGTGTGAAGTACAATGAAATAACATAAGAACTTTCTGACGACTCTATTAACTTATAACTTGGTGATGGGTGACTACATTCTACTGAACAATGACCCCCTTTACATTACGATACTTTACACGTAATTAATTCTAGGGTCTTATGAATACATCATGCACTACATTTCCCTGATCATAAATAAAATGAATGGTTGCCAAACCATGAAGAAAATTCCCCTGTAAAAATATACCCCAAACCCCATGGCACTACAGCCCTTGAAAGGCCTTGGCCTACCAAGTGACCGCTGTTCAGCCCGAAGGCCTGCAGATTACGAGATGTCGTGTGGTCAGCACGACAAATCCTCTCGGCCATTATTCTTGGCTTTCTAGACTGGGGCCGCTATCTCACCGTCAGATAGCTCCTCAATTCTAATCACGTAGGTTGAGTGGACCTCGAACCAACCCTCAAGTCCGGGTAAAAATCACTGACCTGGCCGGGAATCGAACCCGGGACCTCCGGGTAAGTGGCAGGCACGCTACCCCTACACCACGCGGCCGGCCCTGTAAAAATATAATAAACAAAAAACTACCATCCCTTTGAAACAGCGTGGCGGTTATGTGTATTATTAATTATTTTCAAGCATAAATTAACTATTTACAGTTATATCGTGATACTACTTTCATGCCAAAATTCGGAAATGTACTCATCACTTCAGCATTCTGAAGAGCTATCCTCAGGCTGTCATCATGATGGCTTCAGTGGTGTGGAGTCCTAGGTTCGTCTGCTTCTGGGTCACGTTCATGTTGGCTGGATCTTAAACCCGCGTCTGAAAATCCAGAAGTTCTCTGCTGCGTTGGGATGGAACACAAGAGCAAACGGCTTGAAGACTCCTACTGGATCCGACGATCTCGCTGGTTCGAATATACAAATGAGGAAATTGATTTCTTATAAATACGTTAATTATATGCCACATATTATAACTCGTTGCGACTAGAACTATTCATAGACTCGAGTTCACTAGCCCAGTATCGGTATTGTCCTGTAGCCCACTACCGATCTCATCTCATTTGCTTATCACGATTATTAACAGCTATCTAGGCCCTGAAGCACCACACGTTCTCCTGGTCACAGTCTCCGGATACACAATGTTTAGTTAGCTTAACATTTTACGTGTTAATATTACATTCGCCTAATTCAGGGCACTGGCTAATTGTAGGACATGTTACGCACTGCATATTTAAGGTATTTAGTAAACGCTGCCCGTCCTATTACTATTGTAAACAAGCCGCTCATTCTTACACCAAGTTCACTCCCTGAATATGCTATCACAAAGTTACAAATTTTCCAATAGCGCTTTCCTCTCTCTCTCTCTGACCTATGCGTTTAGTTACATTATGTGCATATTATAATACAGGCAAGCCGCACTCACGCCACTTATTTTATGTGGTTTCACATATGACCTTAAACTTCACAAGGGTAAATAAATTCACAGCTCAGTGACGTCTCAACACGTAATTTGCAAAGATCAATATTACTACTTGGCCTATAAATTCACTAGGGGTAAATTATATGTACGCCGCACATTATGATGAAATCACTGAGAGTACGAATGAGTTCAAAACGAATTACGACTGAGTAAAAACTGCACACTGAATAAAGACTGACGATTTAATAAAGGCTGAGCACTGAAGGCTGAATAAATACTGAATAAAGACTGAGTAAATGGCCTCAAAGCTCTTTCTTTTTATAGACAAACCGGCCTGGTGCTCGGAGAGGGGCAAACCACGCCTCCTTACCAAACATCGGTCCGCTAATAAGACGTTCTCGACATTGGTTGAGGTATCAAATAAAAGCTTAAATATTCTTCTTTCTACTGATCGATTTTCATTCTGATCGCATCGTAGGTTTGTTCACAATCTCAAAAG
Source organism: Anabrus simplex (assembly GCF_040414725.1). Classification (NCBI taxonomy): domain Eukaryota; kingdom Metazoa; phylum Arthropoda; class Insecta; order Orthoptera; family Tettigoniidae; genus Anabrus; species Anabrus simplex. The sequence goes on along the minus strand of NC_090265.1, from coordinate 423,007,389 downwards.
CATCATCAAATAATTCCTGCTTGGTGACGCCATGCCATGGGGAATCCTGAAGTTCCCTCTCACGACCAGAATCCAACATCTGTTTGCAATTTTTGTGCACCCTCGTACACTGCGTAGTTAGTGATATACTAACCATGTAAGACGTATCATGGCATCATAATTCAGCATAAAATCCCCTAATTCATGTGAATCTTGATTCATAAATATCAATCACGTATTTCAGAACTTCGGTTATTATTATTATTATTATTATTATTATTATTATTATTATTATTATTATTACTAAAACAACTGAAGACTGCATGTTGATATCAGTGGATCTGCAGGGAAAATCACAGAGTTTTACTGTTTCATGTGTTGAGACGGATCCTTAAGTCCCTCCTTGTGAACTAGATTTCTGGTCACGTGCTGTGTGCCTATTCTGTTCTCTATTCCACAGACAGAGAGCGTTTCTCAAGTGTATGCTAGCACAAGCCCTCCTTTCACTAATTATACGCACTGAGACCCTAGACTCGCCAGCCAGCAGAGAGCTACTTGCGTCCCGGAACATGTAAAATATGCTGGTTTGGACACTATTTGTCCTAGAATTGCGCTGAAAATGGCACACTCTATTTACAGGGTATTACGACATGCTCCTGAAGATGTTGTGAACAGTTACAATATTTATTTTGCGAAACACTTTTGAGACATTGCAGTACGTAGTGCAGTACTGTGGCATTAACTGTCGAGTCATCGCTCTGTCATTGTATGCATTTAGAAGTATGACGCAATAGAGGGAGTTTCAGTCTGCCTCAGGCTATTTCAACACAATGTGTAATACTATGGAGCTTGGTTTGAGTGATGTCATGGACTGTTTTTATCAATGCCGTGGGCGTAACACCATGTGACAACTAGTGTCTATACAAGGAGGAGTATCCTATAGCGGTCAGTCAGAAGGATGGGGCCTTAGTTGATGGATCGTCATATGGAGAGTGAGGCCACAGTTGGTCTGTTAATAAGTTGGAGGTAGAGGAAGCAGTGACATGGATACGTAGTCGTCAGTGACCAGATAGATTAAATGTTCGGAGTGTGTTTCATATATCTCTTCGGTCGAGTCCTTGTATCACTTCGGTGACAACCGAATATTGAGTCGTCGTAATGCAGACTAACAGTTATCACTAATCAGTGAATTAATTGTAACGGTGATTGTGAAGTGTGATTGTATTTTCAAGCCATGCTTTATCTCGTTTGTGAAACTAAAAGGATACTTCACCAAATTAGGTTTGAGAAACCTACTACACCCTTCCACCTACCATTATTTAATTAATCTTTTTCAAGAACGGGGGTTAATTGCATAAATCATGTATGGTGGTAGGAAGTATATGTTCCAGCCAGCTACTCAGGGTAAACATATCAACTTAGTCCATAAAAAATCTGTTAATATAATCGTAGGTTCCGTTGAAGAGTAAAGACATTCGCATATCAATCATTCAACGCCCCATAATCAACCAATTACCCATGATGTCAATCATATCATCTCATACATTATTACTATTAGCATTTATACTATCTTATGACTACATATTTTGTTGAATCAGTTCAGTTCATCACTTTTGCATACAAATAGTTCATGGGGTAAATTGGGGTTAGAGTCTTTATTTCAGGTGGAAGTAGGTATTCTTCATATTTAGTTTGGATTTTTGTATTAACTTTTTCGAGATACGAGATAATCAATAAGTTTCCTGAGTTTTGTATCAAATTGTCATCGCACTTTAAATTACTATGTCTATAATAATACTAAGTAAATATTGCCATATTCATTCGTACATGCCACTAGAAATCAAATATTTTATCAGTAAGTGCCACTAATAGAATAACCAATCAGTTCAAACTATGAAAATCGTGCTGTACGATTATATATTTATGTCCTACTGTAATTAAAATAAACTCTTATATCATTTACCGCTGTGCCAATACTACGTTGTAATTCAATTCACCAATCTACATTCACATTGTGAAACATTTGTTCTGTAAGGCGATGTTCTTTAATATCCCTATATCTACTTCATAAAGTATGTGAGATTCAATTAACCCAGCATAATCTCTCATGTTATACTACCAATCGACTATTACCTGGACTGTATCTCAATATTCATATGAGCATGACCTAACCTCGCTGCTTGCGTCTTAATTATCATACAATAACCGTAACTAACACATAAAGCCGTAACATAATCTTCCTACTATTGCTCACACAATGAACAAATAATGTTCTCCAATACTAGCATTACTTCATAATTCTCATATATATCTTCTTATAGACTCATCTGCATATATAAATTCACAACTCATTTCTTCTAAACAACTTCTTTGTTACGGTTTACTAGTCCATCGACGACATTTTCTCCTTATTAACCGCGACTTATTATAATACAACTGGCCCTTTTTTCCTCAATCTTTTACTGGTTTGTAGCTTTCCTTAACTCCAATTTTTCAAACGAAAGTGTATACATTTTCCTCTCGTCTCGGCTTATTTTACAGGCGTAAATAACTAAATTCTTCGCTCGAGTGTATATTATCTTTCGGCTTTCTTCTCATACGTTGATAATACTCTTCTTGGCTCGCAGTAAAATTACTATCTTTTTAAATGCGATCTTCTCTTACAAAGTAGTCAAGAATAGAATGAATTCAATTATTCTTAAAGACTATAGTTGTTCTATCTAAGAAACTCTTTTCTTTCTCGCCGGTCTTTATTAGTCTCCACCTTCTAATTACGATCAACATGCCTCTTGGATACACTTCATATATACTTGCGCTGTCTGAGGCTGCTCCGCGCCATTTTATCCGCTACATCTCCATGTTAATGATCATCTCAACTGTAACGTAATAGTACATTTCACCTCCCAGTTATTTTAAGTATGTTGGTCACAATATATTTAAATTATATTTCCATTCACACATCTGATGGACCTTTACGTTACATAATCTCTTTCTCCGTACCTCGTTTCTTGTACGTTGACCTTCTAAATGATTTTATATTATTTTTAACTTTCTCCTTTCATTTACTTTTAAGCAGTTTCATTCTCACTATCTGTTTGGTATTCTGTATCAGAGCATTCTTCTTTTCCGTACATTTCCAGCATATTATTCGGGAACTGCTCTTCATCTTCTCTATAGTAATATTTAATGTTTGCTGCATTGTGGACTCCTTTATATGTCCCGGACATGTTCTCGACTTGGTATGCGTTGTTTCCCAGTACTTTTCTAATAACATATGGACCATCATATAAATGTAAAAATTTGCGAAAATCTTTCCTGTGGCATTGGAACTTGGCGACTTCTTGATCAACACTAGATCATTTACTTTTAATTGAGGGTGAAACTTTTTGTTCTAAGCCTCTTCTGGGATTGCTCCTCCAATTTTCTTTGTACCCTGCTATTTAATTCTTGCGCATTAAGTCTATTTTCTTCCACTTTTCCTATAACGGCATCCCATGATTCAATTTGCGCGATCAACCAACTCGTAATTTTTGTTATTCAATTTATTTTCTCTATTGCGACTTTCATTAAGATCTAATTCATAATAGACGTTTTTATTTTCTCGGAAATGTCTAATCCTGCATTAAAATTTTGCGCGTTTGGATTTAGTCTACGCTTTCCTGTCTTTCCAAGTTCTCCTGCTTTTGTATTCCTGGAGCTCCAAACTCTCTGCACCTTCCATATCTCCGACAACCTCTTTGTCCTTTATAGCTAGTCCCCATTTCTCTTTATTCCTTGTGTTTTCCTTTAGTTCCTGAATATATTTTCTATTTGCAAATTTCATTTCCTTGAAATTTTGTCCTCTTCTTCCTTCGTAGAAACGTTTTCTTCGGAAATTATTCCGATTTTCGTTTCCCGTATACCTGTTATTTGGCCTGTAATACGGTACATACCTATCATTTACCTGATATGTTCGCCGACATTCATGGCCTTTCTGACAATGGCATTCGCTTAACTCTCTTCTTCCATCTATTTTTTTGATTCTTAGCAATGTCTTTATGTTCTCTCCGTCTACCAATTTCCAAGTTCTCCTGCGCTATTACATTTATCGATTCTTCATTTCCTGTACTCCACATTAATCTAGTCGTAGGATGTACAGCTATCAATCTGTCTCAATCTATCCTCCATCTCAATCGCCGTCTGAACATTTGCAGCTGCCAACAGCCTTTGCACTTCGGGTGGAAACTGCCTTTGAATGTTTTTATGTCTTCCAACTCACTCGCTGCGGCATCTAAATCTTGGAAACGATGAAACTGGAATGCAAAGTAATCACTATATCTTGTTTGCCCAGTAGATGCATATTTACGCGAATAAAGCTCCATCCTAAGCTGTTGCTGAACCTCTGAGTTCCAATATCTTCTCAGAAATGCTGCTTTAAACTCCTCATAGTAATGAAAACTATATTTGAATGCCTGGTACCATATACTTGGGTTGGAGTCTAAATGCTTTTCAATAACTCTGAGTCTTTTCTCACTTGGAATTTGATTTTCCTTAAAGTGATCTTCCAAAAAATTGCTTCGGGGATAAACTTGCGGTATTATTGAAATGCTTTGGTCTATCGTCGACAGTCTTGATTATATTTATCACTGCCGAACTCCCATTATTACTATTTCCATTTCCTATTATACCACCATTAATAACTTGGCTCGAATCATTTGGCATCGTTGGTGTCGTTTCTCTGCCACTAACCTGAATTTCCGCAGTCCTTAATAAATTGTTTTTTGTGGTTTGGTTCTCTATTCTTAATTCTTGTATTTATCTATGTATGGTTCGCAATTCCCTTTCTGCTTTGTCAATCCTATTATCGGTCTCGTTTTTACTCCGCTCAGCTTCTTCTTGCATTATACTAATTTTGTCTGCTACCTGATCTCGTGCCAGAATGAAATTTATTTCCATCGACTTATTCGTGGTTTCGATTGCGTCATTTAATTTGTTTATCCTTTCTTGATATTGTTCCCATCCCTTCGTGGAGTTTATTCTCAGGCTTTCTAAATTATCCGTCAGACTCTTTATTTATTCCACCTTTAGATTTTGTATAACGTTTCTACTCTCCGTCAATTCCTCTCTGACTTTATTTATCTCTTGATAAACGCCTTTACTCTTATTTTCCACAATCACTGTCATCTCAGTACGTAAAACGTCGATATCCGTTTTAATCTGCGTTATTTCGCTTCCAATTTTCTCAATCTCCGTCCTTACAAACTCTTTCATTTCCTTCATCATTTCTTGCTGCCTCTCCTCCTGCCCGTTAATCATTTCTTGCTGCTTTTCTTTCTGTTCATTATTCATTTCCAGGAGCTTTCCTTCCTGCCTGCTAATCATCTCTTGGAGTTTTTCATTCTGCTTTCTCATTTCTTCCTGTCTTTCTCTTCTTGCTTCCTCATTCTGCTTCCTGATTTCTTCCTGTCTTTCTCTTCTTGCTTCCTCACTCTGCTTTCTTGCTTCTTCCTGTCTTTCTCTTCTTGCTTCCTTATTCTGCTTATTAATCATTTCCAAGGGCTTTCCTTTCTGCCTGTTAATCATTTCCTGCTGCTTTTCTTCCCGTCTGCTAATCATCTGTCTGAACATTTGCAAGATTCCATTTTGTTCTTCATCGGTTTTCTATATCTGTTCTTGATTTTATCCGCTACATCTCCATGTTAATGATCATCTCAACTGTAACGTAATGGTACACTACACCTGATACCAACTCAAATGAATACGTCATAATGACACTCAAAGTGTTCAAGGCACTGTTATGTAAAACAGTGAGGGATAAATTTCTTGTACAGATTTTAAATGTCCGGTCAAGAGGATTTCAAATTTAATGCCTAGAGTTTCTTTCAGTTGTAATTTCAGAGCTTTATATTTTCATTCAAATTATCGCAGCAAATCTCATCATTTAAATTCTAAATTTAAAGAATATATTTTGTTTAGTTTCAAATACAATTAATTTGTTTTATTTCAATGGTATGTCAGATGACCTCAAATTGCAGTTGGGAAACCAAACGTCAATGTCCTTTTCCCTGAACCTATATGTTATGCTGTCAAAGTAAGTCTATTACCCTACACCCTAGAGATATTCAAGATTCTCATTCTATTACCGTTACATTTATTTGTAGCTGGCACCCATCAACAATTGTATGTGTAAGTAATCAGGTAAGTACAAGGAAAGACCACATAGTCCGACGATCGAGCATTTTATTTCATGAATATTTTAATTATTGTTACATCTATTTGTGAGAGATCACAGATGATATTTTAATTATTGTGGTGACAACGATGCCTTCCTTCTCGTACTCAAGCTAATGTTGCACTAGTGAATAGCACAACAGTCTGACCCAATGTACAAGCCCCTGCGAGTACTGGCGTTCCTGTACCAAGCTCAAATCGCCTTCAGCTGCACTCTGACAGAAGGTCCCACTACAATGTTATAGTTCTACATGCCTACCGGTTTAGCGGATGAATAAGGAATCGAAACCGAAGAGAGGGAAGATGTAATACGGTACGTGGAGGGAGATGAGAATCCAGTCGTGATGGAGGACTGGGTGCAGTGGTGAACCTGGAGGGGAGAATGATGCAGTAGGAGAACTTGCCACAGTTCTGAGTGATACTGTAAGAAAGTGCAGTCGTTCGGTCATTATGTGACGAAATGGGTCTGTCACCACGTGATTTCACCGGTGCACTTCATTATGTCTATCTAGTCGATGATGAACCTTGTACCAACTTACTTACGCAAGAACGCGCAATGGTTAGAAATTACTCAAGTGAAACAAACGTAAAATAACAACACACACAATACTCAACTGACAAGGAGAGGCCAGGCACTGCGTCCAACCGATTTCAACGAGCTTCGATGTACCTGTTGGGGGGCACTCAACAATAACTCTTGTATAAGGATTTAGGTCAATACGCTTTCGTTTTCGATGAAAATTGTCGTAAAATATCATGTTGCAGAATCCGCTTGGGACCAAATGGAGGTGATAGAACACCAAAAGGCGAACAAATGTTACTTAAACATGTCAGGTCCGCAACCTAATAATTTCCGAAAAATTGATGAATCCCCTATTCCAATGCAACGCATATACCGTATTCTTTGAGAGTTACACCGCAGTCAACCGGAGCGGTGGCTCAGTGGTCACCGTACTTGTCTCTGAACCTCGACGATGTGAGTTTGAGTCCCGTCGCAGCTACATTTTTGTACAAAATATTTTTAAATGTACAATTTGCTTTACATAGCACCGACACATACAGGTCTTGCGGTGACGATGGGTCAGGAGTGGAAAAGAAGCGGCCATGACTTCAATTACAGCCCCTGCATTTACCTGGAGTGAAAATGGGAAATTACGGAAAACCACTTTCAGGGGTGCCGAGAGTGGGTTTCGAACCCACTATCTTCCGAATGCAATCTCGCAGTTGCGCGCCGCTGACCGCCCGGCCAATTCGCTCGGTAAAATAAAACAATGATTATTTGATGGAATGTGAAGATAAAAGATGAAAATAAAAACCATTAGGCAAACTGCAGTGAACTATAATGAACGTAGGTTGTCGTGATCCGCCTCTGTGGTGTAGTGATTAGTGTGATTAGCTGTCACCCCCGGTGGCCCGGGTTCGATTCCCGGGTTTGCCACGAAATTTTGAAAAATGGTGCGACGGCTGGAACGGGGTCCACTCAGCATCGGGAGGTCAACTGAGTAGAGGTGGGTTCAATTCCCCCCTCAGCCATCCTGGAAGTAGTTTTCCATGGTTTCCCACTTCTACTCCAGGCAAATGCCGGGATGGTACCTAACTTAAGGCCAAGGCCGCTTCCTTCCCTCTTCCTTGTCTATCCCTTCCAATCTTCCCATCCCCCCGCAAGGCCCCTGTTCAGCATAGCAGGTGAGGCCGCCTGGGAGAGGTACTGGTCAACCTCCCCAGTTGTATCCCCCGACCCAGAGTCTGATGCTCCAGAACACTGCCCTTGAGGCGATAGAGGTGGGATCCCTCGCTGAGTCCGAGGGAAAAGCCGACCCTGGAGGGTAAACAGATAAAGAAGAAGAATAAATAAATAAATGAATATGCTTACTGGATTAAAACCACTTATATATATTTAACGCACTCAAGAAACTGTCGACAGAGGACGGTGAATCAGTAAGTTCCCTTCCACCCACCATAGCACAGCACGACGTTTCTTGAGTCGATTAGTGGGGGACCGTGGATAGCATGGTTATGACTTCCATGTTCCTTCGAAGAATTTCTTTGCTCGCTGTCGGAGAGAGACCTTCACATTCCCTGATGAAGGCCAATGTAATTTGGCGGAAAGCTCGGCTAAACCCGGCCACGCTTCGCTGTGGCTCAGTCTGATATGGATATATATGATATGGAGATCAGTCCCACTTTTGAACATCCGAATTAAATCTCCGATGAAATCGATTTGGAGAAATTTATGATTATTACTTGGAAATGGAAGCATTGACTAATGATCTGTGGCAAATTTGTCCCTGAATTTTAAAAGTCTGCATAGAATGCTCCGCTATAACATTACCCCCGAATAAAGTCATCTGAAAACACAAATGGTTATTTCTTATGTTTTGTGGAAATGTTTTCAGTTATCAATAATTCTATTTAACAAACTTTTCAGTGGTTCTTTTGGATGCTCAAGTTCAGGTAGCTTCAGTTTTCGACTCGCCCAGCACATTCCCGGGGTTTTTCTTTTACATTTCATTGCTGTGCGGTGCAGACAAACTTTATCATTTTTTTCCGATTTGGACGTCTTTATGTGGGGTATTGTATTGAATATTCTGTTCGTATGAAAAAAGCAGTTCGGTGATATGAAGCTCGAGCATTGAGATATTGCACCTGCATACGTCTTCGCTGTTGATCTAATTGTACCTGGCGTTGAGGTTGAGGTTGAGGTTGTTGAGACTAACGTGCTGCTCTTCTTCTCGATTCAACTCGTAAGACTTCAAGTCTTTCTTCCCGCGGATCTGCAGATTCTTCTGCTTCCCCTGGAGAAGTTCTGAATCTAGCACGTTCATTGTCGTCTAAACGTTCTTGATCAGTGCGCGTTGATATCCACTGACGTTCTGAACGGCGGTCTATGTTCGAACGTGGACAAAGCATTGCAGATGGAATGTGGTACTAAAACTAAAAATCTTTTATTATTACTTAAGGAAATGAAGCTCGATCATTCAGATATTGCAACTGTATACGTCTTAGCTGTTGATCAAATTGTTGTTGACGTTGTTGAGACTATTATGCTGTTCTTCTCGATTCAATTCATAAAACTCCAGCTGTCGGAAACACAGACGACAATCGACTATTTTTAGAGTTTTGCGAGTATAGGACACATTTATTCAGGTTTATTCACATTTATTCACATTTATAATAACAGACAATAAGTTGCCTAGTTATATGAACGTACATTCGATCACGGCATGTTGAATTCATATTTCCAAATAACAGGCAATGAGTTGCCTACTCTTAGCCATGTTTTATGAAGGACCTTTCTTTCGGTTGGAGGCAGTGTCTAGCCTCACCTTGTGAGACACATGAGAATGCAGTGAGAACTACGGATGAAAATCCAAAACAAAAATAGTACAGGTTGGAATCCAAAATACTCATTCAAACTAGAATTATTCAGCTTATTGTACCATACCGTGTGACTCCTTTGCTGAATGGTCCGCATTGCAGCCTTCGATTTCCGGCTGGGTCGGGGATTTTAATCGCGGCTGATTAATTCGTCTTGTTCGGGGACTGGATGTTTGCGTTTGTCCTAACATTCTCCTCTACATATTCACACTACACTACACTACACTACCAGCCACCACAGAAACACGCAATAGTGGTTACATCCCTCCATGTAGGGTTGGCGTCAGAAAATGCGTCCGGCCGTAGAACAGGGCCAAATCCACATTATTATTATTATTATTATTATTATTATTATTATTATTATTATTATTATTATTATTATTATTATTATTATTATTATAGGCTCGCCAGGTGCAGGTCGTTTGATTTGACTCCGTAGGCGACCTGCACGTCGTGATGGGGATGAAATGATGATGGAGACGACACATACACCCAGCTCCCGTGCCAGAGAAATTAACCAATAATGGTAAAAATTCCCGACCCTGCCGGGAATTGAACCCGGGACCCCTGGACCAAAGGCCAGCACGCTAAACATTTAGCCATGGAGCCGGACAATAATAATAATAATAATAATAATAATAATAATAATAATAATAATAATAATAATAATAATAATAATCGTTACCGTGGTTGGTGGATCAGCAGAGGTGAAAGAAGGTGCCGACACCAAGGTTAATTTAAAACTTTAACAAAGGTTATATTTTCTGAGTTTCAACAATCAATAACAACCAGAATTTAACAACTTTTCAGTAGTTAAGATAACAATAACATACCAGGTACCATGACAAAATTTATACAAGGCAAGTACATCCAAAATTTAGTGACAGTTTAGTAGTCCAGGCTTCCAGCCCCTCGCATTACATTCCCTGAGCTCGACCTTACTGTACAACAGAGTACTATTTTACACAAGGACAGAAAACTCCTCGTCCCTGGAGCACTTGCTCCCGACTCCAAATATCAAGCCTCCCAGAGGCACAGTTACCACACTTGAACGGAGCTGACACGCTCTCAGTTTTTCAAGCCTTTTCAAGGCAATATCAGACCTTACAATTACTTGCCATCAAGGCACAACTTACATAAATGAAACAGGGGTATCTCGTACCCAACCTACAAGGCCTTCGTGTAAAAGAAATAACAGTTAAATAAATGGCCCGAACACAAAATGAAAGGAGGCGAATACTTGCACTCCTCTATGTGACTTCTTAAAACCTAACGGACACTAGGCCGATGAAACAGGGGCTATTCCCAAACTATGGAGGTGACTCGTATAATGAGGAAATTTAAAACATTACGGAAGGGAGAAAATTAGTTACAAAACGTAGTCACCTCAAACCAAAATCAAGGGGAGCTCGAGAGGGTGCATCACTCTCTATCCCCAAATTACAGTTACAGATTTTATGAGATTTTCACATTAGCCGGCAGAACTTACATTTTAGAGAAGTTGCTTACATATTAAAGTTTCGGACCCTTCCCTCAGGTTAAACTGCGGAGCTAGCAAGAATTAAAGATGTTAAACGGCCATTACCTTGCTGAGGAACAGCTGCCTGATGAAAAAAGGCACCTCCCGCCTCCTGCTTCACATACACATACTTAGTTAGATGTTGATCAAGTGGCCAAGAGACGTGAAAATCCGCAGTTTATAAACCCTCGGGGAAAGTTCGAAACCTTTCATGAATAATTAAGCCACACCTTCTCAATTTTATTGGTAGATGAAAAAGTTACACACAAAATCGAAGAAGAAGAAGCCTGTGATAGGCTGAAAATTAATTACAGAAATTAGGGATTGGCTGAATTCAAAACTGGCGGAAAGAAAAGGTCAATATTGCCAACCCAACAATGAATGAACATAATTTAGTAAAGAGCAAACTTATGAATACAAAATTTCTTCAAATAAAGTTCCTTCACTTCGCACCAGGGTGCATGATCATAGTTTTTTTGTAGTGACCTCTATGAGAGAATGTCCAAATTTTTTGATGAACGGAAAACAAAACCAAATTGAAATACACACAGTACTGGAAACTTCACCATCACAAAATTAAGGTAGTGACATCTTCTGAGTAAAAGTTTAAGTAGGTCTAGTTCCAAGTTCAATGTTTCTCCAGTAGAGGAGTTCTATTAGGCGCAACATTTAAATGTGCGGCGTAGAGGTGTACCTCCCGGTACAATAACAATAATAATAATAATAATAATAATACATAATTTGTATTAGTAAGCTCTTACACCGTGTTCATTCTGAGGACATGGCATCATATTCATCCTAATATTGGCGAGGGTTCTGGTTCGGGGTACGTTTTTCATTTAAGTCCTTATTTAGGACCAAGAGTTATCACCTTCCTCCTAACGAAGAGCAACTGGGGGTTCCCAACGAGCAATTATCCTCGACAGCCGTTTCTAAATTTTATTTTCTGAGAGGTTTTTTTTTTTTTTTTTTTTTTTTTTCAAGTCGCTTTATGTCGCACCGACACAGATAGGTCTTACGGACACGATGGGACAGGAAAGGAACTAGGAGTTGGAAGGAAGCGACCGTGACCATAATTAAGTTACAACAGCATTTGCTTGGTGCTGAAACAGGAAACCACGGAAAACCATCTTTAGGACTGCCGACAGTGAGGTTCGAACCTACTATCTCCCGGAAGCTGAATACCGGCCGCACTTAAGCGACTGCAGCTACCGAGCTCGGTACTGTGAGATATCTGAAGCTCCACTAACAGCTCACAAAGTACAACGAACTAGCTTTAATGATCCAGAAGAGACCTTGGTACTTACCCACAGGCGTTGTTTTAGAGGACTTAGGAAGGTCATACCCGGTGTGTTGCGTAACCTGAACGACTACTGCTATCCATTCACTCCTTCTGTGATACTGAGGGTAACAGGGGAGTGCCGAAAATTTACTCTAAATGCCGTTCTTCAAGAAGCCAGTAAAACTCCTTACATTTATTCATTTATTACCGGGCTCGATAGCTGCAGTCGCTTAAGTGCGGCCAGTATCCAGTAGTAATCGGGAGATAGTGGGTTCGAGCCCCACTGTCGGCAGCACTGAAGATGGTTTCCCGTGGTTTCCCATTTTCACACCAAGCAAATGCTGGGGCTGTACCTTAATTAAGGCCACGGCCACTTCCTTCCAATTCCTAGGCCTTTCCTATCCCATCGTCGCCGTAAGACATCTGTGTCGGTGCGACGTAAAGCAAATAGCAATATTTATTTATTTATTTATTTATTTATTTATTTATTTATTTATTCGTTGAAAACCAGAGAATTTAATATAACTGGTTTAGCTGTAATTAATATTTATATTAAACTTTCTGTTCGTATTGCTTTCAGTCTGGGAGTACATCAAGATTGTGGCCTCTCCCTTCTTCATTCATGCGTGTTATGTCTTCAACCCGGAGGCTGCTTAGATCCTCAAAAATCACTACAAAATCTTGTGCGGTTATACAAAAACTGAAAAAGCCTATGGTGCAGGGAGCCACGTTGCGGTGTATAAGGCATGATCAAGAGTGAGGTAGTTTGCCATTGCTTTCCTCACTGGGCTACAAAGCATTATTTCACTACAATTAGACCTACGAGTAGCACCTTTCGTAACAGACGCACTAGTCGTTCTGCAAATGTCATTATACTCATTACTAGGGCTCGGATGTTTAAGACCTAAAAATATCCCAAATAAGCAAGCAAATATTACCTCAAAAGTGACGAAATATGACCTAAAATTGACGAAATATGACGTAAAAATTACTAATTATGACTCAAAAATGATTAATCTAAATATGGGAATTTTAAAATAAGTTATAAATCGAAACGGCAAATCCTTTAATACGTATTTGTTAACTAATTTCTTTATTCTTACTTTCATATTAATTTTCTGAATATACATCTTGAGCAGTTATTCACAGAAATCAATCTATGTTTTTAAAAATTTTTGGAATGTTTAAGCTCAGATTACATTATTATTATTCTAATGCCTTAAAGTTTAAACTGAGCACCACGAAACAAATTAAGTAGATGTCTTTCGATAGATTATGGTAGGACGGCAGGGCAAATAGTGCAAACTCACATAACTTTTTCATTCTTCCTCGCGGGTGGTATTGAAGTGTACGACAAGATTCATTTTCAAAGCATCAGACCTCCGATTATCACTTAACACATTCTTGTAAGAAGAGAAGCTCCTTTCTACGTCACAAGACGTTACTGGTGGATATTTAAATAATATTGAATCACTACTATCGAGTATGCACTCATCTTGAAATGCACTGGTACCTTCTCCTCTACGAACATTATTTCTCTTGCACACGCAGCGAAAACCGTCACTTCGATTAAGCAGGTTTTGAAGTTTCCTTTTTACACTGACGCCAACTATTCCATGTGATTGTTGTGCTGAAAGTTCAACACTTCTCATAATTTCAATACTTGCATGGATTTCTAAGCTAGCAGCTTCTAAACGAGTAATTGCACTCGATATAATGCCAAAGTTCGACTTAATATATGCCACACTTTCTGACAAACTGTTGGAAAACAATTCCTGCGTAATCATGATAGAAGAGGCAGAGTATTTCACTTATATTAACTACAGGTGTGATACGGAAAAGCAGTTTTGTCAATACTAGTTCTCAATCGGAAAGATGACGATGATTTTGCACAGCTACAGCTGTCGCCAGACCGCCGAAATATGACCGAAATATGACGTTTCTACGAAAATAGCTCAAAATATGATCTTATGACAAAAATAGCCAAAATATGCATTTATATGACAAATAAAAATCACTTGATTGTGACGATAATCACCTGATTTGCACCAAAATCCAATCAGGCAAGAAAATAGAGACAAAGAAAAAAATATGACTTTTCCTAAACATCCGAGCCTTACTCATTACTACCCATATCTAAGCAGCTTCCGTACTGTCTTTCTTTCTTAATCTGTTTACCCTCCAGGGATGGTTTTTCCCTCTGACTCAACGAAGGATCCCACCACTACCGCCTCAAGGGCAATGTCCTGGAGAGTGAGACTTTGAGGTGGGTTGACCTCCCGAGGCTGAGTGAACCCCTTTCCAGCCCTCGTACCACTTTTCAAATTTCGTGGCAGAGCTGGGAATCGAACCCAGGCCTTCGGGGGTGGGAGCTAATCACACTAACCACCACACCACAGAGGCTGACTTCCATACTGTCACAACCATAAATGAGTCTGAAACTTCGTTGGAAGCTACATTTGCTATTTGTGCCGAGGACAGATGGAAAAATGCTGTATCCATTTAAAAAAAGAATCAGGCGAGCCTTCATCTATACCGACACATTATTCAATTATGGAGATAAGGGCATCAAATTTGACAAAGTGGAATTGTACATTACTGTTTACAGAGAGGCTTCCTGCAGGTTTTGACTGGACGCCTCACAGGCGCCCTGCGCGTCTGTGAGTATGAGGCCCTACTGGTAATGAATTCTAATGCTGAAGAAAGCACGCTGTAACGGTTTGATTAATAATAATAATAAAATAAATGACCAAATAAATAAAATTATATAAATAAAATTACTCAAAAACTTAATAAAATAGAAATGTCTGTAGTATGGGCGCCAGAGTTCACCAGAATGGATCCCTCGAATTTAGATAGAGCATGATAATTCTTTATCTCCCAGGGCGTGTACATAATGCTGCATACTGGTACGTCTGCTACAGGCCCCTTACCTAACCTCCTGAAAACGACTAAATAGGTAGGAACTGCACCTAGATTCATCAATAACTCCACTTATTCTAAAATATCTAACTATATTCTCAATAAAATCAGTGCATGAGCACCTCATCAACACACCAAAATAGACTTATAATACACAAACAAAATATTACTGGAAGACTCCATATTTACAACAACAAACAACAAAGAAAACAGTGGGAAAACTAAAGCGAGGACTAAGCCACCATTTGCGGTTAGTCCGTTGAACAATGTACATATATGTAGATAAGTACCCTTCACTGTCTCTGTATCAACACGACTTGCCGATTCTCATAATCGGCACTTATAATATCACACAGATACTGTACCTCGTAATACTGTGTTCACTGAGTCTAACGCTTGTTATAAAGATATATACATTTGAGCAACACACGCTTGTAATTCCTGAACATCAGTTATGGAAATTCTGAGATAGCTTTCACTAACATATAATACCAGGCCACCACAAGTGCTACAATACCCAATGCGTAGGCACTCCACAATTTGTCGGTCAGCCACTTTCCACGAACATAACAAGACTATGTTCCACGAACGTTTGAAATCCAGTCCAGTATGTTGCAGCAGTGTCACTCCAGTACCGTATGTCCAGTTTCACTCCCGTGTGTGTTAGCACTACTTCATTCCCGTACAGTGTGTGTCGTTCACTTCCGTTGTGATGTCGAAGTATATAAAAACCTCAGCTCTCACATGATACGCCGAGATTGATCCTGTCCAGCCAATCATGGTAGATCCTCTTGTCAAGACCACGCCCTGAACTTCTTCCAGTGTCCCAAGGCAATAACACACTCCGGGGTGTTTCACATGACTCATCGGAGATTTCCGACTACAACAAGCTCATGTGATTCTGGGCTATTCACATGATTCATGCAAAGTTTCCAAGTTCAATATAGCAATGTTTTCCCAGCTATTGTACAAAACAAATTATTCATACCTACCATATATGGAGACCTCCCAGCTTACAAATATTAATGACAAAATATGCAAATGAAATACTAATGATAATAATAATAAATATAATAATAAATCGAATACTGACAATAATACCTCTCACTTCTACATACAGTGCGAGGGTGTGATATAGGTACTATCACAACGCTCATCCAGCCCCCAAACCATCAAAATTAACCGTTGAAGGTTAAAATCCTCGATCCAGCCAGGAATCGAACTTGGACCAAAGGTCAGCACGCTAACCATTTAGCCATTGATCCAGCCTTTGCAGATGGTCAAGTAATCTTATTGCCGAGCTTGAACTAGAAAATATGGCTACAAAATTTAGGATGAACACTTCAACGAGTAAAATCCAAATAGCACTGTAGCAGCTCGAAGTAAAGATAACTTGCAAGGATTAATAATACAAGTAAAAGACAAAGTGAGAGAACGAAATTTACAAAAACAAAGATTATAACTTGTTTACCATAATATACGAGTTCGTTGGGTTGTGTATTTCCAAAAACAATAAGGGGTGGGTGGTTGGGTGGGGCTATTAATATTTTATCATATCAGATAGAAACCATCCATCATACTGAACCCATAATTCTACGGTGAGAAAAATTTTTATTTTTCTCAAATATTCATTTGGTATTCAGGAACTACTGTATGTTTGAGGGCAGCCATTTTGCGCTCCCAAGAGCCCGATGTTGCGTGGGGAGGTTCTTCCTTACGGCGAGCTCGTGAATTGCCGGGACACCTCGGCGGGGCTCGAGTGCCCGACAATTCTTTAAATTAATGGAATTCTGCAGAATGAGGGATTTTGATAATGTAGTAAATAATGAAACAAAGAAGCAAAATTATTCATACACCCTCTGTGAAGGTAGTGACACCAGGGAAAATTTTAGTGCAGTTAAGCCCAAGTACATGGTAGCGTGAGACCAGCGAACTAGCTACACGTGCCAAGGTCATGGAAGGAAGAAAACGCGCGAAACGCACGGGCAGAAACAATTTATTTCCCGTGTTGTGAGTGTAGAAGAATTATAAAATTAACATCGAACATAAGTGTAAGTCTGTCCGGAGTTCTGGGACAAGTCCTATCAAAATCGGTCTATTAGAAGCAAATTTGGCAGATTTCACAACCAAGCCTCATAGAGGGGATAGCGTCCTTCCGGAAATTATAAAAGAAACCCCCCACCGTAGATTTTTCAGTGTCGATCTGGAACTTGAAGCCGCGGGAGCTTGGGCCCGTCGTCATTAGAATTTCGCGCCAGATTGACCGACAATAATTCAATACATGTTCGTGGCTAAGGTCCATATATTTAGTTAAGAAGAAAAGTGATTGGAGAAGCTGTGAACGTTTGCAGACGAACTGGGAAGGTGTAGGCTGGTTGAAAAATACACAGCAGATTTTATTTTTATCATTTCGTGTACTCTTGTAAGTGAAGAGGGTCTGGGGGAAGCGATTCAAAATAGTTCTACTCCCTTATCGGCCGAACACCTGTTCTTATTGAAACAACGGGGAGAGAAACCACTCTGGGAAACGCATCAGACAGTTATAGTCGACTGCAGAACGAGGGAAGTTCGTGGTGCAAGTTACAGAGAAAGTGCATGATTTATATGGTAATTTTAATCTCGTGTGTGTGAAGGGTAGTGTTTGGATGAGTGAGTTTTTGAAAATGAAAATGTTATCTGTGAAAATGAGTGGCTAAGTACGAGGTTGCTGGTGATGATGTAATCAGAATGCTGAGAATGTCACCAATGTGCAGGTCTGTCTATTTTATATTATGTTGTAGTTAGTTAGTTAGTTACTGTCTGTCCTAAACAAAATTTCCAGATGATTGTTGGGTGATATTCGTAATTATCAGGCGAAAGGCGTTGTAAATTTTGGTCAGCGTGTGGAAAATTTCAGTGTGTAAATTTCATGTCAAGAACGGTAAAATGCGACGCTTAAAATTTTGTGTTGAGATGAGATATCATTCAAAGTGCGGATTTGTGAACGTTATAAGTGTAAATTTGTCGTGGCGAATATCGTAATTTCAGGTGTCAGTTGCATTCAGAAATGTTGGTCAATAATAATAATAATAATAATAATAATAATAATAATAATAATAATAATAATAATAATAATGTTTACCGCGGGATAAGGAAATTCCTCTCTGTTAAATTACATTTAACCAGTTATTTTTACAAGGATCGTAGGCATATTTAGATAATGTCAATAAAATTTGTTAGAGTCACAGTCATTAATGGGAAGGAAATTTTTGAGACATCGTGTATACTTGAATTGCGAAAGGTCGATGTGTGCTCTTGGATTCTTGAGGTCCGAAAGTCTTAATAATAGTAAAGTAAGAGATGTGTTTAATAATGGTTGTCGTTTTCACCAGGGGATCGATGTATGAAAAAGGATCTTGAAGGAAAGGGAATTGAGAGCGATGAATTGATATGTATGTGGAGACGAGATAGATGGAAGTAATACCGCTGGAATAAAGCGAGGAGAAAGAGTGTTGAGACAAGCTGTATTTTGTAGAGGAAGTATTTAGGAACAGGCTGTGTGAGGCAGGCTGTATTGTTTTCCGCAATCAATCCGAATTTGAGATGACTATGATGTGAAGCATTGTGAAATTTATAGAAAGATTCCAAGTGAAAACGACTCTTGTAAAATGTTAAAGGCTGGGTAGTACACATCCAGTGATCTATGTTACGTAAAGCCCGCATGGATGATAAGAGAATGAACGATCTCCAGGATCAAAGAGTACTTTGGACACACGGTTGGGTTATATTTAATTTGTTCACTGGAGAGGTCATGGATAAGATGGTTGGAATTGATGATAGGTGATCTGAGAATTTCGAATGCGGTGGTGATGATTATTATTTTGAAGGCATCCACTAAAAGGGTACACGTGTGTTGGGAATTTTCATTTGCTTCCCTAACACGTCAGTGCACAGGCTGAGATTGTGTTCGAGGTGGAGAACCGTTCGTCACGTCTATTTATTTTTGAGTTCACATATTATAATGAGGTAGACACTTACTGTATTTTTCGAGAGGTAGACACTTGCTGTATTTCGACTTGCATTCATTTGATAATAGAGACGTGGGTTCCGTCGTGCGTATTTGTTTGACGAAATTTAGTGTTGAATATCAGAGTTTGTTTGAAATTGCTATTTCGCCTGATATGTTAAGGGAGGCGTAGTACGACCCACTTTGACGCCCGACGATAGATTTAGGACGTCACGTGTTTATTCTTGGAGTCATTGATGATGAGACGTCCTAGGTCACGCCCGACGATAGAATTTGGAAGGCATCATGTACATAATGATTAGGTTTAGGGTGTACAGATTTCAAGTGAGCCCGACGATAGGTCTGGGATGGTAGCTGTACACACTCAAGCCTCAGTTTAGATTTTTTTCCTTTTGTTTCTTTTGTGAAGTGGCCTGGTTGAAGGTAGCCGTTACAGTACGATATGATTTATTGTAGAGGGTCTATGCGAAGCTCTCATTGAGATAACGGGACTGCTATCAGACGAGTTGAGGGCTGTCCAAGTGTGGGACATCGACCCGATCTAGATTAAATATTTTTACTATGTTTCTTCGTGCGTGTTAGGCTGTATGACTTCCAGATGTTAATTTATTTTTACGGACTTTATTGTTTCCTCGTCTTGACGTCCGTTTTTCGTTGATGGTGTGCATATTGACACTCAGTGTTTTAGAATGAGACTTGAGTTGCGAATGCGGTTTCGATTCGTCAGCCAGTAATTTATATTATTTTCATCTTGTCGTATTTTCATTCTTATTCATAGTTAGAGTAAGTAAGTAATCACTTTACAGGTAGTGTGTTGGGACAGACAGTAAATAGAGAGATCTGTACTGGTAGCATTGTTTTTCAAGGGAAAGAATTCCTTAAAATTGTAGTAAATTTTAGCGTGGACTGGTAAATTTATTAAGCATAATAAACCCATTTCTAACCTGAAAATCGGTTCAATAGTAATGTTTTCAAGTGACTTTTCACTTTTTGATTAACTTCAGTGTTTGGCATTTCTTCTAAATGCATGATTAGTAAGTGTTTCCTGCATTTCGCAGTTTTGTTCCTTTAGAACGACTTAACGTAAGACCCTCCCGGATCATGTTGTTGTTGGTTCCTTCCGAACAGCTGTTTGGGGTGATGCACGTTTAGCATCGGGATTACCTTATCACTTAAGGGTGTCATGAATGACAAATACATGGTGGAATTTTATTTCAATTGTGAATGATGCCATTAACTTGTAGTGAACACCATGCTTTCCCATAATATTTCGCAACCTATCCAAAGCAACTGATAGTCAGTTTGGTTCGATTAAGGGTCCATTCGGCGGATGTTCCGTATCCGTGAAGGGTATTTGACTGGTGGATAACCTTAATTAAGAGAAAATCAGGCGTTCTACTTGTTGAAAGTCAGATTTTCCACGGATCGTGTGGATTAACTCTCAGTTCTCGTTTGGAATAATAGGTGCCCGGTTTTCAGGTCTTCCCTTTTTCAGGTTTTCAGTTTCGCTGTCCACTAACATATTAGCTTCTCCGAAGCAACTCTTCGACATTGGAAGAAACGAAGTGACGTTACGTAATGTGACTGTGTTTGGAATTTTTCAAAAATCAATAATTAAATTTTTTTTTATATTTTTGTGGCAAGAATGCATATTAAATTAACGATGTTATCGTGCTCTTTCAGTTTAATAAAAGTTAGTAAGCACATTTTTGCTCCTCATTTCAAGTAGTTAGGCTCTCTTCTGAACCCCATCGTTTGGTTAAGATCGTGACCGAATTTATTCCCGCAACGACCCAAGATTTAAGAGTTCTAAATTGTTCTACCGTAGCAGCCGTGGCCGACCAACGATGGAATGGTAAGTTCAAGGGTTCAGTAGAAGTGACGCACCAACTGTGGGGCTTAATGTCACGATAACGATGAGGAGCCCAAAGTCACGATAACGATACGATGCCACGATAACGATAATGAAATTATCCATTGAAAATAAATGTTAGAAAAATATAAAATAATGTTGAGGCCTAAGCCACATTATAAATAATACAAGCGGGTGAGAACTATGGCTGAGCCACAGTTAAACGAATTATGCCCAATGAGAGTGCTAGATATTAACACGTTTAATGAGGAGCGTAACTACTTGGTAGATAATAATAATAATAACAGTCACAATGCATTTTAGGAAACCAGTACTTAAAGCTGTATTGAAGCTTATGTCATGTTGCCAATATAAATTTTGGAAGTGGTAATGCTGAATTACATTCAAAGTTTATGCGTTAACATGTTCTTTGTTTACTTAATTTACGGAAGCGAAACTATTTGGGATATTTATCCAAAGTAACTTATTAACTTCAGATTTTCTTTTTATTAAACGAGTTTGTGATACCAGCCATGTAAACAAAATTTTATAAGACAACTGTTGGAATGTTGTCAGTTTCGGTATTAAATTATAACAGCGTTTGTATGTGAAAACGCAGTAGATAGTGAATTCTTTCCTTAGTAGTTTGGAGTACTCTGGTTGCATCGACAGCCAGCGTACTCATTATTGTATTCTTTGTGGTATTGTGAGATGGAAGGTCAGGTGACCGTGGATCTGCTAAGGCAGATGATGGAGGACATGAAAGTTCACAATGAGAGTTTAAATAGTAAGATAGATAGTTTGGATAGTAAGTTGAGAGAGGACATGAAAGTTCATAATGAGAGTTTGAGGGAGGACACGAAAGTCCAGAGTGAGAATTTGAGAGAGGACATGAAGGCTCATAATGAAAGTTTGGATGGTAAGATCGAGGAGTTACAGAGTAGTATCGAGGATACCCAGGCTAGGTGTAAAGAGTCTAGTGATGAGTTGAAGGCTGGATTGAAGAACGTAGTTCAGGAGACATACACTATTTGTACCGAACTTAAAGAGGAAGTTAGGGGCGAGATAGGTAAACTCAACCAGCGTTTTGATGATAGCCGAGTGGAAATTAGGGATGAAATTGACAAACAATTTGCGGAAGTGCAGGTCAATTTAAAGAACGATTTTGATAAACAGTTTTCCAAAATCCATGACAGTTTAAAAACCGATATGGACAAGCGTTTCGACGAAAGCCACGACATGTACAGTAGGTTATGTGATAGTCAGGATGAGATGAGGAAGGAACTTGACAAGCATTTACTGGAAAGCCAGGCGGCGCATAAGCAGCTGATCGACAGTCAGGTTGAATTTAAGGACGACATTACACAACAGGTCGTAGAGATGCGGATCTCCAGTGATAAGGAAAAGGGGAAAACGCTAACCATAATAGAGGAACAACGTCAAATATTATCTGCGGACATTCAGTCACTGAACAACAAGGTAGATAAAATTAGTGTGGAATTGGAGAGTCAGGTATTGTCAAAAACCGAAACCATGGAGAAGAAACTGTTGCAAGTTAATGAGGAAGCAATTAGTAAACTCCAAGCGGCTAATGAGGACTCCGAAATTTTAATTAAAGAAATTCAAGAGGAGTTAGTTGAAATGAAAAATGAACATACCAGGGAATTCAACGACAGGCAAATTAGTATAGAACAGGATTTAAGGGAAATCACGTCAGCCCAGGAAGAGACAGACAAGAAAGTTGGGTTCATTAAGAGCGAAGTGAGCAGTTGGATTAGCAGCGTGGTAGATATGCAGTCCAAGGTGGACAAAGTATTAAGTCAAACCTCGACAGCTGTTAACTCTGACCTCAGTGGTCAATTGCCAAATATCAGTCATGTGAATAATAACGGTCAGAGTTCAAATGTAGATACCAGTCGATCTCAAAGCTCAGGGGTCACCAATGTTATTAACATGATCAAGTTACATGAGGACCAGCCTAAGAAATTTAATGGAGGTCCACATACCACGCCGAAGGGATTTCTTAAGGATCTCAGGGAGTACATCCGGGACGCCAAGATTCCTGAGGAACGTCAGTTGAGGGTAGCTGAAAGATATTTAGAGGGGGCACCACTTTATGGTTTAAAGGCTTCCGATACCACTTTGATACCTTTGATGAATTCCAGAGGGCGTTTCTCAATAAATTTTGGAGTACGGAAATTCAGCAGAGTCTTAGATTAGAGCTATACTCACGTCGCTATACTGCAATAGGCCCTACAAAGTTCAGTGAATACTTTATTGCACAAATGGTAAAGTTCAGAGAACTTGAGGCGCCGCCCTCGGAGCAAGAGTTGGTACAGGCCATCCAAAAGCAGCTACCTCCCGAAGTACAAAGGATGCTCATTGCATCAAAGGTAGAGACCCCCATGCAGGCAGAAATGATCCTTAGGCAATTGGATCATACCCATAATCAAATAGCACCCAGAGGGGGACGATCGCACGAGCAACATGTAAACACTGTTAGCCAGGTTCCAGAGGGAAGTCCAGAGGCACCTGAGCAGGGGAAACCACAGCCGACTGAGCGGAGCGTGAGTTTCGCAATAACTGGGAACCCTCGCATCCACGAAATGAGGATTGGAAAAGGCGTAGGGGTAATTGGAATTATCCACAAAGGAGGAACCCTTACTGGAGGCGATACGATGGGGACAGAGAAAACCAGAGGAATTTCAGGAATGGACTTAATAACCGCAGGGACTGGGGAAATAATCGAACCCAGAACTTCCGCCGTGATGAGGATGAACGGTACCGTGAACGTGTTCAGTACACCGACGGGTTAAGGAAGGACCACGAAAGGAAAAAATGGCAGGGGGCTATACAGCGCCAGGACGTCAACACCGATTGTTTCGGGGCTGAAAGTCTGGAATTCCAGAAGGTACATAGACAAGACCAACGAAACTCCGGTCTGAACCCGTTTGCGCCAGATTTGGAGCAGGAGTCAATGTCGACTCTTGATAGAAGAAAAACAACTTCAAATTCCCAGTAGGAAAAGGTTCAGAGTCTTTCATCCCAGATTCTGAAGGAGAGACAACCGAATGACGCACATAACATTAATAACAACAAGAAACAAACTCCGAGCAACTCCCAATTAAATGATGACCGCAACCCAACAAGAAATTTACAGATTGATCATAGAGCAGAAGAAAGAATTCCACTACAGGATGACGCAGCCTTACCAGCTGGGGAAATGGTCACCGAAGAAGAAGAAGAAGGAGAAGTACAACCAGTAAATATGATCGTCACGTCGAGAGGAAGACAGGTCGAGGCACCACTCCAAGGACAGGCAAGCAGTGGGAGTAAAGAAGTGGAAGATGCTGAATGTTTACAATGTTCATTCTTAAGAGAAGACTTTGTTGATGACATCTGTAACGCAATCCTATTGTTGGAAGAAGAAAACAGGGAAATACGTGAAAGTAACAGAGCCCTACGTCAAGAGTGAGATCGGCTGGGAAAATTTACGTAGAATCATGGTTCATTTGTATCAAAATTCCCATGTACACTTTAGAATTTTGAAGGAATATATCTGTTCAAATATTTCCCCTTTCTGGGTAAACATTTCGTCGTTGTAGGTGGATTATGAACCCATAATTCTACGGTGAGAAAAATTTTTATTTTTCTCAAATATTCATTTGGTATTCAGGAACTACTGTATGTTTGAGGGCAGCCATTTTGCGCTCCCAAGAGCCCGATGTTGCGTGGGGAGGTTCTTCCTTACGGCGAGCTCGTGAATTGCCGGGACACCTCGGCGGGGCTCGAGTGCCCGACAATTCTTTAAATTAATGGAATTCTGCAGAATGAGGGATTTTGATAATGTAGTAAATAATGAAACAAAGAAGCAAAATTATTCATACACCCTCTGTGAAGGTAGTGACACCAGGGAAAATTTTAGTGCAGTTAAGCCCAAGTACATGGTAGCGTGAGACCAGCGAACTAGCTACACGTGCCAAGGTCATGGAAGGAAGAAAACGCGCGAAACGCACGGGCAGAAACAATTTATTTCCCGTGTTGTGAGTGTAGAAGAATTATAAAATTAACATCGAACATAAGTGCAAGTCTGTCCGGAGTTCTGGGACAAGTCCTATCAAAATTGGTCTATTAGAAGCAAATTTGGCAGATTTCACAACCAAGCCTCATAGAGGGGATAGCGTCCTTCCGGAAATTATAAAAGAAACCCCCCACCGTAGATTTTTCAGTGTCGATCTGGAACTTGAAGCCGCGGGAGCTTGGGCCCGTCGTCATTAGAATTTCGCGCCAGATTGACCGACAATAATTCAATACATGTTCGTGGCTAAGGTCCATATATTTAGTTAAGAAGAAAAGTGATTGGAGAAGCTGTGAACGTTTGCAGACGAACTGGGAAGGTGTAGGCTGGTTGAAAAATACACAGCAGATTTTATTTTTATCATTTCGTGTACTCTTGTAAGGGAAGAGGGTCTGGGGGAAGCGATTCAAAATAGTTCTACTCCCTTATCGGCCGAACACCTGTTCTTATTGAAACAACGGGGAGAGAAACCACTCTGGGAAACGCATCAGACAGTTATAGTCGACTGCAGAACGAGGGAAGTTCGTGGTGCAAGTTACAGAGAAAGTGCATGATTTATATGGTAATTTTAATCTCGTGTGTGTGAAGGGTAGTGTTTGGATGAGTGAGTTTTTGAAAATGAAAATGTTATCTGTGAAAATGAGTGGCTAAGTACGAGGTTGCTGGTGATGATGTAATCAGAATGCTGAGAATGTCACCAATGTGCAGGTCTGTCTATTTTATATTATGTTGTAGTTAGTTAGTTAGTTACTGTCTGTCCTAAACAAAATTTCCAGATGATTGTCGGGTGATATTCGTAATTATCAGGCGAAAGGCGTTGTAAATTTTGGTCAGCGTGTGGAAAATTTCAGTGTGTAAATTTCATGTCAAGAACGGTAAAATGCGACGCTTAAAATTTTGTGTTGAGATGAGATATCATTCAAAGTGCGGATTTGTGAACGTTATAAGTGTAAATTTGTCGTGGCGAATATCGTAATTTCAGGTGTCAGTTGCATTCAGAAATGTTGGTCAATAATAATAATAATAATAATAATAATAATAATAATAATAATAATGTTTACCGCGGGATAAGGAAATTCCTCTCTGTTAAATTACATTTAACCAGTTATTTTTACAAGGATCGTAGGCATATTTAGATAATGTCAATAAAATTTGTTAGAGTCACAGTCATTAATGGGAAGGAAATTTTTGAGACATCGTGTATACTTGAATTGCGAAAGGTCGATGTGTGCTCTTGGATTCTTGAGGTCCGAAAGTCTTAATAATAGTAAAGTAAGAGATGTGTTTAATAATGGTTGTCGTTTTCACCAGGGGATCGATGTATGAAAAAGGATCTTGAAGGAAAGGGAATTGAGAGCGATGAATTGATATGTATGTGGAGACGAGATAGATGGAAGTAATACCGCTGGAATAAAGCGAGGAGAAAGAGTGTTGAGACAAGCTGTATTTTGTAGAGGAAGTATTTAGGAACAGGCTGTGTGAGGCAGGCTGTATTGTTTTCCGCAATCAATCCGAATTTGAGATGACTATGATGTGAAGCATTGTGAAATTTATAGAAAGATTCCAAGTGAAAACGACTCTTGTAAAATGTTAAAGGCTGGGTAGTACACATCCAGTGATCTATGTTACGTAAAGCCCGCATGGATGATAAGAGAATGAACGATCTCCAGGATCAAAGAGTACTTTGGACACACGGTTGGGTTATATTTAATTTGTTCACTGGAGAGGTCATGGATAAGATGGTTGGAATTGATGATAGGTGATCTGAGAATTTCGAATGCGGTGGTGATGATTATTATTTTGAAGGCATCCACTAAAAGGGTACACGTGTGTTGGGAATTTTCATTTGCTTCCCTAACACGTCAGTGCACAGGCTGAGATTGTGTTCGAGGTGGAGAACCGTTCGTCACGTCTATTTATTTTTGAGTTCACATATTATAATGAGGTAGACACTTACTGTATTTTTCGAGAGGTAGACACTTGCTGTATTTCGACTTGCATTCATTTGATAATAGAGACGTGGGTTCCGTCGTGCGTATTTGTTTGACGAAATTTAGTGTTGAATATCAGAGTTTGTTTGAAATTGCTATTTCGCCTGATATGTTAAGGGAGGCGTAGTACGACCCACTTTGACGCCCGACGATAGATTTAGGACGTCACGTGTTTATTCTTGGAGTCATTGATGATGAGACGTCCTAGGTCACGCCCGACGATAGAATTTGGAAGGCATCATGTACATAATGATTAGGTTTAGGGTGTACAGATTTCAAGTGAGCCCGACGATAGGTCTGGGATGGTAGCTGTACACACTCAAGCCTCAGTTTAGATTTTTTTCCTTTTGTTTCTTTTGTGAAGTGGCCTGGTTGAAGGTAGCCGTTACAGTACGATATGATTTATTGTAGAGGGTCTATGCGAAGCTCTCATTGAGATAACGGGACTGCTATCAGACGAGTTGAGGGCTGTCCAAGTGTGGGACATCGACCCGATCTAGATTAAATATTTTTACTATGTTTCTTCGTGCGTGTTAGGCTGTATGACTTCCAGATGTTAATTTATTTTTACGGACTTTATTGTTTCCTCGTCTTGACGTCCGTTTTTCGTTGATGGTGTGCATATTGACACTCAGTGTTTTAGAATGAGACTTGAGTTGCGAATGCGGTTTCGATTCGTCAGCCAGTAATTTATATTATTTTCATCTTGTCGTATTTTCATTCTTATTCATAGTTAGAGTAAGTAAGTAATCACTTTACAGGTAGTGTGTTGGGACAGACAGTAAATAGAGAGATCTGTACTGGTAGCATTGTTTTTCAAGGGAAAGAATTCCTTAAAATTGTAGTAAATTTTAGCGTGGACTGGTAAATTTATTAAGCATAATAAACCCATTTCTAACCTGAAAATCGGTTCAATAGTAATGTTTTCAAGTGACTTTTCACTTTTTGATTAACTTCAGTGTTTGGCATTTCTTCTAAATGCATGATTAGTAAGTGTTTCCTGCATTTCGCAGTTTTGTTCCTTTAGAACGACTTAACGTAAGACCCTCCCGGATCATGTTGTTGTTGGTTCCTTCCGAACAGCTGTTTGGGGTGATGCACGTTTAGCATCGGGATTACCTTATCACTTAAGGGTGTCATGAATGACAAATCCATGGTGGAATTTTATTTCAATTGTGAATGATGCCATTAACTTGTAGTGAACACCATGCTTTCCCATAATATTTCGCAACCTATCCAAAGCAACTGATAGTCAGTTTGGTTCGATTAAGGGTCCATTCGGCGGATGTTCCGTATCCGTGAAGGGTATTTGACTGGTGGATAACCTTAATTAAGAGAAAATCAGGCGTTCTACTTGTTGAAAGTCAGATTTTCCACGGATCGTGTGGATTAACTCTCAGTTCTCGTTTGGAATAATAGGTGCCCGGTTTTCAGGTCTTCCCTTTTTCAGTTTTTCAGTTTCGCTGTCCACTAACATATTAGCTTCTCCGAAGCAACTCTTCGACATTAGAAGAAACGAAGTGACGTTATGTAATGTGACTGTGTTTGGAATTTTTCAAAAATCAATAATTAATTTTTTTTTATATTTTTGTGGCAAGAATGCATATTAAATTAACGATGTTATCGTGCTCTTTCAGTTTAATAAAAGTTAGTAAGCACATTTTTGCTCCTCATTTCAAGTAGTTAGGCTCTCTTCTGAACCCCATCGTTTGGTTAAGATCGTGACCGAATTTATTCCCGCAACGACCCAAGATTTAAGAGTTCTAAATTGTTCTACCGTAGCAGCCGTGGCCGACCAACGATGGAATGGTAAGTTCAAGGGTTCAATACCAACCTAAAACATTTCTACCTGATCCTATATTGCCTTAGTACAATTATACCAGGAGCGTAGTTATGACCGACCGATGGGAGGGGGGTTACTGTATAGTTACAAAATGGTGGTAGAATGTAATGAAGGTGCGTGTGTAGTGCGCGCATGCATGAGTGTCATTAAATGACACTGATACAAGTGAAATATGGTAATATTCAGATTGCAGTACCGGTACACTACCAAATCTTACTGTACATTAAAATACGGAAGAACAATACAATCAAGTTTTACAATGAACGGTATGTTCAGTTTACAATCGAAAATAAAACTTTCGGGGCTTCTTAGAAAATATATTCAACAGATCTGTTGGTTATACAATTGTGTCTCTGTGAATGTTCGAAAGAGCCAACCCAATGAGTCGACCTTCACTTTTTTATTGTCAGTTCCTGTTTATTTTCCTTTGTAAAAATTCCATGGGGTGGGGGTTCTAACGCCCAGTAACTCCCCCCTCGGCTACGCCTCTGAACTATACAGTTGATTTCATACTCGAGATTAGAGATAAAATCATTAGCGCCAATGTGATTTCAATGACATAAACTGTAATGAATGTTTAAGACCATCACACCTGCGAATAACACTACCTATTGGTGGTGGGACCTTGTGTTTACAGTGCCCTATGTCTTCTAGTATGGGCTAGAGCAATCTTGTTACTATGTTTGATCTGTCTCAGCTTTATCCTTGGCTTTGACAAAATGAAAGTGACTGAGGTATGAGTGATGCTAGTAATGCCATTCCTTCTGCAGCCAGTCCCTGCTATGAATGGTGTGAAAATATTGCTCATAGGGTCGGTTGGTGCATGCATTTCAGTGGGCTTGGCAGACTGATATGTAATAGCAACTTCTGGCTCGGTGAAGAAAGCAACGGTAAACTACCTCACTCCTCATTTCCCTAGTACGCATCTTCAGTGATGCCTAGGCCATCTATGACAGCTGATGGCAGAGCTGTTTAGGATCCAACCAGCCTTCGGGCTGAGGACTAAACATACATATACAACGTTTTGGAAGGAAGTGTCTATTAGGACTACGAACAGATTCCACACGCGATAGCCACACGCCACGGTTGCTAAATCGCGCATCGCTTCTGCTACGCAGCCAAGCTCGCAGATAACAGGTTCAGTTTCTTGGCTGCTACACTTCTTTCGCTTTATGCCGTTTCCAGTGAGTGCGGTATGGCCACATACCTACTTGTTCTAACGAGTGGATTTTTATTTGGCCTGCTTTTATCGAATGTTAAGTAGCCAAGTTGGACCATGAAATGATGTATATAGGTAAGAAGCAAGGTGTCATGCACATTCAGCATTTTTTTTTTGCTAGGGGCTTTACGTCGCACAGACACAGATAGGTCTTATGGCGACGATGGGATAGGAAAGGCCTAGGAGTTGGAAGGAAGCGGCCGTGGCCTTAATTAAGGTACAGCCCCAGCATTTGCCTGGTGTGAAACATTCAGCATTTTACCACTGAACCAGTTTCCAGTGGTGGTCATCGTTGCTTTACGTCCGTAGGTATAACCTTAAGGTACCCTACATGTGTATCCCGGGGTGGTGCTTAAATAAGCAACAACATCGGCTGCTGGACCAAAATACATTTTCTTGCGAATATCCCAGCAAATAGAGGATACATCACAACCATGATCATCAGTACAAACGGTTCTTCTCATTGCCAAACAACAACAAGTAACCTAGGACATTCACTAGCAATACTACAACTAAATGTTGAAGGCGTAAGCAAGGTAGTGAGCGACATACTTACAAGAGTGCTTAATAACAACCAAGTGGATGTAGTACTCTTACATGAAACTGTGAAGACCAAAACCAACTCCCGTCCAGATGTAAGTTGCCAGGATACAGTCTTGTCGCAGCATCTTTTCATGAGAGCTACGGAACAGCAATTTACGCTAAGAACAGAATCGAGCAGGTAGAAGCTTTAAGTATAAGCGTTGATAATAATATATTCACCATAAAATTAGAACTGCTGGCATAGAAGTTATCAACATCTATAAGCCTCCTTCACAGCTCTGGGTTAATGAAATCATCCAGAATGTGGAACATCCTACTGCCATCCTAGAGGATTTTAACAGTCACCACACCATCTGTGAATATAAAAATACCAATTCAGATGGCAATAGTATACTAGAATGGGCAGAGGCTGAAGATATTTTCTTGATGTATGATGCCAAAGATAGAGGTACCTTTCACTCCGCTAGATAGAAACATGATTATAACTCAGACCTCTCTTTTGTTTCCAAGGACCAACAGGGAAGACCGCTCCCTGCAGAGGAAAAGTTTTAGACAATTTCCCCCGAAGACAGCACAGTCAATTTTACAAAATGGGATTTCTTCACCAGTGATATGGAACACAACATCCAATGGATCCCACCAGCTCTTGAAAACTATAAGCGTTTTACTGGACTGATATGTTCTATATCAAAGAAGCACATTTCCCGAGGATTTAGAAAGGAATACATCCCAGGGTGGAGTGAGAAGTGCAATGAGCTGTATGTAGAATACCAACGCAGCAATGAAACGGAAGTCGCTGATTAAATACTGCTTTGCTTAGACTCTGCCAAGAAGTAAAAATGGCATACACTGACGTCTAGTATTAGCTTCCAACATACCAGCAGAAAAACATGGTCCCTCCTTAGGAACCTGGGCAGTAGTACCCCTATATTACCATAGCAAGAACTCGAAAATAGAGCCAAAACATATAGCAAACAGGATTGTTGGCTTAACCAGCGCATCAGCAGACACAGAAAGGGATGAAATAAGGCAAATCCTAAATGAGCTAAATATATAATTATCAAGAGCTGAAACAAACTCTCAGTTATCCGATGGTTTTTCTGTTGCAGAGATCACAGCTGCTTTGAAGGAAACAAAATCGGGGAAAGCAGCAGGCTTGGATGGTATCCATCCGAATTTCTGAAGCACAGTGGTCCTAGAACTACGGAATGGCTTGCTAAATTCTTTAGTGACATCCTAAAGAAGGCTCCCACCTCTTCTTAAAAGAACTGAAGAATTTGTGGTTGTAAATGCTGAGAAAAGTGGCTGTAATGCGGAAGATTATCGACCTATTGTTCTAGTGAGCATCTGCTACAAACTACTAGAGAGATTGATCTATAACAGAATTTCAGCTACAGTACCTCAGCACATTCGAGTTGAATAGGCAGGATTCAGACCTAACAGGAGCTGCTGCGATCAGGTCTTGGCACTAACCAGTCATATTGAGCAGGGCTTTCAAAAAAACGGTTGCTGTGTTTGTGGACTTATCATCAGCCTATGATACAGTCTGGCGAAAAGTGATGATCCTGAAATAACTAAAATTTATCCCTTGCAAGACCCTAGCTTCCTTGCTCAACAACATGCTATGCAATCGCCTAATTCAAGTACATCTCAATGGAAACATAAGCAGATCCTACAGATTAAATGATGGATTGGTGCAGGGTTCTGTTCTTGCTCCATTTCTCTTCAATCTATACACGAGGGATCTTCAATCCACTGCGTGCCGAAAGTTTATATATGCTGACGACATAGCCCTAACAGCACAGTCTACAGACTTTGAGACCACTGAAGTCATTCTCACACATGATCTCGTAAAAATGAATAGATACTTCATCACCTGGCGATTGAAACCCAATGCAAACAAAACAGAGATTAGTACCTTTCATCTAGACAACAGGAGACCCCATTACATTCTACGAGTTCAATCCAGAGGCCAACAGCCAAAATACTGTGCTCATCTAATATACTTGGATATTGTGCTGGATCGCTCTTTGACTTATAAAAAATACCTCTGAAGAACAGCATCCTTCAGTAGCACTAGTTGGGGAGCAAATGCTAATGTCCTCTGAACAATAGTTCTTGCCCTAGTACACCCAGTTGCAGAATATTGTAGCCCTGTATGGATCAACAGCGCTCACACAGGAAAAAGTTGATATCCAGCTGAATGATACCATGAGGACAGTGTCTGGCACACTCAAATCCACATCACTTAAATGGCTGCCAGTATTAACTAACATCCATCCTCGTCACCTTCGAAGGCTAACTGCTCTGTAGAAAGAATGGTTAAACTGTACTGCAAATACACTCTTGCCGGTTAATCAGGACTGCAACCCTCAGAAGCATAGAAGATTAAAATCTCGACATCCATCATGGCCACTAGGAAAGAGGCTAATTGAATCAGAGCCAACATGAATAATGCCTGGAGGGAAGAGTGGGCTGCTTCAAACCCTGACCAGCTAGGATTGATATCCGACCCCTGTGGAACACTTACTGGGTTCAACTTCCCAAGAAGTATCTGGGCTTCGTTGAACAGAGTGCGGATTGGTCTTGGAAAATGCAACTTCTGGCTCCACAAGCGGGGAAAAATTTTGAGCCCTTGTACGATTGTTGTTCTATCTGCTTTAAGCGTATATAGTTTTAAGTGTATATGTAGTTTCTCTGTACCCTCAATATGCCATACGAAAGAAATGAATAAATGCATGCATATTCAGCTCAGCAAATGCTCGAAATACTGAGCACCTTGGTTTGTACAAATTTCAGCACGACAATGTAAAGACATTATTGTTCGTTTCAACATGTGAGGTATA
This sequence comes from Anabrus simplex, assembly GCF_040414725.1. NCBI lineage: Eukaryota > Metazoa > Arthropoda > Insecta > Orthoptera > Tettigoniidae > Anabrus > Anabrus simplex. The sequence goes on along the minus strand of NC_090265.1, from coordinate 422,973,721 downwards.
ACCGCTTGGCATGCCTCGGTGATCAGTTACCAAGGTGACCAAAATTTGTCATGTTTCTGCCTATTTTAAATTACCTCACAGGAAGAAGTCAAGTGGCGCAAGATGGGGTGATCTGGCGGACCAGGGAACGGCGATTCCCCTACCTATCCGTGTATTAGGATAAGAAGCATGGAGATGGATACAAACGAATACTGTTGAGTGAGGTGGGGCCTCATCCTGCTGAAACCACTTTCATAATCGGTCGAGCAGTGGCACGTTCTCCAGCGACTGTGGGATTTAATTAAGGTTGAGTGCTTCCATCAGATGGCCATCGAAAAAATATGGTCCGATTAGGTAGTCGCCCAACATGGGCGCCCGCAAGGGGGGGAAAGGGGGGGCACTTGCCCCCCCCTGGAATTCTAAAGATGTTGATGTTCAATTGTTTAATATCATACTAGATTATTTCATAAACTGAAATTACTGACAGTCAGCTAGCATATGTTATAACTGGAAGTTTCTGTAAACAATTTAATGTTGCTGACGTTATATTGGTTTTTATATTCAAGAAAATTGTTAATGTGCCCCCCCCCCCTGGAAAAGATCCTGCGGGCTCCCATGTCGCCCAAGATGCTAAACTAGACAATTACTTCCCACTGGACTTGCAATGAGTCCTGTCTTACCAAACGGGAGTTCTTCGCGCTCCAATAGTGCATATTGTGTCGACTCTCAGTGCCATTGTTGTGAAATTGCATTTCCTTTGAAAACAGGACTCTTGATAAGGAGGCTGCATCATTGGTCACACTGTATAATGCCCATTGACAAAATATTATTTGAACATCGAAATCACGTTCGTGGAGCTGCTGGTGTAACTGCAGATAGTACAGGTGAAATGTATTGATATGCTATGTTCGCATAACAGACGACCGGCTGATGTTGGTCTGCCGTACAAGTGTCCCTGTACTAATATGAGGATTATTACACATTTTGCGACGCTAACTTCTGTAACGCAAATTTTCAGATGAGCTCCAGCCAAAGGACATATTTATGTAAAAATGCATAAGGTTGGATCCGAACTACTATACTACCGATACTCAATTACCAGAGGTGACCGGCACATTGTCGACTCAGCCATTAATACAACATAAGCTCACCGAACAAAAAATTAGTCATCCTAGCGTGCACGCACAGATGGATCGTTAAGCCTGTACAGATGGCGTAGCGAACGAGTCCCGTGCTCAACCGCACGCACACTGCTACTACGTGAGCATAAGGCAGAAGAGATCAGTGAGTACTGCATGTTCAACTATGAGAATACACAGCCTGTTTCCAGTCATTCCACCGGGTCAGGAATGGGATGATTGAAGCCCCATCTACCGGCGAAGATAGGCATTGTGCCGGCTGCCGAAGCCTGTCGCACTCTTTTGGGGCAATGATTATTGATTGACGGATGAAGTGAAATGATATTGGAGTGTGTTGCTGTTGCTGACGGAGAAAACCGGAGTAGGCTACTCGGAGTAAAAACTGTCTCGCCTCCGCTTTGTCCAGCACAAATCTAACCGGGATTTGCACCATGGAGCCCAGCGGTGAGAGGCCGGCGAGCTATCAGCTGAGCCACGGAGGCTCACATGTTCAACTATGAGCCCCTTAATATCATTAATGAAAGTGAAAACAGAATGTCAAAATCTAGAAAAGAGTCATTTCAGCTAAGGGAAAAAGAAGAACATTGGCACAAAACACAACATGAAATGCACTTTGTGTGAAAAACCCTGCAATGTTCACTGCACGATCATTCGAGTGTTATAATGCAACACTCTTGAGTTCCTCGACGTGAATTTTCTCTGAATACCGAAATCGAGCTTTCAAGCTGTTCTGTAAGCTTCATTAGGATGAGATGATCCTGTCATCCGTCTTAGCACAGAGCAAATCCATTCCCAGACAACTTTGTCACTTCCACAGTTAGTAATTTTACACTTCATTGTGTCCAACTCCAGGCATTTTTTTACAATGGGTGATGTTGTGACGGATTTTTTTTAATCTTCTGTTGGAATAATTTCGTTAATAGCTGACTTTCAGTCAGTCGGGATAAAAGGATTTCTGAATTTTCTCCAGATATCATTCCATTTCCGATTTGGATACTCCTCCATGATCTGGAGTTGTGATTCGTTCTTCTGTAACAGATGACCGTATATTTCTCTTGTAGAAGGTACGTTGTTTCCTGAAACTCTTATGGTCTCTATCGCTTGCAGCGCTTTTCTAAAATCTCGTGTTGGCCCTGAATAATTTGGGTTTTGCTGACTTATATTCCAGAAATATGTATCATGATCTCCTAATCCTCTCTTAGCAATAATTAACTCTCGCATTAAAAGCCCTTGGAATTTTTCACGATCATTCGAGTGTTATAATGCAACACTCTTGAGTTCCTCGACGTGAATTTTCTCTGAGTACCGAAATCGAGCTTTAAAGCTGTTCTGTAAGCTTCATTAGGATGAGATGATCCTGTCATCCGTCTTAGCACAGAGCAAATCCATTCCCAGACAACGGGGCCCAGTCCTCCTTTATCTACTTCACTTGTGATCGTGCTACACGAAACATATCCTCGCCATAAATAATAAGTAATACATAGTTCAGCTCACTGGCTTATTTTACCGGCATGGGTAGAATTTGTGCCACATACCATACTTTAGATAAGGCAAACAGGTTTATATGCCACATTTTTTGAATGATGTTCAGGTTTCAACTCAAGCTGATTGACAATGTGGAGCGTACACTTGAAACTATAGGGTCCCAATTTATGTCAATATTTCTGGCCATATTAAGAGTGAACACTAATCCCAAAATCTTAATTCTATATTTAATGGGTACTGACGCTATTGTCGTCTCCTTGGACCAGCTGCCAAGTGAAAATATATCGGATTTTTGATAACTGACTTGGGTGTTAGAGATTTTCTCGTAAGTTGTTATTATGCACTTCAACTAAGGGGCAACGGTTGGTGTCTGCAGTAATATGGTGACGTCATCAGCATAGGTTGCAACCGTGAACAGTCTATGGGGATTTGGTATGGTGCACCTTACAAAGTGAACTGCCCGAAGAAATGGCTCAATACTTAAAGCAAAAAAGAGTCATTGATAGGGGACATCCTTATCGTACCGATGTTTTAATTGGAATAGGTCTGGAGAAGTGTCCAATAAAAAGTACGCGAGAATGCGCCGAACTATAAAGGATTCGAATAAGATTGCATATTACGGTTGGGAGACTCAAGCGTTGCAGCATTGCTAACAATTACCATGATGCACTCTGTCGAAAGCTTGTAGGAAGTCCAGGTTGAAAATCGCGCCCATTTCATTTGGTTCTCCTACAAAGCGTAACACTGTGTCTCTTACTGCTTTCAGGATGTTGGTTATTTTTCTTTCGGGAATAGCACATGTTGGCCCTATTTTGATGATGTTATAAAGTAAGGTCGTACTCTTTTTGCCTGTATTTTCATGAAGAGTTTGTATTCTGTGTTGAGGAGTGTTATCGGGCGGAAATCCAATACAGTTCATGGTGCTGGGACTTTGGGTATCAGGATTAAAATTCCTTCATTGAAGCCTGTGCACTCTTGTATATTAGCGAACAGTAGTTGCATCAGTGTTAAAAGGGTTGATTTTATGATGTGTCAGTACTTTTTGTAGAAAAAGTAAGTCAGGCCATCAGGGCCTGGAGCTGATCTGTTAGTGGCTGTTCGCAGGGCTCGAGTAGTTCACTTTCTTCAATTGGACGTCAGAGGTGCTGCCTTTCATTATAATTTAGTTGTTGATCCACAAAAGACACAATGTTCGTTTGACCAAGCGGGGAATTTTCACAGTCCTGGAACGTTTCTGTAAAGTATTTCTCAGTTTCATTTAGACAGTATTTGGTAGAAAATGGTCTTCTGTTGTCATCTGTACGAAGAGTAGATATTAATTTGCTCTTCCCGTTTCTTTTTTCATTGGCTACACGATAGAGATGTACTTTGCCTTCTGCTAAGGGTGATTTAGAACACGAACGAACTAAGAATCCCTTTAGGATGTTTTCGTGAATGGCTATTATTCGTTTAACTGTAGATATTCGACTGTTTACGTTGTAACCTGCTTGTTGACGCACCAGAAGGTCACTTAATATCGCGTAGTAGGAGTGTAAAGTTTTCCTTCTGTTACTTGCTTTTTCTCTCCATGTTTCTTAAAGAAGGTTTGAATCGCTGGTTTAACCTTATGCAACAATTTGTGAACATTTTGTGAGACGACTGAGCATATCTGACCACATCTGTTGAAACTTCTCTTTCACTTGCTTGTCATCTAGCAATGCATTATTTAGTTTCCAGTATCCCTTCCGCATAGCAGGTATCCTTCTAGCGGTACTAACCTTCAGAAGGACAGCGTGGTGATCACTGAAGGGTATTATTTTAACACTGATGTCTTGTACACAGGGTGCTAGGTCTCTGTTTATGTAAAATCTATCAATTCTATAGGCAGATCCTCCTCGGAAAAATGCAAATTGTACGAAATTGCCGTGTTTACTTTCCCATGCATCTCGAAGCTCTAAGTCCTGATATACAGTATATTCTTTCAAGCGCTGGAGAAGAGTTTAATTCTCCTCTTTGGTCTTTTGCGTGTAAAACACAGTTAAAATCCCCACCGAAAATTAAATCTTTGTAGTTATGTCGTAAACAGAAAAGTAGTTGAGAGGTCAGAAACTTCTCTCGCTCATGGCGACGATGTGCTCCGGGGTGCAGGTAGATGTTTATGTACAGTGTGTTATCTTCTGTTAATATTGACGTGATCCTCACACTCGATTGCGTTTCAGAAATGTTAATGCTTAATCCAGATTTATATACACTGACTGACATAGCAAATGCAACAGCAAGAAGGAGTGGTCAGAACTTTATGCCAATTGCAGGGTAGACTGACGTCACTGAGGTATGCTCATGATGTGAAATGCGCCGCTGTGCTGCGCACGTAGCGAACGATAAATGGGACACGGCGTTGGCGAATGGCCTACTTCGTACCGTGATTTCTCAGCCGACAGAACGTGTTGTCGTGTGCTACAGGACACGTGTATAGCTAAGAATGCCAGGCCGCCGTCAACGGAGGCATTTCCAGCAGACAGACGACTTTACGAGGGGTATGGTGATCGGGCTGAGAAGGGCAGGTTGGTCGCTTCGTCAAATCGCAGCCGATACCCATAGGGATGTGTCCACGGTGCAGCGCCTGTGGCGAAGATGGTTGGCGCAGGGACATGTGGCACGTGCGAGGGGTCCAGGCGCAGCCCGAGTGACGTCAGCACGCGAGGATCGGCGCATCCGCCGCCAAGCGGTGGCAGCCCCGCACGCCACGTCAACCGCCATTCTTCAGCATGTGCAAGACACCCTGGCTGTTCCAATATCGACCAGAACAATTTCCCGTCGATTGGTTGAAGGAGGCCTGCACTCCCGGCGTCCGCCCGCTCAGAAGACTACCATTGACTCCACAGCATAGACGTGCACGTCTGGCATGGTGCCGGGCTAGAGCGACTTGGATGAGGGAATGGCGGAACGTCGTGTTCTCCGATGAGTCACGCTTCTGTTCTGTCAGTGATAGTCACCGCAGACGAGTGTGGCGTCGGCGTGGAGAAAGGTCAAATCCGGCAGTAACTGTGGAGCGCCCTACCGCTAGACAACGCGGCATCATGGTTTGGGGCGCTATTGCTATTGCGTATGATTCCACGTCACCTCTAGTGCGTATTCAAGGCACGTTAAATGCCCACCGCTACGTGCAGCATGTGCTGCGGCCGGTGGCACTCCCGTACCTTCAGGGGCTGCCCAATGGTCTGTTTCAGCAGGATAATGCCCGCCCACACACTGCTCGCATCTCCCAACCTCCCAACAGGCTCTACGAGGTGTACAGATGCTTCCGTGGCCAGCGTACTCTCCGGATCTCTCACCAATCGAACACGTGTGGAATCTCATTGGACGCCGTTTGCAAACTCTGTCCCAGCCTCGTACGGACGACCAACTGTGGCAAATGGTTGACAGAGAATGGAGAACCATCCCTCAGGACACCATCCGCACTCTTATTGACTCTGTACCTCGACGTGTTTCTGCGTGCATCGCCGCTCGCGGTGGTCCTACATCCTACTGAGTCGATGCCGTGCGCATTGTGTAACCTGCGTATCGGTTTGAAATAAACATCAATTATTCTTCCGTGCCGACTCTGTTTTTTCCCCAACTTTCATCCCTTTCGAACCACTCCTCCTTGGTGTTGCATTTGCTCTGTCAGTCAGTGTATAATTGCAGTACCTCTCGAGTCCTTCCCAGGGTTGGGAATATATTGGTAATTGTTCCCAAGGTAAGGCAATGTAAAGGCGTTAACTTTTTGTAGGAAAAGTATATCGATGTGATAATCTCTAATAAATTCTTGTAATAATACCTGTTTGATACAACTTCTCAGGAAATTTACATTACGTGATGCTACGGAATGAAGAAGTAGAATGATTCGGAACATGTTTGATAATTTTAGTGCCTTCCTTTTTGCCATTGTCATCTACCGACCGCTCTAACCTAGAATCCCTTTGGCTAACTGGAGGTAGTTTTGTTTCCGTAATTTCCATTTCTTCTATCTACTTTGATTTCTCTTGTTCCAAGGTTGGTAATGTATTATGCTCTTCCCTACTGTGCATGTTTCCGTCTTTGTCCGTTGTTGGTGGTGTCATTACATCTCCGCGATCTGTTTCCAAATCCCGAGATAGTGGGGGCTGTAAATGATGATGGTTTATTTCTTAGGATAGCTGTACTAGCAGTAATACATCTGACTCAATCGCAGGTGGCCTTTCCGGTTGCGGTATTTGATTATTATCAGTATTTTCTTTCTCAGTTATATGTTCCCCCACTGTTGACCTAACATCTCTGTCTCCCTGTGCGACTCAGAAGTGGCCGGCATAGTTTTCTGTTGATCATTTTGCGTTGCCTGTGTAGCTTCGAGTAAATCACTGGGTGATACTAGCATGATATCCTTTTAACTATAAACGCTTAGATTTCTTTTAACAAACCTATCTTTCACCACTCAAGAAATTATCAGTTAGTCACTCACACACAAGTAAAAACAGACTCGTGAAACGGGGTTCGTGAGCTCTTGGGGTGGCCTGACTTACACGCACGCTGGTGCAAGCAGAACTGCTTGTTGACACGTAGTTACGGAATAGAGCTCGTGATTGGCTATTTCCATACTAGGCACAATCAACATTCATCTCCATATACATGTAGGCCTACGACACGCAGATCGCCGCACAGTGCGTGGCAACGCTCTCGAGATCTCTCGCAATTTCTCGCGAGAAAGAGGTGATTGTCATGGTCTCTAGAAATCTCGAGACCCGGTCTCATACTGCACATCACTAGTGAGCTACTCAACCCGGCGCATAACCTATTTATTCCATTGTATTGCATGCGTTATTTCAGGTAACAACACATCGCATGTTTGAGGGTACAATGGTCCGTAGGACTGGGTGGGGATATTGTGCACAGTCGTTTTTCCTTTGTTAGTTCCATGGCTCATTTACATTGCTGACATACAGGGGGCCAGTTTATTCAATTTCAGTTAAAAGAGTATTAACACACTGTTTGTTAACATAGCATTAAACGTGTATTAGCATGTTAAGATAGTTGCGTTTATCCAAACATTTCCTGGGAACTGTTAACTTACGCGATGTTGACTCTCACAAGAGTCACGATCATTGAGAACCTAGAAAGCAGTGGCAGAACCATATGGTTTTTGAGCGCGCTCCGATGCGCTTTTGTTTGAACCAAGGCACGTGAAGTCAACATTGATTAGAATTTTTTGTCTTGACCGTGAATTTTCTGTTGCTGTATAGACCAATATGAAAAAAGCCGAAAGAGAAGGCGTGGTTCAGATTTCTCTTCTAAAATTATTTCCAAGTATGTACTTCGCCCTTCCTGCGTCCAGGTCGGTCAACGTAAAAGATTCTCAACTAGCTTCTCAGGGTTTATCGAATTTTCGTTTTAGTTTAACGTGGGATCCGAAAAGATTTCGACGCATCGATACGATGTTACTTTCCTGATGGACGTCTACATCCGACCCATCAATAGAGTGACATTCCAACTAAACAAAAGCAGTAACTTATCCAATATTCCTTATTCTACTATTAAATCCATAAATAAGTTCTCAAGTAATTCTTTTGAACTACAACTATTTATTGACATAAAAAAAATAGAAAGGAAATAAAACTGGAAGAGAAAAATATTAATGTTTGCATGACTATGAAATTGATTATTTGCTGCTGAACATCTGATCTCTTGCATTCTTATGGTACGGATCATGTTTAGCTATCCTTTCTGATCATGATCAATTGAAACAGGCTAACCTCTACCTTCATACATTTTTATAGACTGAAAATCCTTTAACTGCGACCTACCCTTGAAAATACATTTTTAACTGCAAATGGAAGTATCTTCTACTATATCCTACAAGGAATTATAACATTCAACATTTCAAACTCGTTCTCATAACTGAATTACTTTCTTCAAATGACCTAAATTTTTTAAAGTTCTCTCGTTGATCTAAGTTTCATCATGGATTCCGATATCTGCTTAAGCTTCAGAATACTCAATAAGTTTCTTGTATTAGGCAGTAAATATTCGCTGTCATTAACCTACTATTCATTAAGAAATAATAATAATATCATGTCTAAAATTCAAATATCTAATGCATAGAATACACTAACAAGGTCAAACATGTCATGCACAGCTCATATTTTACATGTGCGCCAGTAAACATAGTGAAAACTTCCATTATCTGAAGATATATTACTACATGAAATCAATTATTCTCTCGTGTGCCATAGTAATGATTTATTTTATAGCTTCAATTCTGACTTGATTTATCATGAAGACTGTAGCTCTGTGTGTGGCGATTAACCATATCGTAACCTAGTATATCATATCATTTATTTATAGTAGGGAGGTTATCAGGTGACTATAATCCATTATCATGGGTCATACGCCATGTCGAGTCGAGTACGCAGCAATTACGGTGGTATACGTATCCTGGAAGACAAAAACATACAGACATTGACAAAAGTAATCATATCCCTACCCATCCAATATAAAAAATTTTATTGCTGGACCAATACGGAGTACAGGTAAAAATTGCAAACCAAAACATATACCTTGTACAACAGTGGTCATTACAAAGCACAAAATAAACTGGAAATAAATATCAGTACATAACAAAGTTACAAATGCGTACTCCATGGCACTACTTGTCTGGACATAAGTATTCATACGTTAGTGTAAAAGAGGGGTTTAAACGAGTAAACAGAAACCTGTGTTGTTCCGTGGCATTAGTTGTGTAGTAGATGCAGACAGAAATGGACTGATCAGCTGGTCAGAGACGGTACAAGTCCAATGGCGAGGAAAACTAGGGAAACGTCTGTTGAAGAGAGACGACTTATTCTACGCCTTCACCAGCAAAGAAAATCGTATTCTGAGATCGGAAACATCATAGGAAGAAGTAAACCAACTGTGCAAAGCATCATACAAAGGTTCTTACAAGCAAGAAAAGAATGGACGTCCGGAGAAACTGACCGCACGATTAGAAAGGTCCATAGTAACCACAATTAAAAAACAACCACACACTACATCTTCAGCAATAGTATCGCAGCTTGCAGAATATTTCCATCATGCAGTGCCACACAAAACAGTAAGGAGGGTCCTTCACTCCCTGGGTATCGATCTAGGGTCCCAAGAAAGAAACCGCACATAACGAAAGTGAATCGACGGAAGAGACTACAATTTGCAAAGGAACATGTGGGGAAAGATAATGCGTTTTGGTCGACAGCGATGTTTACAGATGAGAGAAAATTTAATATTTCCCGAAGTGATGGACGCATTTTAGTGTGTAGACGCCCCAAAACAGAGCTAAATGAGCAGAACCTCGTTACCACTGTGAAGCACGGCGGGGGTGGGGTTATGGTGTGGGGCTCAATGGTCGCTTCAGGTGTTGGAGAGTTGGTATTTTTCGAGGAGGCGATGGACAGATTTAAATATCTGAATATCCTGAAAGATTTTTTTCGCAAAAGCGCCGAAAATCTTGGGATTTGCAATGAGTTTTACTTCCAACACGACAATGACCCCAAACATACGGCGGAAATTGTTCGTTTGTGGGTACTCTACAACACGCCGCACACACTAAAAACACCTCCCCAATCGCCGGATTCCAACCCCATCGAACATCTATGGAGAGAATTGGAGTCCAGACTAAGAAAATACCAGATAACACACTTGAAACAGTTACTACAACAAGAATGAGGGAACATTTCATCTGAACTAACATGGAAACTGGTGTTCTCAATGCCCAACAGGTTAAAAGAAAAAGTTGCAGTGGTTAAACAAGGAAAGGCAAACAAACGCGATACTGATCGAATTGGTAATATCCGTATCTTCATTGAGTTGTGAACTCTTCTGGGATACGGTATGAATACTCATGTCCAGACAAGTAGTGTCATGGAGTACGACTTTGTTGCTTTGTTATGTATCGTTATTTACTTCCAGTTTATTTTGTGCTTTTTAAAGTACACTACGGTACAAGGTATATGTTTGGTTTTGTAATTTTAACCTGTACTCCGCATTGGTCCAGCAATAGAGCATTTTGTATTGTATGGGTAGGGGTATGAACACTTTTGTCCATGTCTGTATATCCAATCACTGACAAGTATGATCCTATCTCGTATCAACTAATACATATAATATTCCATTTCTTCTTATAATCGACGACGGATACACTTCCATATACATCATATTTCATCTTTCTTCAGTCAACTCTTCTACTTCCAAGTATCTGATAGGTTGATTACAATCGAGGAGGAACAAGCTGAAGTGTTGACAACTTTGGTACATTAAAAAATCCTCATAACCAGGTTTAAAAACTTCAAAATGAACATTACTCTATCAATTAATTACACATCAATGGTTTAGCCATCTAACGGTATACGACAGAAACTTTGGAAGTTTACAAGTTCAAATCCGTTGGCAAGGAAGGCCTTAGAAAAGGCGCGCAGGTTAAATAGGCGGAAAAGATGTGCACTTGTACAATAATAATAATTGTTACCGTAATATTGTGGACCAGAGAATGTGTAAGAAGGTGCCGGGGTTAGTGGGTGGACAGGTAAATGACCAGAGCATGAGTTAAAGCACTACATTTTGAAATTTTGTTTCTTTCCTTTTTTTATTCTAAAATTTGGTAGGTAGAAAATCTGAACCAACAACAATAAATAACAATGAACAATGAGTTCGTCAGCTCTCACAACAATAATGACAAAGTCAAAATTCTGGTACAAAAACTGAATAGAATTATCAACAAGATAATAGATCAGGGATGAACATTGTAACTCTGAAGGGACACTATTTTAAAAGAGCATTTTGCTCCACTGACTTATATTCTAGGAGACTGAGCTCCGAAATTTACGACAGTTCAGCCTCTCAGAGGAACAAGCTTCTTACTAAATTACGCTTTATAAACATCAAAATACTGTGTTTACAGTTACTTCTGCTCAACAGTTACTTACACACTTGTCTATCAGTAATTACACTTGAAACGGGGGCACTGACTGCCCATACTAAGTGGCCTGAACGCAAAAATAAAAGATTTCAGATGATCGGCTAGGAAACAAAACACTTGCATTCCTTTTAGTGAAACACTTAAGTCCTAAATGGGCTTATAGTCCGAAGTTGCAGTGGTTAAACATGTACTACAAAGTACGGTTTAGAAAATTTTAGTCACCCCATACCAAGCTGAATGAGAATTAATAGAGAGTCAAGACTCTTTGTGCCCTTAAATTACATGTTTCCCAGCAGGGATTTGAACGAAGTCCTTAGACTTGGCGAAAATTTACATTTAAATAGTGACTTTACATTAAGAAAAGAAATTTGAAATCTTCCCCTCAAGTTATCTACCTGGAGTTATCACATGTTAAGAGATGTCTGCAATTACCTTGAGTTGTTGGGCCTTCCGAATGTGGGCCTACAGCCTCTGCCTCCTCGTTACGGCGTACACACACTAGACCGAAGCGATGAAGCTGACAATACGGCCCTCAAGCGCCCAGCTTTTATAGCATCTCAGAGGGGAAAGTTCGAGAACTCTCTTCTTGAGATTGGCAGAATGCCTGTACACACCCCCAATTTTAATTGGCTACAGAAATATACACAAAATTCCTGATTGGTTAATCACTAAGGAAGATGGAAGCCGTAGGAGTGTTGATAAACTTAGCACATAAACAAAACAATCTACAAACCTTAAGGTTTACAAATATTGAAAATTGATTATTCCCTTAAAAATTAATTGTTCGTAATCCCGCCAGAGGGGGCACATAGGCCGATAGATGAGACATCTAACGGTTAAAGGTCCAAGTATCTTGATTTACATTAGTTCCAGAATCACCGCACAGATGGCCTTCTAGAATGCACGCACTTAACGGGACGGAAAAGGAGTACCCCGGTACAATAATAATAATAATAATAATAATAATAATAATAATAATAATAATAATAATAATAATAATAATAATAATAATATATTATCATTATAGACTGTTATGCCTTTCACCGTTCAGTCTGCAAGCCTCTGAGAATTTACTAAACGTCGCCACAATCCTCGATTTGCAACTAGTGTTAATAATAATAATAATAATAATAATAATAATAATAATAATAATAATAATAATAATAATAATAATAATAATAATAAGACGTAGTCAAATAAGCACTCGCGGATCAACTGAGAAAACTAGAACTGTGGTCAACGGCTTCGATGGCAGAAGAGGAGATATATCTCATTGGGTGAGAAGGCGGAAGAACCAAAAATAAAATCCACCTCGCGTCTGACTCGGATCGAGCGGCGAAGTGGTCAGCGTCTGTTTACCTAGTAAGTACGGCTGTATGGTTACGTTCCAGGAACTAGCAATCCCCGGTCCTTATTTCCCAGTGGAAACACCGGACCAATTTTGATTACAAGCTAAGATAATTCGTGAGAGTAAAATCAGCATTACCCCAGGTGGTAACCAATCCACCCGTCATGAGACGGCTACTGGGTATTCGGATTCTGGGGAACCCAGGTAACCACAAACACAGAGAAAGTCGGAGTTCTCTGGGAAACTAACATCCAAAACCTTCACATAGATTGGCATGTACAATGTAAATACCCTAGTCCAACCTGGCAAATTGCACAATCTTGTAACAGAACTAGATCAACAGAAAATCCATATACTTGCCCTGCAGGAAACGAGATTCACTGATGAGGACACAAATGATTATAGAAACTACCGGATCTTCAAGAGTAAAACGGGCCGGAGAGTTGGTAAGGGAACTCCCTTACTAGGAATGGCCTTCATGGTACATAAAAGTATAGTAGGTTCAATAAAAGAAGTCACTCCCATAAGTAACCGGCTCATGACAATGCGAATCCAATGTGCTAACAAGAAATATACAATAGTGGACGTACATGCACCCACTAACGCGGACAATAAAAATAACTGCAAAAAACTTTTGCATTCTGGGCTAAACTTGAGAAAATCATGGTGAAGATTCCAAAAGAGGATACTAAAATTTTGCTGGGCGACTTTAACGCACAAATTGGTAAAGAAAAAGAACACCAGAAAACTGTTGGTAAATTCCCTTCTCACAACTTCACTAACAAAACCGGGTTGAGACTCATTGAACTGTGTCAACAAAACAATCTTAAAATCATGTCAACTTCTCTGAAAAAATCTCCACGGAAACAGAAGACCTGGACGTCTCCCGTTTCAGGGATCGGTGAATTTCAAATCGATCTCATTGCCATCTCTCATCCCATGCAGAGAGAGGCACACGATGTACAGGTACCCGAGGAGCAAACGTCGATTCCGATCACTACCTAGTGAGAATAAAGGTAAAACTCACCCCGATGAAAGAGGTCACATATACCGAAGTTTGACACGACACATATTGGAAATACTAATCTGCAAGAAGTGTGGGAAAGGGAACATGCAGGCACCTGGGAGAAATTCCGCAATAAAATCATCCAGAAAGCTCGAGAGCAAATTCCTCTGAAAAAGAATACTAAACACCCTTCGTGGAATTCTGAATGTGAACGTGCCTTGAAGGAACGAAAAGAAGCATTCAAGAAATACAACAGCAAGAAATCACCAGAAAACCAAACACATTTCAATGAAACTAGAAAACGAGTAGCCATAATCATCAGGCAGGTCAAGAGAACTTGAAGCAACAACTGGACTCGATTGAAGATAACTTTCGTAACTACAACGTACGAGATTTCTACAGGGAATTCGGAGGACAAGTCCGTGGTTATGCTCCTCAAAACCTGGCTTTCAAAAGATCAGATGGAAAACTTGCACTCAGTAATCAGGAAAATTGTCAGGAACTAGCACTTTACTTCGCTGATCTCTTCAGCTGTCCAGAGCCCCTCACAAGATTCCCTCAAGAACACCAAAGGCACAGTTTCCCTGAATCTCCACCACCGACAGAGGAAGAAATCCGCGGTCACATCCTCAAACTTGAAAACAATAGGACCTCCGGAGAAGATGGCATCATTGTGGAACTTCTGAAAAATCTTGGACCTAACTCCCTCAGGGAAATCACTTAAATAATTACAGATATCTGGCAATCGGAAGAATTGCCTCAGGACTGGAAGTGCGCCCTCATCCACCCATTACACAAAAAGGGAGATAAAACTGACGTGAAAAATGACAGGGGAATTTCCCTTCTCCAAGTGGCATACAAAATTATTTCAGCTTGCCTCTTGAAGAGAACGCAAGAACAACTTGAACAAAGTAATGGCGAATATCAAGCAAGCTTTCACCCTGGTCGCTCGTGTGCAGAACAAATATTCAGCTTGAAGGCAACACTTAAATACAAAGCATTGAGGAACAAGCCGGTCATCTGCATTTTGGTTGACTTCAGGAAAGCGTACGACTCGGTTGATCGACAGTCTGTCTTCGTTATTCTTAAGGAACTGGGGCTTGATTCCAAGACCCTCAACCTCATCAAGGCAACACTCACTGACACTATCTCCAAAGTTAAATTTATGGGGAGATCTCTGATCCATTCATGATTAAAACTGACGTCCGACAAGGTGACGGCTTATCTCCGCTTCTTTTCAACCTCGTCCTAGTCAAAGTTATCCGCGAGTGGGAGAAGGCATTAAAAGACATGGGATACTGGCGCCCCATACGACTAGGACGACCCAAGGACGGTATTGAGATATCATGCCTCGCTTTTGCAGATGACCTTGCCATACTGACATATGATGTAGTCACAGCCGTTAAACAAATTGAAACCCTTAGTGAATGTGCTGGAAAGTTTGGCCTACAAATTTCCTTTGAAAAGACCAAGTTCTTCTGCTCAAACTTGGCATCCAAAATTTGAACGCGACATATGGGCAAATCAACAGAGTACCACACTTCAAGTTCTTGGGAGAAATACTTGAACCAACGGAAGGCAAGAAGGCTGCCCAGAAAAAATCGCTTACAAAAATTTCGGAAAGCCTACGGTAGGGTTCACAACATATACAATAAAAAGTGCTTGTCCCGCCATGCAACGATCAGACACTATAATACAGTAATCAAGCCCGAAGTCTTATATGCCAGCGAGACCCTTACACGTCATGGGTAAGGTGACCTAGAAAATATTTTAAAAGAAGAAAGGAGAATCCTGAGGAAAATTCTCGACCCCCGAAAAACAGAAGATGGATGTAGACTGAGGTCACGCAAAGTGACAGAAGAGCTTTCCAACATTGCAGCAGACATCCGCAAAAGACGTCTGCAATTTTATGGACACGTTCGCAGACTGCCGGCAAGTAGACTGACACACAAGATTCTCACCTACATAGAACACCTAAAAAATATTCCATGGGTACTGAAAGTGAAGAAGGATCTGGAAAAAGCCCAGATGAACTCAAATGACACCGCGGACAGAAACCTCTACAGGAAATGAAATGAAATGGCGTATGGCTTTTAGTGCCAGGAGTGTCCGATGACATGTTCGGCTCGCCAGGTGCAGGTATTTCTATTTGACGCCCTTAGGAGATCTGCGCGTCATGATGATGAAATGATGATGAAGACGACACATACACCCAGTCCCCGTGCCAGAGAAATTAACCAATGATGGTTAAAATTCCCGACCCTGCCGATAATCGAACCCGGGACCCCTGTGACCAAAGGCCAGCACGCTAACCACTTAGCCATGGAGCCGGACCTCTACAGGAAAAAATTAATGGATGGAAAGTGCAACCAGAGAACGAAATGAAAAAAAAAAAAGAAGAGTGGAGCAAAGTGGACAGAAGAACGAAAAAGGATCCACGGAGAAAGGATGAGAGCTGTTTGGCAACTCAGAAAACAGAATCGTTAGAGCTTTGCGTGATCCATTGGGTCCATACGCACATAATAGTAATACTAATACTAATAATAATAATAATAATAATAATAATAATAATAATAATAATAATAATAATAACAATAATAATAACAATACTTGCTTTACGTCCCACTAACTACTCTTACAGTTTTCGGGGTCGCCGAGGTGCCAGAATTTAGTCTCGCAGATTTACGTGCCAGTAATCTACCTACATTAGGCTGACGCATTTGAACATCGTCAAATACCATCGTACTAAGCCAGGTCCGAACCTGCTAATTTGGGGTCAGAAGGCCAGCGCCTTAACCGTGTGAGCCACTCAGCGCAGCTCGAGTTACCTATTTTGTTCTACACGCAATGGTTGAAACATACAGCTACAGTACACAGGCTGTGACATAAGGACTGAAACGGTAATTTGTTAGTGTGAGAATTTGTTTACTTTAGTATCGACATTGTAGCTTGAAGACATGCTACCTTTATTGTAGCCTATTTTATTTTAAGTTTATAAGAACATGACGTTTTGCTAGAGAAGCGATACCGAAACGGCATAATATTCGGCATTACATTATTCTGTTTCACAATTGTTCATAGGAGAATTGAGCATGTTAAGGCCCTTAAAAAATAATTCCTTTTATTTTGAACTTATCCGAGCGTGTGGCTGCGCGGTTTGAGTCACGTAGCTGTCAGCTTGCTTTCGGAGGATAGTGGGTTCGCACAACACTGTCGGCAGCTATGATGATGGTTTTCCGTAGTTTTCCGTTTTCGTGTTAGGCAAATGCTGGGGCTTTACCTTAATTAAGTCCACGGCCGCTTTCTTCCCACTCCTAGTCCTGTCCTATTTCATATTCGCCATAAAACCTATCTGTGTCGGTGAGACGTAAAGCATATTTTAAATAAATACATGTTTTTGTACTTCATACTTTACGGCCATCTTTGAAGTAATGGTTTATTTTCCTAGTACACGGTGATAACAAAACATGGTGTTTAGTGCATTTTATGCAAACGCCGTGTTGAACATATTTAATTACGGTATGTATGTCCTTATGTTGTTGCTTGAGTAATCAGTCCATAGACTGGTTTGATGCAGCCCTCCACGCCAGCCTACCCTATGGTAGTTTGTACGTAACTACTGCAACATACACCTGCTCCAATCTGCTTGTCATATTATGTCCTTATATGAAAGAATATCTACTGTATTGCATGGAGTACCGTAGTTATAATAATTTATTTATTGCGCACAATGTGCAAAGAATTAATATACACTAATCTTCGTTACAAAATCTCATCAGTGATTCCGATCGCTGTTTACGACACGGTTTGTATTACATAGTTTATAATGGAACCCATGAACGGAGAACCTTGTCAGCACGTGCCGCATTTCATATCCACCTTAAACCCACTCGCGATTTAGCATGGCATCGGTAGAGTAGAAATCTTCCTAGATGTCAGCCTTCTTCGATCGTAGGTCTCGAAGCAGATGTACATAGGGTGTTGTTGCTGAAAGTAACAACTGTAAGCTTAGCTCCTCCACATAAAATAACTCTCTGGATTACTTATACACAAGCCGGGAAGGAGAATATTTGGAGAGGCACAGAGCCCGTTTGAAGTAAATTGCCTTCAAGTTCTCTTTTTTTTCCCCCTAGCTGTTTCATACTCAAATGTTCCCTAATGTTTTCCAAGCCATATGTTGCTTTAGGGCTGATTTTTAGATGAAACAGTTTTATGGCTGCTTCTAAAGACAAGTTTCTCAGACGTTTAATGTTAGATATTGCTATCATAGATGCATTTAGACGGTCCCTGAGATGAAGGGTAAAAACATTACCCCTGAATTTGAAAAATTTCACACAAGTACTTAAAATGTTTTACGGACTGAAACTCTTGGTCTCCAAAAAAGAAGGTTCCATGAGGCCCCCCTCTTCTAAACGTCATGGAAACTGTTTTTTGTACTTTCAGTTTGAGTTCATTTTTATTTATCCAACCTACTATTTGGTTGAATGATTCCTCTAGTTCTTTCTCTGACGTTGATGTGAAGACCATATCATCAGCGTACATTAATAGTTTGACGCTTTCCTGATTTACCAAATCTACTGTGTCTGCTGTCGCAATGATGAATAGTAGTGGACTTACCGGGTCTCCCTGTAATACTCCGGTTGTTTGTACCAAAATATTAGATTTGGTAATGCCATCATCTACTTCTATTGAATTGTTGAGCAGTAGGTTCCTACTCAACGGTATAAGGTAGTTCGTACTACCAATGATATTCTCCACTTTGTTCAACAGTATGGTTCTGCTTATGGCGTCAAAAGCTTTAGAATAATCTTACCTGGCTTTGAAGCCTAGACAACCGAAGTTCTCCAGCAGCTTACCAATGGAAGTTTGAGAAAAGCACTTGAGTGCAGTGCTACAAGAGAGAGACACTCAAACTGCAGTACCGTAGTTATGACGTGTAATGTACACCCCATCCAGGCTTGGGCTATCGCTCTTTCTCATGCACGCAGATCTGTCAGTCAGCTCGTGACATGCCTGATCTAAAGTGTCATTCATTTCTCCTGAGGTCAGCTTTGCACCACGTGACGGTCTCACTAAATCCCAGGAGGACAGTGCCTTCCCTGCTTCTTTTTCACACATTTTGGCCTGTACTTTTCCTAGGACTCTTACGGTGCGGAAAGAATCTGCGAATGTTTGACACTCTGTCGAATAAATGTAGGGTAGTGATTACAAGATCACATACTTCATAGATCCTATGTCCATGTGACCTCATAGTTAAATTACCCGTGGCTATTTATTTCAGTTAACAAGCCCAGCAATCTATAAAGTAAGCCAACACTTCAATACATCGATGCAGCAGCACTGAATTCTTGTCATTCGGTGAAGAAAGCACTATAAGAAGGCGCGCGCGCATGAACGATGTAATCGAATACTGTTGTACTCATGTTTCCCAACATTACAACCTGTTCCCTAATTCCACCCGTCAGATTTAACAAGCATTGTAGGTAACTCTAGACGCAAGGATTGATTTACAACACAGGTGGGATTAAAACTTTGTTACCGTTAGATAATCCGGAAAGAGAACCTGCAACTCATTCTAATAAAGTGGTTCGTAATCACTGACGTTTTATTAATTGCTTCTGCTGGCTTACAGTTGAAAGGTTTCGAAGAAGAAAGGCATATCTGCACAAATAACTAGTTGTCACTGATGTGATGTGATCCTTGATGAGCCTCTCTGAACCGGAACGATATCAAAAGCTTTTGTACTTTACAATATGTACTCTACAATACGTGTTGCTGGTAAAACCAGACGACCTAAATAGAGAAACAGGAGTAATAGATGCTATTAGTGATCACGAAGCTGTTCTTGTCGTAGTTTTAAAAAAATGTGATAGAAATGAAGGTCTTAAAAGTAGGACTGGTAGGCAGTACCATATGCCTGATAAAACGGACATGAGGGAGTTTTTAAAAAGTAACCATGATCGGTAGAAAACGGCAAATAAAAATGTAAAAGTACACTAGGATGTGTCTAAAGGAATTGTTGAGGAATGTGAAAACAGGTTTGTACCTTTAAAGGTGGTAACGAATGGTAAAGACCCACTATATTATAACAGTGAAGAAAGACTAAGAAGGAGGTGCAGGTTCGAAAGAAACAGGGTTAGAAATGGCTGTGCAAGTAAGGGGAAATTGAAGGAAATTACTAGGAAATTGAATCTAGCAAGGAAGTCAGCTAAGGATAACAGAATGGCAAGCATAATTGGTAGTCATACGAATTTTAGTGAAAAATGGAAGGGTCTTTAAGGCAGAAACAGGTTCTAACTAGGACATTCCACGAATCATTAGTGAACAAAGGGAGTGTGTATGCGAGGATCTTCAAACGGCAGAAGTATTCCATTTTTCAAAATGGCGCCCGGTAATGACGACGTAGTGTTTTATCCTTCGAGTAAATTAACCGTAAAATGTGACGAAAAGTGCGGAAAATGTCGAAGATTAGTGAAAAATGGAATGTTGTGTGATTCATGTGATCGATGGTGGCATTATAAGTGCGGAAATTGCCCTAGAGACGTAAAAATAATGAAAATGTTGACTGGATTTGTGAGCAGTGTGTTCGGAATGTTATTGTTGGCGACGGCGTTGCCGAAGCACCGAAAACAATCGATGAGGAATATAAAAGTGCATTAGAAATTATAAATATTCTAAGAAAGGACAATGAGACTCTTAAAGTTGAAAATCTAGAATTAAAAGAAAGACTGCGATCGCTAGAATTTGGGACTGACCATTCTTCGAGTGATATACCGGTACCAGTAACAAACTCGAGCACGTGGTGTCAAGTAGTTCGTGGATGGCCGGCTAAGAAGAAATCTACAACTGAATTTCCGGAATAAACATCAGAAATAGGTTTTCTGCCCTAAATAATTTAATTCTGGAAGAAAGTGATCGCGCGCGTGAAGTACAGTGGGGACTTCGAGGGCCCTGGGGCCGCTACGGTAGCTGTGAAGGCCCTTCAGGAACTCTGAAAAGTGGTGGCAAAAGGGGCTCTGGTTAAGACGCAGCAGGTCGTTATGCTACTTAGGTTCCAGAACGAATAAAAAAAAAAAGTAAATAAGTAAATGAATGCAATGTAAATATTAATCTTATACCAGTTGTATAGTATCATTTGAAGTAATTCTACATACTGTATATCAGTTGACTATATTTGTAAGTAGTACAGGAGATATTATAAGTAGAATTTTGTAAACAATATAAATTTATTAAGGATGAGCTGTGTGTTTAATAGAAAACACAGTAGCGTAAATTGTATAATATTGTATTATAGGAAAATTTTCTTCTCTTGTTAATTTAATATTTAGTGCTTGACAATAATGTATTTTAGTGTACCATTTGCCACCGAAGTAGACACCTCATTTGAAAATAAAGAGATTTGATTTGATTTGATTTGATTTGATTTGATTTGATTTGATTTGATTTGATTTGATTTGATTTGATTTGATTTGATTTGATTTGATTTGATTTGATTTGATTTGATTTGATTTGATTTGATTTGATTTGATTTGATTTGATTTGATTTGATTTGATTTGATTTGATTTGATTTGATTTGATTTGATTTGATTTGATTTGATTTGATTTGATTTGATTTGATTTGATTTGATTTGATTTGATTTGATTTGATTTGATTTGATTTGATTTGATTTGATTTGATTTGATTTGATTTGATTTGATTTGATTTGATTTGATTTGATTTGATTTGATTTGATTTGATTTGATTTGATTTGATTTGATTTGATTTGATTTGATTTGATTTGATTTGATTTGATTTGATTTGATTTGATTTGATTTGATTTGATTTGATTTGATTTGATTTGATTTGATTTGATTTGATTTGATTTGATTTGATTTGATTTGATTTGATTTGATTTGATTTGATTTGATTTGATTTGATTTGATTTGATTTGATTTGATTTGATTTGATTTGATTTGATTTGATTTGATTTGATTTGATTTGATTTGATTTGATTTGATTTGATTTGATTTGATTTGATTTGATTTGATTTGATTTGATTTGATTTGATTTGATTTGATTTGATTTGATTTGATTTGATTTGATTTGATTTGATTTGATTTGATTTGATTTGATTTGATATTCAGTCAGCAGCATGTAAAGATTGTTGGTTACAAGGATAATGTCCAGATAGATGACAAAGACATTTACAATAAGATACAAAAGTTGAAAACAAGTGAAGCAGCTGGAATTGATAAGATTTCGGGAAATATACTGAAGACAATGGGTTTGGATATAGACTATATCTGAAGTACTTATTTGATTATTGTTTGCATGAAGGAGCTACGCATTTTAAGGTACAGTCAAATGTTCCACCTTTACAATACTAACAATTGCTTTGTTTAATTAGCAATTAACAAGTGTCGGGACATGTTTCGTCCTTCTTTTTGGACATCATCAGGCGAAAATACTTTTAAGATGAATAAAATAGACAAGGTCACAAATACACGTTAAAATACAATTTGGAATACCGAATACGTCGAGTTAAAATGCATGATAAAATTCGAAGAATGTTTTTAAAATGCTGGAGCTCAATAGCCTTTTAGTTCTGTTGAAAAGAATATAACAGTGTTTAGCATACGTAATAGTTCCAATAAAATTCGATAATCGAGCTCTTCTTATATTGGCGTGATGTGTTGTTGATAATACTTATGAGGTAATGAGGCAGGCGGAATATTTGACTGTAAGTGCACACACAGAGAAAGATTGTGCCATAGTTAAGTTAAAATGCATGATAAAATTCGAAGAATGATCTTAAAATGCTGGAGCTCTAACCTCTAATGGGCAGACGAGGACGAACATTCAACTACGGCACTTGTGACCTTGTCTATTTTGCTCGTCTGACAAGTATTTTCGGCTGATGATGTTCAAAAAGTAGGACGAAACATGTCCCGACACTTGTTAATTGCTCATTAAACAAACAAAAAAAAAAAGGTTAGTATTGTAAAGGTGGACCCTTTGACTGTACCTTAAAATGTATACTATCGGCAATACGGATATATGATATATGGAGTAGACCGTACAGCTAGTGTCTCAACGCCGAATGTTGGGCGGCGGGAAATAACCCGACCTTTAGGGAGGGATATGGCCCTCAGTGGAGGAAATGCCACTGGAATCCATAATGACGGAGGGCAGCAGCTTCGCCATTAGTGCACGTTGGCGTCAGCCAAGGTACCGGCTGATACGGTGATGTGACACACATTTGGTAACCATAGTGGTGTAAGCGGTCTCAAAACTGCGCGAGGAAGGCAACGGGAAACCACCTCGTATTTAATCCCCAGGAAAATCTTTAGCATGACTGGAAAACATGAAACCAAGGCCCCCAGTCCCCGGCAGCCCTTCAGTGGGCAGGGGGTGCTAAGAATCTCCGGGCCAGTCATGAGAAGGATAGCAACGTGGAATGTTCGCAGCTTGTTTCAAAGTGGAAAGACTCATAACGCCATCAGAGAGATGGAGAGACTCAAGATCGACGTTCTTGGCATTAGCGAAATGCGTTGGCCTCATTCAGGAAAGTGTGTGGTCAGTGGTTATCAAGTATACTATTCTGGTAATGACGATCCTCGCCATCTTAATGGCGTGGGTTTCATTGTACATCGAGATATCAGTAAGTCTGTGAAAAATTTTATTCCAGTATCAGATAGGGTATGTTTAATACAGCTTAATGCACGACCAATTTTAGTGAATATCATCCAAGTATATGCTCCAACATATGATGCGTCAGACGTTGATGTCGAAGATTTTTACACGAAAATCGAAGCAGCCCTGTCATATACCAAACCATCTGAGATAAACATTGTGATGGGCGATTTCAATGCTAAAGTTGGCCATGGTCGACGGGCTGATGTAGTCGGTGACTACGGATTAGGAACAAGCAATACTCGAGGTGATCGACTGGTCCAGATGTGCCAAGAGCAGAGCCTTATTATAGCAAACACGTATTTTCAGCTACCTCCACGTCGCCTCTATACGTGGACCTCTAATGCTGACAACAGTATTAGGAACCAGATTGATTACATCACAATTAACAAGCGGTTCAGAAATTCCATCAAATGTGTGAAAACATATCCAGGTGCTGATATCAACTCAGACCATAGCCTACTGTTTGCTTCCATGAATCTCAGGCTGAAGAAATGTCATTTAAAGGGGAGTTTTAGTCGGATTGAGATTCAGAAGCTTCAAGATCAAGCACTGAAGGATGAAGTTCAGTCAGCTCTACGTGTAAAACTTGCGGAAGTTCAAAACAGCGTTAATATAAATGATGTTGAAGGCACTTGGAATCACATCAAATGTGCAATTAACGACGTAAGTCAAGTAAAATTAATGAATGCTGGAAGAAGGAAAAACAAGCCATGGATGACAGAAGAAATCCTGAAACTGATGGACCAGAGAAGGTCTTTTAAAAACAAAGATCCTGTAAAGTACAAAAGTTTGCAGAATTTAATACGACAAAGAATAAGGAACGCAAAAGAACAACAATTCTCTGAGGAATGCAACGAAATAGAATTAATGAATTCCAAACATGATTTTTTTAACATGTACAAGAAAGTGAAACAAGTAACTGGTGCATATAACAGGAAGGGTAGTGGAGTCCTCCTTAATAAGAATGGTGACATCTTAGCGAGCACAGAAGAGAAACTTAAGGAATGGATGGAATATGTACAAAATCTCTTCTTGGATCGCAGAAATGTGGATCATGGTGTTTGGGCAGACGATGGTGTGGAAATCACACGTGCAGAAGTAGAATATGCCATAAGAACAGCGAAGAATGGGAAGGCTCCAGGCCCTGATGAGATGTATGCCGAGATACTGAAACTCCTTGAGAAAGAAAAATCCCTTTCATTATTAGTTGACCTATTCAACAGTATCCACCGCAGTGGAACCATTCCTCGAGACTGGCTCAAATCGACTTTCGTAATATTGCCTAAGAGAGCCAATGCAAAATTCTGCAATGAATATAGAACAATTAGTTTGATGAGCCACGTTCTGAAAGTATTCCTAAAAGTCTTGCATGCGAGAATTTATCACAAATGTGAGGAGAATATCGGAACCTCGCAGTTTGGCTTCAGGCATGGTTTTGGTACTAGAGAGGCATTATTCAGTCTGCAGATATTAGTCCAACGGTGCCGAGATGTCAATGTCGATGTTTTTGCTTGTTTCATCGATTACGAGAAGGCTTTCGATACAGTCCGCCATGATGAACTTATGAACATTCTTCGGGAATTAGGACTTGATGGACGGGACATTCGTATTATTGGTAATCTCTACTGGAACCAGTGTGCTGGCATAAGAGTTGATGGTCGTGTCTCGGAAGAAGTCTCAATTATGAAAGGAGTTCGCCAAGGCTGTATTCTTTCCCCCATGCTTTTCAACATCTATTCAGAAAAGATTTTTCGAGATGCTCTTTACGGAAAGACTCAAGGAATTGTGGTTAATGGTTTCATCATAAATAACATCAGGTACGCCGATGACACTGTGCTACTTGCAACCAATCTCCAGGATCTACAGGAACTACTTAATGCTGTCACTGAAGCCAGCAGCGCAATGGGCTTGAAGCTTAATGTAAAGAAGACCAAGTGGATGGTTATAAGTAGGAATGAAGATGGCATTCGAGGTAATCTCACAACAGCGAAGGAACAGATCGCGAGAGTGGCAACATTTAAATACCTGGGATGTCACATCAATGATGACTGGGACCTTACTCACGAGATCCGATGCAGAATTGAGCAGGCCAGAACTTCTTTTCAGAGACTTAGGAAACTTTTGACAAGCCGTGACCTTTCCATTTCACTACGGACACGACTACTCCGGTGCTACGTTTTCAGCATTCTGTTGTACGGCGTTGAGGCATGGACACTAACTGAGACCATGTGCACGAGATTGCAAGCATTTGAAATGTGGACGTACCGAAGGATGCTTAAGATACCTTGGACAGCTAAAATGACCAATATAGACGTTTTGCACCGTATGAACAAAGAACCAGAAATTCTCACTACCATCAAGAGAAGGAAACTAGAATACTTTGGTCATATGATGCGGAACTCTAAATACCACCTTCTGCAAGTAATACTCCAAGGGAAAATTAATGGAAAACGTGGTCCGGGGAGAAGTAGGACATCATGGCTCGGCAACTTGAGCCAGTGGTTTGGGGTGACAAAGCTTACTCTGTTCAGAACAGCTATGAACAAACAACAGATCATGCTACTGATCGCCAACGTTCTGCGAGGACATGGCACATGAAGAAGAAGAATGAAATTAATTTTATGCAATGAAAGAGCTATCTATATATATAAAATAAGAGTTTTGTCTGTACATTGCTCAAAATTTGAAAAGGATGGTATTTCTGTATCAGTCATGTCCATAGTAACAAGGAGATACATTTTTAAATTTTCCGTAATGTATGTCTGTCTGTCTGTCTATCTGTCTGTCTGTCTGTCTGTCTGTCTGTCTGTCTGTCTGTCTGTCTGTCTGTCTGTCTGTCTGTCTGTCTGTCTGTCTGTCTGTCTGTCTGTCTGTACACGCATCACGAGAAAACCGCTGAAGAGAATTTAATGAAAATCGGTATGTAAAGTCCGGGAATAAGTCGCTACAATCTAGGCCATAAATATTTTTTTTCACGCTGAGAGAAATGGTAGTTTAGGGGAAGGCCTAAAATTTAATTCTCAAATATTTATATTATTAATGGTCATATCTTAATGAAAACCGGCATGTAAAGTTTTAAAATAAGTTGTTACAATATAAACTATAAATAATCTTATTCACTCTGAAAGAAATGGTAGTTTAGGGGAAGGCCTAAAAATTTATTCGCAAATATTTGTTATTAGTGGTCCTATCTTAATTAAAATAGGTATGCAAAGTCGGCGAATAAGTCGCTACAATCTACGCCATAAATAACTTCATTTACGCTGAGCGAAATGGTAGTTTAGGGGAAGGCCCAAAATTTAATTCTCGAATATTTGTGTTATTAGTGGTCTTAATGACAATTACTACATAAATAAAGTTACATAGTATTAAATTTCCGATCATTTATGTGTTATCCATTTTGACCGTACCGGCTATGATAACGGAGATATTCATGAATATGGATTTTTGTTGCTAAGATCATATCAGCGCCGTCACGAGAAAATGGGTCAACAGAATTTTAATGAAAATCGGTATGTAAAGTCGGGGAATAAGGAACTGCAGTCTACTCTATAATTAATTGTATAAGACGGCCTTATATTACAGAGTCGAAAGAAAATTGAATGTGAAGGCCTACAATACAGAAAACGCGTAACATTGATCAACAACAATATTACATTGACCATTGTTTGTTGTGATTTGCTTTGTGTCTCTGTTGCTATTCATCTCCGATAGATGGGATTACTGCTGTATACCGAGTTTTTTTTAAATTTTCTCTACGTCGCGCCGACACACATAGGACTCATGGCGACGATGGGATACGAAAGGGCTAGGAATGGGAAGGAAGCAGCCCCTACGATAATTACGTTAGAGCCCCAGCACTTTCCTGGTGTGAAAATTGGAGACAATGGAAAACCATCTTCAGGGCAGTCGACAGTGGAGTTCGAACCCACTACCTTCCGGATCCAAGCTCACAGCTATGCGTCCCTAACCGCACAGCCAACTCATCCTGTCGCACCGAGTATAGCAGCCTGCCTGAAAATTGGCGGGAAGTAGCTGGGGAGTTAGATAAATTTCTGATACTACTGATACGTAACAAACTGGTTCATCATAGCATTCGAGCTATTCAATTCCTACTCTGAGGCACTGATTGGAATGAGCAGTGTGCATATTTAACGGAATAATGGCAGAGAAGTGTTCACGGCTTTCTGCTGTCTGGTCATTGTAGCACTGGGACTTTGGACTGTTAGATCGGCACCATAGTACTGTTCGTTAGAAGTGAGAAATTTAATTTGATCGAGTATTTTATGTAACATTGCTTTTAATCACCACATTCCTTCTGGCGACTTCAGGTAGGAAAACCACAAAGACAGTCTTTCTGAGAATCCCGTAGCGAAGCACGTGTACTTCAGCTAGTACCAAATAAATGGAGAGTTGCTGTAGTAGCCCCTGTGTGTAAAGGAAACGGTGATAGGCATAAAGCTGAAAATTACAAGCCAGTCAGTTTGACATGTATTGCATAATAAGTTTTGGGAAAGCATTCTTTCTGATTATATCAGACATGTTTGCGAAATTAATAACTGGTTCGATAGAAGGCAGTTCGGATTTAGGAAAGGTTATTCCACTAAAGCTCAACTTGTAGGATTCCAGCAAGATATAGCAGGTATACTAGATTCATGATGATGATGATGATGATGATGATCGTTGTTTAAAGAGGCCTAAGAGCTAGGTCATCGGCCCCTAATGGTACGAGGTATAACGAAATGAAAATTAAAACTTCAAAATCTATCCACTGACTAGAATCTAAAACGAATGATGATGAGGAAATGATCGTGAAACAAAAACAAATAGTGAATCCAATTCACAATGTCTTAATTATTGAGATGATGCTTATTTTCTAAAGGGGTCCAAAATATAGGTCACCGACCCCTCACAATGGTACTAATCACTACTAAAACAGAACCATGGTGTTTCTCCTAGAGTGGTACTAATTACAGGTAACGTAGACTCGTGGTGTTTCTCCTAGAGTGGTACTAATCACAGGTAACGTAGACTCGTGGTGTTTCTCCTAGAGTGGTACTAATCACAAGTAAAGTAGACTCATGGTGTTTCTCGCATTGTGGTACTAATCACAGGTAATGCAAACCCAGGGTATGTCACACACAATGGCACCACTCGCAGGTAACACAAACCCATGGCGTTTCGCACGTAAGGGTACCATTCACAATCAACACAGACCCATGGTGCTCCTCACCTAGGCGTACCAATCACGGGCGCCGGTGTTCCTCACTTGGTGGAACTAATCACAGGCCACGTATAGGCCTACTCATGGGGTCGCTCACATAGTGGCACTAATCATAGGCATTGCAGACCCACGGTTCATCACACATTATGGTAACGTCCACAGGCAACACAATCTCATGGTGTTCCTCACATAATAATACTACCCCCTGGCAACGCAGACCAATGGTTTTCCTCAAATAGTGGTATTAATCATGGGCGCCGCTATTTCTCGTGGTCTTTCTCACATAGTAGTACTAACCGCAGGCAACGTAGACCCATGGTTTAGCACATAAAGTGGTACTACTCATAGGTAACGCAGACCACACTGAACACAGTGAAACGGACCAGCGGTGTACACATGATGATCCCTTTCACAAGAAACACTCAGACCCATAATGTTCCGCACAAAATGGTTCTGCTCCTGTATAACGTAGGTCCCCGCAAGGGGTACTATAGTCGCAAGCATCGTCGACCCATGGTGTTCCGCACGTAATGGTACGAATCACAAGTAATCGCATGGTTCTAATATCATCATCCCTTGGTCGCCCCTTCTAGTCGTCTCTAACAACAAGCAGTGGATACCGTGGGTGTAGTCTACGTCTGCGTCCCCCACCCACAGGGGGTAGAGAAAGAGGGGAAAAGGGAAAAATAAGGGATCCGACACTTCGAAAATGAAGTATCAGATAAAGAAAGACAAGGGCCACGAAGGGCGTGAAAATGAAAGACTCCCTACGCCTCAAATGCTCTAACACCATCGGGGTCGGAAAAGAACAAGATTTGACCAAGGGAGATCAAACAGGATATATGAAAGTGAGGAGTTGGCACAAGTAAGTGCAAGCAATGCCAGGACTCAGCTTAAGGGCCTCGTGGTTGCCAGCCCACGCTCCGAAGTTGAGAGCCCCTGGGGCCTCTCACACAGACAGGGGATACCGCGGGTGTATATATCGTCTGCGTCTCCCCACCCACAGGGGGTATCCTGGATTCAGGAGATCAAATGGACTGTATCGCGATTGACCTATCTAAAGCATTTGATAGGGCAGAACATGGGAGACTACTAGCAAAAATAGTGCAATCGGACTAGACAAAAGAGTGTCTGAATGGGTGGCTATATTTCTAGAAAATATATCTCAGAGAATTAGAGTAGGCGAAGCTTTATCTGATCCTGTAATAATTTAAACGTGGAATTCCCCAAGGCAGTATTATTGAATAAACGGGGTTAAAAGTCAGGTTGGGAGTTTCACTAATAGAAAAAGTCCTCTCAGTTTTAATTACTGCATTTATGGGGTGACAGTTCCTTTTAAGGATCATGTTAGTACCTAGGTGTTAATACTATATAAAGAAAGATCTTCGTTGGGGTAATCACAGAAATATGATTGTAAATAAAGAGTACAGATCTCTACCATTGGTTATGAGGGCATTTAGGGATTGTAGTAATGTTGTAAAGGAGAGAACATATACGTCTCTGGTATGGCCCCAACTAGAATATGGTTCCAGTGCATGGGACCCTCACTAGGATTACTTGATTCAAGAACTGGAAAAAAAAAAAAAAAAAAAATAAGCAGCTCGATTTGTTTTGGGTGATTTCCGACAAAAGATAGCTTTACAAAAATGTTGCAAAGTTTGGACTGGGAAGACTTGGGGGGAAAGGAGATGAGCTGCTCGACTAAGTGGTATGTTCCGAGCTGTCAGTGGAGGGATGGCGTGGAATGGCATTAGTAGACGTATTGGAGTGGTTTCTAAAAATAGGAAAGATCACAATATGAAGATAAATTTGGAATTCAAGAGGACAGATTCGGGCAAATATTCGTTTATAGGAATGGGAGTTTGGGATTGGAATAACTTACGAAGGGAGATTTTAAATTTCTTTACAATTGTTGAAGGAAAGCTAGGAAAATAACGGATAGATAATATGCCACCTGGGCTATTGCCATAATGCAAATCACTAGTGACTAATTGACTAAGATTCCCACAATTGCGCAATGCTACTTTATATTTTCGAAGAGAATTTCGACTCTTCTGTCGTTTTCCTCGCGTAATGACTTGATTCGGCAATTTAACAGGCATTTATTCCCAAATCATTATACAGAATGTATCAGAACTATACCGACAAAAAGAAAATCAGGGATGCCTTCGTGTTATGTTAAGAACGATAGTGTAATCGGATTGGGGGAGAAAGCTTTTCTTTTCGAGAAAACGAGTTTACTATATTACTTCCGGACACGCGATTCAAATTGACGAACTCGCCGTATTTGCTATGACAGAGAGCGCCAGCCGCTGCCTGTTGCTGAGCGTCAGAGGAGGGAAGCTAAGGGAAGGGAAGTGGAAGACAGAGATAATGCTCGGTGCGAATGCACAAGTTTATCGTTCGTTTCATATAGTTGCTTCCCAATCCCAGTAGGCAGTGTACAATCACGAACACAAGAATTCCGGGTGGAAAAGGAAACAGGTAACGGTTAGGCGAAGGTTTTGGCCAACCCTGAGGATGAAGGAGAAGTCTTCGTCTTCCAAGAGGTGTAGCTTGCGACACTCAGAGGTCATTCCTAAATCCATTTTCTCGGGAACTGATTAAGATGCTTCTATGGTTAAACATTCTGACTACACTAGCTTATCCTAATCAAAGAAAACAATTAATTGACTGCAATTTAATTACGATGAAGTGCGCACGATGTAATCCCACCCCAAAATATGGCATGTAATTGTTTGATCAGCGCTGGCAATAACTTCATAAAAACGGTTTTCCACACGCCCTTGTGTCTCTGATAATCATAATTATTTAATGCCAGGTTATTTTTACTTTGGTTTTTGAGGATAACAATTATTATTATTATTATTATTATTATTATTATTATTATTATTATTAGTAGTAGTAGTAGTAGTAGTAGTAGTAGTAGTAGAAGTAGTAGTAGTATTTAACAGGGCCTATATTGACGAAAATAAGAGTCGCTCTTTCTCACAGTGGTTGAGCGCTCTGCCATTTGATAATGAAATCATAGTCGAGACCGCTAACAGTTCAGCCAGACCTCGCACACAAGAATTTCAAAGAAACTGGAGAATTTGAGCCTCAATGAGTTAACATACACATTACGCCTGTTGCCTTGAAGGAGGCGTGTGGTTCCTCCCTTTATTCCCCTCTCCCTTCATTGTCGAGCCAGTAGGACGTGTAGGCAGGTGGGGAAGCAAATACCTTCTCCTCCGCGTGTGTTTCGTTCATGCTAGATATCCTCATATTTCCGTTTTCTCCGCCTCCCCTCACTCTTCAGATATGTGCATGTGTTAACGCGTCTGATGAATGTGACTAATGAGAGAGAGAGAGAGTGTGTAAGCAGGTACTGGGTGGTTCTGAGGGCTGTACTGATTTCTTACCTAAAATTAATATTTCTGGCCACGAGATACTCAAGATTCCGAGTGCTTTAGCATAGCAAATATGGCGAGTCGTAAATCTGAGTCGCGCGCCCGGAAATAATAAAGTACCCACATTTTTAAAACAAAAATTGTCTCCGCCAATCCAATTGCATCATTGTTCTTAACATAACACGAAGGGCATCCCTGATTTTCTTTTTCCGGTATGTTTCTTTTTGTTTTTTGCTAGCGGCTTTACGTCGCACCGACACAGATAAGTCTTATGGTGACGATGGGATAGGAAATGACTAGGAGTTGGAAGAAGCGGTCGTGGCCTTAATTAAGGTACAGCCCCAGCATTTTCCTGGTGTGAAAATGGGAAACCACGGAAAACCATCTTCAGGGCTGCCGGCAGTGGGATTCGAACCCACTATCTCCCTAAAGCAAGCTCACAGCCGCGCGCCTCTAACCGCACGGCCAACTCGCCCGGTATGGCATGGTTCTCATACTCCCTATATAAAATATCCGTTACAGAATGTATTTACAATCTGAATTGATTTTAATTTATATTTTCTTACTTGTTTGGTTTCCTAGCCCCCGTGATGTACAGGTAACGGCCCTGTTTCTTACCTGGAGACCCCGGATTCGAATTCCATCCAGTTCATTGATTTTAATTCAGAACTGAGGCTGAGACGGAGTTCACTCAGCCTCTTGAAACTGAGGAGCTGTTTGATATGACAGGCAGTGACCTGGTTACAAACAAACAAGCTATACGGCTGAACATGTCACTACGCTGACCACGTACACTTCCAAATCTACAGGCCTTGGCTGGGCAGCAGCCGTATTGGCAGACCGAGGCACTTAATGGACTGTAGTGGCACGGGTTTGTTTGATTTTGTGGGTTCCTATCGTCACTTATTAGTTGGGGGATCATCGGCAGTAGCTGAAAAATTGATTCTGAGAGTCAGGATACTAGGTTCTATGGAATACGAATAAATACCTTTGACGTACTCAGAGTCGTCATCGTCGTCCTTGAGCACAGGCAACTCAATCCGGGCACTATCCAATCTACCGGTGGTCCTTAAACCATCAAAATGAAACATTCTCACCGGTGCTCTGAGAAGACCTGCGCCCTACTTCACATAGATTTACAATGCAGGCTCAGAATGTTGTATAGTTAATTCACTGAGGCTTGCAGACCAAACGGTAAAAGCATAACGGTGTATAATAGAGATGTATGCATGTTTTTTTTGATTTGCTACTGTTTAACTTCGCCTTTACATATAGCCTTGCGGGTTTCCAGCGACGCTGAGATGGAAGAAACCTAGGGTTGTGAAGGCAGAGGTCGTGGCCTCAATTTGCCTCGTGTAAAAATGGGAATCTTTGGGAAACCTTCTTCAGAGTTGCCGACGCAAGGGTTCGAACCGGTCTCCCGCGTTAAAGCTCACAGCTAGACTATCGCTTATATTTAGGTTATCTCTCAGAACATGGCAGTAATGAACTGACTCGTAACAGAGACTTTGTAGTTGGTAGAACTCGTCCATCTTAAATTTGCAGTAATCAACAGTAGAGTATTGCAAATAGTGTAGCTTGTATTTCTAAAACGTTTGTTTGCGTGTCAAGCACTGAACGGTTGCTGCACGGTAGGTAACCCATGCTATACTTCATTATTTCGCATCTGCTGGCGAGTATTGCGATTAATACCATATATACTACGTTTTATGAGGTACCTGCAATATACAAAGGACGTTACACTCGAGTATTCGTTCTTGC
Source organism: Anabrus simplex (assembly GCF_040414725.1). Classification (NCBI taxonomy): domain Eukaryota; kingdom Metazoa; phylum Arthropoda; class Insecta; order Orthoptera; family Tettigoniidae; genus Anabrus; species Anabrus simplex. Next base: position 422,939,772 of record NC_090265.1, on the reverse strand, counting down.
AAAAATATTACATTATAAACAATAAAATGCCATGAAAATTATCATACTTAATTTTAAAATTTGCAAGCATTATAGGATGTTTGTATTAATGTCCTCACGTCCCTGGTATTTTGCAGATTTGTCCTACCTCGGGTTTCGCAGAGATGCATTTAAGCTCGACTCGCGCGTTCAAGCTAATACCTCCTCTTACGGTACCGATCATGGTTTGCAAAGTGGCACGATGTTCTAATGACTGATATATGACATGTCACATTTAACTCATCTTCACTACCTTTCCCGGTGAAAACCTTTGTCGGATAAACACCAAATGTGTCACATGCCGAATGAACTTGCACTTCAAAAGTCCGACTATGTTGAGTTTGAAGCCGCGATCTCAAGATACAAAAGCATACTAATTTACTAATTCACAGAGATAGCTCTCATACTCATTATTATTATCCTTGTTGTTGCTTTAAGTAGCAAAATATCGTGGTTATTGACACTGCATACTCACTAATGCACATTACAGTGTATGTCGTATGACTCTTTAGCATATTTTGATCTTTCTTTTTTTTTTTTTTTTTTTTTTTTTTTTTTTTTTTTTTTTTTTACAAGTTGCTTTACGTCGCACCGATATAGATAGGTCTTATGGCGACGATGGAACAGTAAAGGGTTAGGAGTGTAAAGGAAGCGGTCGTGGCCTCAATTAAGGTACAGCCTGGTGTGAAAATGGGAAACCATCTTCAGGGCTGCCGACAGTGGGGTTCGAACCCACAATCTCCTGAATACTGGATACTGGCCGCACTTAAGTGACTGTAGCTATCTACCCCGGTCCATTTTGACAATCGGGAGATAATAGGTTCGAACCCCACTGTCGGCAGCCCTGAAAATGGTTTTCCGTGGTTTCCCATTTTTACGCCAGGCAAATGCTGAGGCTGTATATTAATCCAGGCCACGGCCGTTTCCTTCCCATTCCTAGGTCTTTCCTGTCCCATCGTTGCCATAAGACCTATCTGTGTCGGTGCGACGTAAGCAAAATAGCAACAACAACAATAATTTTGACTAATGTCTGGCATTTCTTTTTTTTTTTTTGCTAGTTTCTTTACGTCGCACCGACACAGATACGTCTCTTATGGCGACGATGGGACAAGGAAAGGCTAGGAGTGGGAAGGAAGCGGCCGTGCCCTTAATTAAGGTACATCCCCAGCATTTGCCTGGTGTGAAATGGGAAAACACGGAAAACCATTTTCAGGGCTGCCTACAGTGGGGTTCGAACCTACTATCTCCCGAATACTGGCCGCACTTAAGCGACTGCAGCTATCGAGCTCGGTCTGGCATTTCTAACAGACGGTCAAATTATCAGTTAAAATTCGGGAGATCTCCTGGCCTTACGGATGCAAATACAGACTGCTATGAGTGTTTGTAGGTCAGTACTGAAACCATTGGGTCTCAGTATTTAAACCACTGGGTCTCAGAAGGCTCTCTAAAGTATTTAGAATAATTATTTTGTTACGACCTAATGTATTCTATGAATATTCCAAATCAACATATGTGTATGTCAAATACAAAAATCTCACCTTGTTTAGAATAAGAAAAATGAGTTACATATGAAATTCATTACTTCTTCCAGTCCTCCACCACCTGATACAGTTAGGCAGTTTGAGCAAATTTTGCCCAATATATCTTGTAGGGAGCTCCGAAAACTACGACGATCAAACTGAAATCAATGAGCAACAAGCTTTTATGAATCATAATTGGTTATTAAAAGAACTACACACTACAGCCTTTTCTTCATTTTTCAATAAAATCTCCATTTCTTTGCACAACATGTGTTTTTACCGTTCTGCAAGCTTGGAAAAGAGCCACCACTACGAGGCAGATCTTGGATACGCGTGTTTCCAAATATGAAATGTTCCATCCATCTCTTGAGTCTGCTAGCGCCCATTCACACAGCTCCATATGCACGCTGAGATCTGTGGAGAATTTCAGAAGTAGAAATTGCCTCTTTAACAAGGAATTCATTGACAGCAGGTCGCCGAAACGAAACATGACTGTCTGCCATTTTATAACACCTGCCTGTGCTCATGCGATCGAAACAAATGACGTCAGAGTACCTCAACACCGTGTGTAAAATCTGTGGATTTCGATGATGCTCATGATTATTACTAATGTTATGAATGAAACACTGTATTTTGTATCGATATAATTTAATACAGCATGACACACACAATTGTATTTTGGGAATGGATGACAACAATTCCGTAACTAATGGCTATTTACAAACTGTTTGGCGCTCACAGCATATATCCAATTGGGCAGTCTTTTCCTGGAACGGGGATCCTTTCTTAATTCTGATTGACAGCTCACCTTTCAGTTCCCTTCGCACGCAATCACGACGTACGATGACTGTTCTTGGCTGAACTCCAGAGAAGTTCGGCGCTCATACAATCGTTTCGCGTAGCCACTCCACACAGTGAACTACTCAGCACATATTACTCGCGAGACAACACCACCGCACCACTAAAACACAGCGATCACACTTTAACATTACTCTTCGACGTACTTCTCCAATGCACTCAGAGGCAACAACTTCGACGCACTCACTCCTACAGCAACTACTGCTGTCCAGCTCCCCAGCATAACGACAAAAACACTCCAACATCACTGACACTGACTCTGATGAAACATTCACTACCCACGATTACGACGACAGTGCCAACACTAATATTGTCCAACTTCGAACTCAACAGCAATTTGTTCGCGGCGAGCATGTTTTTCTAATCCTGGCGATTAAGTACTGAAATTGCATGGTGCAGCTAGATAAGCAACATTCTCATGTCGCGTTACTGAAGGCCCACGGGGAAAGCACAGTATAAGGACAGGTCGGCCTTGCCCCCGGGCGGGCTGGGAGGTTTCCGGCCTGACTCAGCCTTCCCTTCCGTAGGGGGCTACGACAGAGCTTACGGTCACTCGAGCACGTAACACTATATTGATGAATTCTGATGTATTTCTTAATCAATATGACTTACGTACTATTAATGCAAAACTTGTCGAACCCACTGAGTACATTAAAGCAAAAGTAGTTTCATCCAATTCTGCAGTGGCGTATACTGAGGACTACCAAGGCTATCGGTGAAGCCCAAACCTCAATTGAGAACGATGGAAGTATAAAGCACGTTATAATGTAAGCATCTGACAAACTGTTCCATTTTCAAAACTTGAAAGCACTGAGAAAAAACGTCCCACGTATATCTGAGAGCTAAGCATCGGAGACTGATATCGCAGCCCAGACTCTCGTCCCTCTCCCCTCTACTCACTCATAGTGCCATGCTGCTATATACCGCATAGGAGCAGGGGACCGGGGGAAGGCGAATAGGTGTGCTAGTCTTCGGTCCGTCAGATCGCCACTGCTATCCACTATGCGTCACTCATCGTATATACTGTACTTTCTCATCTCATACTTCTGACTTAAACATGTAGGGCTAGATAACAGAGTGCTGGTATTTCACTCCCGTTTCCTTCTACATCCTTGTAGGAAGACACTGCAGGGCTGCTGGTATAGCAGCAATATAGATTTATTTTTATAGGTACAACTGCTAAAATAAAATGCAATTTTTCAGGTTCTCTTTTGTTGGTTGGAATCGAACCCGTGATCATGCGTCAGACACCATCACTGACTTCCTGAGGAAGCTAATAAACCAGTGAACGATGGATACGACCGCTGTAAAATCCAGCATCTGTATTTAATAATAATTATAATGATAATGGTGCATGGTATCTGTGTAGGCTCGGTGGTGTCCTAATGAAGATAAAATGAATGGCGAAGATGTCATAAACACCCAGTCCCCAAGCCAGGGGAATTAACAGTATGAGGAGGTTGATTCTGAAAATTGATCCGGGGCCATCGGACCAAAGGCAAGCATTCTATCCATTTAGCCACAAAGCCGGAAGTTAATTTGCTAAACCTTAGGCTACCATATCCACTGATCAGGGGTTGAGCATTGGCAGCAGCAGAGGCCAAGGCAGTTGCTTGTGAAGCAGATTTCACAACACAAGAGGCTTCTCCGTTGGCTGTTGGCTGCAGTTCAAAACGCTGAAGGCTTTACGTTCACTAAACCAACCATCGAAAAGGGGTAACCTAAGTCTACAGGTAATCCGCGTCTTGATCCCAACATCCACCACTGATCAATCAATCAATCAATCAATCAATCAATCAATCAATCAATCAATCAATCAATCAATCAATCAATCAATCAATCAATCAATCAATCAATCAATCAATCAATCAATCAATCAATCAACTGATCGATCTCCTGGGTGGGCGCAGTAGAATAACACCCACGATACCTCCTGCCTGTCAATCAATCAATCAATCAATCAATCAATCAATCAATCAATCAATCAAGCAAGCAAGCAAGCAAGCAAGCAAGCAAGCAAGCAATCAATCACCACTGATCTGCATTTAGGGTAGTCGTCCAGGTGGCAGATTCCCTATCTGTTGTTTTCCTAACCCTTTTCTTAAAGAATTGCAAAGAATTTGGAAATTTATTGAATATCTTCCTTGCTAAATTATTCCAATCCCTAACTCCTCTTCCTATAAACGAATATTTGCCCCAATTTCCTCTTGATTTCCAACTTTATCTTCATACTTCTTTCCTACTTTTAAAAACACCACTCAAGCTTATTCGTCTACTTACACCATTCCGCAGGAATTCACCACTGACAGCTCGAAACAAACCACATAGTCGAGCATCTCGTCTCCTTACTCCCAATTCTTCCCAGCTCGAAGTTTGTACATTTTCGTAATACTACACCTTTGTTGGAAAACACCCAGAATAAATCGTGCTGCTTTCCTTTGAATTATTTCCAGTTCTTGTATCAAGTAGTCCTGGTGAGGATCCCATACACTGGAATCATACTTTAGTTGCGGTCTTACCACAGACTGATATGCCCTCTCCTTACATACTTACTACAACCTCTAAATACTCTCATAACCATGTGGAGAAATCTGTAACCTTTCTTGACAACCTCCTTAATATGATTTCCGCAATATACCTTGCCCTATACTATTCGCTAGTTCCTAGTCAATCAGCAGTAACAACGTTAATATTATGGGAATTACCCCCAGAAGACCAGAGAAGAACGCTAGTCGAGATGTGATGCTCGCCATGTCAGTTATTTCTCTTCTACCAGACTTAAAGTTTGTGGGAGCTTTAATATACTTTAACTTGCCTTATGGGTGGGGGCAGTAGAATAACACCCACGATATCTCCTGCCTGTCGTAAGAGGCGACTAAGAGGGGCTCCAGGGACTCTTAACTTTGGAGCATGGGTTGGCAACCACGGGGTCTTTAGCTGAGCCCTGGCATTGCTTGTGCCACGCTCTTCACTTTCATCTGTCCTACCCAATCATCAGCTGATCAACTCTTGTTCATTTCAGACCCCGACGGTATTAGGTCACGAGGCCTAGAGAGTCTTTCATTTTCATGCCCGTAGTGGACTTTGTCTTTCTTTGGCGGATACTTTCATTTTTCTAATTGTCGGATCCCCTCTACTCCCCGCCCCCCGATTAGTGTTGTCGGAGGATGATTGCCCAGTTGTACGTCCTCTTAAAACAATATTCACCACCACCACCACTGTTGTGACAACAGTGGCGCGGCACCACGTTCTCTATGCGGTCCGTCCGTAATGTTATAAGTGGCGGCTGCGATAATATCCCAGTTTGAAGGGGGTATGCGAAGTAGCTCCTTTGGGAAGAGCTTTCGCATTACTGGCCATCCGCATGGTCGTTTGCAAGACTACTTTTTATTTATTCTCTCTCGACCGCGCGTCAAAATTTCTTTTTTTATTTTCTTATCTTCTCCATTTTCTACCTTGAAAGCCTTGCAGGCGGCCATGGACCGGGGGTGACGGTGGCTCTTGAGCGGCAGTGGTCTAGCGCCGGGGATGTCTTGGTATGACCGCGACAGGGTAACCAGTGCCGAAAGGAGATATGGGATTGCCTGGTGGGTTTAGGGAGGTTTCTCATAACTTCTCCTTTACGGAGGGGTGGAAGTAGCTGGCAGAAGACTAGCCTTTGCACCTCAAGTTATTCTGTACTCTTGTACTAGGCTATGTTCCTGCGTTAGCACTCGCTTGTCGGTCATTTGTCCAAACAGGTAGGTCACCACGGGCTGTGAGGCGGGGCGGAGCCTCACGGCACCCCCCCCCCCCACAAAAGACACATACTAACACAGTTCTAGTCTCTTTATCTCACCTAGAAAAAAGGCAGACCTTGTCGAGCTCTGGCTGAGCGATGACTGTCCGACCAGGCCTCCAGTGATTTCCATCTCTTCGGATCGTTGATGAAGCACGAGGATGAACGTCATGACTTCAGAAACTGGAAGCAGATTTCTGTCTTGCCAACATCGATGTCTTAATGTAGAGGAACAAGAGTTTGGATAAGAATGGTAAGAGTGTTGAATAGCAATGTGTACTCCCATGTATTATTTTATCTGCCTGTAAAATAAAGTTTCTCCGTGCAAGATCTTGTTTCCTTATTTTGTTAAAGGCTCATTGTATTTATAACACATGGTGCCCGTCATCGTTGAAGGGTCTACCTTACAAAGGCTGCACTACTCTTAGTAATAAGCCATACAAAATACCCCCTGGGGTGTACAAAATTCCCTGTACTTGCGTCCCATCTATGTCGCGTTCCAAGATGTTCGACTACTACTAACATGTTTTTATTCCTTCCCTGAAGAAGGAGGTGAGCCTCTCAGACGGTCACGCCGTCTCTCAGACCAGGAGATGCTTGGAGAAAGTGAGGGGGTGGCGTTCGTTGCTTATACTATGAACTGTCTCGGCATTCACCTTAGTGCAGGAGAATGGAAAACTACGGAAAACAACTTTCAAGTGGGGACCAGCCCCTCACCGTCTCCCGAATTCAGAGGCGTAGAGCCATGGCCACGTGTGGGCCCAGACTCACCCTGCATCCACCGACCAGATGTTCGAGCTCTAACCCACACTAAACACTACAGGTCTTGGATTATACAGGAAACTGTGGAAATACGTATTTCAACAGGGACACTATCTGTCACTTAAGTAATGCGTGGTTGCCAGCCATTAAGGATTTATATAGGTAGTTCTCTTCCCTGTCCTTTCACTATTATTACTTCTTTCGGGTTTTTCCAAATTCTTATTCTCATCACGAAATGGTTCACACTGCGCACAGGGAGCCATCTAGCGGCGAACGCCAGTACCACTTACTCTGGACAAAGGTAAAGCATTCTTAAGTTCAAGTGATTCAAACCTTCATTCATTTTTAGAGAAGTCTTGTTCGTGAACAGACGAATTATTTTTAGAAGACGCAGAGCAAAGTACTCTGTGAAAAAAAGCCCAAAAGATTATCGTATCATACAAACTATTATTATCTATGTAATGTCATCATCATTCATTGTGCAAAATTTGAATCACCAGGACACCGTATTTCAAGGAAAGTGTGTCGGTAGATGCAGAGTGGGTCTCGGCCCTCAAGTGGCCACGGCTGGTCCGTGGTCTAACAGCTCTGCACTCTGACCGGCCAACCGAGCAGAGGAAGGGTGGCCACGGCTCTACACCTCTGCATTCGCGAGGCGGGACAGGGCTGGACCTCGCGGTTGGTCCCACCCGTCAGCTGTCCTGAGAATGGTTTTCCGTTGTTTTCCATTCTCCTGCACTACGGCGAATGTCGGTAGAGTTCCTAGCATAGGCCACGACCGTCAACGCCCTCACCTTCTCCGAGCATCTCCTTCCCCGTCACAAATCTCCCGGCCTGAGAGACGACGTCCCCTTCAGGGGAGGAATGAGAGCATTTTAGTAGTAGTAGTAGTAGTAGTGGAAAGTGTGTGCTTGGTGATTACTTACACTAATGCCTGTTATTTCATGTACATCATCCTTTAATTGGTCAGTTTCATGTTTAAATGGTCTGAAGGAATGCAGTTTATCAAGTTTCTATTGACTCAAGGGGAAGTATAACTGGACAACCATCCTAAGCAAAATATGAAAAGTTCCAACAATGCTTAGAATGAATGTATTGGCCAACGAAATAGAAGCACCATAAAGGGGTTGAAAATGAAACTTCTAAACTCAGAAAGAATTTCGTCTTCTACACTTAGATAGCTCTAACATCGATTTTCTAGCACACTCTCACGCACTAAAAACGAACTTAGAACTTAGAAATTTCATTTTTGTTATTAGGAAAGCTTCTTGTGAAGACTGTTTTTTAATGGACCGAAGTTGTTAACACTTCAGCAGGTTCCTCCTCAACTGTAATCTTACTATCAGATGCTTGTAAATCTGTTCTCTAGCCAATCAAAACCGGGGTTGTGTACAGGAATCCAGCCTATCAGCAAAGTGTGGTTCAATTAAATCGGAATGCTTCCCCTTACGGAACTACATAAGCAGGGCCGTCTTGTCTGAATTGCTCCAGTGCCTGGGAGTGTGACTTGACGGAGGCCTAGGAGGCAGGGGCGCGGCCTGCTTGAAGAATATCCAGCGATACAAGGTAATGGCAGAATTTTCCTAAACATGTGATAGCGCCTGCGGTAGTTTGAGGGGAAGGTTGTGGCCATTTTCTTTTAATGTAATTTTGTAAACTGGTGGTTTAAATGTAGCATGTTCGGCGAAGTCTGAGGACTCTGTTTCTATTCCCTACCGGGAAATATGTAATGTAAGGGAATGAAGAGTGGTGACCCTCTGCCGTCCCCCATTTCAACCTTGTAATTGGGTGAATAAAGTTTTCAAACTCTAAATTTTGTAAATTTCATCTCGGCTTTAAAGATTCTTCCTTTAGTCATCCTCTTGTAGTATGGGATTATCCTCTGTATCTTTGGGCCGTAAGCTCACTTAGGTTTTTAGTAATTTCTATAAGGAGTGTTGGAGTTTCGCCTCCTAGCCTTTTGTTATTGGCCGGTTATGTGCAACCTTTTCTCTTTTACTCTTAAGGCCATGTAGTATGGATAGTTATGCCGCTGTTTATCCTGTATTATCCACAAGGCAACTGTTCTTCGTTGCAGCTCAGGACGCTTAAAAGTCTTGACATTCACTAAACCAACCATCGCAAAGGGGTAACCTAAGTCTAGTGGTAGCCCATGTCTTGGACTCAGCATACGCCACTGCAATTTTGGTGTGCTATAGTCAAGAAAAATGAAGAACAAAACTATCTCAGCCTAAACTACAGGCAGTTTTCAACTGCCCTATATGGTAATCCTGGATTGAAATATTGCCTTCAGTTCTACTGAAACTAGTTTCAAGTGCAGGTCTGTTAGCTGATACCAATAGCAGATGAAGCAGTAAAGGCGTAAAAGTAAGAGATGCAATTATTAAGAAAGATTTTGGTAAGAATTAGGAGGAAAATGAAGAGATGCAATTTATTGAAGAAAGGTTTTGGTAAGAATTAGGAGGAAAATGAAAATCACGTATTGTACAAAAATGCCTGAGTAAATATACTTTTTGATGCAGCATCCTTGATGTCTTTGGGAAGAGCATTCCACCATCCCGAAGCGGTGATAGTAAATGATCGATGGTATGTGGTTGTTCGGTGGACAGGTATCTCTAGGAGGGACACTGAGCGAGTATCATGGAGATGTAAAGAACCAAGGTGACGAAAATTGCTGGAGAGATAGGCAGGGATGTCTTTCGAAAGTACCTGGTACATAAGAGTATTTGAATGTAGTTTAAGCCTGTCGTCTAGTCGTAACCAAGACAATTGTTTATGGTAGGGAGAAACTCGAGCGTCATACCGTAAATCCATAGCATATCTAAGACAAGCATTTTGAGTGCGTTGTAGTTTCAAGCTTAATTCATTTGTTATATCCGTAAAAATTACATCACAGTAGTAAAAAATGGGAAATAATAATGACTGAACAAGTTGAAATTTTAGTGATCGAGGAATACATTTCTGAACGGTTTTAAGGGGTGCAATCCACAACAAACCTTTTTACAGATATTCTTAACTTGTGCTGACCAGTTTAGAGGTTCCCTTATAATAACTCCAAGGTTATAGACTGATTCACAATAAGGTATAACAGTATTATTTAAAGTCATGAGAGGAATGCAGTTTTGTTTTAAAATATGAAGATTCTTTGATGTACCGATGATAATGGCTTGCGTTTTATGGGGGTTTAATTTAAGGTTGTTTTTAATTGCATAGCCATAAATTTGCTCAAGGTCAGTATTTACATTACATATTGCTTGTTGTATATTATTAGTTCTAGTGTGGTAATAAATTTGCAGATCGTCAGCATAAAGATGGTACTTGCAGTACTTAATTAATCTAGAAAAAATGAAATGTCGTATGGCTTTTAGCGCCGGGATATCCCAGGAAGGGTTCGGCTCGCCAGGTGCAGGTCTTTCTATTTGACTCCCGTAGGCGACCTGCGTGTCGTAATGAGGATGAAATGGTGATGAAGACAACACATACACCCAGCCCCCGTGCCATTGGAATTAACCAATTAAGGTTAAAATCCCCGACTCGGCCGGGAATCGAACCCGGGACCCTCTGAACCGAAGTCCAGTACGCTGACCGTTCAGCCAACGAGTCGGACAATTAATCTGGTAATATCATTTATATACAAAGTGAACAGGAGAGGGCCAAGTACTGACCCTTGTGGGACATCAATATTTTTTATTCGCCACGTTGATTTGTAGTGGAACGCGAAGCCAGAAACATCATTATTATTATTATTATTATTATTATTATTATTATTATTATTATTAGACCGATTTTAAATGATAACATACGCTCTGAGCGCTGCTCCGCACTTTCCTTACATGATAGCACTATGCATGATTATTGTCAAAGTGCGTATTGAATAAATTAATATGAAAGAGTAAGATAAGAGGTATTTTATTGTGCAGGATCATAGCACGGGACGAGCTATACAAAGATTGACCCTCTTTCTTCTCATAAAAAAAAAAGATAAATACGCGCACAATACTGCATGTTACTCGCATTTAATATTTTATTAGGTTTAGTTTTATAATTATCAAAATATAATTCATTTCCCATTTTGTGGTTACCCACAACAAATATTACATCTATAGCTTCATTTATTTATGAGAAAAGTGTGCCTACGGAGAACATACATAATACTATGCGCTCATTCGTTTTCTGTACATGCCATGAAATTTTCGTTTTTGAGAAATAATTTTTAACTATGCATCATCATAATACAATCTGCAGAACCACCAAAATGAATGATTAGCGATTCCATCCTTGATACTGGGTGTTGTGATCTGACAACCTTACTTGGATCTGTAAATGATAGCACATTAAAACAAATACACTTAAGAAAATGCAAATTGCAACACCATGAAGGCATTGATCATGTGTGTTGATTTTCAAGATATGGAACGATGCCATGTAGGTATGTAAACGATCAAAGTTTCAGACCCATTGAATTGTTGCTACAGGTCTCCCCACGTGATTGGTCGCGGAGGAATCAACTCCAGTGTACGGACTCTGGTGTAGCGTAGTTGACTTGCAGTCTGTGCAGTGAAGTGTTCCCCGTCAAACATGCCTCGACGACGGAGAAGAGCATGCTATCAACAACTGTCAACGTTTGAGAGGGCTCGGATAATTGGGCTGTGTGAGGCTGGATTATCGCTGAGGACTGTCGCTGCACGTGTCGGCCGACAGGTATCTACGGTACAACGTGTATGGTCAAATGACGGTACCCACACTCGTAAACCTGGCACAGGCCCAGCGCGACAGACAACTGTGAGAGAGGATCACCGCATCATTCGGATGGCCCGGATGGAACCTCATGCAACAGCAGCGCAAATTCGAGCAGCTGTGGCATCCCACGTTACACAACAAACAGTTGATAATCGCCTGCGTGCAGCTGGCTTACGAGCCCGTGTCCCTGCAGAAGGTGTTCCATTGACCCCACAACAGCGACGTGTAAGGCTGGCCTGGTGTCGAGAAAGATCGACGTGGGTCGACGAATGGCATAGGGTCGTCTTTGGTGATGAATCGCGCTTCTGTCTTGCTCGCAGTGATCGCCGGAATTGTGTGCGCCGACGTACCGGCGAGAGGGGCCGCCCAGATCTTATTGTCGAGAGACACACAGGGCCAACACCAAGCATTATGGTCTGGGGAGCTATTGGCTTTAATGTGAAATCACAATTAGTGCTTGTTGGGGGCACTATTCTGCCTGCTGTCATTTCTTGATGAATACAGTAATTTTGCATCCATCTCTTGGCACAGGCCAGAGTAAAGTGTAACTTCCACCGAAGTCCCAGTCAACATCCATGGCTGTGACAATATGGAAGTTGCTGGGGTATGGGTAGTGCCGAGTAATGACATTCAGAGCACGACTAGTGCATCTGAGTGTCATAGGATCAGTCGTGCTGCAATAGTACTTTCTGACCCAGTGAGGAAAGCAATGGCAAACTACCTCACTCTTCATCTTGCCTAGTACACCTCATTTTGGTGCTGCCATTGCTTTTTTGGGTTTCCGTATAACCGCATAACCTTTGGTGGTGCTATTTGAGGATCCAACCAGCCTCTGGACTGATGACCTAACAGACAGACAGACGACAGACAGACAGACAGACAGAGGGCACTATGACTGCTCGACAGTACGTTGATAGGGTACTCAATCCAGTGGTTGTCCCTATGATAGCGAACATTGCTAATGGGATGTTTCAGCAGGACACTGCCCGGGTTCACACTGCACGCACCTCCAGAGAAGCTCTCCACGACATCACAAACTTAGAATGGCCCGCCAGATCCCCGGATCTCAGTCCTATTGAGCATGGGTGGGACATGATAGGTCGACAACTGGCCAACCGTCCTCAGCCACCCACAACTCTGGAACAACTGACTCGGGCAGTGCAGCAAGCATGGGCCACAACTCCTCAGGAAGCGATCCAGGGCCTTATTGACTCCATGCCTCGACGAATTCATCAATGTATTGCAGCTCGTGGTGGGCACATCCTGTGTTGATTGTTGTCCAAACTTGCGGACAGAGGGACCTGAAAGTGTAATAATCGAAGCACAACTCGAACACTTGTCCTGCATGTTCAATTGCAGCAATGTAGCACCACTCCTTCTGGGTGTTGCAATTTCCATTTTCTTCAGTGTACACGTGAGTATACTTAACAGGAAACCTTTCCAACTGTAAGTCTCCGATCTGATTGAAATTTGGTACAACGACTTCAGTTTTTTTAAAATTTCGTGTGGCTATTTCTAGCCGACTGCAGCCCTTGTAAGGCAGACCCTCCGATGAGGGTGGGCGGCATCTGGCATGTGTAGGTAACTGCGTGTTATTGTGGTGGAGGACAGTGTTGTGTGTGGTATGTGAGCTGAAGGGATGTTGGAGACAGCACAAACACCCAGCCCCCGGGCCATTGGAATTAACCAATGAAGGTTAAAATCCCCAACCCGGCCGGAAATCGAACCTGGGACACTCTGAACCGAAGGCCAGTACGCTGACCATTTAGCGAACGAGTCGGGCAACAACTTCAGTAGGAATGTTTTATTCAGCCGTATCAAAATGAGATGCCCAGTCGTATATTTAGCACCTGTTTTGGGGTGTCGAAATTTTTCATTAAGACACCGCATAGACAGAAGTGAGCGGTGGGAAGCAGACATAAGTAATGTGTGTGCGAGAGGGACAAGTGTGAGAGCGTGACACATGAACTGGCCGGCCTCCCCGCCTTTAACGATAGCCAATTATTCGACCACTGTAATCTTCTGTCCCCTTCTCAGGCAACGCGGCAAGCCTTCACAAGACAGATGGAGAAACGTGATTTCCTCATTACGGAATCACAAGGTTTTCATTGCCTAGCAACGATATGACATACGAGCATAATTATTAATGCAACAATTACTATTGTACTGGAATATAGTAGGGGAAGCAGGGTCATGTTACAACAATCATCTGAATTTACTTTTTATTAAGATAATATTTATTCATATTGAAACTAAATACAATAGAAGATACTTTGTATTTTTATGTATCAAAAACGCTATTTTAAAAAATTTGAAAATAATACTGTGTCTCAAAATGACAATTAAAAATGAATGTCACCTGTTCCAATGTACCCCGCTTGAGGGGTAAGTTGCAACAGTGCATGTAAGATGGTGAAACACTCAATGCAAGTCTATCATTGTTAGAACAGTCTAAACAGATATAGTATGGATTGCTTTTAGTACACATCCAATGCGACTACTGTTTACACTTCACACACTGGACCCATTCCTCCCCTTTTTATACATGTCCCTGGAATTCAGACAATAACAGTTGTCTACTTCTAAACGGTAGTGTACAAATGTCATCTTCCTTTTACCGTTCAACACAGTTTTTCTTTTCGTTGAGCCGGAGTTTGCCACAGCATTATTTTTCCTCCAACTTTTCCTGTTTTTGTCTGTGTTTGACCAAATACACTGTTTTTCTGGAGTGCCCATAAGTATAGCACGTCTTGGTTTACGTCCTCTATTATGGAATAGCGCATATTGAAAATGATTTAATTACGGTATTTCTAACTGAAATATCACCATCTCCTTTATTATAACAAACGAGTTTTGCAGCTCTCTCCATCAGGTCCATGGTGCCAAACCTTTTTCTGTTTTCAGCTTATAATTCCTCATGTTGCTTGCCTAAAAATTCAAACAACTATGTAAAGAACGTTTAAATTAAATATCATCTACAGGTAGCTATCAGGAAATACGATTAAGCTAAAGCTCAGATTCTAGTTTTACATGACTGTTGATATCGTGATCATAGTTACGGAACATTCAGTTTTACGTGGAATCCGGACCACAGTGATGAGACATTTCAAAGTTCCCAAATGCATTGGCCGGGATTAACAGGGATCTGAACTAGATGGCCTTCACTTAAACCGCAGTGGTACATATAAGTTAGGAAACTTTTTTAGAAGGGTTATAGGCAGGTACATTAAGGGAAACGGGGTGGCCTAGGGAGCGGTGTTAAGGTAATCGCCCACTGCAGGGAACCGCGCCGCGCGGAACAAGCTTGTGGAACATTCCACGGGCCATTTTCCGAGACTTCGCCCATACAGCACACCTTACCGCGCCGCGTCTCTCCAGTTGGGGAAGTGCAGCTCACACAGAAATATGAGTTCCAGTTCCGAGGAGGACTTATTATTTGCGGTTGCGCTACTTGCAAATGAGGAAGAAGAAAAACGCGAAGGAAAAGTTTGGATCCACAATATTTATGAGAAAAGGGAAACGTACGGAGAGTTTCACCATTTATTTCCTGATTTACTAAAGGACCGAAGTAAATTTTCCCACTACTTTCGTATGTCCCAAGAAAAATTCTATGAACTATTGAACCTAGTTAAGCCGTGTGTACCGAGCTCTATAGATGCAGTCGCTTAAGTGCGGCCAGTATCCAGTATTCGGGAGATAGTAGGTTCGAACCCCACTGTCGGCAGCCCTGAAAATGGTTTTCCGTGGTTTCCCATTTTCACACCAGGCAAATGCTGGGGCTGTACCTTAATTAAGGCCACGGCCGCTTCCTTCCCACTCCTAGCCCTTTCCTGTCCCATCGTCGCCATAAGACCTATCTGTGTCGGTGCGACGTAAAGCAACTAGCAAAAAAAAAAAAAAAAAAAAAAGCCGTGTGTAGAGCGAGATAATACCACTTTTCGCCGAGAAAGACGTACGGTGCACAATACCACTAACCGCGTGAAGGTACGAGCGTGCTGGCACTACGTAGTCGAGGACTCACGAGGACTGCCGAAACGGCACGAAACCACATTCTTTCCGTTATTCCTTCCTTCTACCCTCGCCCACACAAGCGCGCCGAAAGGAAAAAGTTACGTTCCAGAAACCTGGAGGCTTCTGGCGCGGAAATTCCACAAGCTTGTTCCGCGCGGCGCGCGCGGCTCCCTGAAGTGGGCGTTAAGCCATTTCATTTCACGTGAAGCAGACCACGGAAATTTCTTCTCAGCTGCGCTGCGCTGCGCGGCGCGGTGTAGTGGGCGATTACCTTTAAGCGAACAGGGAACTGGAAATCAAGCAGGGATGACATAAAAATGTTAGTGCTCAACTGTAGAAGCATTGTAAACAAAGGAATCGAATTAATTTAATATACATATACTTACCAGATAATGTAATAGGAGTTGAATCATGGCTGAGAAATGATATAATGGATGCAGAGATATTCTCACGGAACTGGAGTGTGTATCGTAAAGATAGTATAGGAATGGTAGGAGGGGGAGTATTCATTCTGGTGAAAGAAGAATTTGTAAGCTACGAAAAAAGACAAGGATGAAAAACATGAAATTCTGGGTGTAAGGCTCTTCTCTAAAGATAATAGGCAACTTGATGTCGTTGGAGTGTACAGACCGGGGAAGGGTAGCGCTGACGCTGATTCAGAATTATTTGATAAGATAATCAGCTATGTTGGAAATGATATGGAAAAGAATGTAATAGTAGCAGGTGATCTCAATTTATCAAATGTCAACGACAGGAAGCATGACAAACAAATGGCAAATAAATTAATATGGGAAGGACACCTGATTCAGAAAGTGATGGAACCAACTAGAGGGAAGAATATTTTGAATGTGGTGCTGATAAAACCAGATGAGCTCTATAGAGAAACCGAAGTAATAAATGGTATTAGTGATCACGAAGCTGTTTTTGTCGTAGTTAAAAATAAATGTGAAAGACAGGAAGGTATTAAAATTAGGACTATTAGGCAGAACCATATGGATGATAAAACAGGCATGAGGGAGTTTAAAAAAGTAAATATGATCGCTGGAAAATGGTAAATAAAAATGTAAACAGACTCTGGGATGGGTTTAAAGCAATTGTTGAGGAATGTGAAAATAGGTTTCTTCCTTTAAAGCTGGTAAGGATCCACTATATTATAACAGAGAAGTAAAGAGACTAAGAAGAAGGTGCAGACTGGAAACACAGAGTTAGAAATGGCTATGGAAGTAAGGAGAAATTGAAGGAACTTACTAGGAAATTGAATCTAGCAAAGAAGTCAGCTAAGGATAACATGATGGCAAGCATAATTGGTGGTCATACAAATTTTAGTGAAAAATGGAAGAGTATGTATAGGTACTTTAAGGCAGAAGCAGGTTCAGAGAAGGACATTCCAGGAATCATTAATGAACAAGGGGAGTGTGTGTGCGAGGATCTTCAAAATCAGAAGTATTCAGTCCGCAGTATGTAAAGATTGTTAGTTACAAGGATAATGTCCATATAGGGGATGTGAGTAACACTAAAGTAGTAATAAAATTTACCTATCATGACAATGATATTTACAGTAAGATACAAAAGTTGAAAACTAGAAGAGCAGCTGGAATTGATAAGATTTCTGGGGATATACTAAAGACAATGGGTTGGGATATAGTACTATATCTGAA
Source organism: Anabrus simplex (assembly GCF_040414725.1). Lineage (NCBI taxonomy): Eukaryota > Metazoa > Arthropoda > Insecta > Orthoptera > Tettigoniidae > Anabrus > Anabrus simplex. The sequence goes on along the minus strand of NC_090265.1, from coordinate 422,922,427 downwards.
ATACATACTTGATTATTGAAGGAGCTATACCAAATGAATGGAGAGTTGCTATAGTAGCCCCTGTATATAAAGGAAAGGGTGATAGACATAAAGCTGAAAATTACAGGCCAGTAAGTTTGACATTCATTGTATGTAAGATATGGGAAAGCATTCTTTCTGATTATATTAGACATGTTTGCGAAATTAATAACTGGTTTGACAGAAGGCAGTATGGGTTTAGGAAAGGTCATTCGACTGAAGCTCAGCTTGTAGGATTTCAGCAAGATATAGCAGATATCCTGGATTCAGAAGGCCAAATGGATTGTATTGCGATTGACCTATCTAAGGCATTTGATAGGGTAGATCATGGAAGACTACTGGCAAAAATGAGTGCTACTGGACTAGAAAAAAGAGTGACTGAATGGGTGGCTATATTTCTAGAAAATAGAACTCAGAGAATTAGAGTAGGCGAACTTTATCTGACCCAGTAATAATCAAGAAGGGAATTCATTATTGGACCTTTATATTTTCTTATTTATATCAATGATATGTGTAAAGAAGTGGAGTCAGAGGCTTTTTGTGGATGATGTTATTCTGTATAGAGTAATAAATAAGTTACAAGATTGTGAGCGGCTGCAGGGTGACCTCGATAGTGTTGTGACATGGACTGTGGACAACGGTATGATGATAAACGGAGTTAAAAGTCAGGTTGTGAGTTTCACAAATAGGAAAAGTCCTCTCAGTTTTAATTACTGCGTTGATGGGGTGAAAGTTCCTTTTGGGGATCATTGTAAATACCTAGGTGTTAATATAAGAAAAGACCTTCATTGGGGTAACCACATAAATATGAGTGTTAATAAAGGGTACAGATCTCTGCACATGGTTATGAGGGTATTTAGGGGTTGTAGTAAAGATGTAGTCCGCCTCTGTGGTGTAGTGGTTAGCGTGATTAGCTGCCACCCCCGGAGGTCCGGGTTCGATTCCCGGCTCTGCCACAAAATTTCAAAAGTGGTACGAGGGCTGGAACGGGGTCCACTCAGCCTCGGGTGGTCAACTGAGTAGAGGTGGGTTCGATTCCCACCTCAGCCATCCTGGAAATGGTTTTCCGTGGTTTCCCACTTCTCCTCCAGGAAAATGCCGGGATGGTACCTAACTTGAGGCCACGGCCGCTTCCTTCCCTCTTCCTTGCCTATCCCATCCAAACTTCCCATTCCCCACCAAGGCCCCTGTTCAGCATAGCAGGTGAGGCCGCTTGGGCGAGGTACTGGTCATTCTACCCCGACCCAATGTCTGAAACTCCAGGACACTGTCCTTGAGGCGGTAGAGGTGGATCCCTCGCTGAGTCCGAGGGAGAAACCGACCCTGGAGGGTAAACAGATTAAGAAGAAGAAGTAAAGATGTAAAGGAGAGGGCATATAAGTCTGTGGTAAGACCTCAACTAGAGTATGGTTCCAGTGTATGGGACCCTCACCAGGATTACTTGATTCAATAACTGGAAAAAAAATCCAAAGAAAAGCAGCTCGTTTTGTTCTGGGTGATTTCCGACAAAAGACTAGCGTTACAAAAATGTTGCAAAGTTTGGGTTGGGAAGAATTGGGAGAAAGAAGACGAGCTGCTCGGCTAAGTGGTATGTTCCGAGCTGTCAGAGGAAAGATGGCGTGGGAGGACATCAATGGACGAATAAGTTTGAGTGGTGTCTTTAAAAGTAGGAAAGATCACAATATGAAGATAAAGTTGGAATTCAAGAGGACAAATTGGGACAAATATTCGTTTACAGGAAGGGAAGTTAGGCATTGGAATAACTTACTAAGGGAAATGTTCAATAATTTTCCAATTTCTTTGCGATCATTTAAGAAAAGGCTAGGAAAACAACAGATAGGGAATCTGCCACCTGGGCGACTGCCCTAAATGCAGATCGGTAGTTATTGGATTCAAACCGTGTTCGCCTTGATGACAAGCCAACAGCTATCACGCCCACAAATGCGATTACATGATTGCTATTATTAAATCTTAAGCAGCATATAGTAGTGTGAAGTCGGGGTTAGTTGTAACACCTGTTTCAAAATGCCCCGTTGCGCATTCCTTGGCAGAATTGTCGGTCATTCACAAATAACAAAACGGAGGCTAAAGCACTCATTGCAGATTTGAACTAAAATAATTCGTCCTTCATCTTCTTATAAAACTATAACAATAACTCAAAACAGTATTATCTTCTACTAAATAAAACAACAAGGTCAAAAAAGTTACTCGCTAGGCAGAAAAATGGAGAAAGTCTCAACACACCCTACAAAACAATCGTGGGTTCGAGCCCCACTGTCGGCAGCCCTGAAGATCGTTTTCCGTGGTTTCCCATTTTCACTCCAGGCAAATGCCGCGGCTGTACCTTAATTACGGCCACGGCCGCTTCCTTCCACTTCCTAGGCCTTTCCTATCCCATCGTCGCCATAAGACATATATATATGTCGGTGCGACGTAAAGCAAATAGCAGTCCTTATCTACCGCTATTGAAAAAATTGATTTGAATGAGTGGATTTCGAAGAAAATGAAAATACTGCAGCATGAGTAAACATTTTTACCTGCCTAGTCAATGGGAGGTAGAAAGAGGCTCATATTTTAGAATGAATAGTTCGGTAAAGGAACTCTGTGTAGTGCTAGATGAAATGAAATGTCGTATGGCTTTTAGTGCCGGGAAATCCCAGGACGGGTTCGGCTCGCCAGGTGCAGGTCTTTCTATTTGACACCCGTAGGTGACCTGCGCGTCGTGATGAGGATGAAATGATGATGAAGACAACACATACACCCAGCCCCCGTGCCATTGGAATTAACCAATTAAGGTGGAAATCCCCGACCCGGCCGGGAATCGAACCCGGGACCTTCTGAACCGAAGGCCAGTACGCTGACCGTTCAGCCAACAAGTCGGACAGTGCTAGATAAATGCACTACATCAAAACAAGATTTCATTGAAAATGAGCAGATTCAATTTTCTTCTGTACTGCTCACTTTAAGCAGTTAGAAGCTAAGATAATTTTGCATACCCCTTGAGAAGACCCCGCGCACCACACTTTAAAATACCACTGTATTAGAAGACCTTGTCTTGCAGGATGTGAAAAGAAAGAAAGGTCTTTAGACCTTGTCGATTTGTATTGAAATACCATTGCCCCGGGTTGGCATCTTGCTCTTAGATCGCACTATGGCGAAGAATGATTTCAAATGTTTTAACTGAACTTCTTTCGATAAATATTTTAATAGGTAGTCTTTTACTCTTTGTAGTACAGCTGGCAAGATGAGACAAGCCGTAAACGTAATTACGTCAATACCTGAATGAACATTCTATCATTAAGATCTTCCTCCGTAAGGGTACGGATGAAGCCGAATGCTTAGAAGTCGGGTACTTATGAAAGTGAAAATAGGAGCTTTAGTATCATCAGACGATGTCTTCCTGCTCTATTAAGAAAGCCGGTTTCGTCAGTTATCTAAATACTAACTCGTGGGCTACAAATTAGAAAGCTTCTGAAAGACCGAAACTTTGAACAGACGATGAATACCGCTGAAATTGTTTCATGGATTTCAGTGAGGGATGTCATGACGAAGTTCCTAGGAAATGTAAAAGATGAACAGTTCGAAACAATAGTGAAAACGTTGGTGGATCTCATGAGAGAGCTGGGGTGTAGAATGAGCCTGAAAATGCAATTCCTTCATTTTCATCTCGATAATTTTCCGGATAACCTTGGGGCTGTTAGTGAAGAGATGGGAAAGAGGTATCATCAAGACATCATCGAGGCAGAAAGTAGAATAGTAAATACGCTGGGCAGCGAAGTGGTCATTCCACCGAGCCATCTAGGACTGTTCACATTAAGGTGAAAACATGTTTTCCCTGCAATAGAATTTTCTGGTGTAGTTTTAGAAGGTATTTGTGAATTAATTGCTCACACTTCGTTGTTAGAGCACAGAAATCACGTTTGTAAACCAGCATCTCAATGAACCAACTATTCCCGGCAGGGTCGGGAATTTTAACCATCACTGGTTAATTTCTCTGGCACGGGGGCTGGATATATGTGTCGTCTTCATCATCATTTAATCGCCATCACGACGCGCAGGTCGCCTACGGGTGTCAAGTCAGAAGACCTGCACCTGGCGAGCCGAACATGTCCTCGGTCACTCCCGGCACTAAAAGCCATACGCCATTTCATTTACATGAACCAAGACATTCCGGTTCGGCCCCAGGTATTGGCACTTATATCGATAAAACTTCTGTTGATTTAGCCAACACTCACAAAAAGTAGTGGAACACGCATGTCGTGGACTATTTACAAAATATCATTATTTTTCTCTGTAAATACAGTAGGCCACCAATACTTCCAAACTTATCTTACATTTTTTTAGTACTTTCTATCATATGGGCTGCCTGGCCGAGGCGGTAAAGGCTCGCACGGAAGGACGTGGGTTCGAATCCCCGTAAGGAAGTCGTAAAATTTAAGAAACGAAATTTCCACTTCCGGAGGTGCACATGGCCTTGAGGTTCACTCAGCCTACACCAAAAATAATAATATAATTTCGTATGGCTATTTCTAGCCGAGTGCAGCCCTTGTAAGGCAGACCCTCTGATGAGGGTGGGCGGCATCTACCATGTGTAGGTAACTGCATGTTATTGTGGTGGAGGATAGTGTTATGTGTGGTGTGTGGTGTGTGAGTTGCAGGGATGTTGAGGACAGCACAAACACCCAGTCCCTGGGCCATTGGAATTAACCAATGAAAGTTAAAATCCGCGACCCGGCCGGGACTCGAACCCGGAAACCTCTGAACCGAAGGCCAGTACGCTGACCGTTCAGCCAACGAGTCCGACTACACCAAAAATGAGTACCAGGTTATTTCCTGGGGGCAAAGGCGGCCGGGTGTAGAGCTAACCACTATACCCCAATCAAGTGCCGAAGTTACGAATAGTGGAAGCCTTTACCTTCCACCACTCCAAGGGCCTTCATGGTCTGTACGGAGATGACTTTGCTTTGCTTTTACTTTCTATCACAATATGCAATATATCTGTGGCTTGGTTCTAAAAGGGCCAATGTCATTTTTTATCGAAATTGAGATATTAACTTATACAAACGCGTTTTATCCTGGCTTGCAACATGTTAAAAGGGCCAATGTCTCTGTTAAGTACTAAACGAACAGTTAACGTTTAATTAAATAAACCCTTGCCAATAATGTTAGATTACCAATAAAGATTAGAGACCTGGCAATTTTTTAAAAAATACGATAGAAAAAAATAGCGTTTAATAAGGTGATTTACACAAAGAAAGTATAAAGTTATTTAAAGTTAGTTGTTGAAAAAAATAATTGGAAAAATATAAGCAAAACTTTAAATGCTCATAGGTCAAAAACAGGTTTTTTGACATTGACCCTTTTAGAACCAAGCCACAGAATATCATATTTCGGTGTACCTATTGCGATAAAACGTGACGTGAAACGTTGAAACGGACAACAGATTCGTGTTCAGCGATCCAACATTAGTTAAGATCGCCGATCACACCACTTGCCACAAACGAACGTTTTCAAAATGGCGGTAGTGTGACGTACTGTTTGTACTGATACAAGCTCTGCCACAGCAACTCAAGTTCCTTGATGTAGAACCTAGTGATCATTTTTCTATGATATCGTTCGTTCCTCCGATTAAACATAGGGGGACTAGCTGATGTACCCGTGCTTCGCTGCGGGATTCTCAGAAAGACTGACTTTGTGGTTTTCCTAACTGAAGTCAACAGATGTCATGAGAAAAACGTCAGTAGGAATGTAGCTTTTAACAGCAATGTTATCATGTAAAATACTCGATCAAATGAACAACCGACCGGGCGAGTTGGCCAAGTCCATGGCCGAATCTTCCCCACTCCCCAGGCCTTTCCTATCCCACCATCGCCGTAAGACCTATCTGAGTCGGTGCGACGTAAAGCAAGTTGTAAAATAAAATAAACAACCGCACATTTTCTCACTTTTAACAAACAGTACTACGGTGCGGATCTAACAGTCCAGAGTTCCAGATCTGGAATGACCAGGCCACAGACTGCTCTGCCATTATTCCGTTAAATATGCACACTGATCATTCCAATCAGTGCCTCGGAATAGGGATTGAATAGCTCGAATGCTATGATGAACCAGTGTGTTACGTACTAATAGTATAAGAAAATTTATGAACCAGAGGAATAACATCTTAAAGAAGAAAGTTATGTAACTTCCCAGCTATTTCCCGCCAACATTCAGGCAGGCTGTTACACTCGGTACGACCGAGCAAAGTTGGCGTGTGGTTAGGGGCACGCAGCTGTGAGCTTGCATCCGGGAGATAGTGGATTCGTACCCCACTGTCGACAGCCCTGAAGATGGTATTCCGTATGCTGGGGCCGTACCTTAATTAAGGCCAAGGCCGCTTCCTTCACACTCCTAGTCCTTCCCTACTCCGTAAACTACCATTATTCTCAGCGTGAATACAATTATTTATGGCCTAGATTGTAGCGACGTATTTGTCCGACTCGTTGGCTGAATGGTCAGCGTACTGGCCTTCGGTTCAGAGGGTCCCGGGTTCGATTCCCGGCCGGGTCGGGGATTTTAATCGCTTCTGATTAATTCTTCTGGCTCGGGGACTGGGTGTATATGTCCGTCCCAACACTCTCCTCATCATATTCAGACAACACACTACACTACCAACCACCACAGAAACACGCAATAGTGCTTACATCCCTCCATAGAGGGTTGGCGTCAGGAAGGGCATCCGGCCGTAAAAACAGGGCCAAATCCACATGTGCGACTCAGTTCGCACCCGCGACCCCACAGGTGAGGGAAAAAGCGGCAGGAAAAGAAAGATTGTAGCGACGTATTCTCCGACTTTGCCTGCCGATTTTTAATTAAGATACGTCTTCTAATAACATAAATATTTGAGAATTAAATGTTAGGCATTCCCCTTAACTACCATTTCACTCAGCGTGAGTAAAATTGTTTATGGCCAAGATTGTAGCGACTTATTCCCCGACTTTGCATACTGATTTTCATTAAATTCTCTTCAGCCGTTTTCTCGTGATGCGTGTACATGCATACAGATAGACAAACAGACAGACAGTCAGACAGAAATTAAGGAAAATTAAAAAGTGCATTTCCTTGTTACTGTGGGCACGGCTGATAGGGAAATACCATCCTTTTTAAATTCTGAGCAATGTACAGACAAAACTATTATGTTTTATATATATATATTTCTAACATCTCTTTGCCCTGGATGGAACAGCAACAATATCAATACATCAAAAATAAGGTTCCTAAAAGGAAACCATAATTTAATTTCATCGACTGCAATACCGTCACTGCATTGTCCTACATAAGAGGCTTGCAGTGGTGTCTCAAGGGTCCACTAGCCGCCAGCACCTTGGAAATGTGTAGCAATCCAACTGATGAGCCCACTGCCACACTGGGGCTAACCTCTGGAAATTTCACGAATGAAAAAGCCTAAAGAGCTTAAATGTTTTAAGTATCAATACAATTTATTCAAACAGGTCAAACAAAACACTCCAATTCATAAGTCGTTTATACCGAACGTGTACTTGTCGTGTAGCTATGATGAGCATTTGTGGAATCCTTGTCTTCTAAACGATATAATTCTACATATAAGTATGTAATTCAATATTATAATTCAGAACGATGCATTAGAATCCAGCCTTCGGCAGCCCTCAATTGTAGTCCTCCATGGCTTCCTCATTTGCATATCAGGCGGGAGATAGAACTACCTTAAATGTGGTCACGGACTTTACCCTCCGAGACTTAGCTCCTTCCTGTCTCATCGTCACTGAAATCTTATCTCTGTCACTACGAGGATACGCAACTAGAAAAAAAAAGTATTTTCTGCCCTACTGTCTTGATGCAACTCAGCATGCACTGCTGTTTCTATTAGCATTCTGACCTGCTTCCTAAATTAATATCACAAACAATTAATTGAAAACTCGACCTACGGGAATGCTGTGGATAGTTATGCACTGCACATACCAGGCTGAAAAATGTTGTCGAACCAGTTTCGTCAAGCACCAGTTTTAATGTTCTGTAACGTAAGTGTAATTGCTAACCAGACGTTTAAATATATGTTTTCATTTTTACACGCTTCATAAGATGACGTCAACCTGGAATGGTATGTCATAAAAATTGTACATATTATTAAAATTTACCACGGAAATTCTTATTATTATTATTCTTCTTCTTGCCTCGTAGAAACTGAATAGAAATTCATTTGCAATATAGCATTGTGTTGTATTTTGTTACTGCTGCTGCCACCTAGAGATCTTGGTCACAGTAATGATTTGGACATTTCAGACAGTTAAAGTGTGATAGATATCCAAATCAATTAATGGTAAGCACAATGGTTATACACAAACGAAAAGTAAAGATGATTCACTACATGTAGGTACCAGAAAGGGAAAAGAAGTTGTTGAAAGTGTGAGCTGTAATAAACAACCCGTTTTCAGTTTCTTAATATTAATTGTCCGACTCTTTGTCTGAAAGGTCAGCCTAGTGGTCTCCAGTCCATTTGGCCCTGGTTCAGTTTCACACCAGACTGCCGTTTTTGTCGAAAGTGTGAGCTGTAATTAACAACCCGTTTCCAGTTTCTTAATATTAACTGTCCGACGCTTTGGGTGAAAGATCACCCTGATGGCCTTCAGTCCAGTCGGTACTGGTTCAATTTCACGCCAGGCTGCCGTTTTATTAAAAGTACTTAGTTAATTGTTCTGGGTGTTTCTTGTTCGTCTTATTAAACATGTTACTAGTAATTTATTTATAACACATCACACTACCAACCATCCTGTCGGTAGATTTACTGGCACGTAACAAAACTCCCCCTTCCTCCTTATGCATTGCGCTGATGATCTATCAAGTGTTCCCCCAGAGAAACAAGAAGACACATAATGTACAGTTAAGGTTTCTGCTCCCGCTGTTGTTGTTACTGCTGCTCCATTTAAGGGCTAGATGTATCTTGGTCAAACTAAAGAGTAAACACACTAGTTATAGTCACAATGAAAACATAAACGTGATTTCCTAAGTAACTGACCAGAAGGAATTGAAATGAAGGATATCAATAGACTGTGAGATAGGAAAAGGGTAACTCAGAAACGATGAAATGATATGGCGTATAGTTTTTAGTGCCGGGAGTGTCCGAGGGCAAGTACAGCTGGCCCGGTGCAGATCTTTCTGATCTGACGCTGGTAGGCGACCCGCGCGTCGTAATGAGGAGAAAATGATAATGAAGACGACACATACACACAGCCTCAGTGCCAGCTGAAATTCCCTACTTTGGCGTCAATCGAACCCGGTACCCCTGTGACCAAAGGCCAGCACGCTAACCATTTAGGCATGGAGCCGGACGCTCAGAAACGATAATCACTTAGAGTAGAAATCCATCTCGCATTACGATGTATCTTACGATTATTGCAGCGAATATCATTTAATATAAGGTTACGTGGTAATGCGACTGCCGGCCCTCTTGAAGCTCCGTTAATTATTTTTTTATTAATCATTATATTAATTCATTCCTCGAAGGAATGAGTGAGTCAGGCTTGGGAGCTACCAGCCGACCTGCGGGCCCGACTTTGGTTTCTATTGTCTCCGTCTGGTGTCACCATGAATTTTCTGGAAGGCAAAACTAGAACATTCGTATTTTGGCCACCTCCCGAATATACTAGAACATCACCAGGTTCACCTCGAATAGCAGTTGTTGTTGTTGTTGTTGAGTGATGTGTACTGAGTAGCCAGTTACGAGTCGTGAGCTGAGAGTGTAATGTGTGTGGAACGGTCACGTGAATTCATTACACGAGTCATCGGTGTTGTCTGGAGTCGAGCCAAGTGTATCGTCGTCGTGCGTTGTGACAGCCAACGGACGTGCATTCTAAAATGCCTATACGGAACTGCTGTGTGAAATGACCGTAGTGCGAGCGAAGTGATGTGAACATAAAAGTTGAAACCTGTTAATGAAAATTATGAAGGATCGCCCGTTCCAGGTAAAGACTGTAAGCCGAAGACCCGTGACGCATGGGGTGACGAGGATATCAAACGAGGGCAAGATATTTTCGTAAGTAGCCAGTAATTAGTGAAGTGTTGTCGTTCATTGCCGAGTATAACTCTGTGTGTGTGTGTGTGTGTGTGTGTGTGTGTGTGTGTGTGTGTGTGTGTGTGTGTGTGTGTGTGTGCGTCTGTGTGTGCACTAATTGGGTCATCCTCGACTGAATTAGTTCAATAAAAGTATCGGTGTTTTCTTTGTAGCAGTAAGTATTTCTCTTCCAGGTGCTTGCCAATCTCATTGGCGCAGTCAGATAGTCCCTGTCCTCCGGTTCCCAAAGTGGCCTTGATCCCAACTGAGATTAGTGGCAATGAAATGAAATGGAGTATGGTTTTTAGTGTCGGGAGATCCCAGGACGGGTTCCGCTCGCCAGGTGCAGGTCTTTTGATTTGACGCCGGTCGTGATGAGGATGAAATGATGTTGAAGACAACACATACACCCAGCCGCCGTGCAAGGGAAATTAACCAATGATGGCATAAGTTCCCGACCCTGCCGGGAATCGAACCCGAGACCCCTGTGACCAAAGGCCAGCACGCTATTCATATAGCCATGAAGCCGGACATTAGTGGCAATTAAGTCGTTAAACACACAATAGAAGGTAGAGACTACGATTTGAACCTCAACTGTCAACAGCAGTATCTGATACTATCCGACCGTTTTACAGCTATCAATTCTCTGGCCACCTCATAGTTATATCGAAATATTTCTATTGAAATACAGCAGTCCAATCCATTTCCTTCATCATAGCAAAGACGAGGTCATTTACGTCTTGCTTAATGCAGCGATTAACTTCTTCTTTTTTTCTTTTTTTGCATTGAACCGCAAAATAATGCGTCTAATTAAACGGAAGTAATAACAAAAAATGAGTAATGAATTATGTCTTCCCTATACGTACCATGTTACCTAAGCTTTTAAAGGACTAAATACTACCGTATGTAGTGCTGAGAAATTAAACAATGATCTAGTAAATTTATTAATTTTGGTGTAGATTTAGCTACAAGGAGTGTGGACACTAAGATATAGGAAGCAGTCTAACATTAGATGGATTACTCTAATGTTAAAGGAACTAATAGAAGTGATTTCTGTTTTAAACAGGGGGATAAACTTGATATGGTAATTTTCGACCAATATTTAATTTGTCATCCCTTGACAAAAATACCGGAAATCTGTGTAAAGTCACGACTAGCCAACTTGTTAAATCTGAACAAACTTCTCCGTAGTCATTAGTAGGGCTTCAGGCAAAGTTCTAGTATTAAAAACCTGGCGATTGACGTCGTCACAGAGATAATGCACTACGTAAAGAACATACACACACTGACTGACAGAGCAAATGCAACACCAAGAAGGAGTGGTCAGAACTTTATGCCAATTGCAGGGTAGACTGACGTCACTGAGGTATGCTCATGATGTGAAATGCGCCGCTGTGCTGCGCACGTAGCGAACGATAAATGGGACACGGCGTTGGCGAATGGCCCACTTCGTACCGTGATTTCTCAGCCGACAGTCATTGTAGAACGTGTTGTCGTGTGCCACAGGACACGTGTATAGCTAAGAATGCCAGGCCGCCGTCAACGGAGGCATTTCCAGCAGACAGACGACTTTACGAGGGGTATGGTGATCGGGCTGAGAAGGGCAGGTTGGTCGCTTCGTCAAATCGCAGCCGATACCCATAGGGATGTGTCCACGGTGCAGCGCCTGTGGCGAAGATGGTTGGCGCAGGGACATGTGGCACGTGCGAGGGGTCCAGGCGCAGCCCGAGTGACGTCAGCACGCGAGGATCGGCGCATCCGCCGCCAAGCGGTGGCACCCCCGCACGCCACGTCAACCGCCATTCTTCAGCATGTGCAAGACACCCTGGCTGTTCCAATATCGACCAGAACAATTTCCCGTCGATTGGATTGGTTGAAGGAGGCCTGCACTCCCGGCGTCCGCTCAGAAGACTACCATTGACTCCACAGCATAGACGTGCACGCCTGGCATGGTGCCGGGCTAAAGCGACTTGGATGAGGGAATGGCGGAACGTCGTGTTCTCCGATGAGTCACGCTTCTGTTCTGTCAGTGATAGTCACCGCAGACGAGTGTGGCGTCGGCGTGGAGAAAGGTCAAATCCGGCAGTAACTGTGGAGCGCCCTACCGCTAGACAACGCGGCATCATGGTTTGGGGCGCTATTACGTATGATTCCACGTCACCTCTAGTGCGTATTCAAGGCACGTTAAATGCCCACCGCTACGTGCAGCATGTGCTGCGGCCGGTGGCACTCCCGTACCTTCAGGGGCTGCCCAATGCTCTGTTTCAGCAGGATAATGCCCGCCCACACATTCCTCGCATCTCCCAACAGGCTCTACGAGGTGTACAGATGCTTCCGTGGCCAGCGTACTCTCCGGATCTCTCACCAATCGAACACGTGTGGGATCTCATTGGACGCCATTTGCAAACTCTGCCCCAGCCTCGTACGGACGACCAACTGTGGCAAATGGTTGACAGAGAATGGAGAACCATCCCTCAGGACACCATCCGTACTCTTATTGACTCTGTACCTCGACGTGTTTCTGCGTGCATCGCCGCTCGCGGTGGTCCTACATCCTACTGAGTCGATGCCGTGCGCATTGTGTAACCTGCATATCGGTTTGAAATAAACATCAATTATTCGTCCGTGCCGTCTCTGTTTTTTTCCCAACTTTCATCCCTTTCGAACCACTCCTTCTTGGTGTTGCATTTGCTCTGTCAGTCAGTGTATATAATATATACTGTCACTGGATTGTTTGTAGACCTCAGAAAAGCCACTGTCGGCCACAATTTATTTTTACATAAACTAAATACTTTTGGAATTAGAGACCTGCCTCTGAATTGGTTTCAAAACTACCTATAGAACAGAATTCCGTATGTTATTATAAATGGTAAATGACAGAAGCGTGTGGTGAACACATTCGTTACCCCAGATTAAACTATTCTTCGCGACGTATAACAGTGTTATAATCGCGAAGAATGCCACAGAACTCGCGAAAACTTCATCTATAATCCAAGCGGACCACTACAAAAATTCACAATATACCACCATTGCACGCAAACCCACTCGTACAGAGCAACTAAATACAAAATTCTTGTACTTCTCGCTTGGGTCTGTGTTCATGCTGGGGAACCTAAATATTTTTCCGCGTGCATCAAAAAACACACTCTACACGTATCATCAATGAATTGCTCCCAAAAACACCATACATGCAGAAACATAAATATAAAATAAATACTTTTATTACAATTGATTTCATAGAAAAGCTATTTTGAATAGCAAGACTATGTGCAAGTGGCTATACTGTTTTTTCCTTGTCACCTCTGATTGTGCCACTGAACACTTAGGGTGTTAACTACTATAATTAACACGTACCCAAGCTAGCTGTTCAGCCGCCGTAAGACGCTATGAATCTCGAGCGAGGCCATCAGCTATCACCCGGCCTTCCCAAGAGCAGGAGGCTTAATGCTCATGCGTCAACCAAGCGACTTGAGTTTCGGTGGGGTGGCTCTCTGTCGCGCCGGCGAAGGAACCCAGCTCGTTAGAGAGACTTGGACTGCGTAGAGCGAACGGGTTATCGAAACAGCTGTACTTGCCTTGACTTAGCTGTCTGCACTTTTTTTAACTTGATGAAGACACGTTCTAAGGAATAATAAGAAAAAGTAAATACAAAATGATTTGCCCCAGAAGCGTTGGGGTAGCTGGGGTTCAGTACACGCCACTGGCAAATGGTTGCCTCTATCGAGTGTGGTGCTCTTCAAGGATCAGTACTCGGCCCCCTGCTGTTTTAATTTATTGTTACGAATAAAACAATGTCTGTTGTACCTATCTAAATTAATCCAGGATGGCCCGTTTAGTACACACGCAATTACTCGTATTTTCAGCCATGAGAAGGGGTGACTAGCTCGGTGACTTAGATACTGGTTTTCTACCCGGAAGACTAAGATTCGAATCCCGGTCGACTCTGGATTGATATTTTTCATCTAAAAATCGCGTGGCGTCAGGTGAAGCATATGGCCTTAAGTCTCCGGCCAAACCCAAAATTATCCTTGGTGGCTCCAGCGATCCCAGAAATAACTGGGTTAAGCTGAAGAAAAGTAGTAGTAGTAGTAGTAGTAGTAGTAGTAGTAGTAGTAGTAATTATATTCAACCATGAATGATCACACTTCACTAACAGAAGTCTATTTTCAAGTCTCTCACAACAGGATTCCAGCTGGTCAGACTTTACCTGGAAGGGGATATAATCCTCCTTGAGAAGCCTCGCTTTCATTTCGCTCCGCACGCTCAGTCCTTTCAATAGCATCTGCATGCCGCAGATACGAATACAGAGCTGCTGGCCACCACAACACACGACGACTGTTCCTTGGCTCGACTGCAAAGAAAATCTGCTACACACACAATTACCCCACCTTAATTAACGTGGCCGCTCCACACAGAAGACTATTCAACACTGACAACTGCCCAGCGATAACATAACAGCAACAACTCAACAGTGCTAAAAAACACTACAATATTCCTCACAAAAACGACAATTAACATTGCTCCAACTGGACACATACCAACTGTTTCACACACTGTCTCCACGTTGGTACGCATTCAGTACTCCTCTCTGTACTCCAAGGCAATACACACACAGTTCTGTGCTCCAAGGCAGTACATACAGTACTGCGCTCAGTAGCCCAAGGTAGTACATACGCAGTATTCCAACACACCTTCAACATGACGAAACTCTGACACTGACTGTGATGGGACATCCACCACACCAACACTGACGACAGCCAGAATACTGCCATCCCATTCCAACTACTCTTGACCTGTCTCCCTGTTCACTGTTAGCCTCCTTTTCATATCCTGATGATGGAATACTAGAATCTTCTGGGCTTGTCTATTCTCGTTTCGTCTCCGAAAAGGCACACGGGGAAATCAGACCAAAGCACAATAGAAGGAGAGGCTGCGGCATGTCCTCCTGCCGGCTGGGAGGTACCCGGTCTGGCTTATTCATCCCTTCCAGGACATAATGATATGGGCTGCGACAGGGGTGGCAAATAACGTTATATAAATGATATTAACAAATGCCCTCTATGTGAATCTGTTACTCTCTATGCTGTGATAAGCTCACCGGACAAAACTTAGTCACCCCTGGAGAAATCATTACAAGCATCATTTAATACCATGTACCTCCACCTCTGGACTTGATAACCGCCTGGATTTGGTTAGGAAGTGAATCCACAAGATTGTGCAGGTATGTCGCATCCAGGTTAAGCCACTCACTGAGGATTTGATCGCGCAGTTGCAGTTAATTGCGAAGATGCTGATGTCGGCGTTTAACCCGCTGTTCCAATATAGGTATGCCACAGATTTTAAATGGGGTTCAAGCCAGGTGATTTTGCAGGCCAATCAAGGTGTAATAGGCTGACGGAGTGCTCATAAAACCAGTCACATATGCGTCCAGCCCGATGAACTTTGCTATTGTCATCTTGAAAAATCGGGGTTTCAATAGCATGCTCGTCATTCAGATGTTGACTGAAAGGCAACACCTGATCATCCAGACTTTTTAAATAAACATTCTTGTTAATGTCAGTGGACACCTCAATGCGCTGGTCCAGTCCATGATAAGAAAAACACCCCCAAAACATCACAGACCCATCTCCGGCTTGAACCTGGCCTTGCACACATCCAGAATGAAATGCTTCATTTGGCCTTCGGTGCACTCGTCGACGTGCGTCATTCGAATACAGGCAAAAACGTGATACGTTCCTCTCTGTACTCCAAGGCAGTGCACACACAGTTCTGCACTCAGTGCTCCAAGGCAGTACATACAGTACTGCGCTCAGTAGGCCAAGGCAGTACATACGCAGTATTCCAACACCACTTCAACATGACGAAATTCTGACTCTGATGGGACATGCACCACACTGGCGACAGCCAGAACTACTGCCATCCCATTGGAACTACTCTTGACCTGTCTCCCTGTTCACGGTTAGCCGTGAATAATACGTTCCATGTCCATACGGTTCGTGAAGGGGCTGGCCACAAAACACGATGCCAGAATTGTGGTCGGAAAAAGATCCTGACTGAGAGGGACCGGATACGCGTTTCACGCCCTGTGAATCAAAATTGCTTCCAAACCCAACAGAAATTAATGCATTCAGTGAATACGTTCCGCAATACGTTCCGCCAGTCAAGTACTGTCCACGTTCGATGATTTCTAGCCCATTGAAGACACGCAGCTTTATGTGCCTGTGTGAGCAATGGCCTCTTGCGAGGTGACCGACTCCAAATGTTCATTGCATGCAGTTTTCGTCGCAAAGTTCTCTCGCTAACAGGTTGGGATGGACCTTCATTCACTGAATGCATTAATTTCTGTTGGGTTTGAAAGCAATTTTGATTCACAGGGCGTGAAACGCGTATCCGGTCCCTCTCAGTCAGGATCTTTTTCCGACCACAATTCTGGCATCGTGTTTTGTGGCCACATGTAGTACTCCACTGCTTGTAGATACGGTGCGAACAGTCTATTGCGAACCACCAAAAAATCCAGCCCCTTCACGAACTGTATGGCCATGGACACGGCCAAACACGATTGCCTGTTTTTGCCACCCTGTAACATCCTTACATCTACCGATCTTGCCGTACACTGTCTGCTTGAAACATCACTCTCTCACTGATTGCTACTGCCTTATGCTTACGTAGAGGCAGTGCGCGTGTGGTTGATCACAGGGCTCGTTCGCTGCGCCATCTGTATAGGCTTAACAATCCATTTGTGCGTGCCCACTAGGGTGACAATATTTTGTCCGGTGAGCTTACAAACATATTATATTCCAGGAATACTGTGTTAGATCTGATAACACAAATGAAACAAGATATCAATGTTATAGTGGTAGGTAGCCCTCCGTCCTCGTAGGACGATGGTGTTGCACTCTGGTTCATTTACAATATAGGGAATGACTGGAAAGCCCTATTCTCGAGCGACAGTCCTTGGTACATGAAGGAAGAGGAAGCCCAACCAGAAGCCGCTCTTAGCTTCCGCTGAGTTATTTTTGCGAGATGTGCGTCGTTACGGATCTTCTCTGATATTTTGACACCTTGTTTAACTGCTATCTTCTAGGAATATCTGTCGTTTGCAGTACTTTCTCAATATACAATGCCGATCACAGCCTACCTGACGTCCTTTATTCAGACATCCTTGAAACGCTGTTTAGGTCTACCTAAGGGTTTTGAGCCTTCCCTTAACTCCCTATAATAAAAGAGCCTTGTGGATCCTACTGGTATTCACTGTTCTGACATGACTCAGCCACCTGAGCTTTCTTTTGCTGAGCAGTGCATGAATACTGAATGTTCTGGAAATGCCGTGTTTGGAACCCTGTCTTACCAATCCTTATGAAAGATAGTCCTGAGACAACGGAGATTAAAAGTGTTTATCACTTTCTTCATGCTTGGCGTATGTTAACATGCTCACTGCCATAGATTAGCGTGCTAAAGATGCATGACTGATACTCATGCATCTTTCTGTCATAATCTCTTCTTTCGTTGTTCCATGACAGCTGCTGCTATGAATATTCTGCCTGAAATTTTGGCTTCCAGTGACAGTGTTAGTAAGCATGAATCCAAGGTAAGTGAATCTGTCAGTTACCTCAAGAACATTCCCATCTATGACAAGTGATGGAACAGACTCTGTTCCTGAACCATTATATTTGTTTTTTTCAGGCAGATGGTGAGCCCGAACTCTTTACAAGTTTGCGGCAGACGGTCAATAAGATGTACAAGGGTATAAAATTAGCATATAGCAGTTCTCTGATGATTAGTTCATTGGTTTTTTTGTCTTGAATTTTAATCTGGTATGTTGAAAAGGTTTCCGTCATCTCGAGTGTGTAGGTAGACTCCATCAGCATAATTACCAAAAGCGTACTACGAAACCGAGGAGAGGAAGATACCAAAGAGCGTGGGAACCAGAACACAGCCTTGCTTCATCCCACTCTTTACTGGAAAAGGTTCTGATAGTTTGCCACTGAAACACACACAACCTTTCATATTCTAATGAAATGAGGTAAACATTCCGAGTAGCCTGGGTGTACAGCCAGTCTTGTGAAGCAGCTTAAAGAGTCCATTTCTGCTGAAAAAGAGCGAAATCTTTCGTCATGACAATGAAGGCAATGAAAATGTATACAATCATAGTCAAGCCATAATAATCTCTCTATTAATGCCCGTTAACATTTTATTTTTTCCATCACAGAAATCAATTATTTTACCTGGCATTCCAGATTCATAGTTACATAATCAACTAATTAAAGAGAGTTAAGTGTACAAAACATCTTGGGTGAATGCTACATGGACACTAAAATGGAAAGACCATGTTAACCTCATTATAGAAAAATTTCCTGAATATTGGATGTTTTGAAATGAAATAAAACCTACAACCTGTTTTCCAGTCATTGACCGGGTCAGGGATGGAATGAATGAAGCAGATGTAGGCTATTATTACGATGGGGTCGCCACTCCCAAAGTGATTTATTAATGCCTGATAGATGCTATGAAATGAGAATGGAGAGTGTTGCTGGAATGAAAGATGACAGGGAAAACCGGAGTACCCGGAGAAAAACCTGTTCCGCCTCCGCTTCGTCCAGCACAAATCTCACATGGAGTGCCCGGGATTTGAACCACGGTATCCAGCGGTGAGAGGCCGACGCGCTGCCGTCTGAGCCACGGAGGCTCTATTGGATGTTTTATGTATTTTAAATAAGCTATTGCCACATGAAATCTTTATAAATATTTAGGCCTACTTAACATTCACGTTACGTATTTGGGGAAACTGTTCTAAAAGAATAATTAAAGTTGTTGAGATTCTTCGAAAGAGGGCTAGCCGTTCATTATATGGTCTACAGATTGATGCACCATCAGCTTATCTATTTCAGGTTTCAAGTAGTCTACCTGTTCCAGTCTTGATTAAGGCTAATTATGTATTAATGCCTTCAAATGTATTAAAGGGTTGTTCCGCCTCAACTTTCAGTCCATAGTTACAACACAAGACACAATCATCATCTTAATATTATGAAAAATAATTCTTCGAAGTCTATATATATATATATATATATATATAAAGGGAAGTCGGTTTGGGGCGATCTATACAGGTTTAAAAATAAAAATAGACGTGAATTAATGAGGCACTTCGCGGCTTCTTACAAACATAAAATTCGCTAGTAGGGAAGCTGATGACCTCAGGATCCCTAGAAAAACCGAAATTCCCTAAATTCCCCGACAGAGCCTGGCTGGGGAATTGTGAAACTTGGGGCTCAGCATAAGAACGCAAGTGTAAGCATTTGATTCATCCAGTGGGGTATATTTTCCTAAAGCAATGGCATATAGTTTGCATGGGATTAAAAGCTTCCTAAAAGGACCCCCCCCCCCCACAAAATCAATATCGTGTTACAACTTCTCGGACGAGCTAGAAAATTAAAATTAGGCAAAAATATACCTTTTAGACTGAAACCGACGGAAAAATTCCAAGATGTTCAAATATTTCACTTTTTACCCCGAAAAATATCAAAATATCGAGGCAATTTTAATGACAGTGTATGTCTTCCTTTCGAAGTAACTAGTGGCTAAACGGTAAGTCGTAGCACGAAACAGATAGCACAATCGCCTCTTAATTTGGAGAGATGTACAACTTTGGTGCTATAACGTTTGGTCGTATCTCGATCCCTTATATGTTAGATAGAGCTCCATTTCTCGATTTTAGGTCAATTTTGTACTTTTTAAACATAATTTATAGTTTGACACACTTAAAAGAAAGATAGAATCATCAAAATCGGTACGCTCATTGATACAACCAGTGGTCATATCCTGGCCAAATTTTATTATTGTAGCTGTCACATAAGTGTGCCAAAAATAAAGCATTGTGTGAAAACTGTTTTTAACTCAATCTAACCCATAAATATAAGAGATACGAGAAAATGCCATAGAACCAACCACGTGGAATACTAAAAGAAGCATCTGATGGCGCAATTCGTTTGTCGATATGACCTCCGTTTAGGAGCAGTCAGTCTCACAATGATGAAGGTCTGCACTTATAAACGTGCCCATGCTTACCTATATAAATAAAATCGTAACGATCTTGTGTCTACATTGAATATTTTGGCAAAATTTGCGTGCAGTTATCCGTTTCAGGTCTGATAATGACCGTCTGAATACTTTTTTAGCTTTGGTGTCCGTCGGTTTGTCTGATTTCTTGTAACTAGAAAACTACTGGATACACTTCTACCAAAATTCATACCTAGAATCCACTTGTCCTTGGGTAGGTTTTAGGGCCAATATTGTTTCTAAATCCCTGAAGTGACTGGGGATTTATAGGAGGATCGAAACAGTGATTTTACACTCCCACAAAGAATACGTGACCAACCTTAATGGAAATCTAGCAGCCTTAGTGGAAATAAATTTCTAAAACATTTTATGTGTGCACCTTTTAGATAGGAGGATTAATACGAGTAACGGACCGTTTGGTTGTCTAAGTCCCAGCGGACTAAATATGTAGGCCTACAGCGGGTGCGTGTACAGTATATTTCTTATTAGCGGAGAACTATACTGGAAATATTTTAACCAAACTACATATTTAGCATCCACCTGTCCAAAGGTAGGTTTTAAGGTCCATACTATTTCTAATTCCTGGAAATGACTGTTGGGTTATAGAAAACCGAAACTGTGATTTTACTCTCCCACAAAATATACAAGACCAACCTTAATGGAAATCTACCAGCTTTAATGGAAATCTGTTTCTAAAACTATTGCCTCATGTGAACCTTTTCGATAGGAGAATTAATAAGGGAGATGTCATTAACGGGCTGTTTTACAGGCTAAGTCCCAGCGCACATAGTCCAAACGGTGTTACCCATGGAGCAGATTTCTTATCTATATAAATAAAATCGTAAAGACCGCGTGTCTGTACATTGAATATTTTGGCGAAATTTTCGTACAGTTGTCCGTTTCAGATCTAATAATGACAATCTGCATATTTTTAGCTTGGGTGTCTGTTTGTCTGTTTGTCAGAGTTCTTATAACTAGAAAACTACTGGATATATTTCTAACAAACTCCATATTTCGAATCCATCTGTCCTTGGTAGGTTTCAGGGCCAATATTAGTTCTAAACCCCTGAATGGACTTGAGTTTTAGAGGAAGATTGAAACGGTGATTTTACACTTCCACAAAATATATGTGACCAACCTTAATGGAAATCAATTTCTAAAACCTTTCTCATGAGCACCTTTTCGATTGGAGAATTAATAAGGGAGATGTCATTAACGGACGGTTTTGCGGTCTAAGCCCCAGCGGACATAGCCCAGGAGCGGGTGCACTTTGTGATATACTCATTCAGGATTGTGTTATCAGATGCATATAACGTCAAACTATCAATTGGAGTTAGCGTTTATAGAAAGATTATTCCCAATATATATTCTTTAAATTAGGTCCATCAAAAGACTGTATATAACAAACGTTTAAGAATATGTCATTTCCGTTATTTTATGTCGTATCCGTATTTATCGTACGACGGTAAAAACGGATATAATTTCGAAAAATCGGACTTTTAGCCTAGGTCCTGTGGAATACTTGTGCATGCCACTTCAAGGTAGGTTAACGGAAATAACTAAAGAGTCATTTTACTTTTTTCGATAGGACAGATAATAAGAGAGGTTGACCCTTCAGCCACAGCGCCACTCCAGTGGTCAGAGGAACAACAATATGTAACCGAGAAGCTGGGAGAATTTCGCACATCTTCGGAACAGGAACGACACCATACAATAAACTCTGTAATCGTTCTCATTCTGTCTCGACTTTATTCATATTTATCATACTTCCCGTTTCTGCCACGTGCTTTCGTAGAAAATTATCAGTTTGACATGCCGTATTAAACTTTTGAATAGAGGCATGTGACTTCGTAAAAATTCATGAAGGAAACATGTAATCCATTGCAAATTGCCGTCCGAAGAACGGGTACAAATACATATAACGTACATGCATTATGTTTACACTGTACAATACATTACCCTTTTCTTCTTCTTCTTCTTCTTCTTCTTTCTCTACCGCTTTTTCCCACACCTGTGGGGTCGCGGGTGCGAACTGCGTCGCACATGTGGATTTGGCCCTGTTTTACGACCGGATGCCCTTCCTGACGCCAACCCTGTATGGAGGGATGTAATCGCTATTGCGTGTTTCTGTGGTGGTTGGTAGTGTAGTATGTTGTCTGAATATGATGAGGAGAGTGTTGGGACGGACACATACACCCAGTCTCCAAGCCAGAAGAATTAATCACAAGCGATTAAAATCCCCGACCCGGCCGGGAATCGAACCCGGGACCCTCAGAACCGAAGGCCAGTACGCTGACCATTCTGCCAACGAGTCGGACACAATACATTACCCTCAAGTCTTAAATAAATACTTGCCTTACAATTATTCACTAAAAGGTTAAAAACTATGCTTTTTTATAGAATACCGGAACCTGTGGCATGTTACTTAATCGCGTGTGTCTATAAACTCAGTACTTATACGAAGGTTAGAACTTAAATAGTGGCAACTATTCATTTGCAACGGATACAAAGGAGTTACATGTTAGCAACCTTTACTGTCCTTCAATGTAGTCACCAGCGTTCTGCATAACCAGTTGCCAGAGATATGGAAGTCGTAGTGTACCTTTAGCAGAGCCTGTTATGTTGATCGTGCGAATGGAGCGGTCTCTGCAACAGTTCTGAGCTCACGAATCGTCTGGTTTCGATCACTGTCCAGTAACGCGGCACCACTTCTTCACTCGTAGGACGACCTGCCCGATGAATGTCCGCCACAGTTCGCTGACCATCGATGAAGGCTTTAACCCAACGTGCCACTGTTCTGTAAGGCAATGCAGATTCTCCGCAAGCCTCTTGAAGACCTTGATGACACTGTCGTGCTGTACGACCTCTGGCACATTCAATCTTGATCCAACTCTGTTGTTCCTGTTTGCAAAACATAGTGACAACGTTACGTTAGACCGCTAGCTCAAACGTGACTGTTTCTCTCGCTTGTGCGCAAGCAGGTGATGTGGGAAGGGCGAGTCCATTTGCACTGAGGTAAGGTAGGTATGTAACCAATGTGTGCCATCAGCGACAATATAAGATTCCGTTGCATAGCGTCTCCACAGCAGTGTTGTCACTATTTAAGTTCCAACCTTCGTAGTTGAGCTTATACAGTAGCTCATTTCGCTCATTAAATACAACAACGTCATAACTCAAAACTCATACCAGTGTAGGTGTTATCGCATGCACTTTTTTTTGCTAGGGGCTTTACATCGCACCGACACAGGTAGGTCTTATGGCGACGATGGGATAGGGAAGGCCTAGGAGTTGGAAGGAAGCGGCCGTGGCCTTATTTAAGGTACAGCCTCAGCATTTGCCTGGTGTTAAAATGGGAAACCACGGAAAACCATCTTCAGGGCTGCCGATAGTGGGATTCGAACCTACTATCTCCCGGATGCAAGCTCACAGCCGCGCGCCTCTACGCGCACGGCCAACTCGCCCGGTGCATGCACTTTTAACTGATAAAACGTCATAATCTGAAGTTCAATGAAGCGGCCAGAGAGAGCAAATGTGTCGTTCTTTCCGCTTCTTGCTTTGGTCCTTGAGCGCGCAGCAATACCGTACCATTTGAGTTGCGACCTTGGCTCTGTATGGAAGGCATGCGCTTGTGGTTGTGCAAGAGTGACATATATGGAGTTGTGACACCCTTGCTGTGAGGAAGGTTAGTATATTACGTTATATAATCCCCCATGTATAACGTATTATTTAGACTTAATGCAGTATGCACTGCAAATCAACCCAGGTTATGTGTGGGAAACTGGGAGTGAGATTTCTAGATCCTAATGGGTGGGTAGGAGACAGGGATCTGCGCTCAGATGGCCTTCACTTAAACCGCAGTGGTACATATTAGTTAGGAAACATGTTTAGAAGGGTTATAGGCAAGTACATTAAGGGAACGGGGTGGCCTAGGGAGCGGTGTTAGCGAACAGGGAACTGGAAATCAAGTAGGGATGACATAAAAATGTTAGTGCTCAACTGTAGAAGCATTGTAAACAAAGGAATCGAATTAATTTAACAGATATATACTTACCAGATATTGTAATAGGAGTTTAATCATGGCTAACAAATGATATAATGGATGCAGAAATATTCTCAAGTAACTGGAGTGTGTATCGTAGAGATAGGATAGGAATGGTAGGAGGGGGAGTATTCAAGTATAACTTTACATCCCGCAGCCCAACGTTTATAACATTATGCTTGCTTGTTTGATACTTGTTGTTTAAAAGGGCCTAACATCGAAGGTCATCGGCCCTATAACACTATAAGGAAGTGAAAATAATGCAAATCTTACTTGGAATTTATTTTAGAGGAGAGATGTGTTTATTGCCATGTCTAAGAACCCACCAACCCGCCCCAAGAAGTATATTTGCTTATATAACCTAATAAAGAGCAGTAGCCGCCATCGTCCATGGCTAAAGTAGCTTCTTGCATTCTCATTGGTCATGGTGAACGGAATGTGACGTCATTGCCATCAATGTTGACAAATACATTGCGTTACCAACCCCGGCTGAATAAAAGCACAAACAAAAAACACCATGTAAAATAACAAAACGGCTTTAACCGTCTGGACAATGGTCTTGTCCAGATCCTATCCTAACCGTCCGCACGGCAAGAACCAGTCCAGACCAATCGTGTTTCCACACGAAACTAGAGGCCTAAGGCCACTTCGCGGCTTCTAACCATCCAGACCAATGGTCTTGTCCACGGCAAGAATCCTAACCGTCCAGACCAATCGTCTTGTCCACGGCAAGAATCCTAACCGTCCAGACCAATCGTGTTTCCTCACGAAACTAGGGGCCTAGGGCCGCTTCGCGGCTTCTGACCGTCCAGACCAGTAGTCTTGCCAGATTTAATCCTAACCGTCCGCACGGCAAGAACCAGTCCAGACCAATCGTGTATCAATAATCACCACCACCAGCTATCGAAGCACCTCACTCATTAGTTCCTCAGTACAGAGGTAGGCAGCTCTGAGCATAGCTTCACAACATCCTTCCCGAGAAGGCCGCGAGCGTGTAAACAAACGACAGTCGTTCCGCGCGCAGCTGAATGTAGCGAGTACTGGGCTGCGAGAAGTAAAGTAATAATAGTATTCATTCTGGTGAAAGAAGAATTTGTAAGCTACGAAAAAGTTAAGGATGAAAAACATGAAATTTTGGGTGTAAGGCTCTTCTCTAAAGATAATAGGCAACTTGATGTCTTTGGAGTGTACAGACTGGGAAAGGGTAGCGCTGACGCTGATTCAGAATTATTTGATAAGATAATCAGCTATGTTGGAAATGATATGGAAAGGAATGTGATAGTAGCAGGTGATCTCAATTTATCAAATGTCAATTGGGAAGGTAATGCGAACGACAGGAAGCATGGCCAACAAATGGCAAATAAGTTAATATGGGAAGGGCACCTGATTCAGAAAGTGATAGAACCAACTAGAGGGAAGAATATCCCGGATGTGGTGGTGATAAAACCAGATGAGCTCTATAGAGATTCCGAAGTAATGGATGGTATTAGTGATCACGAAGCCGTTTTTGTCGTAGTTAAAAAAATGTGAAAGAAAGGAAGGTATTAAAATTAGGACTATTAGGCACTACCATATGGCTGATAAAACAGGCATGAGGGAGTTTTTAAAAAGTAACCATGATAGCTGGAAAATGGTAAATAAAAATCTAAACAGACTCTGGGATGCGTTTAAAGCAATTGTTGAGGAATGTGAAAATAGGTTTGTTCCTTCAAAGGTGGTAAGGAATGGTAAGGATCCACTATATTATAACAGAGAAGTAAAGAGACAAAGAAGGAGGTGCAGACTGGAAAGAAATAGAGTTAGAAATGGTTATGGAAGTAAGGATAAATTGAAGGAACTTACTAGGAAATTGAATCTAGCAAAGAAGTCAGCTAAGGATAACATGATGGCAAGCATAATTGGTGGTCATACAAATTTTAGTGAAAAGTGGAAGGGTATGTATAGGTACTTTAAGGCAGAAACAGGTTCAAAGAACGACATTCCAGGAATCGTTAATGAACAAGGGGCGTGTGTATGCGAGGATCTTATAAAGGCAGAAGTATTCACTCTGCAGTATGTGAAGATTGCTGGTTACAAGGATAATGTCCAGATAGGGGATGTGAGTAATACTAAAGAAGTATTAAAATTGACCTAATATAACAATGATATTTACAGTAAGATACAAAAGTTGAATACTAGAAAAGCAGCTGGAACTGATAAGATTTCTGGGGTTATACTAAAGGCAATGGGTTGGGATATAGTACCATATCTGAAATACTTATTTGATTATTGTTTGGTTAAAGGAGCTATACAAAATGAATGGAGAGTTGCTACAGTAGCCCCTGTGTATAAAGGAAAGGGTGATAGACATAAAGCTAAAAATTACAGGCCAGTCATTTTGACATGCATTGTATGTAAACTTTGGGAAAGCATTCTTTCTGATTATATTAGACATGTTTGCGAAATTTATAACTGATTTGACAGAAGGCAGTTTGGGGTTAGGAAACGTTATTCGACTGAAGCTCAGCTTGTAGGATTTCAGCAAGATATAGCAGATATCATGGATTCAGGAGGCCAAATGGACTGTATTGCGGTTGACCTATCTAAGGCATTTGATAGGGTAGATCATGGAAGACTACTGGCAAAATTGAGTGCAATTAGACTGGAAAAAAGAGTGACTGAATGGGTGGCTATATTTCTAGAAAATAGAACTCAGAGAATTAGAGTAGGCGGAGCTTTATCTGTCCCTGTAATAATTAAGAGGGGAATTCCTCAAGGCAGTATTATTGGGCCTTTATGTTTTCTTATATATATCAATGATATGTGTAAAGAAGTGGAATCAGAGATAAGGCTGTTTGCAGATGATGTTATTCTGTACAGGGTAATAAATTACAAGATTGTGAGCGGCTGCAGGGTGACCTCGATAGTGTTGTGAGATGGACGGTGGGCAATGGTATGATGATAAACGGGGTTAAAAGTCAGGTTGTGAGTTTCACAAATAGGAAAAGTCCTCTCAGTTTTAATTACTGCTTTGATGGGGTGAAAGTTCCTTTTGGGGATCATTGTAAGTACCTAGGTGCTAATATAAGAAAAGACCCTCATTGGGGTAATCACATAAATATGATTGTTAATAAAGGGTACAGATCTCTGCACATGGCTATGAGGGTATTAAGGGGTTGTAGTAAGGATGTAAAGGAGAGGACATATAAGTCCCTGGTAAGACCCCAACTAGAGTATGGTTCCAGTGTATGGGACCCTCACCAGGATTACCTGATTCAAGAACTGGAAAAAATCCAAAGAAAAGCAGCTTGATTTGTTCTGGGTGATTTTCGACAAAAGAGTAGCGTTACAAAAATGTTGCAAAGTTTGGGCTGGGAAGAACTGGGAGAAAGACGACGATCTGCTCGATTAAGTGGTATGTTCCGAGCTGTCAGCGGAGAGATGGCGTGGGAGGACATGAGCAGACGAATAAGTTTGAGTGGTGTCTTTAAAAGTAGGAAAGATCACAATATGAAGATAAAGTTGGAATTCAAGAGGACAAATTGGGGCAAATATTCGTTTATAGGAAGGGGAGTTAGGGATTGGAATAACTTACCAAGGGAGATGTTCAATAATTTTCCAATTTCTTCGCGATCATTTAAGAAAAGGCTAGGAAAACAACAGATAGGGAATCTGCCACCTGGGCGACTGCCCTAAATGCAGATCAGTATTGATTGATTGATTGATTGATTGATTGATTGATTGATTGATTGATTGATTGATTGATTGATTGATTGATTGATTGATTGATTGATTGATTGATTGATTGATTGATTGATTGATTGATTGATAAGGAAATATGACATTCTTACTCCGAGAAACAGTTATTTTATTTGTACTATTTCACATTCCAAAATCATTGCTACAAATCAAAGACATCATTCAGGTAGAAATAAAGGTACTAAATGCTATTATGTCGTCCTTGCTACAAAGGATGTCTCTTTTTTTAAGAAACGACATCCGGTCAAGGTTATAATTTACTTTCTCCACTGAAAGACTTTTTTTCCGTCTCTGTAGACCATTATTTCCCGCGGTAAAGTGCTCGTTCAGCTAGCCCTCGTTGATATAGAAAAGATTGAAACAACGGCGGCAATTGCCAAGGGACCGGACGGGACAATGCAGTGTTTAATATAAAATCAGCCTGTCGTTTCGACGTCCTTAGAGGAACCAGGTATATATTGCTCTTAATAAGCATCGCATTTGTAGTTATAGTGCAGCTTTCACAATGTAGAGTTGTTAATTAGTAAACTTTTAAAAATAATTAGTAGCACAGTCATTCCTTTCTCTGTTTTGATCCAGGAACTTCGAGTTCCCCGATTCCTGCATCTGAAGCTTCGACAAGCTATTCACGTTCTTGTACCTCTAGTGTCCTCCCAGACCTTCATCTTTCTGTACTTCGTCATCAAATACACAAACGTACTCTCCCAAGGACGATGGTGGACATGGCAGGGAAGACAGTTCGGATACTGCTGTTTCTGGTGTGCCTGAAACCCCTGAAGGAACCAGTACTCCAGCTGAAATATCTCCAGTAACAAACACGACGTCCTCTTCCACTGACAATAACAATAGTTCAATAGCCGGCATGCAGGGCACATCGACGACCATATTAGGTGTGAAAATGCAGATAAATGTTGCAAAGTAAAAGAGGAAACTTTTGAAGAAAGCAGGAAGTACTGGACAGGCATATGAAACCCATACAAAAAGTAAAAAAGATACGATCCCAGAGGCGGATGAAGGGAGGATGTAAGGAAAAGTGCAAGCAGGTCATTAAGTGACATCAATCTCCAGCGGCAATTCATTGCCAGTTCAATGAAGCCTATTGTTCCTAAGTATCGCTATACTCGTGTTGGAGGAAGCAGACCTCCACGGCACTTTATTTTACCGTTATTTTATTTTACACCCCAGATATTAATGATCGGCCAATCAGAACAGTTCTGGAGGAAAGTAACAAAGTCGCGGAGACTCTAACTTGAGACAGATAAAAGAGTAAAACGAACAGAAAACACTGCATCCATGTGTACGTGCAGGTATTCGGCAACATATTGAAGGTATACCTAAAATTGTAAGCCGTTACACCCGGGCTAACACTTCAAGGCAATTTATAGATGGAAACAGGTCACTTGATGATATTCACAGAGATTATGTTGCCGTCTGAAAAGCAAAAAGGGAACCTCATGTGAGCTATGAAATGTTTCACCGTGTATTCACGCAAGAGTATAATTTATCTTTTCTTGTAGCTAAGAAGGATTTATGTGCAACATGCGTTGCCTAAGAAAACTCTGATGATCAAGAAAAGGAACATCTGAAAGCGAAATATGCTGAACATTTGGTTGAGAAAAATTTGTCCAGAGCAGGAAAGAAATATGACATTGACAACGTTGACGGTATAGTAGCAGTATATGACCTTCAGACTGTTCTGCAGTTGCCAAAGGGTGATGTTTCCGCATGTTATTATAAATCAAGACTGAATGTCTTAAACTTTACTATTTATGACCTGAAGACAAATTCTTGTGATTGCTACGTATGGGATGAGTCAGATGGTAATCGGGGAGTGAATGAATTAGGTTCATGCGTGTTAATGTAGGCTATTTCTAGCAGAAAGCTAAGTAACTGATGGTGAAGTTATCTTCTACTCTGATAACTGTGCCGGCCAACAAAAGAATACATTTATGTTGCCCCTGTATTTTTATGCTGTTCGTTATCTTGGAATAAAGTCCATAACCGACAAATATCTCATAAAAGGACACATTCAGAATGAAGGAGACTCGGCTCATTCCCTGATTGAGAGACAGATCGAACGCCAATTGAGAGGTGGACCTATCTATACCGCTGAAGGATTTATAGCTGTTATTCGAGTTGCAAATAAACATGGTGAACCTTTTCATGTGCACGAATTATGCCATGAGGATTTTTCTGACGTGAAACACATTGCTTCTATGGTCGATCTTCTTAATCTTACCGTCGTGAAACTGACAGATGTGAAAGTTCAATCAATCAATCAATCAATCAATCAATCAATCAATCAATCAATCAATCAATCAATCAATCAATCAATCAATCAATCAATCAATCAATATTGATCTGCATTTAGGGCAGTCGCCCAGGTGGCAGATTACCTATCTGTTGCTTTCCTAGCCTTTTCCTAAATGATTTCAAAGAAATTGGAAATTTATTGAACGTCTCCCTTGGTAAGTTATTCCAATCCCTAACTCCCCTTCCTATAAATGAATATTTGCCCCAGTTTGTCCTCTTGAATTCCAACTTTATCTTCATATTGTGATCTTTCCTACTTTTATAAACGCCACTCAAACTTATTCGTCTACTAATGTCATTCCACGCCATCTCTCCGCTGACAGCTCGAAACATACCACTTAGTCGAGCAGCTTTTCTTCTTTCTCTCAGTTCTTCCCAACCCAAACTTTGCAACATTTTTGTTACGCTACTCTTTTGTCGGAAATCACCCAGAACAAATCGAGCGCTTTTCTTTGGATTTTTTCCAGTTCTTGAATCAGGTAATCCTGGTGAGGGTCCCATACACTGGAACCATACTCTAGTTGGGGTCTTACCAGAGACTTATATGCCCTCTCCTTAACATCCTTACTACAACCCCTAAACACCCTCATAACCATGTGCAGAGATCTGTACCCTTTATTTACAATCCCATTTATGTGATTACCCCAATGAAGATCTTTCCTTATATGAACACCTAGGTACTTACAATGATCGCCAACAGGAACTTTCACCCCATCAACGCAGTAATTAAAACTGAGAGGACTTTTCCTATTTGTGAAACTCACAACCTGACTTTTAACCCCCTTTATCAACATACAGTACCATTGCCTGCTGTCCATCTCACAACATTTTCGAGGTCACGTTGCAGTTGCTCACAATCTTGTAACTTACACTGACTGACGGAGCAAATGCAACACCAAGAAGGAGTGGTCAGAACTTTATGCCAATTGCAGGGTAGACTGACGTCACTGAGGTATGCTCATGATGTGAAATGCGCCGCTGTGCTGCGCACGTAGCGAACGATAAATGGGACACGGCGTTGGCGAATGGCCCACTTCGTACCGTGATTTCTCAGCCGACAGTCATTGTAGAACGTGTTGTCGTGTGCCACAGGACACGTGTATAGCTAAGAATGCCAGGCCGCCGTCAACGGAGGCATTTCCAGCAGACAGACGACTTTACGAGGGGTATGGTGATCGGGCTGAGAAGGGCAGGTTGGTCGCTTCGTCAAATCGCAGCCGATCCGATACCCATAGGGATGTGTCCACGGTGCAGCGCCTGTGGCGAAGATGGTTGGCGCAGGGACATGTGGCACGTGCGAGGGGTCCAGGCGCAGCCCGAGTGACGTCAGCACGCGAGGATCGGCGCATCCGCCGCCAAGCGGTGGCAGCCCCGCACGCCACGTCAACCGCCATTCTTCAGCATGTGCAAGACACCCTGCCTGTTCCAATATCGACCAGAACAATTTTCCGTCGATTGGTTGAAGGAGGCCTGCACTCCCGGCGTCCGCTCACAAGACTACCATTGACTCCACAGCATAGACGTGCACGCCTGGCATGGTGCCGGGCTAGAGCGACTTGGATGAGGGAATGGCGGAACGTCGTGTTCTCCGATGAGTCACGCTTCTGTTCTGTCAGTGATAGTCACCGCAGACGAGTGTGAGACGAGGCGTCGGCGTGGAGAAAGGTCAAATCCGGCAGTAACTGTGGAGCGCCCTACCGCTAGACAACGCGGCATCATGGTTTGGGGCGCTATTGCGTATGATTCCACGTCACCTCTAGTGCGTATTCAAGGCACGTTAAATGCCCACCGCTACGTGCAGCATGTGCTGCGGCCGGTGGCACTCCCGTACCTTCAGGGGCTGCCCAATGCTCTGTTTCAGCAGGATAATGCCCGCCCACACACTGCTCGCATCTCCCAACAGGCTACAGGCTCTACGAGGTGTACAGATGCTTCCGTGGCCAGCGTACTCTCCGGATCTCTCACCAATCGAACACGTGTGGGATCTCATTGGACGCCGTTTGCAAAGTCTGCCCCAGCCTCGTACGGACGACCAACTGTGGCAAATGGTTGACAGAGAATGGAGAACCATCCCTCAGGACACCATCCGCACTCTTATTGACTCTGTACCTCGACGTATTTCTGCGTGCATCGCCGCTCGCGGTGGTCCTACATCCTACTGAGTCGATGCCGTGCGCATTGTGTAACCTGCATATCGGTTTGAAATAAACATCAATTATTCTTCCGTGCCGACTCTGTTTTTTTCCCAACTTTCATCCCTTTCGAACCACTCCTCCTTGGTGTTGCATTTGCTCTGTCAGTCAGTCAGTGTATTTATCACTCTATAGAGAATAACATCATCAAGCCCGCCTGGTGGCCATGATCGTTAAGGCGCTGAAGTCTAAAACGGTCTAACACCGAGGTTAGCCGGTTCGAGTCCCGTTGGTCGAAAAAATTTTCACCATCAGAATGTTGGCCGGCAGGGTAGGGGAGGTGGTGGTATACAATTTCTAATCACTAGATTGCGTGCCAAAAGCCTGGATTAAATTCCAAACCTCTCCGCAGTGCTCATATGGAGTGAGGGCATATGACGCTGTTGATGGTGATTCGTCCGTCGGATGGGGACGTTAAGCCTTGAGCAGACCCCTTGGTGCTATTCGACAGGAGTAGGCTATGTGCCGGCACCGGGTTTCACCCTCTCCCTACTATCATATATCACGTCATTCATTTCAACTCTCATTAACTCCTCTGATGAGGTTGACGTCAGGAAGGGCATCCGGTCATAAAAAACCGCCACGACAAATTCATCTCACCTCATACCCGACCCCGTAGGGAAACGGGACAAGGGCTGGACAAACACAGAGAATAACATCATCCGCAAAAAGCCTTACCTCCGATTCCACTCCTTTACTCATATCATTTATATATACAGTGGCGGTCAAAATAATAGAGCCACCTCTATTGACGAGATTAAGAACTAGGATATCTACTAGTTCGCAAAATCTCCACGAGTGCCGTGTTGTCATTTCCTTTTAGACAATATCAGGAAAGACGTCGCTGCTGTCTGTAGTCGTGCGAAAGGAAGCGTTTGAGTTAGACGTTCGAAAAGAGGCATAAAGGTAAGAATCTTATGGGTCAAAATAATAGAGCCGTTTTACAGAAGTCCCGTTCAAATTGATTTTTTGCAGTTGTTTTGGGGGCTAGCGATATCATTTGTCAACAAACCTCCACTCAATATTATTTTGTATGTAAACTGACGTTTGGTTTTGTTTACATTCTTCTAGATGGGCAGAGCAGAGCATACAAGTGATGATGGTCGTATAGTAATGTTCCGGATGTTCAAAAGTGGGATATCCATGAATCAAATAGCCAAAGATTTACACGTTTCGCGAAAACGAGTCCAGAACGCCATAAGACTGGCAAAACAAACAAAGCCGCAGGTGGGGAACAGGGGGCGACCTCGTGTAACTACTCTTCGCGTAGACAGACTCATCACGAGGGAAGTAAAGAAACCCATTTTTGTCACCACCACGACTGAAAGCCATTTTGT
Organism: Anabrus simplex; assembly: GCF_040414725.1. Classification (NCBI taxonomy): domain Eukaryota; kingdom Metazoa; phylum Arthropoda; class Insecta; order Orthoptera; family Tettigoniidae; genus Anabrus; species Anabrus simplex. The sequence goes on along the minus strand of NC_090265.1, from coordinate 422,888,671 downwards.
TTAGCGACAAAAATGATGTTCAACCATCAACTTCAACGATTCAAAGACGACTGAGATCCGCAAAATTGAATGGGCGCATTGCGAGACAGGAGCCACATGTTTCAAAAGCTAATGTTCGGAAAAGGTTGGCCTTCGCCCGGAGAAATGAACACAAACCCAATATTTGATGGAGGAACATCCTTTGGTCCGATGAATCCAAGTATAATAGGTTTGCCTCAGACGGAAAAGTCTATGTGCGCTGCCCACCAAACCAGAAATTTAATCCCAAGTACACTTTAAAAACTGTGAAATACGGTGGCGGAAATGTCACGGTATGGGGATGTTTTTCATGGTATGGCCTTGGTCCAATACACCGTATCAACGGCATAATGAACGCAGAAATGTACAACGACGTCTTAGCAAATGTGATGCTGCCTTATGCTGAAGAGGAAATGCCGCTGAAATGGAAATTTCAGCACGATAACGATCCAAAGCATACTGCAAGGATCATAAGGCAGTTTTTTCAATATCACCATATCGAAGTATTAGAGTAGCCACCTCAATCCCCTGACGCATCATCCATCGAGAACTTATGGGAGATCGTAGACAAGAGAATTGACCGCTCAAAAGCTACGTCTTTAGATAAACTTTGGGAAGAAATCCAGAGAGCCTTGTATGCGATTAGCAGCGACGAATGCAGGCGTTTAGTCGACTCTATGGGTAAGAGGTGCAGGGAAATCCTCAAAAATAAGGGTTACACTACGAAGTACTAATGCACTCCTATGAAAAAACGACTGTTCCTGTAAATTTCATAAGACTTAGATCAAGTACAAAATATTTGTGTCAATTGGCTCTATTTTTTTGACCCTGTGGTCTGGTATTATTTTGAATATTATTGAATAGTTTCAGTTGTGTTATCTATATAACTGACTGTGGTACAATGTGACTCTGTTGTAATGGTTCCTGTACAACGTAAAATTTTGTTTCCATCATAGTACAAACATGTCTAGTAATAAATTTGCACTTTATTCTAAACCTTTGCCAGGTGGCTCTATTATTTTGACCACCACTGTATATGTCCGCCTCCGTGGAGTAACGGTTAGTGTTATTAGCTGCCGTCCTCGGAGGCCCGGGTTCGATTCCCGGTACTGCCAGAAATTTAATACTGGCAGGAGGGCTGGTATGTGGTTGAAATGGTACATGCAGCTCACCTCCAATGGGGGTGTGCCTGAAAAGAGTTGCACCACCTCGGGATGAGGACACGAATTTACTTTTGGTCCGACTCGTTGGCTGAATGGTCAGCGTACTGGCCTTCGGCTCAGAGGGTCCTGGGTTCGATTCCCGGCCGGGTCGTGGATTTTAACCTTCATTGGTTAATTCCAATGGCCCGGGGGCTGGGAGTTTGTGCTGTCCTCAACACCCCTGCAACTCACACACCACACATAACACTATCCTCCACCACAATAACACACAGTTACCTACAAATGGCAGATGCCGCCCACCCTCATCGGAGGGTCTGTCTTACAAGGGCTGCACTCGGCTAGAAATAGCAACACGAAATTATTATTATTTATATATATAAGAAAATATAAAGGTCCGATAATACTGCCTTGAGGAATTCCCCTCTTAATTATTACAGGGTCAGATAAAGCTTCACCTACTCTAATTCTCTGAGATCTATTTTCTAGAAATATAGCAACCCATTCAGTCACTCTTTTGACTAGTCCAATTGCACTCATTTTTGCCAGTAGTCTCCCATGATCCACCCTATCAAATGCTTTAGACAGGTCTATCGCGATACAGTCCATTTGACATCCAGAGTCCAAGATATCTGCTATATCTTGCTGAAATCCTACAAGTTGAGCTTCAGTGGAATAACCTTTCCTAAAACCGAATTGCCTTCTATCGAACCAGTTATTAATTTCGCAAACATGTCTAATATAATCAGAAAGAATGCCTTCCCAAAGCTTACATACAATGCATGTCAAACCTACTGGCCTGTAATTTTCAGCTTTATGTCTATCACCCTTTCCTTTATACACAGGGGCTACAATACCAACTCTCCATTCATGTGGTATAGCTCCTCCGACCAAACAATAATCAAATAAGTACTTCAGATATGGTACTATATCCCAACCCATTGTCTTTACAGAAATCTGATCAATTCCAGCCGCTTTTCTAGTTTTCAACTTTTGTATCTTATTGTAAATGTCATTTTTATCATATGTAAATAATATTACTTCTTTGGCCTTAGTCTCCTCCTCTATCTCGACATTATCCTTGTAACCAACAATCTTTATATACTGCTGACTGAATACTTCTGCCTTTTGAAGATCCTCACATACACACTCCCCTTGTTCATTAATTATTCCTAGAATGTCCTTCTTGGAACCTGTTTCTGCCTTAAGATACCTATGCATACCCTTCCATTTTTACTAAAATTTGTATGACTGCCAATTATGCTTGCCATCATGTTAGCTGCCTTCTTTGCTAGATTCAATTTTCTAGTAAGTTCCTTCAATTTCTCCTTACTTCCACAGCCATTTCTAATTCTATTTCTTTCCAGTCTGCACCTCCTTCTTAGTCTCTTTATTTCTCTATTATAATAAGGTGGGTCTTTACCATTCCTTTCCAACCTTAAGGTACAAACCTGTTTTCGCATTCCTCAACAATTTCTTTAAACCCATCCCAGAGTCTGTTTACATTTTTATTTACCGTTTTCCACCGATCATAGTTACTTTTTAGAAACTGCCTCATGCCTGCTTTATCAGCCATATGGTACTGCCTAATAGTCCTACTTTTAATACCTTCCTTTCTATCACATTTATTTTTAACTACCACATAACCAGCTTCATGATCACTAATACCATCTATTACTTCAGTTTCCCTATAGAGCTCATCTGGTTTTATCAGCACCACATCCAGGATATTTTTCCCTCTGGTTGGTTCCATAACTTTCTGAATCAGCTGTCCTTCCCATATTAACTTATTTGCCATTTGTTGGTCATGCTTCCTGTCGTTCGTATTTCCTTCCCAATTGACATCTGGCAAATTCAGATCTCCCTCTACAATCACATTTCTTTCCATGTCGTTTCCCACATAGCTGACTATCCTATCAAATAATTCCGAATCCGCGTCAGCGCTACCCTTTCCCGATCTGTACACTCCAAATATATCAAGTTGCCTATTATCTTTAGAAATGAGCCTTTCACCTAGAATTTCATATGTCTCATCTTTAACTTTTTCGTAGCTTACAAATTCTTCTTTCACCAGAATGAACACTCCCCCTCCCACCATTCCTATCCTAACTCTACGATACACACTAAAGTGCCGTGAGAAAATTTCTGCATCCATTATATCATTTTTCAGCCATGGTTCAACTCCTACTACAATATCTGGTAAATATATATCTATTAAATTACTTAATTCTATTCCTTTCTTTACAATACTTCTACAGTTCAACACTAACAATGTTATGTCATCCCTACTTGATTTCCAGTTCCCTGATCCCTTATCACCGCTCCCTAGGCCATCCCGTTTCCCTGAATGTACCCCCCTATTACCCTTCCAAACAAATTTCCTAACTTATACGTACCACTGCGGTTTAAATGAAGGCCATCTGAGCGCAGATCCCTATCTCCTACCCACCCATTAGGATCTAGAAATTTCACTCCTAGTTTCCCACATACCCACTCCATAGTCTCATTTGTTTCCCCAATCACCCTCCAGTCAGTATACCTCCTACACAGTATTCCACTAATAACAATCCCCGCTTTCTTAAACTTCACCCTGCTGCATTTACCAGATCCCACACATCTCCAACTATGTTGGTACTTACATCAGCTTGCCTTACGTTGTTGGTACCAACGTGAAACACTACCACTTACTCCTTCCCCTCCTCCCTCTCTTCTACTTTTCTCAACATCTGCCTCAACCTAATTCCTGGATAACATTCTACCCTGGTTCCCTTTCCTCCACACACTTTCCCCACGTGTCTAACGATGGAATCCCCCATGACCAGAGCCTCAACCCTACCCACCTCATTTGATCCCCTCCCCTCCTGGTCAGCCCTATCTTTCCTGATAGCTGCAGAAGCTACTTCCTCCTCCCTTTCCTCCTTCCCATGACCCTGTTCCACCTGTCTTTTCCTATCCTCTACTCTACGTTTTCCTTTCCTACCTTTTCCCTTCCTCCTACTTCCACACATCTCACCAACAGTTCCCTGTCCCTCATCTTCCCTCTGTTGTTCTACCTGGAGTGACTCGTACCGATTTCTCACAGACACCTGTCCTGAATTCTGATCTTGAATAGAGCCCTTAGCCTGCAATCTCCTTCCCCTTAGAACATTAGACCACCTGTCTCCTACAACTCCCCCCCCCCCCCTTTCCTTCCCCTCCCTCTTATACACCTATTGTAACCTGTACATTGTTTGAGGGAGTTCTATCTTCCTTCCTGTCTTCTGTGAGAATCCTAATTATCTCCCTCAAACTTTCCAACTCCTCCCCCATACCCCTTAATGCCTCGTCACACCCACAGTTCCTACACTCGCGCTCCTTAGCCATTCTTTACGGGGAGGAAAATGAAATTAAAAATAAAATAACTTATTTGCAAAAAATGAATGAACGGAGGGATATATTGTCTGGGATAGTACTCAAAGATCACACTACAATAAGGTAATTAATATACGACTACACTACAATACTACTTAGTCGTGCTCTATTTTTTATCCTACAACACCTAACAGGATAAAAACTGCTGTTAATTACTGAATATCGAAAGTAATACACAAGAACTACACAATTCCAAACTGCAATTAAGCCTATCCTAATTACAACAACAGTATTTTAGTAAGAGTTTCTATGGATACCTCTACTACACCAGTACTACACAAATATTTTACAATAATAAAATAAGCACACTAAATTCTAATACGATATTACTCGTATACTACTGTACAGTACACTTCAGTAATTTTAAACTACTTTCAGACGAATCCTAATTACGATACCGGTACCGTATGCCACTACTAAGCACAACAGAATTGAAATTTGCAAGAACTACTGTACTCAAAGATTACCAACGAAGCTAAATGCTTAGACAAATTATTATTAGTATTACGGTCTAATGGATACACACGAAAGATAACACACGAATACAGCGGGCACGATACGGCACTATCTAAATGTACTGTATCTATACTACAATGTATCTACACTACACTACACTACACTGTGTTTGGTTAAGTGCTTAAGTATCAAAAGGATTGCCGTACACGAAGAAAAACACGAATATAACTGGTAAGATACTATCTAATATATTAGACCTTACCTTCACTACAATTTTACTGAAATGTGGTTATGTGATTATTACAGTTAAGAGGAATTCTTCATATTCTATATTTGTGAAGAATTCCTACAGTGAGGATTTTCAAGAAGTGCGTGTAATTAATAAAAGGAAGGAAATTGCAGACTTTTCCCTAAACATTTCTTTGCAAGCCAGGCCTGCTCCTAAGGAGAAAGAAGACCTTCAAGATTTACTGGCAAAGAATTTCATCCCAAAGTCTTACACACACTTTTATATGTCTGTGTAATCTGAGTGATAATACAAAATCACCGACATCATCTTCAGTTCACTTCTGATGAATCTCAGCATATGTTTTGTTGTACTGCATGATACTATTTCAGTACGTTAGGAGATAGGACACCGGTGACATAACTACCGCCAATATGATTCCAATTTCTGTCAAGAATGTCACATTTTGATTTATGACGTACTTTAAGCTTAATTTTTGTGGCAACAGTGACATAAGTGCGCATGGGGTCTACTCTAAGACTCATATTGTCTTTGTGATAACAGCTAAAATAAATTACTGAAATAATTTATTCTGTCACATATTCAAGCATGACGGTTGTAAATATATTTGTCTTGAAATGGCAGCCCTTTAAATCTTTCAAATGCTCCTACTGAAAACTAACCGCATTTGAGTCATGACGTTGGTGTATTTAATGAGCGATATATCAATACTTCATATTAAATATTAATTTTGCAATGCAATCATAATATTATACATAGTTTAATTTTCTAGTACTTGTAAAGAATGAGTTTATTATTTATTCAATTTTCAAGAAATTTCTGAATTTCATTAGTAAATAAGAATTTTATTTTAATTTATTATAATTTGCTTCATAAATTTTGTATAACTTATTGGCTGTGTTCTTTTATAAGTTTTTGTACTCATAGCTTATACATAAGTACTTACCAGTAAGTACTTTAATGACAGTATAATAATTTGGAGATATTAGGTCGCGTAATGTAAAAATCTGTTGACCCATTTCGATACTGCGGCCAGGATCGTCTTCAGAGCAATAACAAAGCATGTAATGGCAACTGTCACTCCATAGTAACAGAATTATTTTAACAAAGGTGAAGGCTATATACTGAGTAGATCATCGCTACCTTTCATAGTTAACTCATCAACATATTCAACATATTTCTCAGTGACTCTGGAGGCCCTGGAATGAACTGCATTTCTACGCAAATTACTGTACACGCAGTGAGTAAGATTTTATTAAATTGCATGTCTCTTAGCGTTATCTAAGAAACACCACGGGGAGGTCCCCGTACGTTGTTTCCGATGTAAGGTACGCGTTGGGGAGTTTGAATGATAATGGCAGGCCACGTATCATACTGCCATTCACAATCGAGTTCGGAAGTTTGGAGTACAACGGCAGGCTCACTTGCCTACTGCCAGTTACAATCGAGATTGAGAGTTTTGATAATAATGGCAGACCTCCTCGCATACTGCCAGACACAGTCGAGTTGGTGTGCTTTCATTATAATACCAGGTTCTCTTGCATACGAAGAGACAGTACTCATTATAACGGCAGATCAGCTTTACTACCGCCAGTCACTTTCGAGTTGGGAAGTTTCGATTATAATAGCAGGCCACTTTGTCTACTACCAGTCCCAATATAGTTGGAGAACTTTTTCATAGGCCTAATGGAGAGCAGCCTTGCCTACTGACGGATACAATCAGATAGGGGAGTTTCGACCAAACTTGCATACTCCCTTGCTCACTGCCAATGAAATCGAGAAGGAAATTTTTCATTACAATGGCAGGCCCCATTTACTAATGCCAGTTACAGTGGAGTTGGGGAGAGATTGTTATAATGCCAGAGCCCCTTTCCTACAGCCAGTCACAGTCGATGGGGGAGATTTGATTAAAAATGCAGACCCCCCTCCTACTGAGAGTCACTATCGATTTGTGGAATTTTAATGATGATGGCAGCCCTCTCCCCCTTTCTAGATCGCTACAAATCGACTTCAATGTCCATAGATAGATAGATAGATAGATAGATAGATAGATAGATAGATAGATAGATAGATAGATAGATAGATATACGAAAGTAAATGCACGTTATGTAATATTGCAGACAATCATTTCGAGATTAACTGCTGCTAAACGTACGTCATATCGACAAACGGATTGCGCCATCAAACGTCTCTTTAGTGCTCAACATGGCTGGTCTTATGACATTTTCTCGTATATCTTCTATTTATGCGTTAGAGTGAGTTAGCAACTTTGAATAGAGTGATATTTGGGTACAGTTTTCATAAACTGCTTTATTTTCCGCATACTTACGTGACAGCTAGAATCATAAAATTTGGCTCGCTTATGACCGTTGTTTGTACTGATGTGTGTCTGTGCCCAATTCCATGATTCTATCTTTCGTATAAGTGTGTCAAATTATATAGTGTAAAAATTCTAAATTTACCCACAATTGAGAAATGCAGCTCTATATAACGTATGAGCGATCGAGATACGACAAGTCATGGAACCAAAGCTGTAGATCACTCCAAATTGAGCAGCGATTGTGTTATCCGCTTTGTGATATGACTTACCGTTTAGCCACCAATTACCTCGAAATGAAGGTTTGCACCATCATTAAAACTGCCTCCATACTTCGGTATTTTTCGGGGGTAAAACGGTAAACATTTGAATATCTTGGAATTTTTCCGTCGGTGTACAATCTAAAGCTATAATTTTGCAAATTTCAATTTTCTAGCTAGTCTGGAAGATGTGTCCATCATCTTAATTTAAGTTGGGGGTAGGGGGGCGGGTTAAAATTAGGACTTTCAAGAAACTGTTAAGCCCATGAAAACTATGGGTCAATACTTTGGGAAAATATAGACCGCTTGGTGAAAGAAATACTTACACTTGCGTTCTTATGCTGAGCCCCAAATTACAAAACCGGAAGTGGGTTTGATCCTGCCTCACTTCAATAGTATGTGAAGAGGTATCGCTCATGGGAAGCTGGAAATCTGCAAAACTCGTGACGGTAGATCTACCTGTACATAAATGAACTCTTGCGGTACAAAATATCCGACTCCTCGGTGTCTTCGGAAATCTTGGGACGTAAAGCAACATTGTTATAAGCAGCCTCAGACGTCCTAGATATCCAATGGCGTTCTCTCTGCGAGCTGAACCTGGCCTGCTATCAGCATCGTTCCCCAAACGGCTTCCAAAATCTGACCCTATTCAAACCAGTCTCACGTTCAGAAGCATGTTCAGACACCCTGGACGTGGACTGGTGTTTTTAGGCATTGAACGAAGATTTTTCTAAGGGCAGCTTGTTTTTAGGTGCCATAGAATGAGGCACCAACTCTAAAAAGTGTCACGGCCTACCTACTGATTCTAAATAAGTTCCAGTTAATGATAGGAACGTTACGCGAATTAATCGGCGAAATCGTAGACTTCGAAAGAAAAAATGCACGAAAGAAATAGTGAATAATATAGCTCAAAAGAAAGAGTCTGTAAGTTTCGGGATCAGCATTCGCATACATACGGAAAAATGAAGGAAGAAAGACAGTTAGGAAATTTGACATTAACTGAAGATACGATAATAACTGCAGACAGCCGTACAGGACAAAGATGTAAATACGTAGGTCGACTCCCGCGAACAGGAGACAACACGGAAAATCTAAGATATGTATTTGGAAACGTACATAATGTACTTGCGTATGATGCTACTAGATGGTGTATGCAGTGGTTTAGTTGGACCGGAACGGGCCGGAACGCCGTTCCGGAAAATATTTTTCCCGCTTTAGAATGACGGTTTTATATTCATAAGTTACGGTCGCTTTTACACTCCTGGGCGGTTTTCTGGTTTTCTAAGGTTGGCTACACTGCTATTGGATTCGGAGAGCGGGAAATGAGCACAACAACATTCTTCCACTCGTTATGTTTGTGTGAATCCAAGTTTTATTTTACGTTTTGCTCAATGTGTTGTTGTGAAGCAGATATTATGGAATCTCTCAGCAGTTAATGAACATCAGTAGCCCCGTCGTACCTTCCAAGTTTTCTGGTGGCTGTGAAAGTGAGTTGTGAGTGTGACCATGAGTTTACTGAAGTGGCTGGGTTAAAAAAAACGTGCTGGGGATGAAGATGAAGAATCAAAGAATGATAAAAAGGTGTGTGATGACTAAGAAGAAACGAAACTGAATGGAGTTCCGAGAACATTAGTTTCATTAAAGACGTGAGTATAAAGACAGAGCCTGGGTTAAATGTTGCTGAAACGTGTGATGCAGATTCAAGGGAGAATCTAGGTTATGGTTCGACACCTTCTACCATCGACTGTGAAATTCTAGGACTCAGCTACCGAAAATAAGATTTTCCAGACTGTTGGAACGAGTCTCAGTACTGTTATTTTTTGTCAGAGAACAAGTAGTTATTTGCAGAAAATAAAAATTTAGGCTGCAATATATGTAAAGAGGAAAGTAAATTAGGATTAGGAGTTTCTAAAGGGGCAGAACTTAAAATAATGAAAGTATGGGTAGAATGCAAGGTTCATCCCAACGGAAATAATATTAATCAACAACAAACAAGCCTTCGGAAAAAATATTTGAGCACAAAAATTCAGAATCTCACAAAAAAAAGCTATGTTACAAAAGTCAGAATCTAATAAAAAGATATTTGAAAGTTGCTTGGACACTATAAATGTCAAACACCTAGAAACCACCGTTCGAGTATTTCGAACAGCATAATTGCGAAAAAAATAGACCCTTCGTAGACCTACAGGCTTATGTTGAACTTCAACAATTAAATGGTTTAGATATGGGACGAGTTCTTCATACAAATTTTAGTTGTGCTAATATTATTGAACACATTTCACAGGAAATGAGAAATAAAATAGCAAAATCTATAACAGAAAATCAGAGGAGAACCAGTATTATGATTGACGAATCAACAACAGTCTGTGTAAAAACTGTATTAATATTATGTTTGAGACGTGCTCTTTCAGATAATTCTGAAGTTGTTTCTTTTTCTGGGACTTGATAAAACTTGAATCAACTACAGCAGATGTTATTACTCGAGAGATATTGAAAAATCTTTCTTCATATGGGACGAATGAAAACTTTCTGGCAGAACATTTAGTTGGTGTAGCATTTGATGGGGCCTCTGTAATGTTAGGTAGAAAAAATTGAGTTGGAGCACAGTTTTTAAAGTTATTTCGAGATAGAGTAAGCTGGCACTGTTTAAACCATCGCTTGGAACTGGCCGTTTCTGATACAAGAAATGAAGTTACAGGCGTTAACCATTTCCATTCTTTCTTTGACAAATTGTATTCCATATACAGCATGTCTCCAAAAAATCAAAGGGAACTCAACATTTGTGCTGCTTCACTGGAACAAAGAGTTAAGAAGTTTGGGAAAATATTTACAGTAAGATGGGCAGCATCAAGCCAGAGAACTGTAAACGCTGTCTGGGAAAACTATAGTGCACTATTAAAACATTTTAGTGAGGCCAAAAATGACCACCAGAGGGACTCCAAAGAAAGGGCAAAATTCCAAGGGCTAGAAAAGATGTTAACATGTGTATAATTTCTAGAAAATATTGCAATTATGTATGATACTCTTGTTGAGTTAGCTGATTTGTCATTAGAGTTCCAGAAAAGAGAGACAAGTCTGACAGAGGCTCAAAATGCAATTAAGCGCACTATAACATTGTTAGAATCTATGTGTAACTCAGCTTCTGGAGAATACTACAGAACAGTCCTTAAAGCAGCAGAAAACAAAAAGTTTAGAAACATAGGATTGCATGATTCTAAAAAAGTTGTAAAAATTGACATAAAGCAATTTTTCAGAAGTCTTGTGAACAGTTTAAATAACAGGCTTATGGAAAATGTGTGCACATCATCTCATCTTGGTTCCAGCTCTAGTCAGCAGAGACATGAGAGAATAACAAAAATTATCAGTGATTCAAAGGTACTATACAAAAATAATTGGCCCTCCACTTACTTTGGATATCTGCTATGGTGATGAGAGTGTTGGCAACCTTTGTGATTTTTTCCACATGTCAGACAAGATAGTAAGGGTTATTCTGCCCGAAGGCAGGTTCGAACCTCCGCAGAGGTGCTCCTGAGCCGGAGTTTACGTGCGGTAGGGTGGCCAGTTCCTTTCCGCTCCTCCATTCCCTTACCCCCCACCAACAGCGCGTGGCAACCCATCCAACTCCTGTCAGACAAGAGGAGGTACATTAATGCTTTTAGAAAGAATGTCGAGACCAAGGAATTTCCAGTGGAGTTGATGCCTTTAATCAAGACTGTACAGACCATTCCCATCTCTTCAGCAGAAGCTGAAAGAGCTTTCAGTAATGAATGAGATCCACACCGAAAAGAGAAATAGGCTGCTGGATGCAAGATCAAGCGGACTTATTTTCATAAGCAGCGTTGGACCTCCTGTACATATATTTAACCCACAACCATATGTCAAGTCATGGCTACGAAAGAGGAGACGTTCAGCTGATGAAACAACTTGTCGGAAATATGAGGCCGCTGATTTTGCACCCAATATGTGTCCATTTGGAAATTGCTGAATTAATAAGGTGAGTTCCTGTAAATATTTTGTTCCAACTAAATCACTGGGTGTATGTAAACAAAAGTATGGGTTTAAGCATGCCCCCACAAGTTCAGTGTGTGAGTGAGAGCGTCACAAAATGGAAGTCAACAAGCAGGATCAACGATCGTATATTAAAATAGCAGTTCTCCACGGCAAAAATGCACGCCAACCTTGGGTGATTATTTAGAAGCTCTGTAACCAGTGGAAACCTGTCCTTTTTACGTAGTCTTGTGTTTTTGCTGTCTATACCGCAATAAAACAATGTTTACCAATGACCTGTGTTCTGTCACTTTCCTACGAGAATCTCCTGAAGTCAGAATTTGTCGTCAGGCACTATGCATAAGTACATGCCCTATATATCCAAATGCATATTTTAGATTGTCCGTGTTGTCTCCTGTTCGCGGAAGAAAACAGTTGCCATGACTTATGACTCGACTCTCGTACCATATGGATGTATTGGCAAAATGAAATGTCCCTCACTAAATTCCGATTAAATGAGTTACGGATTTAAGAAAGCGGTAACAGAGGATAAATTTAGGCGCAGGGATTCTTAGGTATTCAGACAAAAAGATGACTTATGATGTTATTACACTGAAGAAAATGGAAATTGCAACACCCAGAAGGAGTGCTGCTACATCGCTGCAGTTGAACATGCAGGACGAGTGTTCGGTTGTGATTCGATGATTACACTTTCAGGTCCCTCTGACCGTAAGTTTGGACAACAATCAATACAGGATGTGCCCACCACGAGCTGCAATACATTGATGAATTCGTCGAGGCATGGAGTCAATAAGGCCCTGGATGGCTTCCTGAGGAATTGTGGCCCATGCTTGCTGCACTGCACGGGTCAGTTGTTCCAGAGTTGTGGGTGGCTGAGGACGGTTGGCCAGTTGTCGACCGATTATGTCCCACACATGCTCAATAGGACTGAGGTCCGGGGATCTGGCGGGCCATTCTAAGTTTGTGATGTCGTGGAGAGCTTCTCTGGAGATGCGCGCAGTGTGAACCTGGGCTTGTCCTGCTGAAACATCCCATTAACAATGTTCGCCATCATAGGGACAACCACTGGATTGAGTACCCTATCAACGTACAGTACTGTCGAGCAGTCATAGTGCCCTCAAAAAGCACTAATTCTGATTTCACATTAAAGCCAATAGCTCCCCAGACCATCATGCTTGGTGTTGGCCCTGTGTGTCTCTCGACAATAAGTTTTGGGCGGCTCCTCTCCCCAGTACGTCGGCGCACATGATTCCGGCGATCACTGCGGGCAAGACAGAAGCGCGATTCATTACTAGAGACGACCCTATGTCATTCGTCGACACACGTCGATTTTTCTCGACACCAGACCAGCCTTACACGTCGCTGTTGTGGGGTCAATGGAACACCTTCTGCAGGGACATGGGCTCGTAAGCCAGCTGCACGCAGGCGATTACCAACTGTTTGTTGTGTAACGTGGGGTGCCACAGCTGCTCGAATTTGTGCTGCTGTTGCATGGGGTTCCATCCGGGCCATCCGAATGATGCGGCGATCCTCTCTCACAGTTGTCTGTCGCGCTGGGCCTGTGCCAGGTCTACGAGTGTGGGTACCTTCATTTGACCACTGCTGCCATACACGTTGTACCGTAGATGCCTGTCGGCCAACACGTGCAGCGACAGTCCTTAGCGATAATCCAGCCTCACACAGCCCAATTATCCGAGCTCTTTCAAACGGCGACAGTTATTGACAGCGTGCTCTTCTCTGTCGTCGAGGCATGTTTGACGGGGAACACTTCACTGCACAGACTGCAAGTCAACTACGCGACACCAGAGTCCTATACTGGAGTTGATTCCTCCGCGACCAATCACGTGGGGAGACCTGTAGCAACAATCCAATGGCTCTGAAACTTTGATCGTTTACATACCTACATGGCATCTTTCCATATCTTGAAAATCAACACAAACGACCAATGCCTTCATGGTATTGCAATTTCCATTTTCTTAAGTGTATTTAAGCCTAAAGAGCCAAGGCAGAGGCAAGAAATTAAAGCAGAAAATGGAAGTAGAAGAGATATACAGTAAAAAGTTATATCAAATGCCAGAAAACACCTTACGGTGTGAAATAGTGGGTTACACTCCACGGTACTGTTGAAATATTAAGAGCCGCACCCATAGTAACTAACAACGGTATTCCGCAAATATCCCGCAAAGTGACACCTTGACATTTATCTCGCCATCTACCTAACGAATAACCACGAGTTTAGAGGAATTATGACGAAAATGGTATTACATTACTTCCCTACTGGCAAGCAGTTGCCATGGTAACCAGTAGGTTCCTTCTCGGTCTGCGAGGGTGTCCGTCACCCGACGCAGAGCATGAAACCCGTAGAAAATAGTAATTTTCTCCGTCATTTGAAGAGCAAGTGAAATTATGAAGATAACCAAATTTTTTTCAAATAAAGGGACGTTTCACAAACAGTCTACAGATTTTACAGAAAGTCAATAGTGTATGAGAAAATATCAAATAACTCGTTTGATCTCCGCATAAACACATGCAGATCATAACCTGTTCCTGGGTGAGTATACTCTACATTTGAAGTTCGCTGTGATGGTGGAGCAGTCGAGGTATTTGCTTTACGTCGCACCGACACAGATTGGTCTTATGGTGAGAATGGGATAGGAAAGGCCTAGGAATGGGAAGGAAGCAGCCGTGGCCTTAATTAAGGCACAGCCCCAGCATTTGCCTGATGTGAAAATGGGAAACCACGGAAAGCCATCTTCAGGGCTGCCGACAGTGGGGTTCGATCCCACTATCTTCCAGATGCAAGCTCACAGCCACGCCCCTAACCGCACGGCCAACAGACAAATTGACAAACAAACAAACCAACAGACACGAAAGCTAAAAACCACCGATACGGTCTTGAGTTGACCTAAAACGGATAAATATCTGAAAAATTGGCAAAATAAACGAAATTACAGACAACAGACCCCCTACAACTTTATGTATATAGATTTGCTTTACGTCACACCGTAGGTCTTATGGTGACGATGGAACAGGAAACGGCTAGGAGTGGGAAGGAAGCGATCGTGGCCTTAATGAATGTACAGCATTTGCCAGGTGTGAAAATGAGAGACCAGGGAAAATCATCTTCAGGGCTGCCGACAATGGAGTTCGAACCCACTATCTCCCGAACACAAATTTACAGTTACATAATCCGAACCGCGCAGTCACTCGCAAAGTTGTCCGGTTCCATGGCTAAATGGTTAGCGTGCTGGCCTTTGGTCACAGGGGTACCGGGTTCGATTTCCGGCAGGGTCGGGAATTTTAACCATCATTGGTTAATTTCGCTGGCGCAGAGGCTAGGTGTACGTATGTGTCGTCTTCATCATCATTTTATCCTCATCACGACGCGCAGGTCGCCTACGAGAGTCAAATTGAAAGACCTGCACCTGGCGAGCCGAACATGTCCTCGGACACTCCCGGCACTAAAAGTCATACGCCATTTCATTTTTACTCGCAAAGGTTTGAGTTGACAAGTTGATATACTGGTTTGTGCCTGTCTCGTTACGTCATACGGAATCATGTAATTGTCTGATACATACATGATTGACCACACTATTAATATCACCTAGTTAAATATGCAAAGAAAACCGGTTTAAGTTACTAAGGCCTTGTTCACTCAAATTATTATGCCGCAGGCACTGAATCTGTACAGCAGGTTGTAAATCAGTCAGGAAGCTGAAGGTGAGTAACGACCCGAGAGATCACTTCCCACTTCAAGCTACATTTGCTTCTTATATTGTTGTGAGGAAAACTAGGTCATATGCCCCGTCACCATCATCATTATCTCATCTGAAACAATACCAACAATACAATAATAATAATAATAATAATAATAATAATAATAATAATAATAATAATAATAATAATAATAATAATAATAATAATAGCCTAATACCGTATGGTCTCATCTACCATGTACAGACATTTTGATGTGACGCGATTTAGGCTGCCTAAGTGTCAGTTTCGAAGTTCTGTTTTTCTCCAACAGATGACTGAGAAACGGATTTCTGTTGGGCGATCTATGGCTGAGTTTATAATTAACTAGCAAATGTACCCGTGCTTCGCTACGGTATTCTACATTGTATACGGATTTCTCTGCAAATTACTGTACAGGCAGTGAGTAAGATTATATTAAATTGTATGTACAAACGGATTTCACCATCAGACGCCTCATTCACTGTTCTACATGGTTGGTCCTATGATATTTTCTCGTATCTCCTATATTTATGGGTTAAATTCAGTTAGTCATTACACGGGGTGAAATTTGGTACAGTTTTCACATACTACTTTATTTTTCTGACACTCATGTGACACTCGAATCATAAAATTTGGGGAACATTTGGCAAATGGTCATGTTAATGTCTGTGCCGTATGTCATGATTGCATCTTTCCTATAAGTGTGCCAAACGATAACATATACATGTAAAAAGTACAAAATTAACTTGAACTCGAGTTCTATTTAACGAATAAGGGACAAAGATACGACGAAACGCCATAGGACCAAAGTTGTAGATCACTCTAAGTTGAAAGCGTTTGTGCTTTCTCTTTTGTGATACGACTTACCGTTTGGCCACCAATTATTCCGAAACGAAGTTCTGCACCGTCGTTAAAATTGCATCGATATTCCGTCATTTTCCAGGGCCAAAAAGTATACATTTGCATAGCTTGGAATATTTCGTCAAAGAAAAGTGTGTCCAGCTTTCGGGATTAGCACTCGCATACATACGGAGTAATTTAGGAAGAAAGTAATACAGTTGAGAAGAAATTAATAGAAAATAGGATTATAACTGAGGTCAGCCGGATAGGACAAATATGTAAATACCAAGTGGATGTATTGGAAAATCAAATGTCCCTCAATAAACTATGATGGTATAAGTTACGGATATAAGAAACCGGTAACAGAGGAGAAATTTAGGCGCGGGGATTCTTAGGTAAACAGATAAGAAGATGAATAATGGTGTTATTACTTAAGCTATTCGAGAAGGGTTATATCCTCCAACGATATTCCACCAGTATCCCACAGAATGGCCGATTTATGTCTCTCTGGCTTTCTACCCAAGGAACAACCACGAATTTACAGGAATGATGACGAAAATCGCAATATGTTACTTCTCTGCTGGCAAGCAGTCAGAGACGTTGCCATGGTAACCTGTTGTTTCGTTGTCGGTCACTCAATACAGAGCATTATACCCGCAGAAAATAGTAATTTTCTCCGTCATTTGAAGAGTAAGGTAAATTATGAACATAACAAAAGTTGTTTATAATGAAGAGTTGTTTTACATACAGTCCACGGAGTTTACAGAAAATCAATAGTTTAAGAGAAAATGGGAGAAAACCGTTCTGGTTTTCCTATAAACCCCCTGGCTATTCAAAGATTTTAAAATGATATGCATATCGAAACCTTCCCCGGAATGAGTATACTCTAAATATAAACTTTGATTGAGATCTATCCAGCCCTTTCACCGTGATGGTGGAACAAACAGACAAACAAACAGACAAACGGACAAACAGACACGAAAAATAAAAACCACCTATTCGGTCTTGAGTTGACCTAAAACTGATAAATATTTGAAAATTTGTCAAAACAAACGAAATTACAGACAGCGGACCCCCTACAACTTTATTTATATAGACTAGCTGTAGTACCCGTAGTATCTCGAACAGTGTTTGAATGCTCGCCTTTAAGATTTTTATTTCCAGTTAGTTATGTGCGAAGTGAATTTTTATAGAATTCCTTTTTGACGTGTTGATTGATATTTTACGGTCTATTATGTGATTTTAGAGTTATTTAGACGTGCTTGATTTCAAGTTTCAGATTATTTAATTTTCGAATGAAACTTTGTCCTCATGGAAGTTTGAATTGACTGGGAAGTATCTGATACTCTCAAAAAGAAAAGTGATAACTATATGTATTTACCCGTCGCACTATCAATATGATGTACACGATTTCAGCTGTCATTGAGACTGTCACCAATCAGGCCTTGCGACCCCAAAAGCAGTGGAACACTAATCTCTGTTATTTTAGACTATTTACTTTTAAGCCCATCTCAGCTCCCTGTCTCCATGGAGGCTGAACGTGGGCTTAAACGGTATCCAGAGCGTCACAATTTATCTCAGCGACACATAACAATGGATTCGACTTTAATTTAGGTTATTTTCCATTGTTTTTACATGTCATCCCCTCTCATCCCCCACCCCTAGCGGGGGTTGGGATATTTCATCTGCAAGGTACTTTTTTCCCCCGATGGTAAGTCATATGTGTACCAAGTTTCGTTGAGAGCTATTCTGGAACATACCCACATAACTTACATACATAACCTCGGTCTTTTTTTTTTTTTTTTTTTTGCTAGTTGTTTTACGTCGCACCGACACAGATAGGTCTTACGGCGACGATGGGACAGGAAAGGGCTAGGAGTGGGAAGGAAGCGGCCGTGGCCTTAATTAAGGTACAGCCCCAGCATTTGCCTGGTGTGAAAATGGGAAACCACGGAAAACCATTTTCAGGGCTGCCGACAGTGGGGTTCGAACCTACTATCTCCCGAATACTGGATAATTGCCGCACATAAGCGACTGCAGCTATCGAGCTCGGTCTCGGTCATTTTCACCCCTTCTCAACCTCCATTCTGACTGCGACTAAAGTACGGTATGACTTAACCAGCATTCAGAGTGTCACAGTTCGACTCAACGACTTCATAAAAATAGATTCGACATTAATATTAGTCGTTTTATTTATTTTTATATCTCACTCCCACCCCTAGAAGTACTAGTGGTGCCCCCACCCCGAACAGTATTTTTTTCAGATAGTAAGTCAGGGGCGGTTTCTCCATAAGGTTGCAGGTTTGCGCTACCTCCATTAAATTTTTACGTTTATTTTAGGTAAAGTTTTATAATGTGGATTACTCAAGTACTGTATTTTCATTCAACAAGATAAACCTTTCAAGAATAAAGAGCAAATATTGACTAGAGGGTACTTTATAAGCCGGTACTCTTAGATGTTCACTGCAAGAGCCGAAAAGTTTGCAGCGAGCGAGGCGAAAACAAGTTATTTCATTCCCTCACCTCATACGAGGAGCTCTCTGCCGTATGAAGGGAAGAATTAGTGAAGAAGATTAAGTGTAGGGGGTGTGTGTCGTACACACCAGAGGGGGAAAGTAGTTGATGAATCTGGCGTAAAGGCACCGTCACAAGAAGCCGGGACCCAGCGAGGACCTACAAAGCACCCCGCGTAGGCAAACCCCCACAAACACCAGGGGAAGAGGGGACAACTGATTTAATACCGATATAGCTCGGGCGCGCATTACAGAAAGTGACATTATTTACAGGGAATTACATAAGTGTATTACATAAATTGTGCTGGTAGAAAGTTGGAGTAAGGAGGAGGGTAGTATTGTGAGAGAAGGTAGTAAAGGGTTGCGGTAATGTTGGTAATGGAAGTGGCAAGGAGGCGAAGAAGGTCTGGTGTCGGGAGGGGCGATATGAGGAAGTTCCGTTGTGGAGCGGGTAGGGGGACAGCGTGCGGGGGTGGGGTGGGTGGCGGAGCGGGCGGTGGGCTACGAGAAGGTGTAAAAGGAAGTGAGCGGTCGGGGCGGGGTGGGGAGCGAGAGGGCTCCACTCGATAGGTTCGCCTTCGAAAGCGGACGCTGGTGGTGAGTAGATGGTCTACGTCGGCTGCAGAGGATAGTTGTATGCGTACCATGAAGATCGGGCCGTTGGCGTTGAAGATACGAAACACCCGACGGGCGGGGACGCCTGCCAGTTTTAGTTCGTCCAGGATGTCCCGGTCGGCGATGGCGGGGTCAATGCCACGGATGACACAGCTCGGAGATGGAGACTGCTGGTGAGTTGGCGTTGCTGTGGTTGCGTCGTCCCGGGAGATTGGCTGAGCTGTAATGGCGGCATCTGTGTAGGTGACAGGGGGCGGGTGTGTACTAGATAGGGTGGTGGATAGGGAGGTGGTGGGTGTGGACATGATGGGAGTGAGGTGGCTAGTCGTTGAATGAAGAAGAGAAGTGGACGGGGTAGGATGGGCAGAAGTAGTGATGGTAGTGGTAGTGGTAGTAGTAGTGATGAGGGTGGACGTTATGACGGAGGGGGCGCTGGAGACTGTTGGGATTTGCGAGGGTGACGGACATGAACAGTGGAAATGGGATGAGGATGGTGGCGCCGTGCCTCGATGAGTTTCTCCGGAGTAGAGACCACTTCATGGAGCCTGCCGTTGATGGTTGCGCCGTTGGTGATCAGGTCTGCCGGGGCTTCTGAATGGAGAAAGAAGGCCAGAACCTCCGGCGAAAGTTGACCAGTGAAGTCGTCCTGGAGCCGCAGTACATCGTCGATGGGGTAACCAGCCTGGCCAATTTCACGGCGAATAAACAGGTCGGGGAGAGTGGTGTCCACATCCTTAATGAGGCAGGTGTAAAACATCATGGAGTGGGGAGGCGACAGCCAACTAAGCGTCTGCCCGTTGAATTATGCTTGGGCCGACTGAGCTGCAGCAGAGAAGAGCGCCACCCAGCCGAAAAAATTGTGGACATGCGACGTACGAAGAGGATGTTGCAGCGGGAAGTCAACCTGAGGTAGGATGAAACCTGGGCTGCTCGAGGGGTGCGCGGGGCTGCTAGAAGTGTGCTTTTGGGCTGCTAGAGGGGAGCGCGGGGAGAGGAAAAGATAGGCGTGGCTTCTTATACATTGCTTGTTGTTGGTGGTGGTGATGCTTTTTGGGCTTTTATCTAAGATATTTCACCCATTCTATAATCCCTTACTTGCTGAATAACACTGGTACAACTGAACGCTTCAATCCATGAAAAGCTGCTTTTGTGTTTTGAAAGGGTTACACACCACTGTATTCCACTATATCACTCTATAATTCCTTACTTGCTGAATAACACTGGTACAAATCAACACTTCAATCTATGAAAAACCGTTTCTTTGAAAGGGACACACACTACTGTATTCCACTATAGCACTCTCACTGAATACCCCACAAATATGTTGAATCACCCCAATGGAATTAGGAGCATATGAATACGATCCGCCATACACTACATAGAACTTTATAACACAATATTTTCTTCATCCAAAAACGTATTTATGACTCTGATGATCTCAGCAGAAGGATTACATAGCAAACAAGAAACACTGGTTGGAAAAACCTGCTTGAGTCGCATAAGACTACTAATAAATTTCCTACGCGGATTGAAATATATAGGATACTGACAAAGTAGATGATTCGCATCTCCATTATTTGCACCACACGAACAGTTTGAATCCTGCGTTAAATGGAACCGAAATTTATATAGGGGTGTAAGGGCATGATTAAAACGCAACCTATTGATGTTATTGATATGTCTTCTGGAATATAATCCTCTCATAAACCATGGTTTTACCGGTATAGATGTTGTAGATGATAATAAAAAGTACCTTTGACTTGTGCAGTCTGTCTCCATTCATCTTGCCATTCATTACGCGCTGATTGTCTAATTACAACTGCATAATCGGACGAAGGAACGATATTATTAGAATTCGGAAAAGGGAGACGAGAAGCTTGTTTTGCAAGGAAATCCGCTTGTTCATTACCTAAAATACCCACATGTCCGGGTAACCAGACTAATGTTATATAAATACCGGAATTATCAAGCATATAGAGAAGACTTTTAACGTTATATACATACCAGTTATAAGATAGCGCATAGGAAACCAGAGACTGCAACGCGCTCAGCGCATCCGTATATATCGTAACTCGCTTATAGTCATGCCGCTGAACAAAGAGTAAAGCTTGTTGAATAGTGAATAATTCCGCAGTAAAAATCGAACAATCACTAGGTAAACCATATTGTTTCTTGACATTTATTGAAGGTATACAGAAAGCGGCTCCTACTCCAGTGGTATTCTTGGCCCCATCTGTGTATATGTCTATGCTTGGAGATATGCAGGAAAGTTTCAATCTTTTAGCGGGCACATGATCTGCCTCCTGTGCACGAATGACGTCAGTATAGCTACTGCGGGTAGGCCAGATTATCTGTGGTCGATAATGGGAAACAGAATACGGTAAAGTATAGGGCATTAAAGTTCCACTTTGCAGTACTGTACCGTGGATTGATTTTAAGGCATCGAAGGCATGATATAGAGCGGGCAGTCTTCGTAAACCTTGACGCCTTATGGAATAATACTCATGGAGGAGCTGCAATTTCGGGATCAAAGGGTGCCTCGTCAGATAAAATGTTTTGAGTACATATTGCAGAGCAATCATTTTTCTACGTACATGTAATGGAGGTTCGCAAGATTCCACCAAAAGTGCATTTGTAGGCGTTGATTTCAGAGCTCCTATACATGTGCGTAATGCTTGAAATTGACATATGTTAAGAGTATTCAAATTCGTACTCGCTGCTAAATCAAAGATATGTGCTCCATAGTCCAAGATCGATCTGATATTGGACTTATATAATGATATTGCCACACACGGGTCCGCTCCCCAGCGTCTACGGGTGACAGCTTTTATTATCTGTATATACTGATCACTTTTCAATCGTAAGTAGCTAAAATGCTGCTTCCATGTAAGCTTCTGATCTATAAATAATCCTAGATATTTATGATGACTAACTATGGGGATTTCATAAGGATCAAAAGAAATCGGTGTTCGATCATAGGTACGATGGTGTGTGAAGATCATCGCTCGACATTTAGCGATAGAAAGATGTAGTCCATGAGCATCCAACCATGTTATGGCCTCTCTAAGCGTATATATGATGTGCTGTCTACAGACCTGTAAATTCTCATGCGTATAATAAATCAAAAAATCATCTGCGTACGCCTGTATACGAGCATAACGGAGAATGACTGTTTCGAAATCCTTCATAAATATAGCAAAAAGAATGCCGCTCAGTATATCTCCCTGAGGCAAACCTGTACTCACCTGACGTGGTTGTATTGCATATTGTGCTGTTTTAAAGTATAATGTTCGATATGTAAGCAATTGTCTAAGAATGCTAATAATCCCCTCAGGTATTTTAAGAGATGCAAGTTTATCCCATAGGATATTCAGTGGTACAGAGTCGTAGGCCCTCTGAATATCTAGCAAAACCGCAATCGTGCTGTCTTTCCTGTGACGAGCTAGTAACAAGTCGATAACGAACATATTAAACGCATCATATGAACTACGTCCCTTGAAAAAAAGCATATTGATGTTGCGGCGTTAGACTATAATACTCCAGTGCCCATATAATCCTCCGAAGTAAAATCTTTAAAAAGACTTTGCGGATACACGAACCTAACACTATACCGCGGTAATTGTTCGGTTCAGAGGATAGTTATCTGTTTTTAAGAATAGGATTAAGAAAAAATTCATTCCACGTAGGTGGCGTAATAAAATTTCGAAAGATGTTATTATACACCTCTAATAATACTTTCTTAGCTCTAAGTGGTAATAATTTAAGCATCTGATACGATACATTATCAGGACCGGGAGATGAAGTCGAGCAAGATTGGAAAACCGCTTCTAATTCCTGGTTGTCGCACGGCTGTAATAACACGGAAAAACGTGTATCGTGCGTGTCTTGTGAGTGGACATACTGAGGTGCTACATAATCTGGAGTCTCCCGGGCAAGAAAATCTGATAACATCTGGCGTGGTATTGTCATGGAAGGGGAATGTTGCGTAGCTCTTGTTATCACCCTGATAGCATTCCACAAAGTTGTAATAGAAACTTGACGAGTAAGGGAAGATATAATCTCTCCAAGCTGAACGACGAGGCTCCGTGCGTATAGCACTGTGCTGCTGCGGGTGGATACTACGAGAACTACTCAGAGGCATCTTCATCAACAGCTCGCCATAAGAAGCTGGAATGTGTGTGACGTTTACATGCATTTGTTCAATTATTTTACAGTGCTGTCTTCAGATGATTATTTTTTAATGTCACAACGTTACGACAGAATGATGTGCTTGTTCTTGGCTGCATTAATAGATACTGTAATACAGAGCTTTCATTCACGACCTCACGAAATGGATTTGAAAAGACGGTGGATCTTATTAGTAAATTGCAGGAAGTGATTCCGGATTTGTACATTTACAGTATGTAATACACAATAACTCTTTGCACAATGTAAAGGTTAACAATTACAAACAAATTATTATAGCAACCTTAAATTTCAAAGTAAGCTACAATAGGCCATATTTTTAAAGCACACACATCATACTGTAACAGATACATTGTATTCTATTAACTTCTTAATAATAATAATAATAATAATAATAATAATAATAATAATAATAATAATAATAATACTGAAGAAGTTGGATGCCAACACCAACATCTACAAGACAATGTAGAAGACGGTGGTCATTGCCACGACTGGAATTGTACAAAAATTTAAGGGTTCAAATTCTACGTAAAACTGTAGTGTTAATTAAGGTTTATTCTGCTTTGATTTCCTAAAATATGTACAATTGCTTGAATATCATTACTACGAAAGTGTGCAAAATAAATAATAATAATATACCGTACTGTACTACAGACCACAATGTGAAATTTTATAGTATTCTGTCACAAACTCACGAAATTGATTTAAAAAGGCAGTGGACAAATATACTGTAATTATAGAAATAGGCCTCCATTACACAATATCAATAGCTCACAGAAATACCGCATTTTACATACGTAAAGTTTTATTCTCGCCCCGAGGTGGTGCAACTTTTTCCAAGCAACCCCTAATGAACATGAGCTGCATGTACCCTCATGTCTGTAAATTTCTGTTTGTAACGGGAATCAAGCCCGAGCCCCCAACGAAGGAAACTAGTAGCGCTAACTCTTATATTACAGAAGTGGTCGCGATGATATTATAAATACAGACACAATAATTTATTGGCAACGTTAAGATATTCTGATATTTTCAATTGGTCCAACATCAAACCTGTACCTTTTTATCGAAAAAAGTTCCTCTAAGCTCTTCTTGTTGTATTTCTCTTTCCCCGCTTTTTAGATGCGAGGTCCAGACAATTCACAGGGTTGATCAGTGCACGAGGTGACATGTTCTGAGTAAACTGTATAAATAACAGCAGAAATATGCTTACATTTCATGGAAATATTTTTATTCTTTTACCAAGGCCTACCTCGCAACATTAACCTACTCTAACATATCGTATTAGAGATAGGCCAAATATATTTTTCTGAAGACAGCATTGTTGAATGTGTGCATGAAAATTAATCTCGTTATCACCACAAATAGTACACAAATTACTATGTTGCCTCTGTCGTGAAATGCTAGAGTCTCTAGTGAACCAACGTTTTTCTCTTATATTTGCAGTTTTTCGCTCTATTGCTATTTCCTGAGAACATTTTTTTCTTGTAAATTTAATATATGACCACTTTCTTGAAGTTTGGAATAATTTGGCCTATTGTTGTTACATAAAACACTCTGAAATCCCACTATTATTATTTAGTCGGCCATGGCAACGCCCTGTGAAACGACAGAGATATGTGTGCGGTGATCGCATTAACTTACAATGTTCGCCACTCGCAGCGCAGCGGTGTATTTTCCCCAGAAGCGCACGGAGCCTTATAATTTTAAGGTGTGGAGTGTTGCCTATATTGGTGGAACAAACGCTTACGAGTTTGTATCAGTAAATGGCATTCCTCGTCCCACCATTTAATTTTCGAAGGGCGCCTATAAGTTGGAGTGGGGGTTGCTATTATGGGGTGATGCAGATTAATATAATCTTTTAGAATCTGAAGTAACGCTTGATAAGAGAAAAGGTTGTCAGGTATTCGTCGTAAATTATCCTCAAGATATGCGGTATATAATTGCGGTTTAAATCTCCGTACCGAGCTCGATAGCTGCAGTCGCTTAAGTGCGGCCAGTATCCAGTATTCGGGAGATAGTCGGTTCGAACCCCACTGTCGGCAGCCCTGAAAATGGTTTTCCGTGGTTTCCCATTTTCACACCAGGCAAATGCTGGGGCTGTACCTTAATTAAGGCCACGGCCGCTTCCTTCCCACTCCTAGCCCTTTCCTGTCCCATCGCCGCCATAAGACCTATATGTGTCGGAGCGACGTAAAGCAACTAGCAAAAAAAAAATCTCCGTAATGAACGAACAGCGTTATTGGCAAATAAAGGCGAAGGTGAGGAGATAGGTCGGCCTACACCATATGAAATAACAATGGGAAAATGATCACTTGAGTAAGTGTCACCTAAAGTGTGCCATGTGGTGATACGCAACATACTTCGCTTACATAGAGTTAGATCCACTGCTCTGGGAGGAGCGGATGGCGCAGTAAGACGCGTAGGGGAACCGCCATTCAAAATTGCAAGAGAATACTTGTTAACTGCATTGAGGAAATATGTACCTTGAGGTGTGTCCATACTTCCTCCCCACACCGTATGGTGAATATTATAGTCCCCAAAAATAAAAAGATATGGCTCTGTGGTAAATTGCTGAAAAAATTGATCCCACTGCCGTTCAGTAATGGAAACGTCTGGTGGACAATAAATATTCACAAGCAGGATGTGCTTATAATATATTCCTATAACATACGTAGAGGGTATTGCCTGAATATTCGAATTAAGTCTATATGTCAAGGAAGAGTGAATCAAAAAGGCAACTCCTCCGTCGTTACGAATAACATTATAATAAGTATACGCGATGCGATGCGCAGGGTCAAACCAAGTTTCTTGTATTGCTAAAAATGCGGTACGGTTTCCTGAATCAGATTAAAGAGCTCGTGACGTTTATTCATAAGACTCCTAGAGTTCCATTGTGTGATTCTGATCATAGAACTGTATAAAATTGTAAACCCTGTCCCTCAACTGATATATATTATGAGCTATTGCTGGGTTATTACCCAATAATTGCACAAATTGTTGGATGGATTGGTAAATGCCACTGTGTTGGTGGTCTCTTTGTCTTTGAAACGAAGAAATCGGTTGCGTCATAGAGGTGCTACTGGTGGAGGCAGGCACGTCTGTGGAAGTCACGATCCTCTGGCTAGGACTATTAGCCAAAGTTGCCACTCGTGAAGTATCCATCTCCCTACTAGGGGTACCTCGAATCAAATTATAATAACCATCCCGATCATAACCCGGGGCGGGCACAGGTCGCGGTGACTGCAAAATTTCTCGCGAAAATTTTCTCTTTCGTGGATTCTCCGGTGTAGTAGTCGTCACTAGTTAATGGGGGAAAATTTTGGGAATTGGCATCAGGATTGTATTCAACAGACTGGACTTTTTCACCGCGTCCTTGAACGATACGTTGTCAGAGCTCATGATCTATTTAATACGTACTTGCTGCTGGTGTGCTGGGCATTCAGGGGCCCCGGTGAAATGTGTTCCCTGACAATGAACACATTGAAGAAATGTTTCTGTACAATTCGCCGTGCTGTGGTGCAGGGCGCAACGCCCACACCTTGAACTTGTCGCTCTACAATGTTTATCCACGTGTCCATATCTTTGGCATTTTTTGCAAATGATAGGGGCAAAAACATATGTTTCAACTTCTAAATGTACCTGATACAGTGAAACATACTGAGGAAGTTTCTGTGCCCTAAAGACAACTTTAATAGATCCTGTTGGGACATACTAGTTACCCTCTTGGCTAACAATCCTACGATTCAGGCGTTGAACTGATTTTATAGTTGCCGTAGACTTTACATGTTGTAATATAGTAGCATCAGTTAGGGTTTTTTCTACTCCCCTTATAATACCTGCGCGTAATACATTGGAGCTGGGTATGTACACGCACGCACATTAATGGTGTCCTGACATAAACAATCAACACTGCCCCACTCCAGTAATGAAAAGGAGGGAAGAGATTAAACGGATAGTGTTGAAGCCCACTCCAGTACTGAAAAGGAGGGGAAGGGAGTGAACAGGTAGTGCTGAATGCACAGTGTGTGTATTCCGGCGTTATACTGTAACATTGTAATAAGATGGCTCCTATCCTATCACAGGCGAATCGAGGCCGTATTATTGGCATGTGGGAGGCTCACATGGTCCCAAGCAATAGCACAAGCAATACCATGCAGTCTTAAGACAGTTTGGAGATTGATAGAAATTTGGCAAGAACGAGGTGAAGAAGGATTGGTAGACCCGATATAAATTAGCTACAAAATATCCCTAACTAGTACAAAATACTTTTCGGTTAAAAACCTCCTTTACCTCTTAATACTGTAATTAACAGAGTAGGCTAATTTTTAATTTTTTAATGTTAAAATGCTATTTGTTCGGGGCGTCGACCTATAGAGTTATTTTGCCTCTACTTGCACAATATATGAACCTGCGTGTAATTGGAATTGCGGAAGTGTTGAGTGCTGAATGTGAAAAACGTTAAGGACGACACAAACGCGCAGTCCCCAGGCCAGGGATATAATCATTTATAATTAAAACCCCCTGACCCGGCCGGGAATCGAACCCAGGGCGGCCGGACGCGTTGCTCCGTACACCGCGGGGCCGGACGAATAGGTAACCTAGTGCTGTACTTCAATACATTCGTCACTGTGCCCATTTCGATCACAACGAAGTCTTGTAGCGGGCTGTCTGCATGCAGTCCATGCAGCAATGCGTTAAGCGAGAAGGTGAGTCATTGTGCCTTCGACACTACCCCTTCACTCCCTTCCCCCATGTTTTGTACTGGATTGACCTTCAACACTACCCTTTCACTCTCTCCCCTTCTTTTCAGTACTGGAGTGGGGCAGTGTTGATTGTTTATGTCAAGACACCATTAATGTGCACGTTTGTACGCCCTGAGTTTAAGGTCAGCTAATAAGGGATGCTTCAAGAATGAATTCGCTTGTACGGCATATACAAATTCCAGTTGTTCTCTCTTTCTACCCTTTCGTGCCACAGATTTGATCCCCGGGATATTATGCTCATAAAAAGTTCTACCCAAGGTCATGGGATGCATATAACCAACATTTTTAGATGCGGTTGACTCCACGAAAATAATAAATGGACCATAATGGGTACTAGGGTAACATTCTTGTGGCTCAGTCTTCTGAACCTGATCACCAAGTTCTTTATCCGCACACTTATCTTGCCTATCAGCATTATTCACTTTATCACTATTTTCCTTTGAGTTATCTTCTATATCTTGCTCCATTTGAACTGTTTCTTCACGCTCGACTATTAACTTCGTGGGGTCAGGAGCCTCCTCACCCCCACTGCTCGCTGCCATAGCCTACCGACTTACACTCGTACTATCACACGTCAAGGACGTCCACGGTACCCTGTCACAGCGATTATCCACTCGACCACACTCTATCACTGCTGAGAGGGAACTGTATACATTGCTTAAATGGAGGTTTATCAACCTGGCTCCTCCTACAACGGCCGACTAGATCCCTCGCTGCGCTAAGGAGCTAGCTAGAGCGAAGCTTCAAATCGGCCGTGCCCCTACGTAACCAATTACTAGCAAAGTCGCTAGCGACCGTTGCTGCTCAATGTGACATTCTGTTATTCTGTTATAGACCAGGAGTTAGTGCTGGGAGAGGAGGCAGTCCTCCGAGTGATTGAATCGGTTGTAGCAAGTGAAGCGCTCCACCGGTATTCTCCGGTACTACTGCGGAGAATTGCGGAGGTATACGGAGGGTTGCGGAGGAAACGGAGCGAACGCGCTCTGCTCATTTAGATAAAATACTCCTTCCTGTCAGTTGCTGCGTGTGACGGGTGAACTTTCTGGCACCGTTACCTTCACTGTGTAGCTAATAGCACGAAAACCATCAGTTGTTTGGAATTTTTTCGATGCAAAAGGCGATCGGAAGAAATCTGCCAAGTGCAAATTATGTGCACGTAGTTTTTACACGGGAGGCGGCACATCTAATTTATTTGATCATTTAAAGAATAGTCATAAGCAGTGTTTGGAACCAACAACTGAGCAAAGTAGAGAGGTGTACGCCCCAGGCAGTGAAGAGCATAAGCGCTTGAATCGGAGTTTTGGCTATGTTTGTTATATGCAACCGCTCGACATTGTCCGGGATGAAGGCTTCAGGAAGTTTGTTAACGATTTAAATCCGAGGTATGAACTACCATGTGGCCGAACTCTGTCTGAGGTAGGTGGAAAATGAACTCATATTGCACCATTTATTGTACAGTATTACAATTAATTGCCAGCTATTTCTGTGATCGATACCTATGTTATATATATATATTCTTAGGGAAAAACGACAGAAGTAAAAGTAAGATTAGGGTTGTAAGTTTTGAAATATTAAACTCAAGGTATTGCCGAACTATGGCTTATAAAAATATATTTGCTCCAGGCCTTCTCGCAACGCTGCTAGTGTTTGTTTCCTGATTTTTCTACTAGGAAAAGTACTGTTGTAAGCCATAAATTGAAACATCAACAGAGAGTCGGGTAAGCACCTACTCCGGCTTATTCAGTAGGCCTACTGTTCGACCCGATGGAACAGTCAGCTTGCCATAATGCGCCGTCTCCTCGAGGTAAAGGACCAACTCATAGTGGCTCATTCAGAACTTGTGAATGTGCCGCAAGCACCAACAGGTGAGAATTACGAATACAGTGCGATGTATTGAAAACCCTGTCTTTTTGTAACATTTGAATATAATGTATGACCTCTACTTTTTCCAGCTAACGAATGGTGCTACGCACTCCTAGACCCATTCGAAACGATGACAACTATGTCATCCGAAGAACTATACACCACGTATTCTCACGTGATCCCTTTGGTGCAAGGGTTATTTATCTCTCTTTCTATGAAAGTAGAAAAACCAGCTACCACTGTCGGACAGATGGTCCTCGAAGCAAGTCTGGAAGCCGTAACAACGCGACTTTATGCATATGAAACTCGTTCTGTGACAAGGACGGCAACTTTTCTTGATCCTGGGTACAAAAAAGGATGGATTTTGAATACCAGATCATGCAGAAGAAGCACGTAAACAGATTAGTACTACTATTTTGAATGGAACAAAAGCACGATATGTTCACTGTCTATATAGCCTATCCCTTTCACAAAACCAAGCATGTGACAATTTTTCAGGTTGAAGTCGAGCTAAGGGCTACGATCCAAAGGCGTGATAGGCTACAAGCACCAGCAGAAAGTTCAACATCGTTGGAAGAAAAATCCTGCTGCTGTAAGAAACGAAGGCGGACATAATCTCTTGGCGTTTTTGGATGCAAAGCTGGCCCAGAAGCGACGCGTTGCGACGCCTACGTCGAATACCACGATACTCGTAAGGCAGTACGTGGAATTAGAGCCAGAGCATAGGTTGACTGGCCCTGTCAAGTACTGGGCTCAAATGGTGAACTCATTTAATCCGCTTCAAAAAATAGCCGGATACTACCTTTGTATTCCAGCTACCTCTGCCCCAGCGGAGATAATGTTTTCTGCTGCCGGACAAATAATCACAGCAAGAAGAAATGCTTTATCGCCAGAACGAGCAAACACTTTGCTTTTCTTACATGGAAACTCTAAATATTTCTTCAAGTAACGTATGTATCCTTGAACTTCGTTTCTTCTTGACTGAAACGTTTATTTATTTATTTATTTATTTATTTACGTATTTGGTTATTGCTGTGGCTCCGAAGTAATTGGGTGTATTTATTGTGAGGCTGCCTTTTTATAACATACTTCTCTTTAATATACCAAACCATTATGAATTATTGTTACATTAAGTGATGTATCGGTATTATTCATACGGTAGTTTCTTCATTTAAAACAACACTACTACATCTGTTGCTTTAAAACGGTACCATACGCAACAGTCCAACGGCTTGGCCGCGTTGACACTCTACTTAAAATAGGTCATACTAAAACAAACTACTGCGCTCCTACCGCTCCTTTCCTTGCATAACGGTTTTAGCGGAGGAAGCGGTGGCAACGGAGGTAATCGGAGGTACCGATTCATGTTGCGCGAACAACTGCTCCGCTCCTACCGCTCCTTTCCCAGCACTACCAGGAGTGTCATCTAGCGACACATGGAAGTTCATCTTCTGGATCACGACCGGTTGGATCCCTCGCTGCGTAAGGAACTTGCTATACTCCGTACGGCTCTACTTCTAAATTGACGTTTTAGCAGATTTTGGCTCTGTCTGGTGGTTATGCGCTGAAGCATAGAAATCCAACCAATCCCAAGCTGCCATTCATATCGATTTGTATAGGCAGAGCACAATCTCGAAACTTTGTTGCCAACTCTAATATTTACATTCGTCACGTGGTTAACCTATCTCGCTCAGCGTGTATGGTATTCGGTACGGTTCGCGATCTTTTGCATTTTCCTTCAATATTTAGTGTGTTTTTCATATTGTTGGAGGGTTCCAGTGACTCTGAGATCAGTAGTGTATTCCCTTTGTAGGCCATAACCTCCTTTCTGTGCCAGCCATTAGCCGTTAGTGATCTGTTATTTCCTCATTCTCTTTTATTGTTAATAATATATTCTCTTTTAGTGCCAGATATTGTTAGAAAGTGTAGTTCTTGTGAATTTGTTTTCAATCCATATTCATTCGTTTTTCTGAGTACTGTATTACAATTTAAAAGGGCTGTTTACCGCGGTCATATTGCATCAGCTGTTCTCGCAGGCGTAGCGCGCTGGCAACAGAGGGAAGGCGATGCTCATTTGTTTTGCGAAACTTCAATTTAGAAGTAAGGCCGTGCGGAGTATAGAGCAGGATATGATCCTTGGCTAGAGCGACGCATCAAGTCGGTCGTGGCTGGATATATAATGGCACTAAATTTGATAATAAACACCGCCATTTCTTTCAGTATAGTCGTGAGCTTTGTTATGTGCGTACAAGCTAAGTAGCTTATTGATTTCATTGTGTAAACATTCGTGTCAGCATGTGTGTTTTTATTATTGTGCGTTTTTATCATTTAGTAGTATTTTGCGAGATCATAAATTCGGTGCAGTCTTTAATGTCTAGGCCGTTTCCGCAACGGACTGCCGAGGAACAATCCGAGGTGAAACGAATGGAAAGGCCCACGCGACGTTTACTTTCGAAACCAGATACATCACAAAAGGAAATTTTTTCAATACCGGAATTAGGCTACCTCAAAGTGTTTCATTTCAATATGGTAAAAGAGTTTTTAAATGAAAAAAGTGTTAATGCGTTGTAGTAATATTCCTGAAAATAGAAGTGTAAAATGTTTGTTTTATTTTTAATAATAAAAAGTATTGTTGATGGATCTAGATTTGAAAATTAGCCTGTAATCATATTATATCATTGGTAAAAATTGTGCACCACTGAACTTTCAAACCACCAGCCGCCACTGTAGTAAGTCATATGTGTACTAATACTGTATGACACCTATGCTGTAAGAAACACACATACATGCGTAATTTCGGTCATTTTGTACATTTTCCTCTCGACCCCTTCTCGTCCCCATGCCGATGGGGGCTGAACATAGGCTTCAACGTTATTACTCACCTCAGCGACCCCAAAAACTATGGTATATACATTAATATTTGTCATTGTCTATTATTTTTATATTTCACCCATCCTTCCGTATTTTTTATCATTCAAACCCAATCGTAGGGGTGCTAGCGATGTCTTAACCCCATAATAATTTGTTCCAGATAATAAGTCACATGTGTACCAAGTTCGGTTGAGAGGTATGCTAGAACATACATACATACATACATACATACATACATACATACATACATACATACATACGTCCATAAACTCGGTCACTTTGGGCATTTTCTTTTCTTCATCCGTTCTCACCCCCCCCCCCTGCCCATTGGGACTGAACTTTGTCTTAAGTGGCATCCAGAGTGTCACAGTTCCTTTCAGCGACCCCGAAAACTATGGATTCGACTCAAATAGTGGTCGCTTTCGATTTTTTTACATTTTACGCCCACAGAATTTTTTTCAGATATAAATCATACTTGTATCAATTTTGGTTGAGAGCTATGCTGGAACATACGCACACATACTCCATTATCTCGGCCATTCGGAAATTTTCTTTTTCACCTTTTCTCACCCCGTATGTGAGAACAGACTTAACTTGGAGTTTAAAAAAATCTGGGGTGTCACTATTCATCTCAGTGACCCTAAAAAGTATGGATTCGATACTATTTTCGATTATTTTTATATATCAACGCCTCCCGCCCCTACGTATGCTAGGGTTGTCATACCTCCACGCAGTTTCTCTCCTGAAAGTAAGTCTTAAGTGTACCAAGTTTGGTTGATATCACTCCTGTAGTCCCGAAAACCTCAACACTAATGTAGGTCGTTATAGTTATATTTCACCCCTTTCCCTAGGGGTTCACTTCCCCCTCGTACCCACCCGAAAGGGGGGCTGAACTTGGATTTTAAAAAATTCCGGAGCCGCCTAGGGATGGCGTAACTTCACAGTGCTCGTCTCCACGTAGCAAGTCATAAGTGTACAAAGTTTGGTTGAAATTGCTCCAGTAATTTTGAAGGAGATGTGTAATTGACACACACACACACATACATACACACATACAATTCTATATTGAAACAGGAACGCCCGTACTTCAGTTTATCGGAGAGCATGAGGAACGACAAGGCGTGTACGGCCCATGCTAAGAGAGTGAGAGAGAGAAGGGTAGTGAGAAAAAAAAAATTTCATGATTAAGTGGATTCTTCAGTTTATTCAATAGATATGCAAAGAATTGTCACCTTTTACAGTTGAATTGTGGAGTTGTCCCTGAAGGCGTGGAGAGGACGTCGTCCTGCGGCGGCTGCGTCGTCTTGCGGTCGGCGTCGGCGTTGTCTTCCGTCGTTGGTGTTTTCTCTGTCTTAGTGTTGATGACTCGAACCTGAGGCAGGAACGGGGAAATGTGGAGCCTCCACATCGGACGTCATGGGACTCTGGTGTGACACCTCTCTAAGGCGAAACACGCCGAAATAGTTCCCACAGTCAATGATGTTGAACGCACTTTAGCAGCAAGGATAAAGTCAGAGTCACAGTTCCACGAGGATAAAATGGAAAGAATTATCGTATTTGGAATAATAAACAAATGAAAACAATCTAGGACCTTCCGAGGTGCAGTGATTAAGCACTTCATAAAGAAAATTAAATTTACCGGGTACAATCTCTGCACTGTACTCCATGAGCACAATATTCACACACTTGTTGAAATAAACGACTGTCCAAGTTCTGTTACGTCGTAATTTTCAGAAGATTATCACTGGCACTTCTGAACAGGTTATGATGGGAATTGGCATGGTTCCTCGGAAAGAAATCACGATACTGCATTCCACTGTCTTTAAGAGGGAATGTTGGCACAGTTTATTACGAACACAGTTCAACGGATAGACACAGTCTTTAAATGAAATGAAGGTCGGCACAGTTTTATTACGAACACAGTTCCGAAAATGGATAAACACAGTCTTTAAATGAAATGCAGGCTGGCACAGTCTATGCTAGAAACACTATCGCTGTTTTCACACAGTCTTTAAATGAAATCGAGGTTGGCACAGTTTATGCTAGAAACACAGTCTTTAAATGAAATCAAGGCTGGCACAGTTTATGCGAGAAACACAGTCTTTAAATGAAATGAAGCCCACGGAGAAAGCTTCTAACACTAACGTTTCTGAACTCAACTATACAGCCGGACCGAGTGACGAATTATATCGCGACGTGCTTACTTGCACACACACACTGAACTCACGGCTTATTGCCGACTCCCCTCACTCACTGCCTACGGCACACTGCAGCTGCACACTGCACACATTCTGCTTTACCCCAGGCTGGCGACTCGCTTATATTGCCGAAGGCCGGTGGGCGTGGCTACACATGTGGGCCCCAAGAAAATTTTATATCTTGGCCATCTTTACACCGATTGACACGAAATTTCGGCTAGCAGCGTTCATTATTCCTGCCTGCAAGGTGACGTTATTGAAATATTGATATTACATTTCGTTCATGCAGCAATGCTATGGAACACGAAAGAACCTTCTGCGTGACGTCGCTTGTCCTTGGCCGGTGTTCTAGAACATCGCGAGCTTGCTTGCAGTTCCCACTATGCCTGTGCGCTCGGCGCAAGTTTTAAATGCTTACGGCCGGGTGTTAGCGAGCTCCACTTAATAAGAGAATGAAACGTGAATGCTCGTAGGGCGTTCCCGTTTCATCTCCCCCCCCTGCTCGGGAAAAAGAAAATTGCTGGGCGATTTTCTTTTTGCTCATCTCCTAGTAAAGTATTTCAAAAACTTGAACAGTCTTCTCACTATAGCCAGAGGATTAATGTAAGGTGTGACGCATTTTGATATGATTCCATCATTCTCCATCTGTTTAATGATGAGCCGAGCTTCTTCCAAGTACTTCATGGGTATCGGATAAGGCCGTTTCTTATAAGGTGAAGTGTCAGTAACATCTAAGTGGTGCTTGAAACCCTTAATGACTCCAGGTTTCTCGGAAAATACATCTGGAAACTTCTTGAAAAGCTCTTGGATTGCCTTTATTACTTCATCATCATCGTAATCTGGGCTTTCAGCTACATTGGCGTAAAGCGTGAAGTTGTAGTGGTCCCCGTTCAACGCATCATCGATAATGGACGCCTTCTGGTCCTCTACGGGTCCCACTTCCTCGGGTCGCCCCTCTTCGTGGACGCTTTCTTCGACAGGCGGAGCCTCGCTCATCTTGCCTTCTACTATGTCCACCGGGGTCTCACATTCCGGATTCTTCACGTCATTATAAGTAACCAACTGTAGCCCTACAGATTCGACGTGGAAAATTTTAATCACATTAGCGGGATAATCAATGATTCCCCCATGTTGAATGAGAAAGTCTGATCCAAGGATTAAGTCAAATTTCATTTGCGTCAAAATCAAAAATAGATGTTGGAACTTAACACCACCAATTTCTAACTCAAGAAACGCTTGGAATTTGCATTTAATAGCTTTGTCAGGAACTATGCCTTTAACCTTAACTTGAGCAACCGGCAAGATGGAGATGTAGGTCGTCTCCTGCGCCACATCTATTAATTTCTGCGAAATTAGTGAGGCTTGCGATCCTGAGTCTACTAAAGAGTGGACAATCATATTGCCTAACTTAATGATAATGATCGGTAAGCCGCGTTGTATCTGAGGCTGTCGTGGTGTTGAATCCTCATATAGTAAATCTGCATCCTCTAAATACCAATGGTTAATGAATGCGCTACATACTACTTCTCCTCCCTCCGGGTTTTCAGGCAATCTCTTTATTGCTTCGTCAAAGTTTTGTTTTTGGTACCCGTAGCTCTTGGATCCATTTCCGTTCCCTCATTTCTTCTCTGCATCTCTGCCTGGTATTCCAAAGAAGCTGCTCCAGGTAAGCCCTCTTCCCTGTTCTTATTCCTTACATATTCCGTAGTCTCTCTCCAACGTTTCTCTAATTCTTCCCGCTGGGAGTTCCTAATATCATTGGGTTGGTTAGCTGCCTGTCTCCATGAAGGTCCAGGTTGAAACTTAGCCCTCCCTTCGTAGGGACGATTCCTAGATCTTCTGTACCGAAACGGAATATCTCGGCGAGTTTCTCTTTCTTCTCGCGGTTCTGGATTTACTTGAACCGGAGTCTTCATTTCCGTAAAGTTGGTCGTAGTTTCTTTGGTTCGACCTGCTTTTGCTGCGCTCTGAGTGTGCGCAGTATCGAGTTTCCTCAGGACATCATCGAGCTGCTCCAAGTCCTGGACGTTTGCTGCCACCAATATTTCTTGAACATTTGGTGGAAATTGCAGCGTTATGACCTGAATAAGTTCTTACTCCGGCAAAGGAGGGTCGAAAAACTGCATCTTTTTAAGCTGAGATATAAGATAATCTGAATATCGCGAGGAATTAACGGAAGTGTTATACTTTCTGGAGTATAATTGAAGTTTTATCAGGTGCTGAGCCTCAGCACTCCAAAATCGTCTAAGTAAGGCTTCCTTAAACTCTTCGTAAATGTTAATACTGAATTTAAAAGCGGTAAACCACATTAACGCCTTGCCTTCTAACAATCGAGACGCTATTCGTAATCGGCGGTCGGTCTTAACGTGATTTTCTTGAAAGAACTCTTCGAGGTTGAGGAGAAACTCCTTAGCAGTATACTCCTCCTTCCCCGAAAATTTGGCTGGTTTTTCCTCAGTTATTTTAAAAACTGTGGAAACATTCATGGATTCTCCACCAGTGTTGTGAAGGCCAGATGATGAAACATCCTGTTCGATTTGCGATACTTTGCTGTTGAGAGCTTCTATACCTCCTTGGAGTTCAAGTTTTAGGGTTTTAAT
Organism: Anabrus simplex; assembly: GCF_040414725.1. NCBI lineage: Eukaryota > Metazoa > Arthropoda > Insecta > Orthoptera > Tettigoniidae > Anabrus > Anabrus simplex. Next base: position 422,850,608 of record NC_090265.1, on the reverse strand, counting down.
TTTCCCCTGTACGGAATTCTCAATTTCCTTGACCTCCTTTTCTATGTCGGTCTTGACTTCTGCTACATCGCGACAGATACGAGTAATCTGCGTGTGAGCATAATCTAACTGAGTCTTGACACGTTTATCGGCCTCCTCTTGCTGACTTTTCAGAAGAGTAATTTCGTTTCCCAACTTCATGAAATTATTTTTAACAGATTCATGAAGTTTGTCTTGAATAGAAGCGATTTTAGTTTGCGCAAGAGATTATTGAGCATGGGACTCTTGAAATTCTTCCTTTAAGCTTTCTACTTCTTTAAGGACTTCCTGAGAAGAAGAAGGGAAAGCAAGTTTTAAGTCCTCCGCCACTTGTGATTTTATATCTTGCTTAATGGTTTCTAAGTCACGTGTTAATCTTTCATTTATTTCCGTAAACTTAGAATCCATTCTTTTGTTAGATTCTTTAAATCGTTTTTCAATTTCGGCACCTGCACTATTGAGCCTACGTTCCAAATTATTATTAACTTCTGCAAACTTTTGATCAACAGATTCTGTCAATTTTACAATGTTGGCATCATTAGCCTCCCTTAGTTGAGTGATATTACGATTAGTTACTTCATTAGACTCCCTTAGTTGAGTGATACTACGATTAGTTACTTCATTAGCCTCCCTTAGTTGAGTGATATTACGATTAGTTACTTCATTAGACTCCCTAAGTTGACCTATACTAGCCTTAGTGGCTTCCAAGGCCGCGTTAGATTCTTTAAGTTGAGCTCCTAAAGTATTATTAGATTCAGCAATCCTACGCCCGAGATTAGTGTTACTATCCGTAATCCTGTCATTTAGACTGATTTTTAAAGCCTCAATGGCAGCTAGTATATTTTCCATATTAATGTCGTTATTTTCACAAAATGCAGAAAATACAATCATTCACTTCATACGTAAAATCACCATTATTGTCCAATGGTAAAGTTCAATATTTCACCAACACAAAATATCAAACACTTGTGCATAAAATTAAATATCACCATTATTGTCCAATGGTAAAGTTCAATGTTTCACTGACATAAATATTATGCCTGAAATGTTTTACATAGCAAGAGAAAGAGAAAGAAAAAAATAATAATCACTTGTGCCATAAACTTAATCAGAGTTCTGTGCCAAAAGTTTAAAATTTCGCCAAAGTCATTGAATTGATCTTCGTAAAATTTTAACACATTCACTGAACTGGAATTAACGACGTACTATGCACTTTTATTTGAATTGGTAAGTTAAGATATCACTGATTTCAAAGTTAATTTTTATCACTTTACTCTCTTTAATCTGGCCCCAACGTCACGGGTGCCACTATTCACTCTCTTTAATCGGGCCCCAACGACATGGGTGCCACTATTCACTCTCTTTAATCGTGCCCCAACGTCATGGGTGCCACTATTCACTACCTTCTCTCTGAAACAGGAACGCCCGTACTTCAGTTTATCGGAGAGCATGAGGAACGACAAGGCGTGTACGGCCCATGCTAAGAGAGTGAGAGAGAGAAGGGTAGTGAGAAAAAAAAAATTTCATGATTAAGTGGATTCTTCAGTTTATTCAATAGATATGCAAAGAATTGTCACCTTTTACAGTTGAATTGTGGAGTTGTCCCTGAAGGCGTGGAGAGGACGTCGTCCTGCGGCGGCTGCGTCGTCTTGCGGTCGGCGTCGGCGTTATCTTCCGTCGTTGGTGTTTTCTCTGTCTTAGTGTTGATGACTCGAACCTGAGGCAGGAACGGGGAAATGTGGAGCCTTCACATCGGACGTCATGGGACTCTGGTGTGACACCTCTCTAAGGCGAAACACGCCGAAATAGTTCCCACAGTCAATGATGTTGAACGCACTTTAGCAGCAAGGATAAAGTCAGAGTCACAGTTCCACGAGGATAAAATGGAAAGAATTATCGTATTTGGAATAATAAGCAAATGAAAACAATCTAGGACCTTCCGAGGTGCAGTGATTAAGCACTTCATAAAGAAAATTAAATTTACCGGGTACAGTCTCTGCACTGTACTCCATGAGCACAATATTCACACACTTGTTGAAATAAACGACTGTCCAAGTTCTGTTACGTCGTAATTTTCAGAAGATTATCACTGGCACTTCTGAACAGGTTATGATGGGAATTGGCATGGTTCCTCGGAAAGAAATCACGATACTGCATTCCACTGTCTTTAAGAGGGAATGTTGGCACAGTTTATTACGAACACAGTTCAACGGATAGACACAGTCTTTAAATGAAATGAAGGTCGGCACAGTTTTATTACGAACACAGTTCCGAAAATGGATAAACACAGTCTTTAAATGAAATGCAGGCTGGCACAGTCTATGCTAGAAACACTATCGCTGTTTTCACACAGTCTTTAAATGAAATCGAGGTTGGCACAGTTTATGCTAGAAACACAGTCTTTAAATGAAATCAAGGCTGGCACAGTTTATGCGAGAAACACAGTCTTTAAATGAAATGAAGCCCACGGAGAAAGCTTCTAACACTAACGTTTCTGAACTCAACTATACAGCCGGACCGAGTGACGAATTATATCGCGACGTGCTTACTTGCACACACACACTGAACTCACGGCTTATTGCCGACTCCCCTCACTCACTGCCTACGGCACACTGCAGCTGCACACTGCACACATTCTGCTTTACCCCAGGCTGGCGACTCGCTTATATTGCCGAAGGCCGGTGGGCGTGGCTACACATGTGGGCCCCAAGAAAATTTTATATCTTGGCCATCTTTACACCGATTGACACGAAATTTCGGCGAGCAGCGTTCATTATTCCTGCCTGCAAGGTGACGTTATTGAAATATTGATATTACATTTCGTTCATGCAGCAATGCTATGGAACACGAAAGAACCTTCTGCGTGACGTCGCTTGTCCTTGGCCGGTGTTCTAGAACATCGCGAGCTTGCTTGCAGTTCCCACTATGCCTGTGCGCTCGGCGCAAGTTTTAAATGCTTACGGCCGGGTGTTAGCGAGCTCCACTTAATAAGAGAATGAAACGTGAATGCTCGTAGGGCGTTCCCGTTTCAATATATAGATAGATTTTGTCGGGTGAACCACCGTATGTGTCACCAGAGATCGTTTACGCGTCGACATTGCACGATATGGAGGGCCGAATGGACTTTTTCCGCCCTTAAAAACTCTGACTACCTCTAACGGTTCTGAACCCGCGATCTTGAAATCTGGAACTTGACATAAATGGAATCAAACCACGGAACAACCCGGTTGGCGCTTATGAATCCCTAGTTATGAGTGACCCTAGTCGGAGAATTTACTGGAAAATTAAGCCCCTCTTTGTGAGAAATTGCTGTCATTTAGGATACGTAGCAGTTAAGAGGACGTTTGAGTTGTTCTTTTTTCCTGGCCTTTTTTCCATTATTTCCGTAGCATACCACAGCGCTAAACCAGGTACCCCACAGCGTGACAATAGACAGAGGAGAAAATTCAGGACGTGGGTTTGCTCTTTAAACATCGATGCTTGAGGGTGCTTTTACAAAGACATTTTTGCCGTTGCCACTTCACGATACTGAGCCCGTACAGTGCAGGACATGAACTACGTAAGGTACGCGTATCATTTTCAGAAAGCTTACAGAAAGGCTTTCGGCTTCTCTTTTCATATAAGCTGCACTATCAGTAAGTAGAAGCAATACAGTGCCGTAGTTTACACCTTTCGGACAAAGAATAAGTACATGGCTTCATTCAACCTAGCTACAGTGACATGGTTTGCAGCAGGCATTTCCTTACATTCAACCAAATAAGGATGTTCACAAGCAGTTTTGTCATCTTGAATACACCATCTACAACATTTCCTACTTTTCTGCCACTTGAATCAACGGTTTTGTCAATGCTCACCCATAGTGTTTCGCTATCATATACTGCCCGAATTTTTCGTAACATTTTGGGATATACTTTTTCCTTAATGTGTTTTGTCGGTAGGCTTAAAATTAATGTATTTTGTTAGGAAATTTCTCAGTCCCGTATTATTTATTTTACCAAGAGGAATGTCGGCACAAACAAATGTTCTACAAATGTTCTACATATATCTAAATAATACGCGGAGTATTTGGATTGGTCTACATTTGAAGAAGCTAGGCTGAGAGGCTCAGACGCCTGAAGCACTGGCCTACTGACCCCAATTTGGTAGGTTCGATCCTGGCTCAGTCCGGTGGTATTTGGAGGTGCTCAAATACGTCAGCCTCCTGTCAGTAGATTTATTGGCACATAAAAGAACTCCTGTGAGGCTACATTCTGGCACCTCGGCATCTCCGAAGACCGCAAAAAAGTAGTTAGTAGGACGTAAAAGCAAGTAACATTATTATTATTATTATTATTATTATTATTATTATTATTATTATTATTATTATTATTATTATTATTATTATTATTATTCCGGAGATACCGTGGTGGACAGAGGTGAAAGAAGAGGTGCGGGCATGAATGGGTCAAGATCGGACAATCAGAAGATTGATTTAAAACTTTAAAATTATGGTTATATTTCTATCTCAGCTATCTTTATTTTTCTTTTTTTCAGAAATAAGACTTAACAAAATTCAGGTACAAAAGATCATAAGATGGGGGTAACAATCGAGAAACCTTCATTAACAATTGTGAGCTCTAAGCTCCCTAATTACAGTATATAGGTACTCTTCAAGAACACTGCGGCTCCTTTCAAAAACCGTCAAGGAGACGAATCTCCCAATACCTCCTACATCATAATCAGAGCCTCTTTGCTCTACCAATTTGTCCAGGAGACGGCGCTCCGAACCTTATGACTAAAGCCCGGATTTTCATGTCGTAACAGGTTAGATTGCAAATTAAATTTGGTTAATAGGGAGTGTCGGCCACCCGCTCTTCCATAATGTAACAAGAGTGACATAAATTAAAGGAGTTCTGATTGGCCGTACCCCTAATGTTTATGCAAACCCCATAGCATAATTGGTTGTGAAGGTAGACTGTACTTGCTGCTCGCTTCAGAAACTTTGCATTCTAACCTATTAATGCATAAAAATCCGGGCTCTACTTATGACTTAACTGCTTTCTAAAGGCATCATTCAACTTTTACATTTATAAGCAGAGCAGACAGTCGTTCTTCGGTCATTGTGTTACGTAGAAATGTCTTAATACGAGCCTGTGCCGAAAACAGCGCTCTGTCACAATTATCCTGAGAAGCTTTAGCGTTTATTTGAACTTGATTTGAGATTACTTTCTAAAATAAAAGCGAGAAGTGGTAGAGCTCCTTTGACTTGTCTGAAATCTCTCCGTTTATACGAGGGTCAAGTCATAAGTCATGGCAACCTGTTTTTTTTTCGCACGAACAGGAGACAACACAGAAAATCTAAGATATGCAAATTTAAATATAGGGCATGTACTTATGCATAGTGCCTGAAGACAAATTCTGACTTCAGGAGATTCTCGTAGAAAAGTGACAGAACACAGGCCATTGGTAAACATTGTTTTATTGTGGTGTAGACAGCAAATACACAAGACTACGTACAAAGGACAGATCTCCACTGGTTACAGACCTTCGAAATAATCACCCAAGGCTTCCATTGTGCGTTGCTAGCGGTGGGGCAGGCGCTGCATGTGTATCGCTAACGTGTGACACCTCTCTCCGAAATGCTGTTACGATGTCTGCGTTGTTGAACGTCTCCACCCACCTCGCCACTGTTCTATAGGGCATGACATGCACATCTAATGTTTCCCGCAGATCTGTATGGCATTGGCGTACATTTCTGCCGCGGAGAACTGCGATTTTAATATACGATCGTTGCTCCTGCTTGTTGACTTCCATTTTCTGACACACTCACTCATACACTGAACTTGGGGGCATGCTTAGACCCACACTGTTGTTTACATACACCATCTAGTGGTATCATACGCAAGTACATACCGTACGTTTCCAAATGCATATCTTAGATTTTCCGTGTTGTCTCCTATTCGCGAGAAAAAAAAGTTGCCATGACTTATGACTCGACCTACGTAAATCACTTCTAATTCCGTCTTTAGCCTTTCTTTTTGCAATATTGGATAATGTAACACAGTATAATTTAATACATTTTCTGGAAAGTTTATAGAGAATTTGTCAAATGAATCGGAGTACAATAGTCTTGCAGCTTCAATATATCCAGTAAATGCAAACCTATCATGCACCTGGTTCATTACAACGTCTCATACTTCTTTCGCTGCAATGGTTCTTGTGACACTTACTCTACGTCTTTTATCGGAATTATTGTAGTCCGTGAGATCACATGCAATTGTATCTATTTCTTCCCGTTGTTGTGTTACACACTTTGCGAAATCAGAAATAGCCTTTTTTAATTGGACGGAATCTGTTTCCCGTTTTTGTAGCTGATTGTACAGTATGTCAACATGCGGCATTCGTTTGTGAAAAACAGACAACCAGAACATGAATAAGGTATTCTCAAGAGCACGGCGCAGTCCACTGGCTTCATTTACGCTAATAGACGTTTTACCTTCTTCTTCTATTCTACGAAAGCACTCAATCAGTTTCTCTCTATTCTCGTAAACTATATTCCCCCTTTTCAATGGCAAGTTATAAACCCTAAGAAAGTCTGCAAAATAGTTTCAGAACTAAATTCTTTGAACTGTGAAGACTACTATGGCATAAGTAATTTTATTCTAAAACAAATTATTGACATAATAATAATTACTCTAACTCACCTCATCAATTGGATTCTGGCTAGGGGACTTTCCCAGACTGTCTAAAAATTACAGTTACAATTCCTGTGTTTAAGAATGGAGATGTTATGGATCCAGGCAGTTATCTACCCATTTCAATTGTTCCAATCATATCTAAGATAATAGAACATTGTATAAAGGAACAGCTATCTGTATATTTTGAAAAGTATAATTTACTAAATGCCACACAGTTTGGGTCCAGAACAAATAAATCCACCATTAAAGCCTTAGAAGCTGTTGGGACTGAAGTAATTCAAGGCTTTGAGTCTCACCACATTACAAGTGCTACACTGTTAGACCTCAGCAAAGCTTTTGATTCAGTACCACACAATATACTAATAAGTAAGCTTAGCTACTATGGCGTGAAAGATTTAGAGTTATTATTAATTACATCCTACCTCATTGACAGGTGTCAAATTGTACGGGTAGAAAATCAGTGATCTGGGGCTCTCAAAGTAAAAATAGGCGTGGTTGAGGGATCAGTTATAGGAACTTTCCTCTTCCTTGTGTATATAAAATATTGTCAGTAATTTACCCTGTAGGTCAGTGTTCTATGCAGATGATATTACTGTCATAACAAGCAATAGAGACTTAAAATATGTTGAGGAGGAAAGAATAGAAATGCAACACAAATCACCCTACCGGGTGAGTTGGCTGTGCGGTTAGGAGCACACAGCTGTGAGGTCGCATCCGGGAGATATTGGGCTCGAACCCCACTGTCGGCAGCCCTGAAGACGGTTTTCCGTGGTTTCCCATTTCCACACCAGGCAAATGTTCAGGCTGTACCTTAATTAAGGCCACGGCCGCTTCCTTCCCATTCCTAGGCCTTTCCTGTCCCATCGTCGCCATAAGACCTGTCTGTGTCGGTGCGACGTAAAGCAACTAGCAAAAGCAAATCATCCTCTTGGTTACAGGCAAATAAATTTATTCCTAAATAATAACGAGACAGAAGTGATCTACTTCCATTTAATTTATTCATGTCTGGGTAATAATGATCACAATTCTGTCAAATTATTGGGATTGTATCTGGATTGTAAATTAACCTGGAACATACACACGCAAAAGTTAGGTACAAAACTGACTAGAGTGATATTTTTGCTTTGCAGACTTAAAGGATCAGTTAGTAGTAGTCAGATGATAAGTGCATACTATGCCTTCTTTCATTCACATTTATCATATGGTACCATGTTATGGGGTAACTCAACAGGGGCTCAAGATGTGTTCAAGTGGCAAAAGAAGGCAATAAGATGAATTAAAGGTAAGGCCACAAAGGAGTCATGTAGACCTATGTTCCAAGACCTTGCAATTATGACTCTTCCCTCATTATACATTTATCATAGTATACTCAATACTAAAGAAAATCTCATCGGCCTAACAACTCGCATCAATGTATACTCATATGGCACAAGATATAGGAACAATTTAGATTTACCACATGTTAGGATGAGAAAATCACAAGAAAACTATAATTATAATGACATTAAATTATTCAACAAACTACCTGCCCAAGTAAAGGATGTCACTATATAACTTCAAAAGAACCCTTAAAAATTGCTTGACATCCAATAGCTTCTACTCACTTGAAGAAAAAATAATGTTTCAAGGTGGGTAATAAAGGCCAACACCAACACGTTGGTAAATTGGTAGTTATTTATCACTTTTTTGGACGAACAGTGTTATGTTTATTCTAACCCTTGTGTATATAGTTGTATTTATTTTCTGTGCTGAATGAGATACTTGTAATATTTTGTAGCTGTGCACCTATGACTCTGTCCATTGCAACTGCCAGTTGCCTGATGACAATAAAAATTATTCTATTCTATTCTATTCTATTCTATTCTATTCTATTCTATTCTATTCTATTCTATTCTATTCTATTCTACGAATGTTGTAGTACCAGCAATTACACTGGCTCCGTCATAACTCTGACAAATAAGTATATGTGGCGTGTCCATTTAATATGGGATTAATTTGCTGTAACAGACACTGACTCAATCCATCCACTGTCTTGTTGGTTGGATTCATGAACCCCCAAAACCTTTCATGGATAGACCCTCTAATGCATATCGAAAAATAAATACCAATTGACATTTGTTTGAAACATCTGTTGTTTCATCTGCTTCTATTGCTATAGATTGGGATTCCCCAATTTCTGAAGAAATTTGTTCCCCACACACATTCAACATACAATCGAGAAGCTCCTCTGAATGGTCTTTAATGTACCTTTAAACTCAGAAGCTTTGGACAGGTGTTCTTTCAAAGCAACATCTATTTCAGCCGTAATATTAATGAGGCCTTTGAAAATTCCAGGATTTAGAGAATTTTCTGTCTCATCATGGCCATGGAGTGCCACTTCAAATATGTCACAGAATTTTATGCACTGAATAATTCTGCGTAATATGTGCCTATTTTTCCTAACTTGATCATTGTGTTTGTTAATGGATTGGCAATCAGCAGAATCCAGTTCAGTCACTGGATTAACTTTCCCTAGCACAGCTAATTCCATGTATGAATTGATACGTTGGGAGGAACTTTCATGTTTTTAAATTTCTTTCTTTCTAGTGTTTGAGATCTGTTACTCTGGGTTTCGTCCACATCAGGTCATTTCCAAATAACGTGCACGGAAAACAGAAAAACTCATTACTTAAATCACAGCCGCACAACCAATCATATTCTGTATATACCACTGGCTGGAATCTACGTCACTATTCGCACCCTTTATATTGTCCGACTTATTCTAGTTGTAAATGAGGTGTTGGTCGACCAAGTGTCTTTATCTCCGTCCTTTCCATTAGAGACAGTTCAGAAAAAGATCTGCTTAAAATATTACTCACAGAATTCATTGTACGTAGCCTATAGGTTAATTATACCTGTGTGATATACCTTATGCAACTCTTCATAGGGATTCTGTAGGCTATATCTGCACATAACACAGGACAGATTTACTTTTAACGACATCACACTAAAAAATACGAGTTAGTCATCAACCAGTACAACACATTTATCAGACTGCAGATGACAGACTTGGAACATGAGTTTGAAACGGATGTTCTGCTCGGTGCAATAAGCCTTCGCGTATTTTCGGAATCGTAGCGGGCTGGCTTTGGCAATGACCCAAACTCCCATTTAATGCATGTTAAAAAATAGTTCCACGCTTGCGCGAACGAAAATTACCTAAGAAAGAGTCAACAGTTAAGGGCACAGGCCCAGCATGACCGGCCAGCAAAGAGCCTGCCGTAGGAAGCAAAGTACATGTCTGATGAAAACATTGACGCAATAGCTGCATGCGGTGCCTAATAGCAAAACTGAATGTATCAACATTCAGATTGCAATTACTTGTAAAACCATGCATTAATAATTACTTAGCTGGAGGAGCACATGCCCCTCTGCCCTTTAGAATGAGCCGCTACATCAAACAACGGATTGGCAGTTTGTGCAAGAAACCATCGGCAAATGTTCTCCCTTGGTGGCTGATCAGTAGACGAAAGGCCCTGATACAGATATAGGGACTGCTCGTGAAGTATCCTCCATGCTGTACTTTGAGATGCACCGCGTGCCAGGGCCACTTGTCTTGTGCTGATACCTGGATCTTCTTCGACCGACTGGAGAATGTGTTCTTCCTGGTCAGGTGTACAAGCAACTCTTGGTCTTCCTTGATCAATAGTCTATGGTGATTAATCATCTACTGTGCTACGGATTCTGTGTCAGCAAAGCAATGATAAACAGCAGCAAAGGTTCAATGACTCTACTGTCTTCGGTCTGGAAACGACCTTTGGTACAGCAATACAGCCTCGCGTCCATTACCATTTGTGTGGCCGTACCTAAAAATCATGTCTGCCTGCTGACAAAATGATTATTGTGCCATGGTTGATCAGAACACTTTCGCTGTAACATGTATGCAATTGAAATGTTAAAGACAGACTAATAGGGACACTTCCAGTTGACTCACTACATGTACACAAATTACAAATACAGTATAAACAAGTCTCCATGGCAACACATTGCCATCTACGTAGGATACAAAGAGTCGAAGCCGTTTATGAATGAGTACATAGATAAATGAAGTTGTTGGGTTGGACCTGAATAGCCGTTCAACTTAAACGTAAACTTTCATTAATTAATAAATAAATTAATTAATAACACAAAATTGAAATTAAGGATTTTGGGACCTATGTTCATGTGACTTTTTTTTTTCTTGTTTCAGTGTAAAGAACCATCTCCAAAGTTTGTAAAAGTAGTTTAGAATTATCCTGTAATTAAGTTAGTTTTAAATATATGCAGTAACTTGCATGTTTCACAGGAGACAAATTTGCCGAGGTTTCTTTATTGCAGCATAGGTGAAACTTTCTGTTGGTTACTCATACCCCTTGATTGACACCTTTACACAAGCTTGAAGTGTATCCTGGCCCATTCTGTTTCTTAAGTTTGTCATCACCCTATTCATAGTGCTTAATTAACTTTTATTACACTGGTGGTGGAAATAGGAATGCACAACACACATTCAGCAAGTGTCTTTAGAGCTTCGTACCCAACATCTGCACTAATAAATAGCAATAACGGCATGTGGCCTCCGGAGAGGCCTAGTGCGGGACTTTCAATTAGATGCCGTATAGGCAACCTGCGTGTCTGTGGATATGGGGCCCTACCAAAGATGAATTCTATTGCTAAAGAAGGCACAAAAACCCAGCCTCCAAGCAGAGGAATTAACCTATGAAAGTTAACATCCCAACCCAACTGGGAATCAAACCCGGGACCTCCTGGACCAAAGGCCAGCAAACTAACCATTTACGCACAGAGCCAGATAAAATCAGTGCATAAGATAAAGGAAGTAACATCTGTCTCAGATTCTTATTTATCATGAACCACAGACTTTAAAAAATGGAAGTCCACAATAACAGCATCAACATTTTGAGCCCCAATCAGCGGCAGCTGGTGGCTCTCAACTATTGGGGGTTCAATATTGGAAATCAAAACAAAGCTTATTGTATCTACTCAAGAAAGCTACAAAACTGCATTATAAATCATGCAACAATAATTTCAATAAAATATACACTCACCTATGCAGGCTGCTTTTACTTGAAGTCCATTCTTTTCTCTTTCATTGCAGCAAATTTGTCTATGACAGATTCATTAAAACCCTCCATATCCCTGACTAATTCCTTCTCAATCTAGAGCATTGCAAGAACAGTCAGTCTTTCCTCACTCATTGAACTATGTAAGAAAGTCCTTATCCTCTTCAATGTTGAAAAACAATGTTCACCTTCCGATGTTGTCATCGGCACCGTTATGGTTGGTTTCAGTAATTTTATTATTTCACTAAATGTGGTCCCTAAGTTACTTTGAAGCAAAAATTGAAGAAGATGTACAACACCAAACACAGAACAAAAATCTGCTCTCATGTATAGAATTTGCAGTTCCGTTTTAAGTTTATTTTGCTCAATAAAAGGATAAACTTTGCACACTTTCTCAAGGTAAAAAATGGGAACTGCCTTTTATACTTTTCAAAACTATCAGCATGAAACAAATTCACTGCAAGATGATGATGACTGGCGAACTGAAAACATTCCCTTGCCTGGAGAATAATTGTGTTGCAAATATCCTTAGCTGCCACTTTTCTGGAGATGTATGTATCTGCACGTGGTCCTTTTGCTGGCTGGATCATTGTATCATACGCATTAGAAAGCGAGTCAGTTTTACTATCTCTAACTTTTTGGATGACACATTCAAAATTATAAATTGCCTTTTTAATTTCAACTGGGTCTGGTGTTCTCTTTTGCAATTGGTTGCATAAAATAATAACATGTGCCATTATTAAATAAAATACAGACACCATACTCTGAAATGTAGGACGTTCTAGTTTAAGGCGCAATCCCCTTGCCTGTGATATTGTTACACCTTGTTGAGACACTGTTTCTATTTCTTCTAGGCATTCAATGAGGGACTCCTTGTTCTCATAAACTACTTCAACAGTTCATGATTTGAAGTTCCACCTAGTGTTAGAAGCACGTGGCACTCTTCTACCTACTATGGTGTCCAAATCTGCTGCTCGTTGTGGAGAGTTAGAGAAAAATTAAGAATGTCACTGAGATCTGATAAAAATACCCGAATGTCTGTAATGTAACTAGTGGCTTGAGCCAGTATTAGATTCAAGGCATGTGCATAGCAGTGAGCATAATAGATATATTTTAAATCTTCCTGCAATAAAGCTTGAACACCTGCATGGCGACCACTCATTACATTTGCCCAATCATAGCTTTGTGAAATTATTTTGTCGTGGTGATCTATAATTCCAATCAAAATGTCTTTTTTTTTTCTTTTTCGCTAGTGGCTTGTCACACCAACACAGATAGGTCTTACGGCGACGTAGGAAAGGCCTACGAGTTGGAAGGAAGCGGCCATGGCCTTAATTAAGGTACAGCCCCAAAATTTGCCTAGTGTGAAAAAGGGGAAACCATGGAAAACCATCTTCAGGGCTGCCGACAGTGGGATTCAAACCCACTATCTCCCGAATGCAAGCTCACAGCCACACGCTCCTAACCTCATGGCAAACTCGCCCAGTTAAAACGTCTTTTAGACACTTAGCTAATGAAATCGCATCATGGCCAGAAGGGTTTAAGAAACTCCAGAATCTTGCCACAGGTTTCCCAGATGGCAAAACGAATCTCAAAACTAATACTAACTGGGAAACTGCCGCGATATCAGTTGCTCCATCGGCAGTGATGGTCATGAAATTTGCTTCTGATACTTTCCTTTTTACTCTTTCTTGACACACATCTAGCATACATGAAAGTTACAACACTAAATTGTTAGACCTTTATGTTTAACATAAGAATGATATCAGAAGATTCATGAGAAATGAGACAGGCCAAGTTAATCATATGGGACGAGGCAACTGTGGCACCCCATTACACTCTTTCAGCACTATATCAGCTACTTATAATGAACAACAAATTGCCTTTTGCTAGAAAAGTGATCTGGCTTGATGCAGGCTTCCTGCAGTGCCTGGCAGTAATTCATCACTGTCACAGAGTAGCTGCTATCCAGTGAAAAAAATATTCTACTTTATGGCTCAAAATTAAGATTTAATGTCAGTGGATGGCTTCTAAAACTCGACACCAGAGAAATGGCAAAATGGCATTATTGAGATTCAACAAAACCAGATTTCAAAAAGTGTTGTATGAGATTCACTTTCTTCTTTTCATCCAAGTGAGAAAACAGTCTTGTGCCTAAGAAACAAACAAGATAATATTATTAACTAACAGGTTATGAATATGAGACGTAAATTGACTAGAGGGTCCACTTTTTCATTACAATATATCAAGTAAATAATATTACATCAGTCTTGGGACTAGTTTCAGCCACTTAGTGGCCATCTTCAGATTATGTGATAACTAAAACATATGTATACCAGACAAAGACAATGTTGCAGGAATAATTATAACATTAAAATACATATAATAACAACTGAATAGGTTGATAGGTGACCAAATAATGTAGATTAATACTTACCCTGTAGATTGTGATAGTTCATGAAGTTAATAAAGCTGGTTTGTGCACTAGAACAAGCTAGACAAAAATATTGTTCATGCAGAAATTATTACTGACTCAGCTTCAGGAAGAAAGTAAGTGTTTTATATAGCACCTGTTAATTCAGATGTAGGTACCATTCATTCTTAAATGGGAGGCAATTTCTTCTAAATTTATCCTTCTCTGTCACAACAAATAAGTCACCAGGACAAACCTTAAAGTTGGAATAAATCTCTCCACTCCAGTGTTTTAGACAGCTTATGTAGCTTTCTCAAAAGTTTGCAGATTCATAGTCGTCAAAGTACAATTCCAATCTATAACTACTCAATATTGTCTGTATGGAAATACTATAATACCTGTTCTGATTCCATTCAAATGCTGTATAAAACCAGGAAAGTGTAATTTTTATTAAAAGATACATACCGTATATTAAATGTCCATTTAAAATTTCCAATTATTTTTTAGATAGTAATTTTGACTGACGATGACAGGTTTATGTACTAGTTGATACAATGTTGTTTGAAAATAAAAAGAGTTAGCAGAAAAAGAGGTGATATACCTCAGTATTAACTTTGGATAGTTTAAGTTGGTAATAATAAAGAAGGTCATGAAAACTGATACAAATATTTTTTCACAAAGGAAAAACTTGAAAAAGAGGTTAAAGTACCTCATTAGTAAGTTATAACACTGTGAAATAGCAAAACGTTGTCCACTGTAACTGGATGTGATCTGGGAAAATACTTACTGACTGGTTTCAGAAAGGTCCATGGCAGAGCAGTTGATTGCCCATCAACTCTGATTTCTGATTGCATTGCAGAAAATCTAACCCCTAATCAGCTTGCTGTGATTTGCTGATTGAAGATCTGAGAAGGAAGTGGATCTAGTAACAGTGCAATTCGTGATTACTGCCATGTTGATTCATTAAGGATGGTGTTGAAAAAGGACATCAAAGGCTGAGAATCAGGCAACAGCTGATCGTGTTCTGCAACAGCAGAATAATAGTGGTTTTGAGGTTTTAGATTTATATTTTTTACAAAATGAGTGATGTCAGTGGTGTATACTGAGGGCTACCAAGGCAATTGGAGAAGCCCAAACCTCAGACTTCATAATGTAAACATTTGACAACTTGAAAGCAATGAGAAAAAATGTCACTTGTATTTCTGAGTGCAAGGCATCGGAGACTGATATTGCAACCTAGGCACTGCGTCCCTCTCCCCTCGTCCCACCCTGTGCGGCCAGCTGCTGAACATCTGATAGGTGCGGGAATCGAAGGGATAGATGTGCAAGGCTTTACTCCGTCAGTTTGCCACTTGTCCTGCCGCTGCTAAGGAGGGGAGAGCTCTATGACTCAAGTTCTCCGGAAGACTCTAAATTGTCACAACTGACCCATGTACTATGTTGTCACGTGTTTGCTGTTGCATGTACAAGACATCTTACCAATTGTCTATCATCATCTTCCTTCCAAGTATTGGACTATGTGACCCGTTATGGTCTTGCATTTTTATTATTTTTTAAATTTTTTTTTGCAAGACCTGAAAGCAATCAAATGTCCTTCCAATCGGTTGCTAGCCTGAATGAAACTGATTGTTTATAGTTCAGAAAATTATTTGTATATTTTGACTTCTGAGAATTATATAGATAACAGAGTGCTGGTATTTCACTCCCACTTACTTCTACATCCTTGTAGGAAGACAATGCAGGACTGCTGTTATAGGAGTAATATAATTTTATTTTTATAGGTAGATCAGCTAAAATGAAATGCCATCTTTCAGCTTTAGTGTTCTCTTTTGTTGTTTGGAATCAAACCCGTGCTCATGAGTCAGACACCACCACTGATCTACCAAGGAAGCTAATAAACCAGTGAATGACAGGTACAATCCACTGTATAGACATCGCAAAGGTGGACATTGCAAAGCGGGGAAGGATACTGGAGGACGTCATTAACAACAGAATGTATGATATAGATGTTGATTCCCATAGGGAATCTGAAATATTTGTCCTGAATGAGCAAATTTATAATACCAATATAAATGGTCCGTTATTGGACATTATAAATTCTCCAGCTAGCTCATTCTTGGTTGCCAGCGTTTCGCCCTCGTGTGCTAGGGTGGGCTCATCAGTTGGTACCTAGCACACCTACCAATACGCTGGCTAGTGCATACCGTGGAGGCCACTGCGTAGGCTAACTGGAGCCACCGGTAGTGCCAATGGACTAAGAGACTTTCTCTCATCACTAAAAATTGATGCCTGCTTGGCCATCAGATGATATAGATGTTGATTCCCATAGGGAATCTGAAATATTTGTCCTGAATGAGCAAATTTATAATACCAATATAAATGGTCCGTTATTGGACATTATAAATTCTCCAGCTAGCTCATTCTTGGTTGCCAGCGTTTCGCCCTCGTGTGCTAGGGTGGGCTCATCAGTTGGTACCTAGCACACCTAGAATGTATCTCTAGAATGTATCTCAATAAGACAGAATGGAAGAGGCTCGCCAGCAGTACCTGGGAAACTGGAACTGTTAAATGATGATGATGATGATGATGATGATGATGATGATGATGATGATGATGCTGATGCTGATGATGATATGAGCTTGAATATTATTGTGCTTTATCCCATCGTTGAAATGTTTAATAAGATTTATATTTATATATCTCATAAACGATTAAACTACCACTCAGAATTTGAACTTGAAAAACATTAGGTGCAACTGTAATATTTTCTTTAGTGGGTATATCATTCATTTTTCATCTTTCTAGGCTAAAACTCTACAAAACTGGTGAGTGGGCCTTCCAGAAAATGGACAGTTTAACAATTTAAAATGACAGTGCTTCCAGAAAATGTTGGATGCAGATAGGAAGAGGCTGGTATCCAGGCTAAACTCCCATTTTGCAGCATTTAGCAATTTTTGTTATAATGATAGCCAGCATCAGGTGTTTGAAGAAAATGAGGATACTGTAGTCTTAATCTTGAGGGAAGTATAAATAAACTGCATAATGTAAGTTTTAAAATATGTTTATCTACATTAGCTTACTTGTTAATTAGAAGACTGAAAGAGGATGTGGGATAAAGGATTAATAATACCCAACCCCCCCCCCCCCCCACAGTGTAAATGACATATAGTGAAAGGTAAATAATGGAAATCTTCCCAGAAACAAACAAATAGATTTTTGTTTACAACTACCATATAATAAGAGGTAGTTTGCAGTGTAAGCTGGTGGCTGACATGAACCAGAGCTGCATACTCCCTTTGAGGAGTCTATGCTGAATGCTCCTAACATGTTAGATCAATTTTTTTTTATTTTATACTTTTTATTTATTTTTTTGTCACTATCCTGTACATACACAGACAAATAATTAAGCATCCTAATGTGGGCAATGGGCTAACACAAAACCTGTGTTTTTTGTCACTGGCAAGGACCTGCAGAGACCAATAAATAGAAGTTGTTACTCAATACACCCTTAACTGCCGTTGTTGCCACTCCCCCCATCCCCTCAACACAACACACCTTTGTGGGTTGTGCAGTTGGCAACAGTTTGTTGCCAGTAAGCCAATATGAGTGCTGCAGATGGAGCATCTAGAACTAGCAACAACAGACAATTGTGCCACAGAGAGATGCCTGCACTGGGGGAACATTTACCAACTAGCCTGCAGAGATCTTATTCAACCAGTATCGCATGAGGTGGATTAATTCTTTCTGAGATGACTGGCTATAATTTCTTTCAATAATGAAAGTTGAAAAACTTGCAAGTTTTTGATAGCATATAAGTTAGTTCGGGAGATCAAAAATATGTAAGAAAAGGCCATATTATTAATTCAAGGTTTTAAAAGTGAGGCTATGCTGAATATAATTTTTTTTTTAATCTTTAGGTGTATAATAATCATGTTATTTAGTAAGTATTGCTTGACTGCACTGAACTGTTAAATGCAGATCAGGATTGATTGATTGATTGATTGATTGATTGATTGATTGATTGATTGATTGATTGATTGATTGATTGATTGATTGATTGATTGATTGATTGATTGATTGATTGATTGATTGATCGATCGATTGATATTCCACACATTTGTAGAGTTAGAGCTGCATTCTGTCAATTTATTTTGCAGTAGGTCTACAGTGTTTACAAGCAAAAGAACATAAAATATTTCTATTTTCAGTACTGTATACAGAATGTACATTCAATTTTTTCCAACAATGAAGCTTAATGAGAGTACATGTTTATTAATAACATAATAAACAAAGGTCATCTGTAATACAAGAAACAACTTCGACATATATTCAAATGCATACGTGGAGTAATAAGCTTTATCACTAGAACAGCAGAGGTGATAAAAATGACACTTGCCTTCAATTTTTCTTTATTACTGTGCACATTCTTGTATCATTTCTCTTCAAATATCTTGACTTTTCATCATTTTTCATCACGTTTACGGTGATTTATCACACCCAGAAAATTCAGTATTCACATTTCCATAAAACATTTTTATATAACATACCCTGGTGGGGGTCATTTTGACACCTGTACAATTCCTTATTACAATACATCACGTTGCATTATCAGACAACAATGTGTACTGGCCTGGATTATTTGTATCGTTGAGCTCTTACTGTCAGATGAGTATTCCAGTTAGCGGGGTTATTGTATTCATCTCATCATTTAGAAAGTGTTCTTACAGACATGTCGTGTTACGGTCCTCTTTTTACTGCCAAGGAGTCTCGTATGCTAGAAAATTCATATGTTGAGCCTGAAAGTGAACTATCTAATTCAGATGGTAATTTCTTGCTTGAGACAAGCGATACTAGTGAGGATGAATATCATAATGAGACAGAGGATGAATTATCCACAGGAGAAATATAAAGTACTAATATGCCTCCAAACTTGTCCCAAACGTCTGTCTCAGTCAGGTGTTTCATCAGCGAAGATTGTCGCCCGAGACGGAACCAAGTGGGAGGTCTTAGATTTGAACTCTTCATATGGAAGGTGGATTGCAGTGAATGCCCTGAAAGAATGGGGAGGTCGTACCACATATGCTTACTGCAATCCATATTGGTCTGCATTTAGGGCAGTCGCCCAGGTGGCAGATTCCCTATCTATTGTTTTCCTAGCCTTTTCTTAAATGATTCCAAAGAAATTGGAAATTTATTGAACATCTCCCTTGGTAAGTTATTACAATCCCTAACTCCCCTTCCTATAAATGAATATTTGCTCCAATTTGTCCTCTTGAATTCCAGCTTTACCTTCATATTGTGATCTTTCCTACTTTTAAAGACGCCACTCACAATTATTCATCTACTAATGTCATTCCACGCCATCTCTCCACTGCAAGCTTGGAACATGCCACTTATTGTATGTAACTATTCTCAAGCAAGCAGTCACTGTAATGTAACAAGCACCGCGAGGCATTGTGGTAGCAGTCAAAGGGATGCACCCTCATTTAAATATTGTGAAAAAGGAAAACATATCAACATTTCAAGATTCTCAGATTGATGTCCCTTTTAACCAAACAATCATAAAAACGAACTGCTTCCAATGTAAAATCTACTCGTCAAATCAAGACCAGTTCGAGGAAACTACCGATAAGCTGCATATTACCGTTTACAACTAATAAATTACAGAAGCATGCCTCAAACCAAAACATGACGCAGAATATTTCCAACCTCTTTAACATGCATTCAAGACTTTAAGCCTTAGACGCTATTGAGTTTTAACAGAATTTACGACTCAAATTTTAACACAATAAGTCAACTAAAAAAAAAACAAAGAACTTGAGAATTTTAGCCAAATCTCATTATTGTGAAGATATTACTGTGTTTCGGATATCAGTATTATTAGAATCAATGTATATCCCAATTTTAGCACTGTCATTTTAAATTGTTAAACTGTCCATTGTGTTTACAAATGCCTATGTTCACGTATTTTACAACTTAGTTTTTAGAGTTATAATTAAGTACAAATTAGTTATAAGTAGGGGGCGGATTTCTATGACCAGTCATATTTTTTCCCTTAACATTATATCTTATAGCCTTGTATTTTCAACATGTTTCCAAGCATGATAATCAAAATTAAACAGGTTTTATTGGGCATATAAATGCATATTTTGGCTCTCTTAAGTTTTATGGCATATTTTCAACAAAATATCATTATAACGGCATATTTTGGTAATTTTTATTTTAATTTCATATTATAAAAATCAGAATAAGCTCTAGAAATTATTTTTCAGGATAGACTGGAATATACTACTGAAGAACCATTATAAAGTAGTGTATGGAATGTTTCTAACAGGTAGGAGCTATTGTTTGCTAGCTGGGTCAATTCCTGGAAACCGGGCTATTGTTTACACGGAAGCAGAGGTAATTCTGCAGTTATTTGTCGTTGTTCTTATCTCTCCCCTTCCCCTTCCCTCTTCCACCTTCAACACACTGAATGACCTTGGTCATTAGGGAGCTTCAGTCATTCAGTTCCTTTCAATATGCCTAAAACGAAAGTCTCAATTTCTGGAAAGTTGCAAAGTTTTGTTCGTGAGTTCGGTGAAAACATATTCAGAACGGATGGAGTGAAATTATTCTGTAAATTGTGTGAGGTAAAAGTTACTGCCGAAAAACGCTTCTCTGTGCAACAACACTGTTATACTGTAAAACATAAGAATTGTGTAACTAGATATTCTGCACTGGAAAATAGGCAACGTCTGCTATTCGAAATCCCGACATCAAGTTCACAGTGTTCACAATTTTCACAAGATCTCTGCAAGATGATGGTTTCGTCTAATATTCCTTTAAAGAAACTTAACAGCCGAAGCTTCAGACAGCTTCTTGAAAAATATACAAAGCATTCTGTTCCCGACGAATCTACTCTCAGGAAGGACTATCTGACCCCTTGTTGTGAAGAGATATTGGATATAATAAGGCGTCGCGTGGGAGACAGTAAGATATGGGTTTCAATAGACGAGACCACAGATGTGGATGGAAGATATGTAGCAAATGTGATCGTTGGCACGCTGAAGGAAGACCGGCCTGGAGATACGTTCCTCCTGACATGTGAAGTGCTAGAGAAGACAAACCATTCCACCATTGCAGTTCTCTTTGACAATTCAATGAATCTGTTGTGGCCAAACAGGGAAAAGAGAGAGCACATTTTTCTACTTGTAACTGATGCTGCTCCGTATATGGTGAAGGCAGCCAAGGGACTTAAAATGCTATACCCGAAAATGATACATGTGACATGTCTTGCACATGCCTTGCATAGGGCAGCTGAAGAAGTTAGAAGTAGCTACCCTGAAGCTGATAAATTAATATCGAACTGTAAGAAAGTGTTTGTCAAAGCTCCACTTCAATCAATCAATACTGATCTGCATTTAGGGCAGTCGCCCAGGTGGCAGATTCCCTATCTGTTGCTTTCCTAGCCTTTTCCGAAATGATTTCAAAGAAATTGGAAATTTATTGAACATCTCCCTTGGTAAGTTATTCCAATCCCTAACTCCCCTTCCTATAAATGAATATTTGCCCCAGTTTGTCCTCTTGAATTCCAACTTTATCTTCATATCGTGATCTTTCCTACTTTTATAAACGCCATTCAAACTTATTCGTCTACTAATGTCATTCCACGCCATCTCTCCGCTGACAGCTCGGAACATACCACTTAGTCGAGCAGCTCTTCTTCTTTCTCTCAATTCTTCCCAACCCAAACATTGCAACATTTTTGTAACGCTACTCTTTTGTCGGAAATCACCCACAACAAATCGAGCTGCTTTTCTTTGGATTTTTTCCAGTTCTTGAATCAGGTAATCCTGGTGAGGGTCCCATACACTGGAACCATACTCTAGTTGGGGTCTTACCAGAGACTTATATGCACTCTCCTTTGCATCCTTACTACAACCCCTAAACACCCTCATAACCATGTGTAGAGATCGGTACCCTTTATTTACAATCCCATTTATGTGATTACCCCAGTGAAGATCTTTCCGTATATTAACACCTAGATACTTACAATGATCCCCAAAAGGAACTTTCACCCCATCAACGCAGTAATTAAAACTGAGAGGACTTTTCCTATTTGTGAAACTCACAACCTGACTTTTAGCCCCGTTTATCAACATACCATTGCCTGCTGTCCATCTCACAACATTTTCGAGGTCACGTTGCAGTTGCTCACAATCTTGTAACTTATTTATCACTCTATAGAGAATAACATCATCCGCAAAAAGCCTTACCTCCGATTCCACTCCTTTACTCATATCATTTATATATATAAGAAAACATAAAGGTCCGATAACACTGCCCTGAGGAACTCCCCTCTCAACGATTACAGGGTCAGACAAAGCTTCACCTACTCTAACTCTCTGAGATCTATTTTCTAGAAATATAGCAACCCATTCAGTCACTCTTTTGTCTAGTCCAATTGCACTCATTTTTGCCAGTAGTCTCCCATGATCCACCCTATCAAATGCTTTAGACATGTCAATCGCGATACAGTCCATTTGACCTCCAGAATCCAAGATATCTGCTATATTTTGCTGGAATCGTACAAGTTGAGCTTCAGTGGAATAACCTTTCCTAAAACCGAATTGCCTTCTATCGAACCAGTTATTAATTTCACAAACATGTCTAATATAATCAGAAAGAATGCCTTCCCAAAGCTTACATACAATGCATGTCAAACTTACTGGCCTGTAATTTTCAGCTTTATGTCTATCACCCTTTCCTTTATACACAGGGGCTACTATAGCAACTCTCCATTCATCTGGTATAGCTCCTTCGACCAAACAATAATCAAATAAGTACTTCAGATATGGTACTACATTCCAACCCATTGTCTTTAGTATATCCCCAGAAATCTGATCAATTCCAGCCGCTTTTCTAGTTTTCAACTTTTGTATCTTATTGTAAATGTCATTGTTATCATATGTAAATTTTATTACTTCTTTGGCCTTAGTCTCTTCCTCTATCTCGACATTATCCTTGTAACCAACAATCTTTACATACTGCTGACTGAATACTTCTGCCTTTTGAAGATCCTCACATACACACTCCCCTTGTTCAGAAATTTCAAGAAGAAGCACCTTCACTACCCCTACCTCCCAAGCCAGTTATAACGCGATGGGGGACTTGGCTTGATGCCACAGTGTACTATTGCAACAACCTAGATGTCGTGGAGAAGATCGTGAAGACTTTTGATCCTGCAGAATCGTCCTCCATAAAAACCACTCAAGATTTATTTTCAAGCACTACATTAAAAGCGGACCTGGCTTACATAAAGTCCGATTTTAATTCTTTATCTGGAGCAATCACGCAATTGGAAGTTTCAGATGCAGAACTAAGCGATGCACTGGATGTTGTAAAGTGCTTTGAACAGGAATTAAAGCTTGCGAAAGGAACAATAGCATCTAGGGTGTGTAGAAAATTAGAAATTGTACTGGAAAAAAATAGTGGACTTGTGTACCTGCGTGGAATAAGTGACATTCTTTGTGGAAACCCTTCATCTGCAGATTTCCAGAAATTTTCTCCAAGTGATTTAACTCTATTCAAGTACGCTCCCGTTACATCATGTGATGTCGAAAGAAGTTTTTCTCACTACAAGACCTTACTCAGCGACAACAGAAGAGGATTCTCATTCAACAATCTTAAGATGCATGTGGTCATAAATTGCAACAATTCTGATAATGGAGAATAGATCAGATATGAAAGTTTCATTCAAATAACATATGTGTTGTGTATAAATTAAAACTGATTGAATATTGAACAGTAAAATTGACTGTAGGGTTTATGTCTTCCACAGAGTCCGTCCTTGCCTAGGAGTATGCAGTGTAATCTTAACGAGTTCATGAAATATTCATCATTTTAGTTGATTTTGGGTTAGAGATTTCAAAGAATTAAACATTTTCTAAACTCTAAATTAATTGCAGCCTGTAGCAATCGTAATAAAAGTGCTTCTTTGTAACGTAGATGCTATTCATTAAGTCATATTTTGAATTTTATAGGTCATATTTTTATGTTTTTTAGGTCATAAGTGCATACATATTTCATACATTTTTAGGTCATATAAATCCACCCCCTAGTTATAAGCAATTTAACAATGACAGTTCTTAACCTTGAGATAGTTGCAAAGGCTAAAGATGCTTGAAACTGATCTAAACACGCCCCTTTTAGTGTAGTGTTGTAGTAATATGAATTTCTAACAACACAAAATCAACTGTATTGAATAGGTGCAATAAGAAAAATAAAAATTTGTATGCAAATTATAGAAAAACATGCCAATTAGATGAGCAGCTCATCTTCTTTCTCCCAAGTCTTCCCAGCTCAAACTTTGCAACATTTTTGTAACGCTATTCTTTTGTCGGAAATTACCCAGAACAAATCGAGCTGCTTTTCTTTAGATTTTTTTCAGTTCTTGAATCAAGTAATCCTGGTGAGAGTTCCATACACTGGAACCATACTCTAGTTCGGATCTTACCAGAGACTTATATGCCCTCTCCTTTACATTCTTACTACAACCCCTGAACACTCTCATAACCATGTGCAGAGATCTGTACCCTTTATTTACAATCCCATTTATGTGATTGCCCCAATGAAGATCTTCCCTTATACCTAGATACTTAGAATGATCCCCAAAAGGAACTTTCACCCCATCAACACAGTAATGAAAACCGAGAGCACTTTTCCTACTTGTGAAACTCACAACCTGACTTTCAACCTCATTTATCATCATACCATAGCCTGCTGTCCATCTCACAACATTAACGAGGTCATGTTGCAGTTGCTCACAATCTTGTAACTTATTTTACACTCTATACATAATAACATCATCTACAGAAAGCTTTATCTCTGATGCCACTTCTTTACTCATATCATTTATATACACAAGAAAACATAAACGTCCAATAATACTGCCTCGAGGAATTCCCCTCTTAATTATTACAGGGTCAGATATAGCTTCGCGTACTCTAATTCTGCTCTATTTTCTATAAATATAGCAACCCATTCAGTCACTCTTTTGTCTAGTCCAATTGCATTCATTTTTGACAGTAGTCTCCGATGATTCACCCTATCAAATGCTTTAGACAGGTCAATCGCAATACAGTCCATTTGACCTCCTGAATCCAAGATATCTGCTTTATCTTGCTGGAATCCTACAAGTTGAGCTTCAGTGGAATAACCTTTCCTAAAACTGAACTGCCTTCTGTCAAACCAGTTACTAATTTCGCAAACATGTCTAATATAATCAGAAAGAATGCCGTCCCAAAGCTTACATGCAATGCATGTCAAACATACTGGCCTGTAATTTTCAGCTTTATGTCTATCACCCTTTCCTTTATACACAGGGGCTACTATAGCAACTCTCCATTCATTCGATACAGCTCCTTCATGCAAACAATAATCAAATAGGTACTTCAGATATGGTACTATATCCCAACCCATTGTCTTTAGAATATCCCCAGAAATCTTATCAATTCCAGCCGCTTTTCTAGTTTTTAACTTTTATATCTTATTGTAAATGTCATTGTTATCATATGTAAATGTTAATACTTCTTCAGCATTAGTCACCTCCTCTATCTGGACATTATCCTTGTAACCAACAATCTTTACATACTGCAGACTGAATACTTCTGCCTTTTGAAGATCCTCGCATATACACTTCACTTGTTCATTAATGATTCCTGAAATGTTTTCTTGGAACCTGTTTCTGCCTTAAAGTACCTATACATACCCTTCCATTGTTCACTAAACTTTGTATGACTGCCCATTATGCTTGCCATCATGTTATCCTTAGTTGAATTCTTTGCTAGATTCAATTTCCTAGTAAGTTCCTTCAACTTCTCCGTACTTCCACAGCCATTTTTTAACTCTATTTCTTTCTGATCTGCACATCTTTCTTAGTCTCTTTATTTCTCTGTTATAATAAGGTGGGTCTTTACCATTCCTTACCACCTTTAAAGGTACAAACCTATTTTCACATTCCTCAACAATTGCTTTAAACCCATCCGAGAGTCTGTTTACATTTTTATGATCATAGTTACTTTTTTTAAACTCCCTCATGCCTGCTTTATTAGCCATATTGTACTCCCTAATTGTCCTACTTTTACGACCTTCCTTTCTATCACGTCATTTTTAACTACGACAGAAACAGCTTCATGATCACTAATACCATCTGTTACTTTGGTTTCTCTATAGAGCTCATCTGGTTTTACCAGCACCACGTCCAGGATATTTTTCACTCTAGTTGGTTCCTTCACTTTCTGAATCAGCTATCCTTCCGATATTAGCTTATTTGCCATTACTCATTCGGGGCAAATATTTCAGATTCCCTATGGGAATCAACACCTATATCATTATTTGCCATTTGTAGGTCATCTTCCTGTTGTTCGCATTATCTTCCCAATTGACAGTTGGTAAATTCAGATCTCTCACTACAATCACATTGCTTTCCATGACGTTTTCCACGTAGCTGATTATCTTATCAAATAATTCTGAATCTGTGTCAGCACTACCCTTTCCCGGTCTGTACACTCCAAATATCAAGTTGCCTATTATCTTTAGAAATGAGCCTTACACCTACAATTTCATTGTTGTCATCTTTAACTTTTTATTATCTTACAGATTCTTCTTTCACCAGAATGAATACTCCCCCTCCATCATTCCTATCCTATCTCTATGAACACACTCCAGCTCCATGAGAAAATTTCTGCATACATTATATCAGTTCACAGCCATGATCAACTCCTATCACAATATCTGGTAAGTATATATCTATTAAATGACTTAATTCCTTTCCTTTCTTTACAATTCTTCTACAGTTCAACATTAACATTTTTATGTCATCCCTATTTGACTTCCAGATCTCTGTACCCTTATCACCGCTCCATAGACCACCACATTTCCCTGAATGTACCTCCCTATTACCCTTCTGAACAGAGTTGATGACTGTCATTATACCCTATCTCAAATGACCTGGGAGATAAAGTAAATGCCAAAATCACATGGTAAATGTGGTGGATGGTACTGTCTATAAATTTTTAAGGCATTAAAAATACTTTACATGTGTTCAGTAATGTTATTTCCATGTAAAAGTTATGTGCGTTATCTAAATCTGTTTATCTTCACTTTTCACTTTTTAAAAGCTGTTTAATTTCAATTTATTATTGATACTCATGTATTGAATTGCCTTTTGAGAGAGGTGATGTGTCAACAGTGGAACAGCTATTGCAGTATTCAATAGCAGCTCATTTAGCTAATATACAACCCATGTGCTTTCTGTTTACTGCTGTGTTCCGGGTGTTTATGGTGCGCTAGTGACTTAGCATATTATTGTGGGTTTCTCCGCTAGTTGCTTTACATCGCACCGACACAGATAGGTCTAATGGCAATGATGGGATAGGAAAGGCCTAGGAGTTGGAAGGAAGTGACTGTGGCCTTAATTAAGGTACAGCCCCAGCATTTGTCTGATGTGAAAATGGGAAACCACAGAAAACCATCTTCAGGGCTGCTGACAGTGGGATTTGAACCCACTATCTCCCGGATGCAAGCTCGCAGCCGCGTGCCGCTGACCATATAGCCAACTCGCCTGGTATTACGGGTTTCTTTCATGCTAATAAATCATTATTAATTTGGTAATCAGTCTTTGTTTTAGTGTTTAGGATTTAGTTAGCGGTAACTGTCTTAATTTATGTTTACATAACCTTTGTCAAATTTCCGTGTGGAGTGAAGATGGATGAGCCCTGTCCTTCTCACGTAAAGCATAAGAAGGGAAAAGCATTGAAAAGTGGAGAAAAACAGTGTGTTCTCAACTTTTTTAAGAAGTTTAGTGATGCAAATCCTGGAAGTACTCAGGAAAATATGATGAGGTTAGTAACCGCTACTACTGGCATTTCTAGAACTAGTATTTTTTTGTGCTAGAAAGGAACTTCTAACTGTAGGAACAGTCGTTTCTCCAAAAAAGAATTCGGAATAAAACGAAGTTAGTGGACAAGTATGATTGTTTCACTAAGGACGCAATTTTGCAAAAAGTTCACAAGTCTTTCCTTAGAAGTGAAATACCAACAATCCACAAGACCTTAAAGTCTGTGAACAGTGATGAAACCTTGCCTTCGTTTTTGCGTGCAACGCTTCACAGGCTTTTAAAAACTTCAAATTTCATGTTTATGTTGCGTAGTCGCCAACCACTGCTTATTGAAAGGGAGGAAATATTTTTGTGGCAAAGGCATTATTTGCATCAGATAAGAGAGTTTTGGGAGGAGGGAAGACCAATTTATTACTTGGATGGGACTTGGGTAAATTCAGGACATACCTGTGTAAATATATGGAGTTATAAAACTATCAAATCCAGTAAGGACGCATTCTTGAAGGGATTATCAAGCAGCTTAAAGAATCCGCCAGGGAAGGGGAAACGCTTTATAATTACACGTATCAACAACGAGAAAGGTTTCGTGGAAGGAGGGTTGCTGTGCTTTGAATCTAACTCCACGAAAGACTATTATGAGGAAATGAATGGAGATTTATTCAAAGAATGGTTTGTGAATGTTCTTAATCGTCTTGAAGCCAATACAGTAATTGTTACAGACAATAAGTCTTACCATTTGGTTAGATCGGAGAAACTGCCCAATCAATTGTGGAGAAAGGGAGATATAATTAAGTTTCTGGATGGGAAGGGAATCCCTTATGAACCGAACGGTGTCAAGTCGGAACTTCTTAATGTCATCCCACAGCATATTAAGGACTCTTGTGGCGTGTATCAAGTAGATGATATTGCATTGCAATTGGGAAGGCAAGTTTTTTATTTTTCTCAATACCATTGTTCTTTAAATCCAATTGAATGTGTGTGGAGCCAAGTTAACGACCATGTGGCTAGGAACAACAAAACTTTCACCCTTGCAAAAGTAAGAAAACTGCTGCTGGAAGGGATGACCCCTCAATGTTGGAAATGTGTGTAAAACATGTCATTGAGATGGAAGAAAAACGAATGTGGGATATAAACCCATTGCCGTTGAACGGATAGTGATAAATGTGAACGACTCCTACAGTGATGACTACAACGATACGGAGGGGATTGAGTAAACTATCTTTCTTCCGCAGGCAACATTGGTGAGCACATTTACCTTCAGAATTGTATTGAATTCATTCTGGTGACTGTATATGGTAAATGTTGTATTCTTCTTGTAACATGTTAGTTACAGATTATTCGAACTAGTTATCGATCTCGCGATTTCTTGACTGATGTTTTTATGCGACTAGTACTACACGTAGCCAGACTTGTTATTCTTATCTCCCAGGTAATTTGAGATGCGTATAGTGCCTTTCATCTCCTCTTTGATGAATCAATGCTTCGTCTAATGGAATGACACACAGAATCAAACGCTCAGAAAGAACTCAAGAACACAGAGTGGACCATGTCGCTTGTGGAGTTGGAGGCTATGACAGCCATCATATATACCCATGGTATCCTGTATTCAAAAGGTGTGTCTGTGGTTGATCTGTGGTCACGTTTTTGTGGACAGCATTTCATGGAGGACACAATGTCAAGAGAGAGATTTTGAGAGCTTCTCCTATTCCTCTGCTTCGACGAGAAATCAATTGGAGCTGAGAGCCTGCCAACTAACAGGTTTGCTCTTGTCTCTGAAATCTAGGATAAATTTGTGGAAAATTGCCTACACTGTTATTTTTGCTTGTGGTTAGGTGAGCCTTGACAGTGGTATGGGAAAATAGTGATATATAAAGAACTTGAGACCATAAAGCCATAAATCTGACCTAAGCCTAACTGGCTCCTGCCCGCAGTTAATGGAAGGAAGTAACAAAGGTCAATACGTTGGTAATTTTCAAAAGAGAAATTCCCTCATAAACTTGTGACTGTAGGGATTCTGGTGCCAGGTACCAGGCCTATTGTATTATGTTAACAGATCTATCCATTTCAATACCTTGGGTGTAATATAATGTAGTTAATTATTTAAATTATCCATGAATAACCATTTTGCAGATGCGGATAACCATTCGCGGATGCGGATGCAAGTGCGGATGAAGAAAGTGAGGATGCGGAGTGGATGCAGATATTATTTTTTTATATCCGCGCAGGGTTCTAGTTATCACCCAAGTGAAAATATTAGTCAAACAATTACTTCCCAGCAAAAGCAGGTTGCAGATTTACCCAATTTATGACAAACAAGCCCGACAAGTATGAACTCAAATTCTGGATTGCTGCAGATGTGGGCTCAAAATACAACTGCAATGCCTTTCCATACCTTAGTAAAGCCAATGGGTGTCCTGGTTAGCAGCCACTGGAAGAATACATTGTACTTCGCCCCATGAAGCCGTTTCTAAACCAAGGAGAAATGTGATGACAGACAGCATCTTTGCATCTCTCCCAATTGCTAAGAAGCTCCAAGAGGAAAGACACTGTTGTGGGTGGAATCAACCCCATTTGTCGGAAAATCCCCACCGAGGTGAAGAAGTCTGAGTATGAATTATACACTACAACCATCTTGCGACAGACTGGGAACATACAGTGCACTT
Organism: Anabrus simplex; assembly: GCF_040414725.1. Lineage (NCBI taxonomy): Eukaryota > Metazoa > Arthropoda > Insecta > Orthoptera > Tettigoniidae > Anabrus > Anabrus simplex. The sequence continues at coordinate 422,819,859 of NC_090265.1, read as the reverse complement.
TGATAGTCTACCAAGGGAAGAAGAATGTCCTTCTCAGCACACGGTACGCTCAAGTAACAATGAGCACAGAATGAAAGAAAAAGCCAGAAACTGTCATTTTCTACAACGGCATGAAACACAGTGTAGATGTGGTCGACAAAATGTGTCTTAAATATACCACCAAGGATGCATACAGGAGGTGGCCAAAGCATTCTTTTACAATATCCTAGACCTATCAGCTGTCAATACTTGGGTCATTTACAAGCAAGTAATGGGTAGGAAGATAAAGTGGAAGAAGTTCATCCTCCAGCTGGGAAGTGAAATAACAAGGCAGGACAAGCAAGGGCAACAACAACAACAACAAAACAAGAGGAGGCTGTAGGACCGTGTCCATCTAAAAAGCGGGAGAAGTGCCAAAGTTGGTCTGTGTAAAGGCAACAAATCTAGCGATACCTGCACAAGTGTCTCAAAGCAGTGTGCAGAAAATGTGCACGAAAAGTAGAAGTTGTGTGTGCAAAACATGTTTAGGGTGTTTTTAATTTTCTTAAAGTATTTCTGAATTCTTTTATTATTGAAAGCGCACACATGCCGTTCAAAAAAGTAAATCATTACATTATATTTACATTACTTTTCTTTGCTATAAGCTATGATGGATTTCTGTCTGTTCCTGCATTTTATAATATGATATCTATTACAGAATTCCAAGCATAACTTACACACACATGCATCATTTGGTTCGTGAAATAATTTTTTGCAGCACACCTTGTGGTGAAAATCATGGATCGCCAGTCATGCCATCATGTGTCGCATATCATTTCTGAAAATGTATAATTGTTGCAATGTGGACAACTGACTAAGAAAAGGTCTTCAATTGGTTAATTTTGTAAAAACTCCTTAAGGAAACAGGAACATGGTGCAGTTGTTTGTGATTATTCATGTGTCTGAGTAATATAAAAGATCCATACACTAATGTCAGGTCTCTGTGTGTAAAATAAATTGGTGGAAACACAGTAGAAGAAAATACATCTCTGATTGTGTACTATTTTGCACGTTTCCAAGCATTTCTTATGAAGTGTCAAAATGACCCTTAGATGGATACTAACATTCTGTGAGTCGGAACATGGAATGTTAGAAGTTTGAATCATTGTGGTAGGTTAGAAATTCTGAAAAGGGAGATGGTAGACTAAAGTTAAATGTAGTTGGTATAAGTGAAGTACGCTGGCAGGAAGAGCAGGATTTTTGGCCGGGGAATTACAGGATTATCAACACAAAATCAAACAGGGGAAATGCAGGAGTTGGTTTAATAATGAATGAGAAAATAGGGCAGTAGGTAAGTTACTACGACCAGTAGAGTGAAAGGATTATTGTTCTCAAGAAGGACATCAAACCAACGCCCACAACAATAGTGCAGGTCTGTATGCCTACTAGTTCAGCAGATGATGAGGAAATCAAAAGAATGTATGAAGAGATAGAAGATTTAATACAATATGTAAAAGGTGACGAGAATCTAATTGGGATGGGAGATTGGAATGAAGTGGTAGCCCAAGGAAGAGAAGGTAAAACAGTAGGAGAATTTGGATTGGGACAAAGGAATGAAAGAGGAAGTCAGTTGGTTGAATTCTGCACCAATCACAATTATTAGTCCTTGCTAATACGGTACTTGGTTCAAACTCACAAACGACAGCTGTATACATGGATGAGACCTGGAGACACTGGAAGGTATCATTTGTTATGATTAGGTAGAGATTCAGAAATGAGGTGGTGGACTGCAAAACTTTCCCAGGAGCAGAAGTGGACTCTGATCGCAACTTGTTGGACATGAAATGCCATCTGAAGTTGAAGAAATTCAAGAAGGAAAGGAATCCAAGCAGATGGGATCTAGAAAAATTGAAAGAAAAGAGTGCGAGGGATTGTTTCAAGGAACATGCTGCACAAAGACTAAATTAAAAGGCTGAAGGTAGCACAGTAGAGGAAGAATGGACAGTCATGAAGAATGAGGTCAGTAGGGCTGCTGAAGAAATGTTAGGAAGAAGGGAAAGAGATCAACTAAGAATCAGTGGATAACTTAGGAGATACTAGACCTGACTGATGAACAGCGAAAATACAAGAATGCAAAAAATGAAGAGGGCAAAGGAAAAGAATACAGGCGATTAAAGAATGAAGTGGAAAGTGCAGGACAGCTAAGGAAGAATGGCTGAAGGAGAAGTGCAAGGATGTGAAAGGTGGACTCCTAGGAAAAGTAGATGTTGCACACAGGAATATAAAGGAAACATTTGGAGAAAGGAAAACTAGGTTTATGAATATTAAGAGCTCAGATGGGAAACCACTTCTAGGGAAAGAAGACAAGGCAGGAAGATGGCAGCACATATCCAACAGTTGTCATCATCATCATCATCATCATCATCATCATCATCATTTCCCTTTATCCAGCTGTAGCCGGGTAGGGGAAAATATGGTTCCTCTCCACTTTCTTCGGTCTTTCCACCACTCCTCCAATACTGTGTCCCAGTCCAGGTTTCTTTCTATAATGCTGCGTTGGATGGTATCCTTCCATCTCAATCGTGGTCGTCCACGGCCTCTCCTTCCTTGGATTTGCATTTCCATCACCTTTTTTGGCATTCTTTCGTCGCTCATTCGCTTTATGTGCCCAAACCATCTTAGTCGGCTCTTCTCTATTCTATCATTCATTTTTTCCACTCCAACTTCTTCCCGGATTTTCTCATTCCTTATTTTGTCTCTTCTACTCTTCTGTATCATACTCCTCAAGAATTTCATTTTGGCTGCCTGTATTCGACTCTCATCCTTCTTTGTCATTGTCCAAGTTTCTGCTCCGTAAGTTGTTATGGGTACGTAATCTATCTTGTACATAGTGTCCTTTGCTTCCATTGGCACATCTTTGTCCCATAACATATTTCTTACACTATGATAGAAACAACTTCCAGCTTGAATCCTTTTACTAATCTCAGCATCCAGTCGAGCATTCTCCATTAATTCACTCCCCAGGTATTTAAACGTTTCCACTACTTCCAAGGGCTTATCTGCAAGTCTAATCTGACCTTTCCCTTCTTTCTCCCCTCTAGTCATAATAAGAGTTTTACTCTTTTCTACACTTATTTTCAATCCACATTCTTCAATCTTCCCATTCACCACATTCAACTGTTCTTGAACCTTCCTGTCATCTTCTCCCCAAATCACAATATCATCTGCAAATAACATCATGTTCATTTCTCTTCCTCCAATGCTGCTTTTGCCGTTCTCATGATGTCATCCATTACTATTGTAAACAGGATTGGTGATAGAACACTTCCTTGTCTCAGCCCGCTAGTGATTTTGAACCAACTTGTCCTGCCAACTTGTGTTTGCATGCAACTACAACATTCCTTATACAATGCCATGATCATTTTTATTAATCCCTGTCCAATTCCTTTTTGCACCAGACTGTCCCAAACTTTCGTCCTAGGGACACTATCATATGCCTTTTCAATATCAATGAATGTCATCACCATATCATTCCCGTACTCCCAATGCTTTTCCATTAGTTGTCTCATAATGAAAATGGGCTCTATTGTTGACCTTCCACTTCTGAAACCAAACTGATTTTCCTGTATCTACTTCTCAACCCTCAACCTTATTCTACTTTCCAGTATCCTTTCCATTATCTTAGCAACATGGGATATTAGAGTAATTCCCCTGTAGTTCTTCAAAACTTTCTTATCACCTTTCTTGAAAATTGGGATGATTATTCCTTTTTGCCAATCCTCAGGGACCTCCTTATTCTCCCAGACATTCCTGAGAACCTGATATGTCCACTGCAGGCCTACAGCTCCAGCTGCCTTTATCATCTCCACTGAAATGTCATCTATTCCAGCAGTTTTTCCATTCTTCATCTTTCTTACTGCCATTTCAATTTCATTCATTGTAATTTCTTTATCCATTTCTTCATTAACTAATTGCCTTTCCTGGTCGTCCATTGAATGACTGCCATCCGTTCTTATGTTCAGCAGCTTCCGAAAATATTCTCTCCATCTATTTCTTATTTCTTCTGGCTTTGTTAAAATTATGCCACCTTCATCCTTCACAAATCTGGTGTTTACTTGATCTTTCTTTTTGTTTCTTAAGATACCATACAGTAATTTCTTGCTGCCCTGCGTATCATCTCTCAATGTCTGTGTGAATAAGGCCCAGCTTTTCCTCTTTTCTTCCTCCACTACTTTCTTGGCCAAATTCTTTGCCTCCACATATTTTCTTCTACTTTCTTCAGTCTTAGATGTTTTCCATGCTTTCCACTTTAATCTTTACCTTATCATTCCACCAGTATGTTTCTTTGTCTTTCACATTTCCTGATGTTCTACCACACACCTTTTCTGCACAACCAACCAGTGCTTCCTTAAATCTTTTCCATTCCTCTTCAACATTCCCCACCTCTGTCCTGGGTACCAAGGGTATTATTTCCCTTTGAAATTCTTCTTGTATGCTTTTCTCCAACTTCCATACTTTAATTCTTTTCTCTTTTCTTAATTGGGTTTTTCAATCTTTCCAACTTTCAATTTTCCTATCACAACTCTATGATCTCCACCAAAGGCTTCTTCAGGCATGGCTGTTACATCTACAAGGTTCTTCTGGTGTTCTTTCTCTATGATTATATAATCAATCATGGTCTTTGTCCGTCTGTCTCCCCAGCCATACCTTGTAATCTTCTGACTGTTCTTCTTCCTAAACCAGGTGTTTCCAACAATCATTTGATTCCTCATGCAAAAATCCACCAACAACTCGCCTTCTGGATTTACATTTCCATATCCAAAGGGCCCTACAACATCTTCCTTTCCTTGTCTTTCCATTCCAAGTTGTGCATTTAGATCTCCCATCAATAGTACTTCCTTATCTTCTATCTGTCTCTCCACTTCCTCTAAGAAGTCCTCTAGATGTTCATCTATGCAACCAGTTTGTGGGGCATACAACTGAAATAAATCTTTCACGCCATTTTCAAACTGGAGTCTCATCATCATCATCATCCTATCGCTGACGTACTTTGTATATTCCAGATATTCTTGGATTTCTCTTCTAAGTATGATGGCCACTCCATTTTTTGCTTCAGGTCCTCTGCTGTAATACAGCCTGTATCCTTCTCTCAGAGGGATCTCCCCTGTACCCCTCTTCTTGGTCTCGCACAGTCCAAGTATGGCTATATCTTTTTCTATCATGAAGTCAACCAGTTCTTCTGTCTTTCCCATCAGTGTCAGTACATTAATTGTTGCAATTCTGATGTAGTTTGGTGCTGGTTGCCCATTTTTCACAGTTCCCTCAGCACCTGAAGAGCTGCGCGTCGCTTTTAGCAGGGGACGCCCTAACCTTTTCCGAGGCACCATATCTGCTTTGTCCATATAGGCTATTGTTACGATGGGCTCGCCACACCCAAAGGCATTTTATACCTACTGCCAGGTTCAAAATTAGGCCGCCCCTAACATGGAGACAGACGCCTTTCGTAGCCGCTCCTCTGGAGTACAGGCGCTACGGGTTTGCCCCTTTCACCATCTCTGCCGTACCAAAGTCCACCTTCTCCGCCGTAGATGCCGTTGAGGTCTTCACTCGTAACCCTGAGCTGGGACCCATACCAGATGTTACACACCGGGTCAGAGTACTCTGGGACTCACATAGGCAGGGGCGCCACTCCCTGGGTAGGGCTGCCTCCGAAGAGGGTCCCTACCTGCTACCTGTATCCAACAGTTGTATCAAGGTAAAAATATAGATGATATGGTTCTGGAAAAAGAAGAGGCTGTTGATGCTGATGAAATGGGAGACCCGATTTTGAGGTCAGAATTCAACAGAGCTTTGAGAGACCTAAATAGGAACAAGGCATGTGGAATTGATGACACCCCCTCTGATTTACTGACTGCTTTAGGAAAAACCACCATTGCGAGGTTATTCTATTTAGTGTGTAAAATGTATGAGACGAGAGAAGTGCCGTTCGATTTTTGGCAGAATGTTGTTATAGCAATTCCCAAAAAAGCCAGTCCTGACAAGTGTGAAAACTACCGCACCATTAGTTTAGTATCTCATGCCTGCAAAATTCCAACACATCATTTACAAAAGAATGGAAAGACAAGTTGAAACTGAGTTCGGAGAAGATCAATTTGGCTTCAAAAAATGTAGGAACACTTGAAGCAATCCTGATTTTACATCTGATCTTAGAGGATCGAATTAAGAAAGACAAGTGTATGTACATGGTGTTTGTAGATCTAAAAAAAGCATTCGATAATGTTGACTAGACCAAGCTATTTAAGATTCTGAAGGTGATCAGGATCAGGTAGCAAGAATGAAGAATTATCTAAAATCTATATAAAAATCAGTCTGTAGTGAATCAAAGGCTATGAAAAAAGAGCAGCAATCTGGAAAGGAGTGAGGCAAGGCTGCAGTTTGTCTGCCCCTCATTTTCAGTGTTTATATAGAACAGGCAGTAAAGGAAATCAAAGAGGAATTCGGAAAGGGAATCACAATCCAAGGAGAGGAAATTAAAACCCTGAGATTTGCAGATGACAACTGTTATTTTATCTGAGACTGCAGAAGATCTGGAGAAATTGCTAAAAGGTATGGATGAAGTCTTGAGTAAGGAGTACAAGATGAAAATAAATAAGTCCAAAACACAAGTAATGGAGTGCAGTTGTACGAAGTCAGATGATGCAGGTAACATTACAGTAGATTAGGAAACAAAGTCTTAAAGGAAGTAGATGAATATTACTACTTGAGTTGTAAAATAACTAACGATGGCAGAAGTAAGGAGGACATAAAATGCAGGCTAGCACAAGCAAGGTAGACCTTTCTGAAGAAAAGAAATTTGCTCACTTCGAACACTGATACAGGAATTAGAAAAATATTTTTGAAGACTTTTGTCTGTAGTATGGCATTGTATGCAGGTGAAACATGAACAATAGCTAGCTCAGAAAGAAAGAGAATAGAAGCTTTTGAGATGTGGTGTTACAGAAGAATGCTGAAGTTGAGATGGATAGATCGAATCACGAATGAAGAGATACTGAATTAAATTGGTGAGAGGAGATCGTTGTGACTAAATCTGATGAGAAGAGATAGAATGATAGGGCACATCCAGGACCTGTTCAGTTGGTTTTTGAGGGAGGTGTAGGGGATAAGAATGGTAGACTATGGAATGAATATGACACACAGATAAGAGCACATGTAGGATGCAGCAGTTATGTAGAAATGAAAAGGTTAGTACAGGATAGGATGGCATGGAGAAATACATCAAACCAGTCTATGGACTGATTACTCAAAAAAAAAAAAACAACAACAGCAACAACAGCAGCAGCAACAACAACAACAACAACCACCACTGTTCTAGAAATGTGAGTTTCTCAGCTGTTCTAGTATTATCAGTAAGGAATCTGGCTTGACTGTTTCTGAATTATTGATGTTCTGAGGTACATTTAATACAGCCTTGCTCATAAACTAAGTAAAAAAACTTGATTTTTAGTGCCATGGGGCATGGCTCTGCACCAGACTAATGTTGACAGCATAGATATATGTCAAACACTCAAGATACACAACCACATACTTTGTTTATTGCATAAAACCTGCTGAGAAGAACAGTGCACACATGTGATATCCCACTGTTCCTTTTAGAATATGTGATGACTGTGCCATTAATACATGCAGCACAATGGGTTTATATACTGTGAATCAAGTTGTCAAGCAGCTGTTGGGGGATGGCCTCCTATTCTTGCACCAGTGCCTGGTGGAGCTCCAGAAGAGTTCTAGCAGGTGGAAGACATGTGCTGACATACCAACCAAGAGCATACCAGACATGTTTGTTGGGGGGTTTAGATTGTGAGAATAGGCAAGCCATGCCATTTACCTGGTGTCTTCTGTTTAAAAATACTCCTCCACGATTCCAGCTCAGTATGGTTGTGCATTGTCATCCATCAGAAGGAACGTGGAACACACTGCACACCAGAGAAGGCAGACATAGTTTTGCAGAATGACATGCTGGTACACCAGACCTGTTCCAGTTCCTCTGTTGAAGACATGCAGGGGTGGATGTGAACCTGTGATAATGCCACCTCACACCATAATACTACCACCTCCATACTGGTCCCTTGCAAGGATGTTAGCTGGTTCTTGGTTCACATCAAATGATTACATGACGAGAATCACTCTTGAGACTAAGAGTTGTCAATGAAGAGAACCTAGGTCCACTGTTCCATTGTCCACATAATGTGTACTCTACACCAGGTGTTACAGGCTCCTCTGTGCACACTGGCCAGTTGAATGGAATTTGCAGGCCTGTATGGCTGCTGAGTCATCTGTATATTGCGTGTCTGGAAACAACTGTACCAGTGGCAGCGGCAAGGCCCCCTGCGGTATTCAGTCTGCATCTTTGGGCACTTATGGTGAGAAACCTGTCTTCTCATGGCATTGTATACTGTGGATGCCCTCTGCTGTAGTGTCAGGACATAGTTCCTGTCTTGTGAAATCGTGAAATGACACACTTTTTTGCCTTTTTTTGCTATTTGCTTTATGTTGCACCGACACAGATATGTTGTACGGTGACGATGGGATAGGAAAAGCCTAGGAATTGGAAGGAGGTGGCCGTGGCCTTAATTAAAGTACAGCCCCAGCATTTGCCTGGTGTGAACATGGGAAACGACGGAAAACCATCTTCAGGGCTGCCGACAGTGGGGCTCGAACCCACTATCTCCCGATTACTGGATACTGGCCGCACTTAAGCGACTGCAGCTATCGAGCTCAGTAAATGACACTTTATGGCACATTGGGCTTCTATGACATGCCCTTCTGCGTTTGGCCAGTCTCTAGTCCCCTTTTTATCCTGCCCCCTCCCCTATTATATCATCAATATATTGTGTTCATTGAGCCATTTCCAACACACAATAACCACTGACAGCAGATATGCAGCTGTGAGTCTCTCACAGCAACACTGTCGGCCGAGCGATGCGCTTTTCAACTGGAGATATACTACATAGTTCGCAATCCCTTTCGAAATGCAAATTTTATCACAGACACAACTACCTTATAGGCATGATCTGATTTAAGCTTCATACGTGGGACATTTCTAACAGAGGAACCTTATGAGGACAATACTCACAATCTAATGTATCTTTATTTCTAAGCCCTTTGGTTGCTTCATTTGAGTACTATTTAACCTAGCTATAAGAAATTATGGCTTTAGCATGTTGTTATATGGAAAATATTTTTGGACAATTTCTTGAACTCACACAAGAAAAATTTTATTTTTAATTGTCTTCAATTTTAATACTGCAACGTGAATTTGGATCACGTACAGAGGTGGGATCTAGAAAAGTTGAAAGAAAAGAGTGTGAGGGACTGTTTCAAGGAACATATTACACAGGGACTAAATGAAAAGGCTGAAGGAAACACAATAGAGGAAGAATGGACAGTCATGAAGAATGAGGTCTCTAGGGCTGCTGAAGAAATGATGGGAAGAAAGGAAAGATGACCTAAGAATCAATGGATAACTCAGGAGATACTAGACCTGATTGATGAACGACGGAAGTACAAGAATGCAAAAAATGAAGAGGAAAAAGAGGAATACAGGTGATTAAAGAATGAAGTGGATAGAAAGTGCAGGGCACCTAAGGAAGAATGCGTGAAGAAGAAGTGCAAGGATGTTGAAGGTTGTATTGTTGTAGGAAAGGTAGATGCTGCATACAGGAAAATCAAGGAAACCTTTGGAGAAAGGAAAATTAGGTGTATGTATAAGAGCTCAGATGGAAAACCACTTCTAGGGAAAGAAGACAAGGCAGGAAGATGGCAGGAACATATCCAACAGTTGTAACAGGGTAGAGATGTAGATGATACGGTTCTGGATCAAGAAGAGGCTGTTGATGCCGATGAAATGGGGGACCTAATTTTGAGGTCAGAATTCAACAGAGCTTTGAGAGACCTGCATAGAAACAAGGCACCTAGAATTGGTGACTTTCCCTCTGAATTACTGACTGCCTTAGGAGAAACCAGCATGGTGAAGTTATTCCATTTAGTGTGTAGGATGTATGAGACAGGAGAAGTGCCATCCGATTTTCAGCAGAATATTGTTATACACATTCCAAAGAAAGCCGGTGCTGAGAAGTAAATGTACCCGTGCTTTGCTTCGGTATTCTATATTGTATTCGAATATCGAAGTAAATACTGTACATACAGTAAATAAGATTGTTTTAAAATGGCATGTCTCTTAGCATTATCCAAGAAACAGCATAGGGAGGTTCCCAATACAGTGTTTCCAATGTAAAGTGCCAGCCACACTGCCACACCATTAATTTAGAATCTCACGGCTGCAAAATTTTAACACGAATTATTTACAGCAGAATGGAAATCCAAGTTGAAACTGAGTTGGGAGGAAATCAGTTTGGCTTCAGAAGAAATGTAGGAATACATGAAGCAATCCTGACTTTACATCTGATCTTAGAGTATAAAATGGGAACAACTTATGGGTCCACCTTTTCAATACAAAACAATGTTATAATGGTTGAATTACAACATTTTAATTAGTAATTAGGGACTAGTTTCAATGCCAAGTTCTGCGTCATCTTCAGCCGAAAATTGATAAAAGACATAGACACATATATAAATACAAGGCATTGCAATAGAACAATGAACCTCTAATGTTTAAAATGATTAAAATGGGCTAAGAGTTAAAATGAATGAACATGAACTGGGAGACTTGACAACACTGAGTTTAAAATGTTAACATTCATTCTATAACAACACATAACATTTTAAAATAGTTTCCTTATTGGAATCATTAAGAGCTTAAAAGTTCGTATTTCCATCACAAAATGTTCAATGGATGTTTTTTTTTCATTTGTAAGTTTGAGATTCTTCAATCTTGAGTTAAAAGCACGACACTCATTCTTATGATAAAACATAACACTTTAAAACCTGTTTGCTGCAAGTCTAATAGGAACTTGGGGTTCTGGATTCGATTTTGCGTTGCCAATTATTTTGTACTAGCAAATGTACCCGTGCTTCGCTACAGTATTCTACATTGTATTCGAATATCAAAGTAAATACTGTACATACAGTAAATAAGATTGTTTTAAAATGGCATGTCTCTTAGCGTTATCTGAGAAACAGCATAGGGAGGTTCCCAATACGGTGTTTCCAATGTAAAGTGCTTGTTACGGACTTGTGATGATAACGGCAGGCTCACTTCCCTACTGCCATTCACAATCGAGTTGGGAAGTTTTCATTATAATTGCAGGCCCCATCGCCTACTGCGCGGTCACAATCAATTTGGGAGTTTTCGTTACAATGGCAGGCCTCCTTTCCTACTTCCAACAGATTACAGTTTTCATTAGAATGTTTGGCAACTTACATACTACCAGTCGAAATTGAGTTGTGCAGTTATAATTATAATGACAGGCCCCTTTTCCTACAGCCAGCCAGCTTACTACTGGTCACACCAAGTTGGTGAGTTTCCATCAAAATAGCAGGCCACTATGCCTAATACCAGTCACATTATAGATGGATACATTTGTTTATAAGGGCCTTGCCTACAGCCAATCACAATTGGGTAGGGGACTTTTAAACAACAATGCATGCTCCCTTGCCTTCTGCAAGTCAAATCAAGAAGTGAATTATTCACTACAATTGTAGGCCTTCCTTACTAATACCAGTTACACAGGTGTTGGAGAAGGACCCCATTCCTACTGCCAGTCAAAGTCAGTGTGGGGAGCACTGATTACAATAGCAGACACACCCTTTGTCGATCGCTACAAAACGACATCGGTTAATATATATAGATCGAGATACGAAAGTATATGCATGCTTAAAATACTGCAGACCTTCATTTACAGATTGACTGCTGCAAAACGGTACGTCATATCAACAAAGGATTGTACCATAAGACGTCAGATTTAGATAGGACTTCGTGAAGATCTGCACCATCATTAAAATTGCCTCCATATTTCGATATTCTTCGGGGAAAAAAAGTGAAAAATTTAAAGCTCTTGGAAATGTTCTGTCCATTACAGGCTAAAACGTATAATTTTGCCAAATTTCAGTTTTCTTGTTCGTCTGGCAGATTATGCCGCAATGTGGATTTTGGGTGAGGAGGGTTAAAATTAGGACTTTCAGGAAACTAAACCAAAAAATTATGCAGATGGTTGTTATTATTACCCCTTAAATGCGTAGCTGTGCGAACATTTCGCCAATATAGTCAATGTACAGGCACACAGTCATTAGGATTTTACTTATATAGATAGATAAGGAATCTTCTCCACGTACAACACCTTTAGGTCTATGTCTGCTGGACTTACCCTGCAAAACCAACCATTCATGATATCTCCCTTATTAATCTTTCTGTCGAAAAAATACACATGAAAAAAGTTTTAGAAATGGATTTCCAACAAATTTGGTCAATTTCCAGTCAGGTTGGTCATGTACTGTATATATTGTGGAAGAGTAAATTCACCATTTCGGTTCCCTATAAACCACCAGACCATTCCAGGAACAGGAAATGTTATTGACCTTTAAAATCAGCCTTTGGAAAGGTGGATGCTAAATATAAAGTTTGGTTCAAATATCTACAGTAGTTTTCAAGTTGTAAGAAATACGCTCAACACGCGCCCGTTCTTAAGTTAAGTCCGGTTAATGATATCTCCCTTATAAATCCTCTTACTGAAAAGATGCACATGAGAAAAAAGTTTTAAAAATTAATTTCCATTAAGGCAGGTAGATTTCTATTAAGTTTGGTTGTGTATATTTTGTGGGAGTGCAAAATCACGGTTTTGGTTTCGTATAAACCCCCCAGTCATTTCATGGATTTAGAAACAATATTTGCCCTGAAACCTACCCAAGGACAGGTGGATTCTAAATATGAATTTTGGTGGAAATATATCCAGTAGTTTCCAAGTTATAGACAAACAGACAAACAGAAAAACAGACATCAAAGCTAAAAATATGCAGATGGTCATTATTACACCTGAAACGGATAACTGTACAGAAATGTCGCCAAAATAGTCAATGTACAGACACACTCTAGAAGTGCAGACCTTTATTTCAAGAGTTACTGCTTTGAAACTCTCCAACATATCTACAAACGGACCTCACCATCAGATGCCTCTTTCAGTGTTCTACATGGTTGGTCCCATGACATCTTCTCATATGTCCTATATTTATGGGTTAGATTGAGTTAGAATCATTGAGTGTGAAGTTTTGTACAGTTTTCGCATACTACTTTATATTTGTGATACTCATGTGACAGAATCATAAAATTTGGCTATCGCATTGCCACTGGTCATGCCAATGTCCATGCCGAATGTCATGATTCTATCTTTCCTATAAGTGTGCCAAATTAATGTTAACATATACGTGTGAAAGTACACAATTAACTTGAAATCGAGAAATACAGCTCTATTTAATGTATAAGGAATAGAAATACGATAAGAAGTCATAGGACCAAAGTTGTAGATCTCTCCAAAATGAAAGGCGATTGTGCTTTCTAATTAAGACTTACAGATTAGCCACCAATTATCCCAAAACAAAGGTGTGCACCGTCGTTAAAATTGCATCCATATTTCGATATTTTCTAGGGCCAAAAGTTATACATTTGCATAGCTTAGAATATTTCCTCAAAGGAAAGAGTGTCAAGCTTTCAGGATTAGCACTCGCATACATACGGTGTAATTAAGGAAGAAAATAATTCAGTAAAGAAAGTTGAAATTGATAGAATATGGATTAAAACTGAGGACAGCCGGATGATGACAAATATGTAATTACCAAGTGAATGTATTGGAAAATCAAATGCCCCTCAATAAATTATGCTGGTGTGAGTTATGTATATAAGAAAGAGGTAACAGAGGAGAAACTTAGGCGCAGGCATTCTTAGGTCAACAGATAAGATGACTAATGGTGTTATTACTTAAGCTATTCGAGGACGGTTATAAACTCCAACGATATTCCGCCAATATCCCGCAGAATGCCTTCTACCCAAGGAACAACCATGAATTTAAAGGTATGATGAGGAAAATGGCAATACGTTACTTCCCTGCTGGCAAGCAGTCAGAGACGTTGCCATGGTAACCTGTAGGTTCGTTGTCAGTCTGTCGGTCACACACTCAGACCATGACACCTGCAGAAAATAGTAAATTTCTCCGTCACTTGAATAGTAAGGTAAATTATGAACATAACAAAAGTTGTTTATAATGAAGAGACATTTCACATACAGTCCATGGAGTTTACAGGAAATCAATAGTATAAGAGTGAATGGAGGAAAACCGTTCAAAGATTTGAAAATGAAATGCATATAGAAACCTTCCTGGGGTGAGTATACTCCAAATATGAAGTTTGGTTGAAATCTATCCAGCCATTTTGCCGTGATGGTGGGACAGACAAACAGACAGACACGAAAAGTAAAAACCAACCGATTCAGTCTTGAGTTGACCTAAAACAGATAAATATCTGAAAAATTGGCAAAACAAACAAAATTACAGACAGCGGACCCCCTACAACTTTATTTATAAGATAAGGAAGAATCTTATGTCACTTCTGACTTCAACTTTGCGTCGCCAATTATTTAATATAAGAAAGAGGCTTATGTCACTTTCTTAGAAGTATGATGTATATCTTCTTTAGATGAAAGATCAGATGACTCATTTTGGCTGAAATTGCAGTATTAGAATAAGATGAGGTGTTGTTTTCCAAACTTGGGGGTTATGCTGTAACTTGTGATTTGAAGTTTGTTAATGTAAGGTCGATGCCATATTATGTGCCAGGGTCCTATAAGGAATTTGTAGTTCAATATGGGACCTCTGGCAACGTGTGCTGTGGCGTGCGATGGAGAAGAAACTGAATGTTATGATGCACCGGGTCGCAGAAGCACTGTTATAACACTGGTTCTGTTTCTTGGTGTACATACAAAAGTGTTGCCTCTAATAAAGAAACAGCCCTCATACGTTTTGTCCAGTACACACTTTATGACTAAACTTCTGTAGTTCTGGTTTAGAAAAGTGGTAGCGGTGCTTAGAGTAATTTGTAGCACATGTTGTCATTTAAACTCATTCTAAAGTCATAGAAATGCACTCAAAGTGGTGACATATGTTATTTCAAATAAGGGAAGTTTCAGATTATTTTGTAAGTGTTCATCTTTGGAAAACCTGAATAGCTCACTAAAACTCTGATCAGTGTTTTCTCAAAGTGGGGTAACTTGTTTTAGACACATTATGCAATTCTGTGAAACTCTTTTCTGTGATGTATGGAAGTTAATGCAAGTTATTAAAGCCAGTATGACCCCAAGTGCCTCTTTCTTGTGAGAATAACAAGCAAGACTAGCAGAACAATTCTGTACATCAGATGCAGAAGGGCTGATTTCCATTTTACTTTTCACAGGAGAGCAAGTAAACTAAACTTTACGAGAATGCTGTTCTGGTTCCTTTATGTGTAAGGCTGATAATGTAGTGAAATTTCTTCAAAAATTGTGCTGTTTTGATATCAAATTATGAACTTTATTTTTTTAAACACATTAACAAAGTACATGAACATGTTCATCACAAGTTTCCATTTCAGGTATGGAAAATGATGTCAGGTATGTATGACTGCACTGGCATCCAAGACCTGTCTGAAATTCGCTATGACTGCCTGAGAAGATTCTACTTGGATTTCACCAACAACTCATCAAATTTCCTATAACTCATAGATGTTTTGGGGTTATTGACAAACATCAATAATTTAAGTTAACCCCAAGGAGGAAAACTCAAGGGGTTAAGTCACATGATCTTGGTGGCCTTTGTTGGTCAGTATTACACGAGATGAGGTGATCAGGAAACTGCTCATGGAGCAACTTAATTGTTCCGCGGGAAGTGCGATAGGTGGCACCATCCTGCTGAAACCCCAAGTCTTGAACGTCCATTCCATGTTGCACAATAGTAAACTGATACATGGCTAGACACACAATGAAGAATATCAAGAAATTCAGACTGAAGCAACAATCAGAATGTTTATGGATACCGTACTGAAATGATACACAACAATGTCAACAACCAAAAAAAATGTATTGTGCGATTAAAAACTGACATGCTATTTGAAGGACCGTATATTAGTTCCTGACTGGTCCATACTCTGGAATATCCTAGCGCCAAAAAATTATATTTTCAGAAACCAATTCTACAATTTGAATAATAAACACTAGAACTTCTACCCTCCTGCTCCTTAGGACAAAAGCATGTAAAAATAATATAGCATGGATATTAGGAGAAAAATACATTAAGTTCCCAATCTGTGGGAGGGATTTTAGATTTCTGTAGAATCATGAAAAACTGAATCCATTGCAACAATTCAGTGAGTCCCTATACTTTTGTAATTATGGTGTTTTTTCCTTTCTAATCAAAGGAAGTTTATTTGATAGGGGGATAATTTTTGCATTGTGTTCCTGTTCAAATTAACAGATTTGAATGTTTCTTCATTGAATGGTGCCTTGAAGAATTAGCCTGGAATGTTCTTACTCAACAGCAAGCGTCATAAGGTCCCTCGGACCTCCCGCTGTTTTCTTTGTTGGTTCTGTGTCATTAACTAGATAATTCAAGTTGTCTACTGGACCTCACAGCATCTGTTACATAAATTTTCTGTTCCAGTGTGACTTTATTGTTGTACAAAAATTGTTTTGATGTTATGACTATGGCTAAACCTGGACCAAAGTCGTGTATTGGTAGTGCTTCTTTTGAAGAAGATTTATCAGCGATATTGGATGAATGTACCAGTGGCATAGAGAATTCTGACAATGACTATACTGATAAGTGATAACATACAAAGTAACCACAGCTCAAGTTCAGACTTATAGATGATCTTCAATTAGCTTTCAGTTGAGGTAAATGGGCATTTCCCCTTCGTGTTATGAGTAGGATATTGTACCAGAAACACTGGTCTAGAGTTGGTTTTGAAGTATTTCAGACTTTCACACGCCGCACGGCACTGAGCAGCCGGCTACAGCGAAAATGTGGCAAGTGACGTAGGAGCCAGCTCTGACTCGCCAAGGCTGAGTTACGTCACTCATTAAATTTTCTATATCTTCTACCTTTAATAACTCATGTATTAATTATGATACAAATATGAGAGTAACATCACCGTAATCCCATTTTAATGCGTACAATACTACCAAGTTTCATTAAAATCCACTATGGATTAAGAAAGTTATTGAGAGAGGAATGAAACAGTTGCAGTCTCCGTGACTCCAGTACTAAAGAGACGCAAGAACTGGACACAAATCAGTCTTGTCCCATAGTCGAACCTGTACAGTTAACTGCTGGTGGTTGTCATTGCCACGATACGTCAATGCTCTGCAAAAATAATGATGAAAACACATACTTTATATTTCTCTGTCTACTGACTTAGCCGTGTAGTTAGCGAGTGCGATACTTTGAACATTTTCAAGTGACTAAAATCTTGTGTAATAGAACTTATAATTCTTATCTTCATAACCTGTACATCGATACTTAGAGTTTTCACGAATAAAACTTTGAAATACTAGTTACTTTCTTAACTTGACAGTGCTAGTCTTCGTGTGAAATAGTTTCACATTATTTGTGAACTTAGGACATTGTGTGAACGAAACCGATTTTCACTATTCAGTGATTGAGTTAACAATATTATTCCAAGTCTTTAAACACAATCTTGAGAATGAACGGGACTAATTTCGCTCAATAGTTTTCACTCTAACAGTATCGTATATAAATGTAAAGGTGTGTTTGTGAATGGGACTAATTTCACACATTAGGCATTTTACTTCTAACACCCAGTTGAAGTGATTGTCATTTAACTCGGTGTGAATAATATTCCTATGGCATCTAGCAGTGTTCATTTCAATGAATAAACTCTTCAAATAACTGTAAATAGAATTAAAGTGATCTTGGAATCCTGGAGGACCCAACAAGCATTTGTGTCCTCAATTTTTCAAACATTTAAGAGTACTAATTATCTTTGTTTCTTATGTGCTTAATTTCACAAGTACAAGTGATGTTAGGAAGTGTGCAGATTTTTTTTCATTAACATTCAGCTGCAAAAAATCTAGTTTTTCATTAAAGAATTGTCTCGTGTTTGATTCCATTAACATTCAACATGAAATATGAGCCATTTCTTTAATCCCTTCAGGGGAACATTGAAAATCAATTATAAATTACACCTCCTTACTCGTCCATCCTGCAAGTCCAGGGGGACTTATGCATGTGCTTGCTCCATTATTCCACATGAGCAAAACATGCAACTTAAACTCCAAAATCTTCCAGAGCATCTGGAACTTCAAGACTGTCCAGAGCAGCCTTCAAGAGATTGGTACATGGTTCCATTGTGCCGAAAGATGTTCCATGTTGAGGATGGGGGGAGCAGCGGTTCAACGCGGGACATCGCTAGCAACAGGACGGAAGCACATCGTGCCTAACTGATCTCCAACTGTACTGAGGTGATATTATCTTAACTTGTCGTAGGACAGGTATCCTAATTATGATAAAACCTTCAATACTCGTATTTTGAAGTTTTATGATGAGCAGAAAGTATTATGTTATTATATTTATGTTTCGTGTCCATGGACGTATAACGTGCGGACGTACGGACACACAGACTTCCAATATGGCGTCAGGGAACTGCACCATTAGGTCTCTGATGTGAAACATGTATATTTTTTCTTTGTAGATTGTTTTAGAGAGCGATTGTTTTTTTTTTTTTTTTTTTTTTTGTATTCTGAGAGAGGCACAGAATGTCTTCTTCTTCTGACAGGATGAGTTTCGTAGTGGAATAAAGTAGTTTTAGAAATACGTAAAAGTGTTCTCGTGTGATATTTTTATTGCGTAAAATAGAAAATCGCATATAGAGAACGATAAATTGGCGACCGTGACAGGACTTTCGAAGTTTAATGATGAAGATTGATCAAATGACCGTAGTGATTTTACGAAAGGCGCTGATATCCCGAGGGTTACCGACGGCTGGGAGCAAGTCGGAACTACACGAGAGACTACGCCGGGATCTGATAGAAAGTGAGGAAGACCCAGGTAGTTTCGATTTTGAAGTTGTCTTGGAGAAGGAAGCCAACGACCGGGTAGGCATGATGCTTACCGGTACGCAATTAACAACTTTGATTGGGATACAATCTGAAAAACTCGAAAGGAAAATCGAGACCCAGGCTCGGGAGATAAAAGGCCGAATCGATTCTTTGGTAAGAGATCTGAAAGAGGATATTTCCAAAATTAATGACCAAAGCAACAGCGTAGAATTAGATGTACCGGTAGATAAAGTAGTAAGTGATATGAACACCTTGGAAAACGAAGTCAAGAAGAAGAAAGACGAAGAGAAAACCATTTCAGAGGCTAACAATGCAAAAGATCAAGATTTTGATGCTCATTCTACAACTGAAGAAGATCAACGAAGGAAACCTGCGTGTGATCTGTCCTGTCCTCATTGCTTAATACAATGTGACACAGTACAGGAGTACAAAATGCACCTCTATTCACCTAAACACATAAATGTCATGAGGAAACAATCATTACTACATAAGCAGACCTTGCAGCGAATGCGTATGAATCAACGTCAAAAGCACCGCATGCTAGATGAAACTGAAGAGTTCCGGCATACACTGTCTGATAGAACGAAGTTCTGTGCCATTTGTAAGCTCAATTACAAGCAGCCCAAATCAACACACATGACTTCTGAGGATCATGAGAATATGGTGAAATTCTTGAATCCATACTGCCGGGTATGTAAACAAAGATTCAATACACTAATGTCTTATGAACATCATCTGTGTTCCTTAGATCACATCAAGTTCAAGGCTCTCTTGGCCGACAAATCCAAGAGTGACGATGAAGAGAGTGGTGGAAAAGATGATGAAAAGGAGCTCAACCATGTCAACTTTATGATTCTTGATTCAGTAGGTTCTGTTGGTAGTAAGGAAGGAGAAAGCGGAGGAGATGGAAAAGCTGAAAAGAAAGCCGGGGGAGAAGAAGAGAAGGAAATCGCACCCAAATCTAAAGACAAAACTGAAACCATAGGTGCTGAATATGCCCGGAAGGTGGGGGTGTATTACTATGATTGGTGTCGTACCTACTTGTCATGGTATGAAGAACAAGAGGGAGCTCTAACCATCCATTATCACTCAAGGGCACGCTTACGGCGATATGTACGTTATCGTGAAGATAGATTTCTTAGAAAAGAGGCTGAGAGACTTCATCAGAAAAAGTTGGCAAGAAAGAGGCTGAAAAAGAAGCAAGGTCCGGAATGGCATCTGGAGAGAAGGATCAATCGGATAGTAAAACAGCGGAAAATAAGAAAAAAAGTGAGAACGATGGTGAGAAAAGCTCAGAAGATACAACAGGTGAATCTTCCAAGAAAAAGAAAAAAGACGACTGGAATGGCAGTGAGGTTTCTCAAGGAGAAGATGTTATCTCGACCCCTACAGGAGAGCGGAGGGACCGGAGAGTGGGCACTCTCTAGGGGGTCCCGGAGGAGTACGGACTTCGGAGAGGATCAACATGCACTGATGCCTGTTCTGGAGGATGGAATAGCTGAAGACATAGATAAGAAGACGACTAGTTGTAATTTGGGACCTGGAGAAGAGAAGGTCCGGAATCAGTATTGAAGGTTTTAGGGGGGGATAATTGTCGTAGGACAGGTATCCTAATTATGATAAAACCTTCAATACTCGTATTTTGAAGTTTTATGATGAGCCGAAAGTATTATGTTATTATATTTATGTTTCGTGTCCATGGACGTATAACGTGCGGACGTACGGACACACAGACTTCCAATATGGCGTCAGGGAACTGCACTATTAGGTCACTGATGTGAAACATGTATATTTTTTCTTTGTAGATTGTTTTAGAGAGCGATTGTTTTTTTTTTTTTTTTTTTTTTTTTTGTATTCTGAGAGAGGCACAGAATGTCTTCTTCTTCTGACAGGATGAGTTTCGTAGTGGAATAAAGTAGTTTTAGAAATACGTAAAAGTGTTCTCGTGTGATATTTTTATTGCTTAAAATAGAAAATCGCATATAGAGAACGATAAACTTTGTTTAATAAATCATCAGTTTAAAATAGACATGAACTTCATTCAAAGTAAAACCCTCTCACTCTCTGTACCCGATCCAATTTAATGTACCATACACGCCTTGCGTTCATCTCATGCTCTTCAAGCATGAAGTATGTGTATTTCCTGGTACAATATATTTTAATTTTTCAAGTGTTTGCATGAATGACTATATGAAATATGTTTCTGAAGTACCCAAAATGTAAAATTCGCTGGTTTTCACATAACTTAATTTGAATAAATCATTTCATAATTTCGTTATTGGGACCTTTATTGAAGTGATTATACAATTAGAAATGTTTTGTATGTCTTTTAAGCAGTTTTGTATGTCTTTTAAGCAGTTCATTTGAATATTTTTGATACTTGATTGAAGTAGACATTAGTTATACGATATTTCAGAAAACAATATCTGCCATGTGGAGTTATTTCTTAGTTAAATTAGGAAAATGATTAGAATTAATAATAACTGAACACAGCATTGTTGATCTAATAAAATTCTTCAGAAACTGAAAACCTTATTCAGCCTTAAATATGTATGGTCCTCTGGACCTCACAACACCAGGTATGTTGCACAAGTGTCACAACGCTTGCTGAGGATTACGCTGCATCCATACAACTTTGACAACATGAATTCTTCTCCTTAATTTTTCTTTCTTCCCACTAACACAGCAACATTTGATTATGTAAGTGAAGCAGCAAAATCCTTGAAATCCTAGAACTCCATCTCTTACCATTTCCATAGGTTTCTTTGCAGAACCACAGCTTTGAATAAACTACCCAATAATGGTACTATCCCCTTCAAATTTGACCTATAAGGAATATTTTATTGTATGTGGCAAAGGGATATTATCATTTTTTCATTAAGGGTGATATGTTACAAGTTTATTTCAACTCAGTCAGGTCTTCACGCTGAGAATCGGTTTCAACAGGTAGCGAGGACAGTGTATTGATTCTTCGATCGACCGGCCAGCTGTTGTCAGGTGACCTACTTGGAAATTTTCAGTGCCGCTCCAATTAAGAGCACGTGGTAAAAGTTCTCCATATAGTACTCTCTCGAACTATGAGAACTTATTAGGTGAAAGTACGATGTCTAATTACGACGCGATATAAGGACACGCCTCCCGGTGTAAATGCATAAATACCTGTGCTTCGAAAATAATTTTCTCTTCTTCTTTTCCCTTGCTATTGCGACGTTCACCGTGTGAAGCAGATTTTTGAGGACAAGTTACGTATCATTCTACGATAATTTCCACGTGGTCGTGTGTGTGGTTACATTCTAAAACTTTTGTGTCAGTTTCAGCTCTCATCCAGACAAGAAAAAAGAAGACCTTTACACACTCAATAGTCTTCGCCAGGATGTCTCACCCATCTTCTGAAGGAGTGAGATACGAGGATCTGGAAATGGACTTTGCTGTCAGCATGATGTGTTAAAATGTAGGCACTATCTGACATGGGGGAGATAGCGACTGGAAGCAGATTGCCATGTAAGCAGATCTCCATGTGAGCAGATTCATTCATTGATGGTGAGATCCAACTTCATCAGAAATTTAAGTACCTTTGAATAATAATTTTTCTGTTCATCTTTGTAGAAATAGTACTAGGTTATTCATTGATGTTAGTATTTCTATTAGATTAGAATTTTTTGACAATATTTCCATTCTTCTTTCTTATGGGTTATGATAGTGTTGTTACGTTGTGAGTGAATGATTTCTTGGACTCTATTAGTGTAGTTAGTCAGTGAGTGTCTTCTGATATTGTTCTGAATGTCCCTCCGATGCTTAGAATGCTATCATAGACCTCTCCAATAAAAGATAATTGTATGTGAAATTAAATTTCAAATGTGTGAACTTGTGTGCGACAAAATTACGTCACAATTGACATGTTGTATTTCAGAGTGCATTTCACCTTATGCATTTTATTGGATTTTATGCGATTTAGTGTCATTAGATTCAGTGTCGAATTCAGATTTGTGAAATTAAAAATCAGTAATAATAATAATAATAATAATAATAATAATAATAATAATAATAATAATAATAATAATAATAATAATAATAATAATAATAATAATAAAGTTGAAGATCGGGTTAAACTGAAATTTAGTGGTCATGAGTGGTAAATGTTACTTGCTGTTATTGTGTTACGTTTGATGTGTGCTCTATTAGTGGATTATGAGCCTGGAATATGGTGGATCCTGATGGATTGATTGTATAAATTTATTTGGGAAGTATGTGTCTAGAGAACCATGTCTTCTGCGAATTTTAGAGCACATGTTAAATAATGTGGACGAGATTTAGAGGTAATAATAATTTACCGCGACTAATGAACCACATATCTGATGATGTTAATGTTTAACCAATATTTATGTGCGTGTTATTAGTCGACCCACCGAGCTCGATAGCTGCAGTCGCTTAAGTGCAGCCAGTATCCAGTATTCGGGAGATAGTGGGTTCGAACCCCACTGTCGGCAGCCCTGAAGATGATTTTCCATGGTTTCCCATTTTCACACCAGGCAAATGCTGGGGGCTGTACCTTAATTAAGGCCACGGACACTTCCTTACCACTCCTAGCCCTCTCCTGTCCCATTGTCACCATAAGACCTATCTGTGTCGGTGCGACGTAAAGCAAGTAGCAAAAAAAAATTAGTCGACCAATTCTTATGAATATTGAATCGCTGATTCCTCAATGATCAACATTGTAATAACTCTGTTATTTTCAGTACAAGTGATTGCCCAGATTTAATCACATTTCTATGAGTGTCGTGTGCTACTATTTATCTGATACATCATCTGAATATTCCATGGATAGTGGAATAAAAATCAAAACTTAATATTCAAATTCTGGAATCCAATTGTAATATATGCAAATAGTAATTGTGTATCATTTGTGTGATTGAGAATGAGTGCAGTAGTTAATAATAATTTTTCTGTGATTTATTGAAATGTGGTTCTGACCTGGCCACATGTTCATCATGTTGGGCCCAGGTTATTCCAGCGTTGTTTGTGATGATTTATTTTGAGATGGTTAAGACCTTTAGAAAATTGCAATTTTACGTAAAGTAGACGTTAAGGTACAAGCCAAAAATGAATAAGTGCGTAGTATTTCCAATGGTATGAGCAAAGTACTAGAATTGTAAATATTGTAAAATTCATTTTCAAGGTGTCGAGTAACATGAAATAATTAATGTTATATATTATTCAAAGCAGTTTAGAAGGATTTTCTTGGAAATAATAATTCTTGTGAATGTACACTGACCGACAGAGCAAATGCAACACCAAGAAGGAGTGGTCAGAACTTTATGCCAATTGCAGCGTAGACTGACGTCACTGAGGTATGCTCATAATGTGAAATGCGCCGCTGTGCTGCACACGTAGCGAACGATAAATGGGACACGGCGTTGGCGAATGGCCCACTTCGTACCGCGATTTCTCAGCCGACAGTCATTGTAGAACGTGTTGTCGTGTGCCACAGGACACGTGTATAGCTAAGATTGCCAGGCCGCCGTCAACGGAGGCATTTCCAGCAGACAGACGACTTTACGAGGGGTATGGTGATCGGGCTGTGAAGGGCAGGTTGGTCGCTTCGTCAAATCGTAGCCGATACCCATAGGGATGTGTCCACGGTGCAGCGCCTGTGGCGAAGATGGTTGGCGCAGGGACATATGGCACGTGCGAGGGGTCCAGGCGCAGCCCGAGTGACGTCAGCACGCAAGGATCGGCGCATCCGCCGCCAAGCGGTGGTAGCCCCGCACGCCACGTCAACCGCCATTCTTCAGCATGTGCAAGACACCCTGGCTGTTCCAATATCGACCAGAACAATTTCCCGTCGATTGGTTGAAGGAGGCCTGCACTCCCGGCGTCCGCTCAGAAGACTACCATTGACTCCACAGCATAGACGTGCACGCCTGGCATGGTGCCGGGCTAGAGCAACTTGGATGAGGGAATGGCGGAACGTCGTGTTCTCCGATGAGTCACGCTTCTGTTCTGTCAGTGATAGTCACCGCAGACGAGTGTGAGACGAGGCGTCGGCGTGGAGAAAGGTCAAATCCGGCAGTAACTGTGGAGCGCCCTACCGCTAGACAACGCGGCATCATGGTTTGGGGCGCTATTGCGTATGATTCCACGTCACCTCTAGTGCGTATTCAAGGCACGTTAAATGCCCACCGCTACGTGCAGCATGTGCTGCGGCCGGTGGCACTCCCGTACCTTCAGGGGCTGCCCAATGCTCTGTTTCAGCAGGATAATGCTCGCCCACACACTGCTCGCATCTCCCAACAGGCTCTACGAGGTGTACAGATGCTTCCGTGGCCAGCGTACTCTCCGGATCTCTCACCAATCGAACACGTGTGGGATCTCATTGGACGCCGTTTGCAAACTCTGCCCCAGCCTTGTACGGACGACCAACTGTGGCAAATGGTTGACAGAGAATGGAGAACCATCCCTCAGGACACCATCCGCACTCTTATTGACTCTGTACCTCGACGTGTTTCTGCGTGCATCGCCGCTCGCGGTGGTCCTACATCCTACTGAGTCGATGCCGTGCGCATTGTGTAACCTGCATATCGGATTGAAATAAACATCAATTATTCATCCGTGCCGTCTCTGTTTTTTCCCCAACTTTCATCCCTTTCAAACCACTCCTTCTTGGTGTTGCATTTGCTCTGTCAGTCAGTGTTTAGTAATGTCTGGAATAGACATGATTCAGTAAAATTATGTAATGAACATATTTCAAGAGTGAAATTCAGTAGAATTTACACCAGAATAATGAAATAATGCTTATGGAATTTATCCACAAAGGAGGAAGATAATGATGTAATTTTTATATCATTTGCAAACTTAAATGACGCCATTATTAATTAATTTCCTCATAAAATTAAAATTTATAAAAATTGTTTTGTGTAAAAGCAGACACTATCGTGATAGCTTGGGATGGTTTATGAAACCATAGAAAACTTATTGCTCCGTCTTTAGCCGTTCTTCCTGCAACATTGAATAATGTAACACAGTAGGATTTAATACATTTTCTGGAAAGTTTATAGGGAATTTGTCAAATGAATCAGAGTACAATAGTCTTGCAGCTTCAATATATCCACTAAATGCAAACCTATCATGCACCTGGTTCATTACAACATCACAGACTTCTTTTGCTGCAATGGTCTTTGCGTCACTTACTCTACGTCTTTTATTGGAATTATTGTAGTCCGTGAGATCACATGCAATTCTATCTATTTCTTCCCGTTGTTGTGTTACACACTATGCGAAGTCAGAAAGAGCCTTTTTTATTTGGACTGAATCTGTTTCGCGTTTTGTAGCTGATTGTACAGTATGCCAATATGCGGCATTAATTTGTAAAAAACAACCAACCAGAACACGAATATGGTATCCTCAAGAGCACGGCACAGTCCACTGGCTTCATTTACGCTAATAGTCATTTTACCTTCTTCTTCTATTCTACGAAAGCACTCAATCAGTTTCTGTCTATTCTTGTAAACTATATTCACCGTACGAATGTTGTAGTTCCAGCGAGTAGTGATTGTCCGAGGGAGTCTAGTCTTCATTATTTCATTCAAGAGGTCAGTTCTGTGAGACAAGTTGGAAAGAAACTGAGATTGCGGACAGGTTACAGAAAAATAATTTGACTTGGGGATTGTACGAACAAGCCTTCTGCATTGTCAGATTTAGTCGGTGTCCATAGCAATGAATGAAATGTGCATTAGGGTAGTGTACTTTCAATTTCGTCTGCACTCCCCTTGTCCTTCCGCTCATTAACTCTGGCTCCATCATAACTCTGACAAATAAGTTTATGTGGTGTGTCCCTTAATATGGGAATGATTTGCTCTAACAGACACTGACTTAATACATCTGCTGTGTTTTCAGTTGCATTTATGAACCCTCAAAACCTTTCATAGATGTGACCCTCTAATGCATATCAAAAAACAAGTACCAATTGGCATTTGTTTGAAATATCTGTTGTTTCATCTGCCTCTAATGCAATGAATTGGAATTCCCCAATTTCTGAAGAAATTTGTTCCCTACACACATTCAACTTACAGTCAAAGCTCGTTCTGAATGATCTCTGCCGTACCTTAAATACAGAAGCTTTGACCAGGTGTTCTTTCATAGCAACGTCTATTTCAGCTGTAATATTAATGAGACCTTTGAAAATTCCAGGATTTAGAGAATTTTCTGTCTCATCATGGCCACAGAGTGCCACTTCAAATACGCCACAAAATTTTATAACCTAACCTGACCCCATGGCACTACAGCCATAAAGGGCCTTAGCCTACCAAGCGACCGCTGCTCAGCCCGAAGGCCTGCAAATTACAAGTGTCATGTGGTCAGCATGATGAATCTTCTCGGCCATTATTCTTGGCTTTCTAGACTGGGCAGAATTTTATGCACTGAATAATTCTGCATAATATGTGCCTATTTTTCCTAACTTGATCATTGTGTTTGTTAATGGATTGGTGACAATTGATATGTTGGGAGGAACTTTCGTGCTTTTTAATTTTTTCTTTAGAGTGTTTGATATCTGTTACTCCGGTTTTCATCCATGTCAGGTCATGTCCGAATAACATGCATGGAAAGGAGAAAAACGCATTCCTTGAATCACAGCCACATGACTACTCGTATTCTGTATACACCCCTGGCTGAAATCTATGTCGATATTCGCGCCCTTTATATTGTCCGACTTGTTCCAGTTGTAAATGAGGTGTTGGTTGACCGAGTGTCTTTATCTCCATCTTTTCCATTAGGGACAGTTGAATTGGTGCTTGCAAAAACAGGCTAACCAACATTTTGTCAGAACAGAGATAAACAGAACAGAGATAAATCAACTTTTGTAAATGTCAAAAAACAAAAATTATACCATAAAAATAATATTTGTTTCATTATTTTATCTTTACCTTTAAATCATCAATACCATATATTGGAACTGTATTAAAAATGAAAAGTGTTGGAAAAATAGGAATATAAAAGAATGAAAGAAAATTGACTTCTGTGTTGACCTAGCTATAGTTAATAGTTTACGTTAGATTCGTAACCAAACTTTTTTATGATCATACAATACAAAAAAGGTGTTTTATACAGTAAACTAGACATAAAGATGCCAGCTTCCGTGGTGTAGGGATAGCGTGCCTGCCTCTTGCCCGGAGGCCCCGGGTTCGATTTCCGGCCAGGTCAGGGATTTTTCTCTTGACCTGAGGGCTGATTCGAGGTCCACTCAGCCTACGTAATTAGAATTGAGGAACTATCTGACGGTGAGATGGCAGCCCCGGTCTCGAAAACCCAGAATAACGGCCGATAGGATGCGTTGTGCTGACCACACGACCCCTCGTAATCTGCAGGCCTTCGGGCTGAGTATCGGTCACTGGGCAGGCCAGAGCCCTTCCAAGGGCATAAGTGCCATGGGTGTTTTAGACATAAAGATGCTTCAGACTTATTTTGAAATATGACATAACTTTCCCTCAAGGTACAATCATCAGTCATATGGGTCATATTCTAATGCATTGGAAAATGATTTCTCAGTCACTTCTTGGCCATTGCCAGCTGTCAGTTCTCTGTAATACTGGTGATATATTGCAGGGACATATTCAAGTAGCTCGAGTAAGTCCTTAAGCTTTGCTGGCTTTATTGGCCTTGTAACACTGTACTTTGGTAACAGCTGAACACTAGCAAGTGATGGCCGACCACCATTACTATTCCTTTTGTGAAGGTCAACACAATCATATTCCTCAACAATACCATATAAATATTTTAAAACTTAAATGGTACATCTTTCATAAATAGTATACCTGAAACTTTACTAATTAGTACTCTTTGCTTATTTACAGTTACCATTCTCTTGGTTAATTTTTCTAGCAAAGGTTGAGTGCTCACAAACTTATCACTTGTCATTTTTACTACTCGAAATGGCTTTTTTACTCTAGCTCTTTTTATTAAATCCTTCCATTCATCTGGCACAAAAACACAAGAAACACCCACAGCCTCTAGTATACATGGGGATAAGGTTTGCTAACCTACATATACAGCAACGCCATCTTTACGGCCTTCTCCGTAAACATCTGTTAGCCCGATTTTGCAATAATAAAATTGGCCTAAATAAAATGACATAAAATTCAAAGCGTTGTATCTCATCACACAGGATTGTCTCATGTTAGCCAAATTCACAGAAGATACTTTGAACCTTCCGCAATTGATGGCAGCACATAACTCTTTTTTTCCAAATTTGTTGGTTAGCCCGTTTTTGCGAGCACCCATTCAGTTGAGAAACAGGTCTACTTAAAATATTACTCACAGAATTCATTGTAAGTAGCCTACAGGTTAATCATACCTGTGTGATATACCATATGCGACCCTTCATAGGGATTCTGTGGGCTATATCTGCACACAACACAGGCCAGATTTACTCTTAACGACACCACACTAAATATTACGAGATAGGATATTGACTCATTTCATTAGCCAGTACAGCACGTTTATCAGACCGCAGATGACAGACTTGGAACACGAATTTGAAATGGATGTTCTGCTCGCCGCGATAAGCCTTCGTGTATTTTCGGATTCGTAGCAGGCTGGCTTTGGCAATGACCGAATCTCCCATTCAGTGCATGTTAAAAAATATTTAGTTCTACGCATGCGTGAATGAAAATTACCTAAGAAAGAGTCAACAGCTAAGGGCACAGGGCGGCCAGCGA
Source organism: Anabrus simplex (assembly GCF_040414725.1). Lineage (NCBI taxonomy): Eukaryota > Metazoa > Arthropoda > Insecta > Orthoptera > Tettigoniidae > Anabrus > Anabrus simplex. The sequence goes on along the minus strand of NC_090265.1, from coordinate 422,790,138 downwards.
AGAGACCGCCATAGGAAGCAAAGCACATGTCTGATGAAAACATTGACGCACTAGCTGCATGCGGCGCCTAATATCAAAACTGAATGTATCAACATTCAAATTGCCAGTACTTGTAAAACCATGCATTAACAGTTACTTAGCTGGAGGGGCACGTGCCCCTCTGCTCTTTAGAACGAGCCGCTACTGTATGTTTATGTCTCATAGATGTAGAGAAAGCACTGGTAGTGTACCAAGGGAAAAGACGTTTGCCATACTGGGGGACTAATGGGATTAAGGGTATGAAAACCTATAACCTGTTTTCCAGTCAGTGACCAGGTCAGGGATGGAATGAATGAAGCCCCCATCTTGCGGTGAGGATAGGAATTGTGCCGGCTGCCGAGGCCTGTTGCACTCCTCTGGGGCAATGATTAATGACTGACTGATGAAATGATATTGGAGAGTGCTTGCTGGAATTAAAGATGACAGGGAAAACTGGAATAACTGGAGAAAAACCTGTCCCGCCCCCACTTTGTCCAGCACAAATCTCACACGGAGTGACCGGGATTTGAACCACGGAACCCAGCGGTGAGAGGCCGATGTGCTGTTGTCTGAGTCATGGAGGCTCAGATTAAGGGTAGATTATTAAAATCAATCAAAGGCATTTATGTTACCAATTGGGCTGCAGTGAGAATTGACAGTAGAATGAGATCTTGGTTCAGAGTACTTACTGGGATTAGACAGGGCTGTAATCTTTCACCTTACAGTTTACATGGATCATCTGCTGAAGGGCAATCAGTCACTAATCAGTCTCATATGTGGTAAGGTACTGGATATATCAGACTTGTGGAAGTTAGAAGCCATTGGCATAAAGGACCCTGCAGAGTCTCAGTCAAAGAAAGAGATGGAAGAGGAAGTCATAAAGTACTTCAATGAAACTGTAAGGGTGAAGGAAGAAGGCAGATATGAAGTTTGTCTCCCCTGGAAGGATGGTCATTCAGAATTGTTGGATAACAGGAAGTTAGCTAAGAAGAGGTTGGAAGCAGTCGCTAGAAGATTGATAAACTTGGGCAAGCTTTAAGATGATGATGATGTGCTTCAGGAGTGGATAGAATGTGGAATCGCAGAGACTGAAAGGAGAATCACGAAACGTCAGGCCACTATTTACCACACAGTGTACAGTAGTAATTAAGGAATCAAGTTCGACTACTAAAATTCGGCCTGTGTTTGATGCCTCAGCAAAAGACAGACATGGCAATTCACTGAATAAATGCTTGTAGAAGGGACCAAATGTAATCAAAATGATTCCTAAACTTCTGTTACAGTTTCAAAATCATGCCAGAGGGGTCACAGCAGATATTAAAAAGGCATTCTTGCAGATAAGCCTCTATGAGAATGACAGGGATTTTCTACGATTTCTCTGGTAGAAAGATTTTTTCCAAAGGTGAGATCATCACGCTGCAACATTACAGAGTAGTGTTTGGGGTTGCGTACAGCCCATTCCTATTAGGAGTGACAATATTGTATCACATAAGTAATGTTCTGGCTGAAGATATGAAAATTGCTGAGAAGCTGCAGAATTCTTTCTATGTGGACAATTGTGTCACTAGCTGTGAAACGAAAGAACAACTCAGCAAATTCATTGAAAAATCTACTAAAATGTTGAGTTCAGCACATTTTGAATTAGTAGTATGGATAAGCAGTTCTTCCACTCAAGGAAAATCAGTCAGAGAATACTGCTCCAATAACTTACTTGGTATTATGTGGGATGTTGAGACAGATGAGATGTTTTGCAATATCAGTACAGTGGAGCTAATCACACTTTCAAGTTCTAAGAGAAGCTTTATTATCAATTGCACAGCGTATTTTTGATCCAATTGGTTTTCTATGTCCAGTAACATTAGTTCCTAAATTCTTGATGCAAGACTCCTGGAAAGAAAAAACGTGGATGGGACAAAGAATTACCAGAGCAAGTAATGAACAAATTCCACACTTGGGTGAAACACTTGCATTTCTTGAAAGAATGCAGGATACCAAGAGGACTTGTACCATGGGAGTTCGATAATGGGGTACTTACCATTCATGTGTTTGCTGATGCCAGCAAGTTGTCATATGCTACATGTATATTCATAAGGGCAGAAAAGGACTCAATTGTGTCACTACAGTTGGTTCAAGCTAAGGCTAGGATTGTACTTTTAGGACCAATAACAATGCCCTGCCTAAGAACTGTTGGCTGCAGTCATAGCAACTCGGCTATGTACACAAATAAAAGGGGTACTGTAAAACATACTTTTGGAGTGAATCTGCAGTGGTGCTCACATGGATCAAGATGAAAGGAAACTGGAGTGTATTTGTAGGAAATCAATAATAATAATAATAATAATAATAATAATAATAATAATAATAATAATAATAATAATAATAATAATAATAATAATAATAATAATAATAATAATAATAATGTTAAAAACATCTAAGCTTTTTAAGTCTTTAGGCTTTTTTAATCATGAAATTACCAACCTTTCTCCCCAGTTTAGCAGTGGGCTCATCAGTTGGAATGCTACACCTTTCCAAGACGCTGGCACTAGTACGCCATTGAGACACCAGTGCAAGCCTCCTATGTAGGACAATGTAGCAGTGGCGAAT